>NC_135237.1:553250534-553875534 GCF_051348905.1 Ranitomeya variabilis
TTTTTGTAGTAAGAGTTGTACTTTTGAATAAACTCATCTATTTTATCATGTGATATACTGAAAACCAGGAAAAAAAATTCCAAGTGTGGCGAAGTAGCAAAAAAAGTCAAATTCTGCTATTGTTTTTTTGGATTTATAATTTACAAAATTCATTTTACGGTAATAATGACCTTTCAATATGATTATCCAGGTCTCCAAGATTACGAAGATGCCAAACAAGCATACTTAACATTCAGAAGTTTGTAAAATAAAAAATTCCCTTGTGACACCATTTTTTGAGAGCTGTAACATTTTAAATTTTACAATGTGGATGTGAAAGCTTAATTTTTCCATCCAGAGCGAATGTTTTAATTGATACCATTTTGAACTAGATTGGATGTTTTGAACACCGCTAATTACATTTTTTTGTGTTGCTGCAGTGATTGAAAAGATACACGTCTGGTGTTTTGATTTTTTTGTCTCGTGACGCCCTTTCCAAATCAGTATATTTTAAATGTTGATTGATGGCACTTTTATGAATGCAGTGATATCAAATATCTATATTATTTACTTTTTTGTATTTGTTTTCTTTCATACTTAACATTTTTTTTTTTTCAATTTCCATGGTACTGAATAGTCAATATGCGGGGAACCGGCACATGGCAAACCCTTCATGTCATATTTCGTTAAGAAAATAAGAATAGTAATTCATATCTAATAATGGATTTTTTTTATATAAAGGCAGCCATTCTGGAGTTTGTTAGCGCTAGCATGTAACAGTCGCTATTCATTTCAGAGCAGATATACTGTACAGCATGATGACACCGGCACTGGGCGTCCATGACCTTCCCTTGTTCCCTCCTGTCAATCCAAAAATAGTAGTTTAACCTTTCCATGCAATTGGCCATACTGTTACATACACAATAATAACTTTTAAATGCACAATGGGGGTTATTATTTTTGAACCCTGTTGTCTTCTCACATTCTTATTTGATTATGAAATCCCAAACCAACCTTCTAATGATCACTCTAAGATCTGTTAGTTTAACTTCTAATTTAATGATTGGAGTTTCTCTAATGAACACCTGGGGCACTGGAATCTTGTCCTGACCTGTCTAAATCCCTTGATGGTAAAAAGGCATCAGTTTATTCTAAGCTATTTCCAGTCTGATTATTGTAAGATGATGACACAAGTAAAGGAATGAGAGAATAAATGACAAACTCCGAGAACTGTGAATATTAATATTGTATTTAATGGGTTTAATTTGCTTTAACTCTAAAACTCTAAACCTGGCCAATCACATTCAAGCTTTTCACCCAATTGCTCAGTAGTAATTGTTAGAGATGGGCAAAACCATTAAAGTTCAGCGTCTGTACCAAACACCTTCTCTTTGGGCACGGACACCAAACACGGACTTCATCAGGAAGTCCGTGTTACTGTTCGGATATGGCTCCCCCCAAACACCGGGTGTTTGTTGTACTGTCATGCACAGATCAGCGATAAAATCATTAACGGCTGTCAGACAGCCGCGGTTCCTACACTGTAAGATGACAGCATGATGTCAGTTGACAGCGTGAGCACGCAGCTGTGATTGGAGATAAACAGTCTACCTCAGGTCCCTATTACTATTGCTCCCATCAGCCTACGCCTGCACTCTAAATAAATAACTTTAAAAAAATCGCCATGAGTTCCCCTATATATAACCAGGCAAAACTGACAACTGGGGGCTGCATCCACCAGCTGTCAGCATTAGCAAGGCTGGTTATCAAGAATAGAGGGGTCCCCATGCTGCTTTTTTAAATTATTTAAATAAATAAATAATTTTAAAATTGGTGTGGGGTCCCCTCCATTATTTACAACCAGTCTTGCTAAAGCAGACAGCTAGGTCATGGTATTTTCAGACTAATAAGGGGCCATTGATATTGCCCCTCCCACCAGCCTTAAAAAAGTAGCTCTCAGACACCCAGAAAAGATGCATCCAATTCTGATGCTTTGCCCAATACCATCAGTGGCAAGGTCCACATAACCACCGATACATGGACTAGTAAGCATGGGTTGGTAAGTTAGAACTCCCTAATGGTCCACTGGGCAAATGTAGTGGTGGCTAGGACACAGGCAGAAAGCGTTTTGGCACATATCTTACCAACAATGATTGCTTGATATTTCTCTGTCCATGTTGCCTCCTCCTACTCTACTTCCTCCACCGCCTCCTCATCTGGTCAGTGTAGCACCTGCATGGCCAACTTCAGCACAGCCAGAGGCAAAGGACAGTATGCTGTTCTGAAACTCATCTGTTTGGAGGGGAAAATCTCACACCTTGCAGGAACTGGGGACGGCGATCAAAAAACAGACTGATGAGTGGTTGGAGGGTCTGAATCTCAAGACTGATGGTGTGTGATAACAGGCAAAATCTTGCAGAAGCTCTGGGCCTAGCCGGTTTGACGCACATCCTATGCCTGGTTCATGTTTTTAATTTGGTGGAGCAGAGCTTCCTGAAGAATTCCCCCGAGATATCAGAGCTGCTGCAGAAAGTGTGGTCCATCAGTGTGCACATTCGGCATTTTCACCCTGCTGCTGCACTGGCTGTTTGCGTTGCAGCATCACTTCTGTCTTCCCGCTCATTGCCTCATATGTGACATACCCACAAGATAGAACTCCACCTTACATATGCTGGAGAGACTCTGTGAGCAGCAGCAGGAGACAGTGAAGTTTCAGCTGCAGCACGCACGGGTGAGTCGCTCCACCACTTCACTAAAAGTGGGCATCAATGTGGGTTGTGTGTGCCATGTTGCACTGCTTCGATTACTCCACGAATATGGCCAGCGCTGATAACGCCATCATCAGCATTACTATGTCAATTATATGCCTCTTTGAAGAAAATGAAAACACAGGCGATACACCTTCAAACGAGGACTGCTTGTCGTTGCCTCTGGGAAGCCTGAGACACATGAGCCAATACATGCTGCTGTGCCTATGCAATGACCGCTTAGTTGCCCGGAATGTTACCAGTACTGATTACTGAATGGCCACCCTGATGGAACTCAGCTACAAGGACAACAAGACATTCTTACTATGTCACTAGGGCGTAATTGGAAAATTAAGGTATGCAAGCGCATAAATTGCAAACTGGACACATGGCCTGAGCTTGCCTTTATGTTGTGGAGTTGCTGGCCTGCCCTTCAGTAAGTGTACTGTTGGAACGTATGTTTAAGACCACAGGGGGTGTGATCACAGGCAGGCGCATCTGCCAGTCCACTGCCAATGTGGGCAAGCTCACATGCATTAAAATGATCTAGCCATGACCTTTGACTGAGTAAAGAAGTATACCAGCTGCATACAGCCATTTTTATACTCCAGCACAGTTTGATCACTCTATTTCTCATTCTCAATGTTGTGGGGCCTCCTCAAATTTAAAAAAACAAACAAAAAAACAATGAAGCTTTTTTGTAGAGTACCCCCACAGAGATGAGTGTAGAGAACCCCCACAGAGGCTTTTTTGTAGAGTACCCCCACAGAGATGGGTGCAAAGTATGCACAGCTACTCTTTTGCAAAAGATCCCCTCAGAGGCTTTTTCGTAGAGTACTATCACACAGACAGATGCAGAGTACTCACAAACAGGCTTTTTGGCAGAGTATTCCCACAGAGATGGGTACAGAATACACACAAAACCTTTTTTTGCAGAATACCACACAGAATCTTAACACTGTCCCTCATTCAAACTGCATCCTCTCCGTACACTAATCAGAGCAGAATAGAGGCGCCACCCATGATCTGGCAATTATACAGGCTGGGTCACATGATGTGTTGGCCAATCACAGCCACACCAATACTTGGTATGTCAGTGATGGCTCCTGAGGTGCTCACAGCCTAAAAGCTTACAGTTCAGGTTCGCTAATCTCTATTAATGAATACTGTGGTGTTGACCTACAGCATTCTTGTGCTACCACACAACACATAATCTTCAATCCATAATTTTCCCCCATCAGTACATCTCTGCTTAAATCTCCGGCTACCTCTTTAATGATAATCTCCAGTCCAAAACTCTCTCATTCATACATCTCCGTACTGATCTCACTTCTACCTCAACATGTTATCCTTAGATTACAACGTACGCCCTTCATACATTCTTCCGCTACCTCCCCACAGATAATCTTCAGTCTATAATCTATCACCTACAAACATTACCAAAGAAGTGAGCTGGAACTTATGTTGGTATAAGTGCTGTGTGCAGGTGTACGTTCCCATTGTGGCCATTTAAGAGACAAAACCTAAGATAAAATAAAATAAGTTAATATCCTGTAGTAAGTAAATAAGTAAATAAATAGTAATAGCACATAATAGTATACGTAAATAATATTGGGGACTTAGTTAACACTATTTTGATCAAGAAAGCATAAAAGCCATCCCACTGCGACAAGGTGTACCAATCAGGATGGTCCTATCTCCAAAATTAAACCTCTCAATATGTCAGCAGACCTCACAATAGATGGAAGCAGGATTCTGACTCAACTGCTTCAGACAAATGCCTGTGAAAAGTTATATAGACATAATACCCGAACAAAAAAAGGGGAGAGCTACCCTTCTGTTTGTACAAAGTGCCAAAAACTTAAGCAAAACCAAAGAAATGAGCCAGAACCCATGTGGTATAAATGCAATATGTAAGTGAATGTTCACACTGTTGTCATTAAACAGATACAACCATAAATTAAAGAAAAATTAGCATATACACTATAGTAAGAAAATAAATAAATATAAATACTACATGGAAATAATATAGGGTATTTAGTTAACACCATTTTAATTAAAAAGTGTAAAAGTTATCCCACCATTATAACACAGCACCCAGACCTGATTTTTCCGATATCTTACCCTGGATTGTATTAATTGGGTATACTTTGCCTTGGTGGGATGGCTTAAATGCTTTTATGATGCAAATAGTGTTAACCAAGTACCCTATGTAATTTACATGTACTATTACTATTTATTTATTTACTTACTACAGGGTATTTACTCACGTTGTTTTTATCTTAGCTTTTGTATGTTAAATGTTCACAATGTGAGCACACACCTACACATTGCACTTATACCAGCATACTTTCCAGCTCATTTATTTGGTTTTGCTTCAATTTTTTATACTTTTCACAAACAATGGCCTGACCCTCCCCCATTCTGAGCTGGACATTTGTCTATACAGCTTCCCTTGGAAGGTGTCTCAACAGTCAGGTCTGGATACTGCTTTGCCCAGTCTATACCGGTCAGCTGACATATAAAGAGTTTTAATACTAGAGATAGGACCAACCCAATAGGGGTATATTTTGTTCATAGAGGGATGGCGTTTACGCTTTCTTTTAATCAAAATTATTGTTA
This sequence comes from Ranitomeya variabilis, assembly GCF_051348905.1. Taxonomy (NCBI): domain Eukaryota; kingdom Metazoa; phylum Chordata; class Amphibia; order Anura; family Dendrobatidae; genus Ranitomeya; species Ranitomeya variabilis. Next base: position 553,255,883 of record NC_135237.1, read on the forward strand.
TGATTCCACCACTCATGGTGTCCTAGGGGCGCTGTAAGTGACAGCTCTATCAGGATTGTGATTGACAGCTCTATTACCCAATCTGAAGCAGTTGATTGACAGAGCAGTCATCCTATTTGGCTGAGTCTGTTGTACCAACGCAGGTGTAATCCATTCCGGGTGATAATAGGGCTATTTAGCACTTTGTCGATTGCCAGACATTATCTCCCATCTATGTGCTTTCCCTTCCATACATTTCTGTCCCAATCTAAAGCTTTTTCCCTACAAATGATTTCCAGTCCATAACCTGTCCCCTCCCCACACTTATTGACCGATTAATTTGCTATCTCCCCACACGTAATCTCCAGTCGCCAGTGCCTCTCCAAATTTTCCAAACTTTTCGCCACCTTCACAACCTTTCTAAGCAGCCTGAAAAAAACACATCTCCTGGTTTTGTTTTAAAAATAGCCATAGCCACTACAAATGGGCCATTATCAAACATATCCAAAGTTACTAATTTTGGTGATTTATGATGGCATTTCTTAGATTCGAGAAGGTTCCAGTGTTTCTGTAGGTGCACGCAATCTTTGAGGTTGTAGAGCTCATTTCAATTTATTTTGAATGTGGGGCCCCTGTCCTGCTCTGCCCCCTTTTACATTGAGGTCGGCTGACACAAGGTAAGGTTTTTAATACTAAAGACACAGGATGGGTGGATCCGTGGATGTTCGAGTTCGACCAAACTTTAGTCCAATGTTGGGTTCAGGTGCCAGAACTCTATCCGAACTTGAACCACAGCTCTATACAAGTCAATGGGAATACGAACTTCGGTGCTGTAAAAGGGCTGTAAGGGCTAGGGGGCAACCAAATGAACTAGAGTACCCCCCGCAAAGACTGTCTCTCTCTCTCCTAAAATGGACTTCCGGTAGAAGTCTATGTTTGGAGCTCAGCATTGGGTTCGCTCATCTCTACTAGAGATAGGATTGGACCACCCCTATTCGGTACGCCTTGTCCCAGTGGGATGGTTTTTATCCTTTTTTTATCAAAATAGTGTTAACTAATTACCCCATCTTATTTACATGTACTATTACTATTTATTCATTTACTACATGGTATATGCTCATTTGTTTCTTTCTTGGGTTTATCTTTGATGTTCCAGAGTCCTTTTCATTTCATTTTGAGTTCTTTTTTCCTGCCGGGATATGAACCCACCCTCATACAGTTATGCATTTAGATTAGGCTTGGTTGATTAGTTCATTGATTAGATGAGATTTTTTGTGTGTAAACACCATGGTCTGAAGAATTTCATTCTATTCACCTACAGTATGGTTTTGTGCAGTTTAGTATATGAATAGATAAAGCAAACGTTTATCTAGAGTAAGACTCTCTGTCTTTATGACAGCTATTAGTACCCCTCCTTCTTCATGTACCATGACAACACTAAATACGAGCATGTGAATCAAGGGTGATAGTTCAGAGGAGGTCGGGTACTTGTAAATGACAATTCCTGTGATTTATCTCTCTCATATCTTCACATGCACGACAATTGATCGACTGGTACTCCACCGGCATCACACTAATGAGGCGAAAACCAACAAAAGATCTCACTGATCAATGTTCTGCATGGATATCTCACAGAAGAGGCAAATAAATCTAATCTTGGCATAATATAACTTGACCCCTGTAACAAAGCCCAAGAAAGCTGTTCTACAGATACATCCAAGCATTTTATTAGATTCTTATCATTGGATTTTTAGAACTTCATATTTTTGGAGGGAAAATTGGAAATAACCCAAGATTTCTTGAAATAAATTTGAAAACAAAGTTCATTACCAATAATTTTGTACATTTAGGTCTATTAATATATTATTTAATGGACAATGCAATATGGAAATACAAAAGCCATAACCCTTGAAGCCACAACATTAGGAGCAGGCCTTATTGTCAACAATAGTGAGTTCCGTAGTATGGGTGCAGCACAAGAGAAGTCGTGCAGATGGGAAAAAGAAAATGCAATATGGAAAGATGTCTTAGGTCCTTGGGTGAGCAAAAATATCACAAGTATAGTATGTTGCTAAATGATGATGGCAGTGGAGATGAGTCAGTGAGTTTTCCAATAGGGTTTTCTTATGTCAACCCGTTTTCTTTAGCCCAGGTCAAATCCTTGATAAAAAAAAAACAAAACTCGTTAATAAGCTCTAGTAATAACTTTTCCTACCTAGATTTAATATTTTTTACATTACAAAGGGCATAGGCAAGTCATTCATTTTACCCTTCTTAACCTCCCATAAAACCAACTAAATAAATAGATTGCAAACCAAAATTGAATTAAATTGGCCACAATAACCTTTTAGTTAAACAAACAATTAAAACCACAAATATGTAAATTATATTGGAAAAATTGGAAGGGTGATCCTCAAAGCCCCCCAAAAACATGTATCGTATGTCCTCCTTGGCTCACGTAATTTACCTCTAGTCGCATCGCACCAGCTCATAGTCACCTGCTAGCCAGCCTGTCAAATTACATATTCCACCACCCCCAGGCCCTTCAATCCCTCATACTGGGATTATTCTACTGCCCACATCCACCTAATTAATTCCACACCAGGTCCAGAACCTCTTGACCCCCCCACCATTCCACCATTAGCCACATCCACCAACTTTGAGGACCTCCACCTTCCCTGCTGCTATTCCATATAATACCAACTTTTTAAAAAAACTTTACTTAAGAACACCCAATGGTATTGAATTTATCCCAATGATGAAGCTAATAAAACTAAAGGGGTTTTCCCAAGAACAAAAGTTATTTTTCTCTAGTCACCTTCCACGACGGCATATGGAGGTTGTCTCTTTGCCCTAATGGGGAACAGGAAACACAGAGAGGTTAAAAGGACCTCCCACCTCCCACTTGCCAGTGTCTTTCCTGTTCCCCATGGGACAGGGAGAGGTTTCCATGTGCTGTAGTGGCCGGCGGCTACGGTACCTTCTCAGGCTTTGCCTGTATAGCCGGGCAGCAGGCGGTCGCTCTCAGCCTCCTCCTTACGCTGCTCCCGTCGTCCTGCTTGCAGGTGCCTCGGGACCCCTTCCCGGCCTTCCCGCGCCCCCACGAGGGCAAAGCAGGCCTTTGATCCCCGACCGGGCTCCTCTCGGAGCTGCCCGGCGTTCTCCTCCTCCATGCAGTCGGCTCGGCATCCCGGAAGTGACGTCAGCGGCTCTCGCGCATCACTTCCGGTTTCCCCATACACTGTGAAGCCGGTACTTCCGGGTTTCGCCGGCCGGCGTGTCGGACCTGGGAGCTCCCTCACATGGATCCTGGAGGGGGAGGGGGATGATTAATCGCTGGAGGCAGGTGCTAGGACGGCGTCCATAAAAGCCTGCTGAACCACCACTGAGGTAAGGCTATTTCCCCAGTATGGATGGTTCTTTGTGCCCTGTGTCTGCGGAGCCCAGCACCACCCCTGCTTCTGTGAGTGTTTGCAGGGATGGGATCTGGGAGGAGTGTACTTAGGGGTTAAAAGTCCTCACCCCTCTCTCCCTTTATATATTTCAGGGAGAAAAACCTGCCCCTAAAGGCGCCTATAGAAAGAAGTGCCCAATCTGTTCTACTAAATGCCCTCCTAACTGGGATAAGAAACTCTGCCAGCCATGCACTGACAGAGTAATAAAAGCTGAGCAACCATCTCTACTAGATGAAATTTGCTCACTGGTAAAACAGGAGGTACAATCTTCCCTGGCAGCTTTCACACCTCCACCCCCACCTCCACCTCCACAGCCGCAACCTCATTCCCCGGCTAAGAAGAGAAAAATTCAGGTGGTTGAATCTGATTCGGACCTCTCTCATGCCTCATTCGTTGGCTGGGAGGATCCAGTATCACCTAAAGCTGAGGTTAGGAAATACCTTTTTTCCTCAGACTATATTGAGGATCTAGTCTCTGCTGTCCGTAACACCATGGGATTAGAAGAGGAACCTGTACCACAGTCCATACAGGATCAGATGTTTGGTGGGCTTTCATCGGAGAAGAGAGTGGGCTTCCCAGTTCATACTAACATTGTTAGTATGATTAATCAGGAATGGGAACTACCTGAGAAACGACTCAGTACCCCTTCAGAAATGAAGCATAGATTTCCTCTTGAGGATGATCTTATTAAACTGGACATTCCCAAGGTCGATGTGCAGGTGGCTAGGGTCGCTAAGAGAAATGCCCTCCCCTTTGAGGATTCTTCACAATTGAAGGATCCCATGGATAGGAAAATTGAAAGCCTCCTGAGGAAATCATGGGAAACTTCTACGTCTGTCCTCAAGGCTAACGTCGCCTCTACCTGTGTGGCTAGAGCCCTCTCCTGCTGGCTTGAGAAATTGGAAACCCACATATCTCAAGGTACCTCAAGAGGCGAGATATTGGATTCCCTTCCCATTCTGCATAAAGCTACAGGGTTTTTGGCAGACGCTTCTCTGGAATCTGTAAGAGTCGCCGCCAGATCCCTTGTACTTTCCAACTCTGCCAGAAGAGCTCTCTGGCTTAAGCTATGGAGTGGGGATATCACCTCTAAGGCCAAGCTCTGTGCCATACCCTTTAAAGGAGATTATGTTTTTGGTCCAGCCTTAGACGATATTCTCGATAAGGCTACCGATAAGAAAAAAGCGCTCCCGGAACAAAAGCAACCTAGAAAACGTTTTTTTCGTGGCCCACAACCTCAGCCCTCTCAAACAAGAGGTAAAGGTAAAACCGGCAGGTGGAGCTACGCAAAGGGTAGGGGAAAAAATATTTTTGTCCCACAACAGCAGCAGCAGTCCCAACAGGACAAACAATGACTCCGACCCGGTGGGGGGAAGACTCTCGAAGTATGTGGGTCAGTGGGAAAATATCACCAGTTCCCACTGGGTTCTCAATGTTATCAAAGAGGGCCTTTTAATAGAGTTAATTTCTCCCCCCCTCAGGGTCTAAAGATTACTGCCCTTTCAACATCAAGGGATCGCAGTCTGTTATCCTTGGGTCTCAAAGATCTTATGAGATCAAATGTGATCTCCCCAGTCCCACAATCGGAATGGGGAAAGGGACATTATTCCCGACTTTTCCTGATTCCCAAACCTTCGGGAGATGTACAAATTATTATAAACTTGAAGGGTCTGAATCAGCATGTGAAATATCGCAAGTTCAAGATGGAGTCCGTAAGATCTGCGATCCCTCTGATAGAACATCACTCCTTTATGGCAACCTTTGACCTAAAGGATGCGTATTTCCACATTCCTATTCACCCGAGACACAAGAAATATCTCAGGTTTGCGATACAGGGGAGTCATCGGGTGGAGCACTATCAGTTTGGAGTCCTTCCCTTCAGCATTTCCTCGGCACCAAGGGTGTTTTCCAAGATAATGGCAGTGGTAGTGTCATTTATCCGGAAACAAGGTGTTTGCATAGTGCCCTATCTGGACGATCTTCTGATAGTAGCTTCCACCGAGGTAACCCTGATATCCCATGTCTCAACCACCCTAGAAATATTGAGATCCCTAGGTTGGATTCCAAATCTAGGAAAATCTCAACTTCAACCTTCAAAAACCAGGAGATTTCTGGGAGTGATTCTGGACTCAGCAAAACAGATGTCCTTCCTCCCAGACGATCACAGACTTCCCTTAGTAACAAAGATCAGGAAGTTCAAAGAGATGAGGTCTCCTACTCTGCAAGAAGGAATGTCGCTGTTGGGTTCCAAGACAGCCTGCATACAATCGGTGGCTTGGGCTCAAGCTCACTCAAGGACCCTCCAAGCCCACATTCTAGGCAATTGGGACGGTCGACCTGGCACTCTTACCAAGAGGATCCACACTCCGGGCAGAGTGAATGCTTCCTTGACATGGTGGATAAATCCCAAGAATCTTCTGAAAGGTGTATGCTGGATTCAGTCCCCTCTAACCTCGATCAAAACAGATGCCAGCAAGAGGGGCTGGGGAGCCACAATAAACCACGTCCCCTATCAAGGTCTTTGGAGCCAGTCGATCACCAAGAAATCGTCAAACTTCAGAGAGCTCAAAGCTGTGGAAGAGACTCTATTAGCTGCAAGTCGTCAGATTTCTGGACAACATGTTCAGATATACTCGGACAACATGACCACGGTTGGCTTATATCAGACACCAGGGCAGTACAAGGACCCTCAGTCTAAAAAAGATCTCCGCTCAAATCTTTTCTTGGGCCGAAAAACACTTACTGTCCCTGACGGCAATCCACCTGAAGGGTACTACAAATATTCAGGCGGACTACCTAAGCCTGGATCTTCAAACATTCAACATGTTGGTACACAAGTGGGGTCATCCAGATGTCGACCTCTTTGCCTCTCACCAGAACGCAAAAGTTGAAACCTTTTTTTCCTTGAACCCAAGAGGCAATCCCAGGGGGTTGGATGCCTTAACTCAAGACTGGCAGTTTCACCTAGCTTACGCGTTTCCGCCAATCCCAATTCTTGCCAAGGTTCTATGGAAGATATGACTAGAAAAGACTCCAACTATTCTGATAGCTCCATTGTGGCCCAAAAGAAGTTGGTTCAACTTAATCATCCAACTACAAGTGGATGGACCGGTAATGTTACCAATAAAGCACAATCTTCTCTCTCAGGGTCCCATTCTCCACTCAGGCCATCAGAAGTTGAGCTTGGTGGCGTGGTTGCTGAAGCCCAGGTACTAAAAGCTAAAGGATTGTCAATCCCTGTCATAGCTACTCTCCAAAAATCGAGGAAACCGGTAACCAACACCATCTACAATAAGATCTGGAAAAAGTTTTCATCATTCTGTCTGCCTAACCTTCCAGACCCTCTCAAGCCTAATATACCCATCATTTTGGATTTCTTACAAAAAGGCTTGGAAATAGGTCTAAGACCCAGTACCCTCAAGGTCCAGGTCTCTGCACTTAGCTCGGTTTTTGACCAAGATTTAGTGGGTCATCGCTGGATTAAAAGGTTTATGACATCAGCTACTAGAATGAATCCTAGAAAACAGATCATAGTTCCCCCATGGGATCTCAATGTGGTGCTCCAAGGTCTGACTTGTCCACCCTTTGAACCACTATCTTCCTGTTCTCCACAAAATCTGGCCTACAAAACTGTGTTTTTGGTAGCCATTACTTCAGCTAGAAGGATTGGTGAATTACAGGCCTTGTCGATACGAGAACCTTATCTTCTGATAAGAGATGATTCAATTGTGCTTCATCTTGATCCTTCCTTTCTTCCGAAGGTTATCTCTGACTTTCATCGTTCTCAAGAGATTTTCCTACCATCCTTTTGCCACAATCCAGCAAATTTGGAAGAAAGAAGATTTAGCACTTGGGATTAGGGTTGAGCGAAACGGGTCGGCAATTTTCAGAAGTCGCCGACTTTTGGCAAAGTCGGGTTTCATGAAACCCGACCCGACCCCTGTGTGGGGTCGGCCATGAAGTCGGCGATCTTCTGAATCTGGAATCGGAATTCCGATACCGATTCCCGATATGTTTAAGATATCGGGAATTGGTATCGGAATTCAGATTTAAGTGTAAAATAAAGAATTAAAATAAAAAATATCGCCATACTCACCCTCTGATGCGCCCTGGTACTAAGCGGGAACCTTCCTTCCTTAGAATCAGCCTTCCATGACCTTGCGGTGACGTCACGGTGACGTCGCGGCTTGTGATTGGTCCGCGGCCGCCCATGTGACCGCTCGCGCGACCAATCACAAGCCGCGACGTCACCGTGACGTCACCGAAGGACCTAGAAGGGCTGATTCTTAGGAAGGAAGGCTGTCGGAAAGAAGCAGGGCATGTCCGAGAGTGAGTATATACCTAATAGGAATATACTCACCCTCGGCTTCTTTCCGGCAGCCTTCATTCCTAAGAATCAGCCCTTCCAGGACCTTCGGTGACGTCACCGAAGGTCCTGGAAGGCCTGATTCTTAGGAAGGAAGGCTGCCGGAAAGAAGCAGGGCATGTCCGAGGGTGAGTATATACATAATAGGAATATACTCACCCTCGGCTTCTTTCCGACAGCCTTCCTTCCTAAGTATCAGCCCTTCTAGGACCTTCGGTGACGTCACGGTGACGTCGCGGCTTGTGATTGGTCGCGCGAGCAGTCACATGGGCGGCCGCGGACCAATCACAAGCCGCGACGTCACCGTGACGTCACCGCAAGGTCATGGAAGGCTGATTCTAAGGAAGGAAGGTTCCCGGTTAGTACCAGGGCCCGGCAGAGGGTAAGTATAGCGATATTTTTTATTTTAATTCTTTATTTTACACTTAAATATGGATCCCAGGGCCTGAAGGAGAGTTTCCGCTCCTTCAGACCCTGGGAACCATTGGAAACCCAATGCACTGCATTGGGTTTCGAGTTTCGGCCGACCCCGACCCCGACTTTTTTATAGGATCGGCCGATTTCACTCGACCCGACTTTTGAAAAAGTCGGGTTTCGTGAAACCCGACCCGATCCTATAAAAGTAAAGGTCGCTCAACCCTACTTGGGATGTCCGGCGTATTCTTTTACAGTACTTGGACCAAACCCGTGCGCTCAGAATTGATCATAACTAGTGTTGAGCATTCCGATACTGCAAGTATCGGGTATCGGCCGATACTTGCTGTATCGGAATTTCCGATACCGAGATCCGATACTTTTGTGGTATCGGGTATCGCAACAACATTAATGTAATAATGTGTAAAAAAGAGAATTAAAATAAAAAATATCGCTATACTCACCTGTCCGACGCAGCCGGGACCTCAGCGAGGGAACCGGCAGCGTTGTTTGTTTAAATTTCGCGCTTTTACTTGGTTACGTGAAGTCCCGGCTTGTGATTGGTCAGGGCGGCCATGTTGCCGGGACGCGGACCAATCACAGCAAGCCGTGACGAAATTACGTCACGGCTTGCTGTGATTGGTCCGCGTCCCGGCAACATGGCCGCCATTAACCAATCACAGGCCGTGACGTCACGGGAGGCTGGACATGCGCGTATTTTGAAAAGCGCGCGTGTCCAGCCTCCAGTGACGTCCCGGCAACATGACCGCCATTAACCAATCACAAGCCGGGACGTCACGGGAGGCTGGACATGCGCGTATTTTGAAAAGCGCGCGTGTCCAGCCTCCAGTGACGTCCCGGCAACATGGCCGCCATTAACCAATCACAAGCCGGGACGTCACGGGAGGCTGGACATGCGCGTATTTTGAAAAGCGCGCGTGTCCAGCCTCCAGTGACGTCCCGGCAACATGGCCGCCATTAACCAATCACAAGCCGGGACGTCACGGGAGGCTGGACATGCGCGTATTTTGAAAAGCGCGCGTGTCCAGCCTCCAGTGATGTCCCGGCAACATGGCCGCCATTAACCAATCACAAGCCGGGACGTCACCGGAGGCTGGACACGCGCGCTTTTCAAAATACGCGCATGTCCAGCCTCCCGTGACGTCACGGCTTGTGATTGGTTAATGGCGGCCATGTTGCCGGGACGCGGACCAATCACAGCAAGCCGTGACGTAATTTCGTCACGGCTTGCTGTGATTGGTCCGCGTCCCGGCAACATGGCCGCCCTGACCAATCACAAGCCGGGACTTCACGTAACCAAGTAAAAGCGCGAATTTTAAACAAACAACGCTGCCGGTTCCCTCGCTGAGGTCCCGGCTGCGTCGCACAGGTGAGTATAACGATATTTTTTATTTTAATTCTTTATTTTACACATTAATATGGATCCCAGGGCCTGAAGGAGAGTTTCCTCTCCTTCAGACCCTGGGAACCATCAGGAATACCGTCCGATACTTGAGTCCCATTGACTTGTATTGGTATCGGGTATCGGTATCGGATTGGATCCGATACTTTGCCGGTATCGGCCGATACTTTCCGATACCGATACTTTCAAGTATCGGACGGTATCGCTCAACACTAATCATAACCTATTTGTCCACCTCTCCGGACAGAACAAGGGGAAAAAAGTAGCCAAAAGTACCATCGCTACATGGATCAAGAAAGCTATAACGGAAGCCTACCTCGCTCAAAACAAATTGCCTCCAGTAGGGATCAAAGCCCACTCAACCAGATCTACATTGGTTTCCTGGGCAGAAAGAGCAGGCGCATCTCCGGAGCAGATTTGCAGGGCAGCAACGTGGTCTTCACTCCATACCTTCTCTAAGCATTACAGATTAGATGTATTGTCAAATAAGGACTTAGCCTTCGGCCGTAAAGTACTCCAGGCCGTTGTCCCTCCCTAGTGCCAAATTAGTTGGTATTCCTCCATATGCCATCGTGGAAGGTGACTAGAGAAAATAGAATTATTCTTACCGTTAATTCGGTTTCTAGGAACCTTCCACGACGGCACTAATTTCCCACCCGATATATATTCCTGGATTAGTTCTGGGACTCTGAAGGTAAACCAGTGCTATGGTCTCAGTTGTAAGTCACTGGCAAGTGGGAGGTGGGAGGTCCTTTTAACCTCTCTGTGTTTCCTGTTCCCCATTAGGGCAAAGCGACAACCTCCATATCCCATCGTGGGAGGTTCCTAGAAACCGAATTAACGGTAAGAATAATTCTATTTTTCGCTAGATTTTGCCATGAAAATAATTTTCACAAAAGGTAGTGATTAAAAAAAAAGTTTTTGTGCTGAGATAATCTTATAAATGTGCCCCTGCTGTGTACAGTGTAATGGCTGTGTCTGATCAGGCGGGAACATGGTCTGATCATGCCTCATCTCCTGGGCAGAGAGAGAAACAAAAGAATATACTGTACAGACATTACAGCATGGGATCACATGAAAGTATTCAGACTGGACAGCACTGGATCACAAGAGAGTATACAGACAGGACAGCACTGGATCACAAGAGAGTATACAGACAGGACAGCATGGGGTCACAGTTGATTCTTTTTTGGAGGTAAAACATTTCTCTGCTTGTTTTAAAAAAATGCTTCACCTAAAAGAAAAAAAACAGCTGTGATCCCATGCTGTCCTGTCTGTATACTCTCATGTGATCCTGTGCAGTAATGTCTTTATACATTCATGTGATCCATGCTGTCCTGTCTGTATATTCTCATGTGATCCCATGCTATTCTGTCTGTATACTATCATGTTATCCTGTGCTGCCCTGTCTGTATACTCTCATGTGATCTCCTGCTGTCCTGTATGTATACACTTCTGTGATCCCATGATGTCCTGTCTGTATACTCTCATGTGATCTCCTGCTGTCCTATCTGTATACACTCATGTGATCCCATGCTGTCTTACTGCCTGCATCCTCTATCTTGCATCCTTCCCTGCCCAGGAGATGTGGTATGATCAGTCACTGTACAGTCAGAAACAGCCATTACACAGTTCACAGCAGGGGCACATTTTTAAGATTATCTAAGCACAGTAACATTATTTTTAACACATCTAATTGTGGAAATTATTTATATCCCAAGATCTCTTGCTAAAATTGAACTTTTGTTCATGGGAAAATCCACGTTAGTGAGGATGGAGGATTGTTCCCTTGTAGATTGTCTACAATGTCTTCCATCCCTCAATAGTCCCCACCTTGTAAGCCTTCTCCCTCCCTCAAATGGCCCTCCTCTTCAACATGACACACCTATTCCAACCACTTCACCTTTTGCTGCCTTGATTCCCCTTACACACTAGCTTTCCGCACTAACCCTGCCATGCCGGCCTCCGTTTTTAAGCCTGCCTTGCCCAGTAAGACCTTTTTTTTATCTCCAAAATCGCAGGTTTTGGAGGATTTGTAGAGTTTATGCTCTCCTCTGTATAGAGCGCCATGCAGAAGGCTTGTCACAAAAAAGCTTCTTTCAACATGGATTTGCAAAAAAAAAGAAAAAAGTGTTGGGACCAGTGCAAAAGTCACACATTTTTTGCACAAATACTCTAGCTTTTTTGGCAAACTTTATGAGTTTTTAACCTCAGAAAAAAGGCATGAAGTAAGTTATTAATTCTCGCAATTGCGGCTGGTGCTGCTTAACTGTGGAGATGAGGTGTAGAAAAAGAAAAGAAGTACAATTTTTAAAAAGTAAGAGTCATGCTAAATGATAAAGATATATTCAAACAACTTTATTTATCAAGTAAATCACATAAATATATTAAGAGATCCAGGGGAAGGTCTGCGTCTGTATCTATGTCTATGACATCACACGCATCGAGTGAGGAATCTTCAAAATCATTAACCAAAACTATGGATCCCCACAAAATGATCCCGAATAGGGATACCCAGGTGGTCAAATGCAAAATTACACAATTTTACAAACAAGATAAAAGAAACAAAAATAGTCATCTTGAGGTAATTAACTTATCGGCACATGTCCTCACCCATACCCAAATAGATGTTCTCTCAAAGGGTTTACATTTCTCACCTACTAACAACTTTGATTCCTTTACAGCTATAAAGGATCTTTTTTTGTTCTCAAGGAAATTAATCCTTAAAAAATTACATACAAAAGGAATACATGAGAATGACCAAAGTGATCAAATAGAAGTAGAGGCACTCCAAGCCCTTGAGGATCTCTTGAGAGAGCAGGATCCATCATCTACAGGTACGTTCCCACGGTCTATCTATCCACGGTCCACATGGTTTCCCCCCTTGTCAATATGCCTGGCTGTGGAAATATTTACTAAATTAGTTATGGAGGATTTTAAACATATTCCCACAGCACGTAGAAACGACAGCCTCACGAGCTGCCAGCGGAGGGCTCTGAGGGAACTTCAAAATTATAACGATGTCATCATAAAGCCGGCTGACAAGGGGGGAAACATAGTCATTTGGCCACATGATTTGAATGAGAGGGAAGCCCTTAGACAATTAAGAGACAAAAAAACAAACCTCCGCCTTGACCATAGTCCCTTAGTGGCCTTCTCAGCAGAGTTGGAATTGATCCTTAACCAGGCTTTTGATAAAGGAAATATTCCTAAAAAGGTTTTGGAAGGTTTACTAACTAAGTGTCCAAGGATCCCAACCATATACTTCATACCTAAGATTCACAAAGACCCACTGAATCCGCCAGGGCGGCCCATTGTGTCCGGCATTGGGGGGCTTGTTGTGAACTGTTTTCAGGCTCCCTCTTGTGGTCACAGGTGGTATTGTGTGACTTTTGTTTTGGGCTCCCCCTGGTGGCTTTGTTTGTTATCCTGCGGGTCTGTGGCTGATCAGCTGCCTCGTTATTCACTTGGGAGTTTCCTATTTAGCTCTGTTTCACTTCCACTTGTTGCCGGCTGTCAATGTACTCAGTGCTATTCTGATTACTCCTGATTATCTTCAGTTTCAGTCTCTTCAGGAGAAGCTAAGTTCTGTTTAATTATTTTTTGCTCATCAGTCTGCAATATGATTTCTGTGTATGATGAGTTTAGTCCAGCTTGCTAATATGTAATTTCTTCTGCTGGTTTGCTCTGGGGTACAGAGTTGCTTCCCCCGCACCGTTAGTTGGTGCGGGGGCTCGAGTGATCTCTGCGTGGATATTTTGCTTAGGGTTTTTAATTGACCGCACAGTTCCCTTTCTATTTTCTGCTTTCTAGTGTTAGCGGGCCTCATTTGCTAAATCTAATTTCATCTCTGCATTTGTGCTTTCCCCTTAACTCACCGTTAATATTTGTGGGGGGCTATTCTATATCTTTGGGGTCATTTCACTGAGGCAAGTGAGGACTTTAGTTCCCTCTAGGAATAGTCAGTTCCTCAGGCCGTGAAGAGACGTCTAGGATTTTCAGGTAACGTTCCACGGCTGCCTATAGTTGTTTGCGGATAGGATCAGGTTGCGGTCAATTCAGTTACCACTTCCCCAGAGTTTGTAGTCGGTTTAGTTACTTAGCTAGTCCTACTTGCGATCCTTGCCACTAGGATCATAACAGTACAGCCGGCCGGTAAAGTGTTAATTGCATGGCAGAAGCAGGAGAAAAGAAGCCTTGAGAATTTTTTTTTTTTTTTGCCGTGTCTAGCTGCTGTGTGTCTAGCTTCTCTCCTCCTCTTAATCTTGGTGTGGCTCTGAACTCAGCTGCTGATATGGATATTCAGAGTTTGGCCTCCAGTGTAGATCATCTTGCTGCAAGGGTACAAAGTATTCAGGATTTTGTTGTTCACAGTCCTATGTCAGAGCCTAGAATACCTATTCCGGAGTTGTTTTCTGGAGATAGATCTAGGTTCCTGAATTTTAAGAACAATTGTAAATTGTTTCTTTCTTTGAAACCTCGTTCCTCTGGTGATTCCATTCAGCAAGTTAAAATTATAATTTATTTCTTGCGTGGTGACCCTCAAGATTGGGCCTTCGCATTGGCGCCAGGGGATCCTGCATTGCTCAGTGTTGATGCGTTTTTTCTGGCCCTTGGATTGCTCTATGAGGAACCTAATCTTGAGAACCAGGCTGAAAAAGCTTTGTTGGCCCTCTCTCAGGGGCAAGATGAAGCAGAGGTGTACTGCCAGAAATTTCGGAAATGGTCGGTGCTTACTCAGTGGAATGAGTGTGCCCTGGCTGCAAATTTCAGAAAAGGTCTTTCTGAGGCCATTAAGAATGTCATGGTGGGGTTCCCTACGCCTGCAGGTCTGAATGAGTCAATGACTCTGGCCATTCAGATTGATCGGCGTTTGCGGGAGCGCAAACCTGCACACTATTTGGCGGTGTCTTCTGAACAGACACCTGAGTCTCTGCAATGTGATAGAATTCTGACCAGAAGTGAACGACAAAATTATAGACGGCAAAATGGGTTGTGCTTTTACTGTGGTGACTCAGCTCATGTTATCTCAGCATGCTCTAAGCGCAAAAAAAAGTTTGATAAATCTGTCACCATTGGTACTTTACAGCCTAAGTTCATTTTGTCTGTTACCCTGATTTGTTCCTTGTCATCTTACCCGGTTATGGCTTTTGTAGATTCAGGTGCTGCCCTGAGTCTGATGGACTTGTCATTTGCCAGGCGCTGTGGTTTTGTTTTGGAGCCTTTAAAATTCCCTATTCCACTAAGGGGAATTGATGCTACGCCATTGGCTACGAATAAACCTCAGTACTGGACACAAGTGACCATGTGCATGACTCCTGTTCATCAGGAGGTGATTCGCTTTCTTGTGCTGCATAATTTGCATGATGTTGTCGTGTTGGGTCTGCCATGGTTGCAGACTCATAATCCAGTCCTGGATTGGAAAGCAATGTCTGTGTCAAGTTGGGGTTGTCAGGGAATTCATGGCGACGCTCCTGTGGTGTCAATTGCTTCATCCACTCCTTCTGAAGTCCCTGCGTTTTTGTCAGACTACCAGGATGTATTTGATGAGCCCAAACTCAGTTCTCTACCTCCTCATAGGGATTGTGATTGTGCTATAAATTTGATTCCTGGTAGTAAGTTTCCTAAGGGACGACTTTTCAATTTGTCAGTGCCGGAGCATGCTGCCATGCGGAGTTATATAAAGGAGTCTTTGGAGAAAGGACTTATTCGCCCCTCCTCCTCCCCTCTTGGTGCGGGGTTCTTTTTTTATGGCTAAGAAGGATGGTTCTCTGAGACCTTGTATTGATTATCGCCTTCTAAATAAAATTACGGTCAAATTTCAGTATCCTTTGCCATTGTTATCTGATCTGTTTGCTCGCATTAGGGGGTCTAGTTGGTTCACCAAGATAGATCTTCGTGGTGCGTATAACCTTGTGTGTATTAAGCAGGGTGATGAATGGAAAACTGCATTTAATACGCCCGAAGGCCATTTTGAGTACTTGGTGATGCCTTTTGGACTTTCTAACGCTCCTTCTGTCTTTCAGTCTTTTATGCATGACATCTTCCGCGAATATCTGGATAAATTTATGATTGTGTATCTGGATGATATTCTGTTTTTTTCTGATGATTGGGAGTCCCATGTTAAGCAGGTCATGATTGTGTTTCAGGTCCTGCGTGCCAATGCTTTATTTGTGAAGGGCTCAAAATTTCTTTTTGGAGTCCAGAAGGTTTATTTTTTGGGTTTCATTTTTTCTCCTTCTTCTATTGAGATGGACCCAGTCAAGGTTCAGGCTATTCATGACTGGACGCAGCCTACATCTGTTAAGAGTCTTCAGAAGTTCTTGGGTTTTGCTAATTTTTACCGTCGCTTCATCGCTAATTTTTCTGGTGTTGTTAAGCCTTTGACCAGGAAAGGTTCTGATGTTACTAACTGGTCTCCTGCGGCTGTGGAGGCCTTTCGGGAGCTGAAGCGCCGGTTTTCTTCGGCTCCGGTCTTATGTCAGCCAGATGTCTCTCTTCCTTTCCAGGTCGAGGTTGATGCTTCCGAGATTGGAGCGGGGGCTGTTTTGTCGCAGAGAAGTGCCGATGGCTCTGTGATGAAGCCATGTGCTTTCTTTTCAAGAAAGTTTTCGCCTGCCGAGCGGAATTATGATGTCGGTAATCGGGAGTTGTTGGCTATGAAGTGGGCATTTGAGGAGTGGCGACATTGGCTCGAGGGAGCTAAGCATCGTGTGGTGGTCTTGACTGATCACAAGAATCTGATTTATCTCGAGTTGGCCAAGCGGCTGAATCCTAGACAGGCTCGTTGGTCGTTGTTTTTCTCTCGTTTTGATTTCGTGGTCTCGTACCTGCCTGGTTCGAAGAATGTAAAGGCTGATGCTCTTTCTAGGAGTTTTGTGCCTGACTCTCCTGGAGATTCAGAGCCGGCTGGTATTCTCAGAGAAGGGGTGATTTTGTCTGCCATCTCCCCAGATTTTCGACGAGTGCTGCAGGAGTTTCAGGCGGATAGACCTGACCGTTGTCCACCGGAGAGACTGTTTGTCCCGGATAAATGGACCAGCAGAGTTATTTCCGAGGTTCATTCTTCGGTGTTGGCGGGCCATCCTGGAATATTTGGTACCAGAGATTTGGTGGCCAGGTCCTTTTGGTGGCCTTCCTTGTCGTGGGATGTGCTTTCCTTTGTGCAGTCTTGTGGAATTTGTGCTCGGGCTAAGCCTTGCTGTTCTCATGTCAGTGGTTTGCTGTTACCTTTGCCTGTCCCGAAGAGGCCTTGGATGCACATTTCCATGGATTTTATTTCGGATCTCCCGGTCTCTCAGAGAATGTCTGTCATCTGGGTGGTGTGTGATCATTTTTCTAAGATGGTCCATTTGGTGCCCTTGCCTAAGTTGCCTTCCTCCTCCGAGTTGGTTCCACTGTTTTTTCAAAATGTGGTTCGTTTGCATGGGATCCCTGAAAATTTTGTTTCCGACAGAGGATCCCAGTTTGTGTCTAGATTTTGGCGGACCTTTTGCGCTAAGATGGGCATTGATTTGTCTTTTTCGTCGGCCTTCCATCCTCAGACGAATGGCCAAACCGAACGAACTAATCAGACCTTGGAAACCTATTTGAGATGTTTTGTTTCTGCTGATCAGGACAGCTGGGTGACTTTTTTGCCATTGGCCGAGTTTGCCCTTGATAATCGGGCTAGTTCTGCTACTTTGGTGTCTCCTTTTTTTTTGTAATTCGGGGTTTCATCCTCGTTTTTCCTCGGGTCAGGTGGAGCCTTCTGACTGTCCTGGAGTGGATGTTGTGGTGGATAGGTTGCATCAGATTTGGAATCATGTTGTGGACAATTTGAAGCTGTCACAAGAGAAGGCTCAGCGCTTTGCCAACCGCCATCGCTGTGTGGGTCCCCGACTTCGCGTTGAGGACTTGGTGTTGTTGTCTTCTCGCTTTGTTCCTATGAAGGTCTCCTCTCCTAAGTTCAAGCCTCGGTTTATCGGTCCTTATAAGATTTTGGAAGTCCTTCACCCTGTGTCATTTCGTTTGGACCTCCCAGCATCGTTTGCTATTCATAATGTGTTTCATCGGTCGTTGTTGCGGAGGTATGTGGTGCCTGTGGGTCCTCCGGTTGAGCCTCCTGCCCCTGTGCTGGTTGAGGGAGAATTGGAATATGTGGTGGAGAAGATCTTGGATTCTCGTATTTCTAGACGGAGGCTTCAGTATTTGGTTAAATGGAAGGGCTATGGTCAGGAGGATAATTCCTGGGTTGTCGCCTCTGATGTTCATGCGGCCGATTTGGTTTGTGCCTTCCATGTGGCTCACCCTAATCGCCCTGGGGGATTTGATGAGGGTTCGGTGACCCCTCCTCAAGGGGGGGGGTACTGTTGTGAACTCTGTTTTCAGGCTCCCTCTTGTGGTCACAGATGGTATTGTGTGACTTTTGTTTTGGGCTCCCCCTGGTGGCTTTGTTTGTTATCCTGCGGGTCTGTGGCTGATCAGCTGCCTCGTTATTCACTTGGGAGTTTCCTATTTAGCTCTGTTTCACTTCCACTTGTTGCCGGCTGTCAAAGTACTCAGTGCTATTCTGATTACTCCTGATTATCTTCGGTTTCAGTGTCTTCAGGAGAAGCTAAGTTCTGTTTAATTATTTTTTGCTCATCAGTCTGCAATATGATTTCTGTGTATGATGAGTTTAGTCCAGCTTGCTAATATGTGATTTCTTCTGCTGGTTTGCTCTGGGGTACAGAGTTGCTTCCCCCGCACCGTTAGTTGGTGCGGGGGCTCGAGCGATCTCTGCGTGGATATTTTGCTTAGGGTTTTTAATTGACCGCACAGTTCCCTTTCTATTTTCTGCTTTCTAGTGTTAGCGGGCCTCATTTGCTAAATCTAATTTCATCTCTGCATTTGTGCTTTCCCCTTAACTCACCGTTAATATTTGTGGGGGGCTATTCTATATCTTTGGGGTCATTTCACTGAGGCAAGTGAGGACTTTAGTTCCCTCTAGGAATAGTCAGTTTCTCAGGCCGTGAAGAGACGTCTAGGATTTTCAGGTAACGTTCCACGGCTGCCTATAGTTGTTTGCGGATAGGATCAGGTTGCGGTCAATTCAGTTACCACTTCCCCAGAGTTTGTAGTCGGTTTAGTTACTTAGCTAGTCCTACTTGCGATCCTTGCCACTAGGATCATAACAGGGGCTATGCGAACCTATCTGTAAATTCATAAATTATTATCTAAAGCCCCTGGTTGAGGCTCTGCCCTCGTTTGCACGTGACACAATGGATGTCCTGGCTAGGATAGATGGTATGACACTGGATAGGGATACGTTACTTGTCACGGTCGATATTGAATCGCTGTACACATGCATCCGACATCATGATGGACTGGAGGCCTGTTGCTTTTTCCTCACCAACAGCAACTGGGATGGCCCACTATGTGATCTTATTTTAGAATTACTCCATTACATCTTGACCCACAATTTTTTCATCTTTCGTGACATTTTTTATTTACAGCAGTGCGGCACTGCAATGGGGGCGGCCTGTGCGTCCTCTTTTGCTAACCACTTCCTAGGGTTTTGGGAGAGGGGAGTTTTTTTGGGGGAGAGCGCCCAGGCTGCGGACTATGTGCAGTGCTGGCTGCGATATATTGACGATGTATTCATTGTGTGGCAAGGGAGTGAACAAGAACTAAAGCATTTTATGGATGGCCTGAACTGTAACATGTTCAATATTAAATTAACATACAAATATAGCAGGGCCGAGGTGGACTTCTTGTATATCAGGATATCGGTTGATGAATTTTTCCAGCTAGAAACTGATGTCTACCGGAAGCCCACCTCAGTCAACTTGTTACTACATGCGAGTTCTAGCCACCCTAAATCCACCATCAGGGCCATCCCGGTGGGCCAGTTTTTGAGGATGAGGCATTTATGCTCATCTGAGGAGAACTTCGAGTGTCAGGCTGACGACTTGAAGGACAGATTTTGGATGCGTGGGTACAGCAACAGAAATATTAGAAATGGATATATCCGGGCTAAGAGGAGCAATCGTACTGCTCTGCTACATCCTCAGATGAAAAAAACAATAACAAAAAAAGACCAGGAACAAGTTAGATTCATATCTACATTTAATGGCCAATGGACACAAATGAGGCAATGCCTCAAACGCCATTGGAATGTCCTGCAGACAGACCCTGTGCTGTCAGGATTTCTATCTAGGGAACCTCTAATGACAGTCAGAAGATGTCAAAATCTGGCAGATACTTTGGTTCAAAGTCATTATATCCCTAAAATTGAAAATAACTTTTTTAATTCTCGGGGTCCACCGCAGGGTTGTTTTCCCTGCGGCACTTGTATAGCGTGTAGGAACATTCTGGGTGCTACTACCTTTACTTCTACCGATGGCACACGTCAATTCACGATTAGGCAACACATTACTTGTGCTACAACCCAAGTGATATACTATGCCACTTGTGGTTGCCAAAAAATATACATAGGCCTAACATCACGCCAATTAAGAACACGCACACGTGAACATATGCGGGATATCCTAGCGGCAGCGACAGTTACAAATCTTATGACCTTGAAAACAATACCAAAACATTATAAACTGTTCCACAAAAGTGACCCTAAATCATTTATGGTTAGAGGTATACAGCACATACAGGGAGGAATCTGTGGGGGGACATTAAGCGGCTGTTAGACCAGAAAGAATGTAGATGGATTACCATCTTGGACATGATGTCCCCACATGGTCTTAACGAGTCTCAGGGATTCGCATCCTTCCTCTGAATTTACTATAAGTGTTATAATTATCACTTTCCGTTCTCTATTTTTCACATCATGCCTCTCCATGCCGTGCTGCCACTTGATGTTTTTAATTCGTGGCTTTTTATTATTACATTTTAATTTTGTTTGTCCTTTCCCCCTTCCTGTAGTGACCATTTATGTCAACGTTTATCTGTCCATGATGCACCCTCCAATTCTAATCATCTGCCCACGCAGTCCCTATATGGAGACTTTTCCGCATGTTTACCCTTGGAAGAAAAAAAGAAAAATGAAGGAAACTCATATTTCGGACTCTGTACCTGGATCTAGTTCCATTACCAAGCACCTTACGGACTTAATTAATTAATATTTTATTGATGTCATTGCATTGCTTTTTAGGACTTTGATACAATAGATGTGTGCGGTCTATATTGGTCTAGCAGTGCATGACACAATGTCCAGGTATTTATAGTCTATTATTCTCCTTGGGACTGTTTACCGATATGCGCGTGCGCACCTACTTGCTGTGACCGGCTCTCCTCCGTGCACTTTGGCTGCCTCCTTGCGTGTTTGGTTGCGTGGTGATGGCTAGGCGCCGGCTGCCCCACGTAACCTTGCTGATTGGGGGTGTGTTTGAAAGCGCGGCATTCAGCGGCTCAGTGGTGGTGCGCACGCGCAATAAGGCGCATTTCCACTGGTCTATTTCGATCAGGTGTCCGGAAGGGCTCAGTATATAGGGAGGAATATTGTACCCCACAAGTTACGCCCCTTGAAAAAGGAAACTTATTTCCGAAACGTGCATTGGGGAAGGAGCTCTGGCGCAGTCACCAGGACATTATGATGGGTAATATACTTTTCAATACATGTTATTGCTGTGCACTTTGGTAAATGTTGATGTGTATTTGGAGTAGTCATACCAAAATAGATGGGGAATTCCAACTAGTGGCCACTAGTACCCACATGGGAAATACATACCCCCACTCAAGATCGTAGGGGGACGCCAGTACACTACCATATGAATTCATTTTAACATTATATTTTTTGTGCAATAGCTATACATCATTACACTTTGGCCCCATATATCCTGGTGCTGCACCAGGCTCCTATTCAATCTTGGATTATATGTCACTTATCCATTACCCTACAACTTCTTACCTATTTGATTGCTCTGTACTATGGGCAGTTTTTGCTCTCTAAAGCCCTGTTTTTATTATATTTATGTGATTTACTTGATAAATAAAGTTGTTTGAATATATCTTTATCATTTAGCATGACTCGTATTTCTCCTATATATTATGCTATTTTGAGTCACTGTTTCACAATATGCAATTTAGCATATAAAGGCATATGTATGCAATGCAATACTTATTAAATAATATGTTTTGGGGATTATATGTGCAATTTTTAAAAAGTAATGAATTTACAAAATAAATATACAGTGGGTACAGAAAATATTCATAGACCTTTAAATTTTTCACTCTTTGTTTCATTAGAGCCATTTGGTAAATTCAAAAAAGTTCATTTTTTTCTCATTAATGTACACTCTCCACCCAATCTTGACTGAAAAAAAATCAGAATTGAAGACATTTTTGCAAATTTATTAAAAAAGAAAAACTGAAATCTCACATGGCCTTAAGTATTCAGACCCTTTGCTCAGTATTGAGTAGAAGCACCTTTTGCAGCCATGAGTCTTCTTGGGAATGATGTAACAAGTTTTTCACACCTGGATTTGGGGATCTTCTGCCATTCTTCCTTGCAGATCCTCTCCAGTTCCGTCAGGTTGGATGGTGAATGTTGGTGGACAGCCATTTTCAGGTCTCTCCAGAGATGCTCAATAGGGTTTAGATCAGAGCTCTAGCTGGGCCAGTTAAGAATTCTCACAAAGGTCTTCTGAAGCCACGCCGTTGTTATTTTAGCTGTGTGCTTAGGGTCATTGTCTTGTTGGAAGGTGAAGTCAGAGGTCCATAGCACTCTGGAAGAGGTTTTTTATCCAGGATATCTCTGTACTTGGCTGCAGTCATGTTTCCTTCAATGACAACCCGTCGTCCTGTCCCTGCAGCTGAAAAACACCCCCATAACATGATGCTGCCACCACCATGTTTCACTGTGGGGATTGTATTGGGCAGGTGATGAGCAGTGCCTGGTTTTCTCCACACATACCGCTTAGAATTATCACCAAAAAGGTCTATCTTCGCCTCATCAGACCAGTGAATCTTATTTCTCAATCTCTGGGAGTCTTTCATGTGTTTTTTAGCAAACTCTATGTGGGCTTTCATACGTCTTGCACTCAGGAGAGGCTTCCATCGAGCCACTCTGCCATAAAGCCCCGACTGGTGGAGGGCTGCAGTGATAGTTGACTTTGTAGAACTTTCTCCCATCTGCCTACTGCATCTCTGGAGCTCAGCCACAGTGATCTTGGGGTTCTTTTTAACCTCTCTCACCAAGGCTCTTCTCCCACGATTGCTCAGTTTGGCCAGACGGCCAGGTCTAGGAAGACTTCTTGTGTTCACAAACTTCTTCCATTTAAGGATTATGGAGGCCACTATGCTCTTAGGAACCTTTAGTACTGCTGAAATTCTGTTGTAACCTTGGCCAGATCTGTGCCTTGCAAGAATTCTGTCTCTGAGGTCCTTGGCCAGTTCCTTTGACCTCATGATCCTCATTTGGTCTGACATGCACTGTGAGCTGTGAGGTCTTATATAGACAGGTGTGCACTTTTCCAAAACAAGTCCTATCAGTTTAATTATACACAGCTGGACTCTAGTGAAGGAGTAGAACCATCTCAAGGAGGATCACAAGGAAATGGACAGCATGTGACTTAAATATGCGCGTCTGAGCAAAGAGATTGAATACTTATGACCATGTGATATTTCAGTTTTTCTTTTTTATTATAATTGCAAAAATGACTACATTTCTGCTTTTTTCAGTCTACATGGAGTGCAGAGTGTACATTAATGAGAAAAAAATGATTTTTTTTTAAATTTACCAAATGGCTGCAATGAAGCAAAGAGTGAAAAATGTAAAGGGGTCTGAATACTTTCCGTACCCAATGTATTTTAATTATCTAGCATGTGAGTCTATATTTTTCAGATGATAAAATTAAATTTTATTTCTACAAGAATCAAGTAATTAGTGTAATGAGGGACAGATAAATAATAATAAAATTAATAATAAATCTTATATTATAAAGATATTATTGATCAATCTACTTTTACAAATATTGCTAATAGTACATTTATTATTAGTTTCCTGCATGGATACAGCTCTGCATAGATATCTCACTGAAGAGGCAACTAAATCTATTCTTGGACACATAACTTGACCCCTGTGACAAAGCAGACGGAAGCGTTGCTGCAGAGCAAATCAATCCAGGCATTTTATTAGATTCTTATCACTGCATGTTACACACTTCATATTTTTACTGAGACAATTGATAATAACCTGAGGTCTGAAAGAATATCATAATATGAATTTATAAATGATTTCATGCTTTTATATTTTTTTCAGCAAGTTTCTAATTTAATATACTATGTGGATATATTGTTAATTATTATATTTTATTTTTTTAGTTATTGTATTTATTTTTTTAGATAATGTGTTATATTATTATATGTAAAAAAAATAGACTTCCTTAATTAAATTTAAAATACATTTAACATTAATTTATCTTTTCCACATATATTTGTTGTAGCTTGAAAAGCTAACATTTGCTGTACTATGATTGTTTGTTCAATTCTACGAGCATTTATACGTGGTAGCTCCAATACAAAGCAAGTGAAATAAGGCGGTATCACTGTCATTTTCTATATCTTTGTGTTGTGAAATAATAAAAAGTTCATGGATACTTGAGGAATATGAGGTTGCTTGGAGCTCTCCAAAGATTCTTTCCTCCAGAATACTCTAAAGACGTAAGCACTAAAGGTTCTTTGTGTTCCCATGGTCATTATCCACACATCATGTTGCCCACAATAGAAGGTAGAATTATGACATCTCTACTTATTGAGAACACAGTAGCAAAAGATATAGAAAAGGTTGTCCTTATACATGACAAAGGTCCATAAACCTGGCAGTAAGACGAAACTCAACATAAAGGTCGAGAATGTAAAACGCGTAAATGAACAAAAAGGTTAAAGCACCACTCCAGCGTTTGTTTATTGGACTGATGGTTTGGTTCTTTAAATGTAATTCCATTGCCCCGTCTCATACGCAACTGCAGCCGCCATCATCCTTTTCCAATGTTGCTCCTGAAGGTTTCCGGAGAAAAATTCCCTGCCGGCAGGTCCAGTATTGCACAAAGATGCATGGAGGTACCTTTTCAATTCATCTCTATGAGAGCCTAATTCTGGCTGTCATAGACTTTAATTGAACTCTTGTGACGTAACGACCGCTGTCGACAGACAGGTATGTTATATTCTTTTTTATTTTAGTTTTCTTTCAGGAGATCGAGGGCTTTGGTGGAATTAGGCGAGGTCATAAGTATGGTTTAATGAAGATTACTAAAAGAGTCTGTGTCTCTCTTTCAATTAAGGGACTTTATTCTGGCTTTGTCTTTATTTACTTTATTTATTTTATTTACTTTATTTACCATAGAACTATAGGATTAGTTATGTATAGGTGTCTTATAGGCAGGACAAGTGGGAAGAGCCAAGCAAAGTGCCAGAATTGGTGCATCTAATAGATGTGCCTTTTCTGGGCAACTGCGGGCTGCTATTTTTAGGCTGCGTGGGCCGACATCCATGGCCCCGTGCCAGCCTGAGAATACCAGCCCCCAGCTGTCTGCTTTAGCAAGGATGGTTGTTAAAAAAGGGTGACAGCATGCCGCTTTTTTTATTATTTATTTAAATAATTAAAAAATGCAATGTGGGGACCCCTCTATTCTTGATAACTAGCCTTGCTGAAGCTGACAGATGAGGGTTTCAGCCCCCAGCTGTGAGTTGTCTGTCTGGTTAACAAAAATAAAGGGGAACCCACACAGGGTCTTTTTTTAATTATTTATTTACAGGGCAGGAATGGCTGATGAATACTCCCATCCGCCGCTCCTGCTCTCGCTGTTATTAGCGGCAGCAGGTGTCGGATGATGGGAGCAGTTGTCCCATCAGCTGACACCAATGACCGGATGTAAACTTTATACCTACAATCACAGCTGAGTGCTCACGCTGTCTTTTGACATTGTGGGAACCTTGGCTCTGGGGATGATTTCACCGCCATTCAGAAGCAGTGTTGGCCGCACTGTCTTGTACATTACAGCGAAGCAAACACTGGATGTTCTGGATGTTCGGACCCCCTTTTCAAGTGAATGGGGTTCAGGTTCCGGTCCGGGTACTCTTCTGATACCTGAACCTGAACTTTTTGTTACTGTTCAGCAGAACCCGCCGGACCCGAACATCCAGGTATCCGGCCTTCTCTAATAGCAACCTCACGTGAGCCTCGGGAACTTGGGTGCCATCACCGTTGGAATGGTGCCATCATGGAAGGTGAGTATGAGTGTTTTCATTTTAACAGGGCAAACATTCAGAGTGAGAAGGGTTCTACTAGTCGACAACCCCTTTATGCTAAATCTAATGGCTCATTCAGATGTCAGTTGTTTCTCTCGTATGAATTCTACCCATGTTTTTCACCTGTGATACTTTATGGGTAGCTTATGGAGTAGATTAAATCATGTCCAAATTTTTCTTCAAACCGAGTGTTCCACACAAAGACACAAAGATTCCCTAAAAATCAGCGAGCACTTAGATGCTGTCTGTTTGCTTTCCGAAGTTCATGGATGTTTGATAGGAGAACCTGGAGAAACACCTAGTTCTTTTTTTTCTCTTCATCTGAGAGAAACTGGTGAAACTCTGACCAAACTTCAATGACGAAAACTGACAATGACCAATCTCTGATGAAACTGTGATCAAATATATTGATAAAATTCAGCCTGCATTTCTCGTACGAGAAAAAAATCACTAATGTTTGAATGAGCCCTAATAGTTACACAGCTAGTACCTGTTCCTGTTTAAAAGCCTGACCATGATATTAGAAATTGATTTCCTCTGGAATATTCTACTACATGTTCATATTTTTTGTTGAATGATGGTCTACATGTTGATGTGCTGACCTAAGTCCTGTTTGTCTTTTTTTAATTAATTACTTCTTAACTTCTTAAGTCCCTTCCCACTTTGTGAACAGGCTATCCACTAATAGTATATAATGTTGGGGTACATTTACTCAAAACTCTGCAGAGATCAAACTTTTTAAAATTTACAACTTTTGCTTTCTGTGACTGTGGTAGCAATTTCTCAAAATATTTCTATTCATATCCATTCAACACCGGACCAACCATAAAAGTAAAAAGTTACAGGATCAGTTCCAATAATGACAAGTTCAAAGGAGAACTCTTCAAGCCTGCCGGGCCATTGTTGAAGCCGTATGTCTATTTTTATTCTAAGATATCGTATGTATGACACAGAATATCTGCTATATGTTCAGTTTCTTCTGTGGGAGGACTAGATGACAAGGTCAAGTGTACTTTCTAATGAAGCTTGATGTGCCGTACATCTGAATTCTTCTATCTTTATTCTTTATTCCTGACGCTATTAAGTAAACCAGTTGGATTCTCCTCTGCATTGAAAAGAGAAAATTAGATAGAGAACCCAGCTCATAAATAAAGTTTCAGAATGTACAGTGTCTTGTTCAATGATATGTGGATGAGGAAATGGCTATTTTATCGAAAAGGCCCTTTTTAAAAGATCGGAATCCTAGAGGTAGGATTAACACTAGTGCTGAGTTAAAATCGAGTTTAACACTTTGTTAGGGGTCGAGTTCCCGCCTCTGCACAGGGGGAATCTCGAGCCATCTCCGCTGCGGTCTCCCATTCTTCTCCTGCCACAGTGGAGCCTGCTCAGTGGAGGCATCGGTCCCAGCATCTCGGTCAGTCTGATACTGTGCAAAGGGTAACTGCTGCCCTTCCAGCTTCTGCCATTGTAGCCAGTACTGGTCAGCGGCGAGCAGACGTCTTTGGGACTAAGTCCTACTTTTCCCCTTCTGCCCAGGGTAAGATCTCTCATTGGAGATCAAGAGTCACATGCTCAGGTACTGCAGCAACTCCCATTGGTCCTCTAGGAAGGTCCCGAAGTTGCTCAAGATCTGTGGCAGCCTCCCATTGGTCCTTCTGGGAAGGTCCTGAAGTTGCTGCAGCTATAAAAGGTTTGCATGACCGCACGGCCATGCGCTAGTATCAATCTATGTTATGTGCTTTGCGCTAGTGTGGTCTTGTGTGTATGTATTCAGGGTATGGGCTGAAATAAGCTCCGGTGAGGAGTTTGTGTGTGTGCAAGACCACTGACTGCTATCAGCTCAGCAGTTAGCTTTGTACTCCTGTGAGTCTAACAGGGCATATTGAGTTCTTTTCTCGGCGACTCTGTGAAGTAACAGAGTTTGCTTATACTGCCATATAATGCCATTTGCTAGAAGCAGGTTCCTCCTGCACGGTGGACCCCGGGCTGCGAACGCACCAAAAACTTCATCTATTTACTCAGTGCGTTCCGCTAGCCCTAACAGAATACTAGCATCAGGGTCTGGCTAGTAAATGGCAGATAATCAGCATCTACAGCGGTAAATCCAGCAGCTGGAGGGTAGGTTGGTGGCTCTAGAATGCACAACCTCAGTTGTGGATGTTACCGCAGTCGCTGTTCAGGCTGCTAGTGTGGCTGCAGCCAGTTTATCCTCTGCCATCCCTGCTCTGACTTTTTACTATCTCCCGCTTCCAGACAAGTTTGCTGGTGACAGTAAGCAATGTCGGGGATTCGTGAGTCAGTGCTCCATACATCTAGAGCTTCGGGCTGCACGCTTTCCTACGGAACGGGTGAAAGGGGGTTTTATCTTATCCCTATTGTCAGGCAGGACGTTGGAGTGGGCAATGCCGTTGTGGGAGCGCAATGATCGTGTGGTGCAGAGTGCTCTTCTATTCCTGGACTCTCTGAAACAGGTCTTTTTAGGACCTCGTGTCACCCACGATATGGCGCTCCAACTGTTGGCAATAACACAGGGTTTGTCCATGGTCAGCCAGTTCACCGTCCAGTTCCGGACTCTGGCCTCAGAGCTGGATTGGCTGGATAAAGTCCTTATTCCGGTGTTCTGGAAAGGACTAGCAGACCATGTGAAGGACGCCTTGGCAACCAGGGAGATTCCCACACTGGAGGAGCTCATTACAATATCTACCCACATCGACCTCCATTTTAATGAGCGGAGGCTAGAGTGGACCCAGTGTAGGCAGAGGTTCCAGCTAGCTCCCACCTTCGCCAGACCTCTAGAATCTTCCGCTCAGGTGTCTGACTCCCATGAGGCCATGGAGGTTTCTCGAGCGGGACCTAAGTCCTGGCCGCTCGAGTACCCGTGGTTTGTAATAATTGCCAACAGTTAGGACATTATGCTAATAAATGTCCACAGTGGTCGGGAAACGATCACATCTAGTAACCATTGGAGGAGGTTCACTAGACACAGCGGCATTTTCCTCCAAACTGTACTTTAAAGGGACAATCACTTTAGGCTCATCCACTCTAACAGTCGAGCTTTGTGTCGACTCAGGAGCAGTGGGGAATTTCATGTCCTCTGCCTTTGCTCACCGCCACGCAATACCTCTGGTGATGCTCGCCAAACCGGTGACTGTTAAAGTAGTGAATGGGTTGACACTGCCCTCACAAATCACACATCAGACTGTCCCTTTCACATTATCCATGTTCCTTCCCATCAGGAGATTATTTCCCTTCTTGTCATTCCCGAGTGAATAGATGAGATTCTGCTGGGAATACCCTGGCTCCGTTTCCACTCCCCACATATTGAGTGGACCTCTGGGAGGATATTGGATTGGAGTGAATCATGTAAGGGCAGTTGTGTGAGGGATTGCGTTCAGGTTAGCACTACAGAGATACCCGCAGATCTTACTTCCCTTCCCAAGTGCTATTGGTCCTATGCAGACGTATTCTCCCAAAAGGCTGCGGAGACTAGGGTTGAGCGAAACGGGTCGTTCATTTTCAAAAGTCGCCGACTTTTGGCTAAGTCGGCGTCTCATGAAACCCGATCCGACCCCTGTGCTTGTCGGCCATGCGGTACGCGACTTTCGCGCCAAAGTCGCGTTTCAATGACGCGAAAAGCGCCATTTCTCAGCCAATGAAGGTGAACGCAGAGTGTGGGCAGCGTGATGACATAGGTCCTGGTCCCCACCATCTTAGAGAAGGGCATTGCAGTGATTGGCTTGCTGTCTGCGGCGTCACAGGGGCTATAAAGGGGCATTCCCGCCGACCGCCATCTTACTGCTGCTGATCTGAGCTTAGGGAGAGGTTGCTGCCGCTTCATCAGAAGCAGGGATAGCGTTAGGCAGGGTCCACTAACCACCAAACCGCTTGTGCTGTAGCGATTTCCACTGTCCAACACCACCTTCGGTGTGCAGGGACACTGGAAGCTACATTTTTTTTTTTCCCTCAGCGCTGTAGCTCATTGGGCTGCCCTAGAAGGCTCCGTGATAGCTGTATTGCTGTGTGTACGCCACTGTGCAAACCAACTGCTTTTTTCAAAGCACATATCCTCTTGTTCCTTCCTTTCTGCACAGCTATCTTTTTTGTTTGTCCACACTTTTTATTTAATTTGTGCATCAGTCCACTCCTATTGCTGCCTGCCATACCTGGCTTACATTACTGCAGGGAGATAGTAATTGTAGGACAGTCCCTGTTTTTTTTTTTTTTTTTTTGTGGAAGATTAAGATTGGCATTTCTGCTACAGTGCCATCCCTGTGTGTGCCATCTCTCACTGAGTGGGCCATAGAAAGCCTATTTATTTTTTTCCTTGATTTGTGTTCTAAAATCTACCTCAACACAAAAACACTACATCAATCAGTGGGAGAAAAATATTGGCCTCAGTCAGGGCTTGTGTGCCACTCCTGTGTGTGCCATCTCTCATTCAGTGGGCCATACAAAGCCTATTTATTTTTTTGTTTTTTTTAATATTATTGGGTTTCTAAAGTCTCCGTGAAAAAAAAAAATACATAAAAAAACAGTGGGAGAGTAATATTGCCCTTTCAGCTTGTGTGCCAGTCTTGACTCCTGGGTGTGCCACCTCTCTCTCTCTAATTGTGGGCCATAGAAAGTCTATTTATTTTTTTGCTTTTTTTAATATTATTTGGTTTCTAAAGTCTCCCTGAAAAAAAAAATACATAAAAAAACAGTGGGAGAGTAATATTGCCCTTTCAGCTTGTGTGCCAGTCTTGACTCCTGGGTGTGCCACCTCTCTCTCTCTAATTGTGGGCCATAGAAAGCCTATTTATTTTTTTGCTTTTTTAAATATTATTTGGTTTCTAAAGTCTCCCTGAAAAAAAAAATACATAAAAAAACAGTGGGAGAGTAATATTGCCCTTTCAGCTTGTGTGCCAGTCTTGACTCCTGGGTGTGCCACCTCTCTCTCTCTAATTGTGGGCCATAGAAAGCCTATTTATTTTTTTGCTTTGTTTAATATTATTTGGTTTCTAAAGTCTCCCTGAAAAAAAAAATACATAAAAAAACAGTGGGAGAGTAATATTGCCCTTTCAGCTTGTGTGCCAGTCTTGACTCCTGGGTGTGCCACCTCTCTCTCTCTAATTGTGGGCCATAGAAAGCCTATTTATTTTTTTGCTTTTTTTAATATTATTTGGTTTCTAAAGTCTCCCTGAAAAAAAAAAAGTACATAAAAAAACAGTGGGAGAGTAATATTGCCCTTTCAGCTTGTGTGCCAGTCTTGACTCCTGGGTGTGCCACCTCTCTCTCTCTAATTGTGGGCCATAGAAAGCCTACTTATTTTTTTGCTTTTTTTAATATTATTTGGTTTCTAAAGTCTCCCTGAAAAAAAAAAATACATAAAAAAACAGTGGGAGAGGGATATTGCCCTTTCAGCTTGTGTGCCAGTCTTGACTCCTGGGTGTGCCACCTCTCTCTCTCTAATTGTGGGCCATAGAAAGCCTATTTATTTTTTTGCTTTGTTTAATATTATTTGGTTTCTAAAGTCTCCCTGAAAAAAAAAAATACATAAAAAAACAGTGGGAGAGTAATATTGCCCTTTCAGCTTGTGTGCCTGTCTTGACTCCTGGGTGTGCCACCTCTCTCTCTCTAATTGTGGGCCATAGAAAGCCTATTTATTTTTTTGCTTTTTTTAATATTATTTGGTTTCTAAAGTCTCCCTGAAAAAAAAAAGTACATAAAAAAACAGTGGGAGAGTAATATTGCCCTTTCAGCTTGTGTGCCAGTCTTGACTCCTGGGTGTGCCACCTCTCTCTCTCTAATTGTGGGCCATAGAAAGCCTATTTATTTTTTTGCTTTTTTTAATATTATTTGGTTTCTAAAGTCTCCCTGAAAAAAAAAATACATAAAAAAACAGTGGGAGAGTAATATTGCCCTTTCAGCTTGTGTGCCAGTCTTGACTCCTGGGTGTGCCACCTCTCTCTCTCTAATTGTGGGCCATAGAAAGCCTATTTATTTTTTTGTTTTTTTTAATATTATTGGGTTTCTAAAGTCTCCCTGAAAAAAAAAATACATAAAAAAACAGTGGGAGAGTAATATTGCCCATTCAGCTTGTGTGCCAGTCTTGACTCCTGGGTGTGCCACCTCTCTCTCTCTAATTGTGGGCCATAGAAAGCCTATTTATTTTTTTGCTTTTTTTAATATTATTTGGTTTCTAAAGTCTCCCTGAAAAAAAAAATACATAAAAAAACAGTGGGAGAGGGATATTGCCCTTTCAGCTTGTGTGCCAGTCTTGACTCCTGGGTGTGCCACCTCTCTCTCTCTAATTGTGGGCCATAGAAAGCCTATTTATTTTTTTGCTTTTTTTAATATTATTTGGTTTCTAAAGACTCCCTGAAAAAAAAAAAAAAAACATAAAAAAACAGTGGGAGAGTAATATTGCCCTTTCAGCTTGTGTGCCAGTCTTGACTCCTGGGTGTGCCACCTCTCTCTCTCTAATTGTGGGCCATAGAAAGCCTATTTATTTTTTTGTTTTTTTTAATATTATTGGGTTTCTAAAGTCTCCCTGAAAAAAAAAATATATAAAAAAACAGTGGGAGAGTAATATTGCCCTTTCAGCTTGTGTGCCAGTCTTGACTCCTGGGTGTGCCACCTCTCTCTCTCTAATTGTGGGCCATAGAAAGCCTATTTATTTTTTTGCTTTGTTTAATATTATTTGGTTTCTAAAGTCTCCCTGAAAAAAAAAATACATAAAAAAACAGTGGGAGAGTAATTTTGCCCTTTCAGCTTGTGTGCCAGTCTTGACTCCTGGGTGTGCCACCTCTCTCTCTCTAATTGTGGGCCATAGAAAGCCTATTTATTTTTTTGCTTTTTTTAATATTATTTGGTTTCTAAAGTCTCCCTGAAAAAAAAATACATAAAAAAACAGTGGGAGAGTAATATTGCCCTTTCAGCTTGTGTGCCAGTCTTGACTCCTGGGTGTGCCACGTCTCTCTCTCTAATTGTGGGCCATAGAAAGCCTATTTATTTTTTTATTTTTTTTAATATTATTGGGTTTCTAAAGTCTCCCTGAGAAAAAAAATACATAAAAAAACAGTGGGAGAGTAATATTGCCCTTTCAGCTTGTGTGCCAGTCTTGACTCCTGGGTGTGCCACCTCTCTCTCTCTAATTGTGGGCCATAGAAAGCCTATTTATTTTTTTATTTTTTTTTAATATTATTGGGTTTCTAAAGTCTCCCTGAAAAAAAAAATACATAAAAAAACAGTGGGAGAGTAATATTGCCCTTTCAGCTTGTGTGCCAGTCTTGACTCCTGGGTGTGCCACCTCTCTCTCTCTAATTGTGGGCCATAGAAAGCCTATTTATTTTTTTGCTTTGTTTAATATTATTTGGTTTCTAAAGTCTCCCTGAAAAAAAAAAAACATAAAAAAACAGTGGGAGAGTAATATTGCCCTTTCAGCTTGTGTGCCAGTCTTGACTCATGGGTGTGCCACCTCTCTCTCTCTAATTGTGGGCCATAGAAAGCCTATTTATTTTTTTGCTTTGTTTAATATTATTTGGTTTCTAAAGTCTCCCTGAAAAAAAAAAAATACATAAAAAACAGTGGGAGAGTAATATTGCCCTTTCAGCTTGTGTGCCAGTCTTGACTCCTGGGTGTGCCACCTCTCTCTCTCTAATTGTGGGCCATAGAAAGCCTATTTATTTTTTTGCTTTTTTTAATATTATTTGGTTTCTAAAGTCTCCCTGAAAAAAAAAAAGTACATAAAGAACAGTGGGAGAGTAATATTGCCCTTTCAGCTTGTGTGCCAGTCTTGACTCCTGGGTGTGCCACCTCTCTCTCTCTAATTGTGGGCCATAGAAAGCCTATTTATTTTTTTGCTTTTTTTAATATTATTTGGTTTCTAAAGTCTCCCTGAAAAAAAAATACATAAAAAAACAGTGGGAGAGTAATATTGCCCTTTCAGCTTGTGTGCCAGTCTTGACTCCTGGGTGTGCCACCTCTCTCTCTCTAATTGTGGGCCATAGAAAGCCTATTTATTTTTTTGCTTTTTTTAATATTATTTGGTTTCTAAAGTCTCCCTGAAAAAAAAAAAGTACATAAAAAAACAGTGGGAGAGTAATATTGCCCTTTCAGCTTGTGTGCCAGTCTTGACTCCTGGGTGTGCCACCTCTCTCTCTCTAATTGTGGGCCATAGAAAGCCTATTTATTTTTTTGCTTGTTTTAATATTATTTGGTTTCTAAAGTCTCCCTGAAAAAAAAAATACATAAAAAAACAGTGGGAGAGGGATATTGCCCTTTCAGCTTGTGTGCCAGTCTTGACTCCTGGGTGTGCCACCTCTCTCTCTCTAATTGTGGGCCATAGAAAGCCTATTTATTTTTTTGCTTTGTTTAATATTATTTGGTTTCTAAAGTCTCCCTGAAAAAAAAAATACATAAAAAAACAGTGGGAGAGTAATATTGCCCTTTCAGCTTGTGTGCCAGTCTTGACTCCTGGGTGTGCCACCTCTCTCTCTCTAATTGTGGGCCATAGAAAGCCTATTTATTTTTTTGCTTTTTTTAATATTATTTGGTTTCTAAAGTCTCCCTGAAAAAAAAAAAAAAAAAAACATAAAAAAACAGTGGGAGAGTAATATTGCCCTTTCAGCTTGTGTGCCAGTCTTGACTCCTGGGTGTGCCACCTCTCTCTCTCTAATTGTGGGCCATAGAAAGCCTATTTATTTTTTTGCTTTGTTTAATATTATTTGGTTTCTAAAGTCTCCCTGAAAAAAAATAATACATAAAAAAACAGTGGGAGAGTAATTTTGCCCTTTCAGCTTGTGTGCCAGTCTTGACTCCTGGGTGTGCCACCTCTCTCTCTCTAATTGTGGGCCATAGAAAGCCTATTTATTTTTTTGCTTTTTTTAATATTATTTGGTTTCTAAAGTCTCCCTGAAAAAAAAATACATAAAAAAACAGTGGGAGAGTAATATTGCCCTTTCAGCTTGTGTGCCAGTCTTGACTCCTGGGTGTGCCACGTCTCTCTCTCTAATTGTGGGCCATAGAAAGCCTATTTATTTTTTTATTTTTTTTAATATTATTGGGTTTCTAAAGTCTCCCTGAGAAAAAAAATACATAAAAAAACAGTGGGAGAGTAATATTGCCCTTTCAGCTTGTGTGCCAGTCTTGACTCCTGGGTGTGCCACCTCTCTCTCTCTAATTGTGGGCCATAGAAAGCCTATTTATTTTTTTATTTTTTTTTAATATTATTGGGTTTCTAAAGTCTCCCTGAAAAAAAAAATACATAAAAAAACAGTGGGAGAGTAATATTGCCCTTTCAGCTTGTGTGCCAGTCTTGACTCCTGGGTGTGCCACCTCTCTCTCTCTAATTGTGGGCCATAGAAAGCCTATTTATTTTTTTGCTTTGTTTAATATTATTTGGTTTCTAAAGTCTCCCTGAAAAAAAAAAAAAAACATAAAAAAACAGTGGGAGAGTAATATTGCCCTTTCAGCTTGTGTGCCAGTCTTGACTCCTGGGTGTGCCACCTCTCTCTCTCTAATTGTGGGCCATAGAAAGCCTATTTATTTTTTTGCTTTGTTTAATATTATTTGGTTTCTAAAGTCTCCCTGAAAAAAAAAAATACATAAAAAACAGTGGGAGAGTAATATTGCCCTTTCAGCTTGTGTGCCAGTCTTGACTCCTGGGTGTGCCACCTCTCTCTCTCTAATTGTGGGCCATAGAAAGCCTATTTATTTTTTTTGCTTTTTTAATATTATTTGGTTTCTAAAGTCTCCCTGAAAAAAAAAAAGTACATAAAAAACAGTGGGAGAGTAATATTGCCCTTTCAGCTTGTGTGCCAGTCTTGACTCCTGGGTGTGCCACCTCTCTCTCTCTAATTGTGGGCCATAGAAAGCCTATTTATTTTTTTGCTTTTTTTAATATTATTTGGTTTCTAAAGTCTCCCTGAAAAAAAAATACATAAAAAAACAGTGGGAGAGTAATATTGCCCTTTCAGCTTGTGTGCCAGTCTTGACTCCTGGGTGTGCCACCTCTCTCTCTCTAATTGTGGGCAATAGAAAGCCTATTTATTTTTTTGCTTTTTTTAATATTATTTGGTTTCTAAAGTCTCCCTGAAAAAAAAAAAGTACATAAAAAAACAGTGGGAGAGTAATATTGCCCTTTCAGCTTGTGTGCCAGTCTTGACTCCTGGGTGTGCCACCTCTCTCTCTCTAATTGTGGGCCATAGAAAGCCTATTTATTTTTTTGCTTGTTTTAATATTATTTGGTTTCTAAAGTCTCCCTGAAAAAAAAAATACATAAAAAAACAGTGGGAGAGGGATATTGCCCTTTCAGCTTGTGTGCCAGTCTTGACTCCTGGGTGTGCCACCTCTCTCTCTCTAATTGTGGGCCATAGAAAGCCTATTTATTTTTTTGCTTTGTTTAATATTATTTGGTTTCTAAAGTCTCCCTGAAAAAAAAAAATACATAAAAAAACAGTGGGAGAGTAATATTGCCCTTTCAGCTTGTGTGCCAGTCTTGACTCCTGGGTGTGCCACCTCTCTCTCTCTAATTGTGGGCCATAGAAAGCCTATTTATTTTTTTGCTTTTTTTAATATTATTTGGTTTCTAAAGTCTCCCTGAAAAAAAAAAAAAAAAAAACATAAAAAAACAGTGGGAGAGTAATATTGCCCTTTCAGCTTGTGTGCCAGTCTTGACTCCTGGGTGTGCCACCTCTCTCTCTCTAATTGTGGGCCATAGAAAGCCTATTTATTTTTTTGTTTTTTTTAATATTATTGGGTTTCTAAAGTCTCCCTGAAAAAATTAATACATAAAAAAACAGTGGGAGAGTAATATTGCCCTTTCAGCTTGTGTGCCAGTCTTGACTCCTGGGTGTGCCACCTCTCTCTCTCTAATTGTGGGCCATAGAAAGCCTATTTATTTTTTTGCTTTGTTTAATATTATTTGGTTTCTAAAGTCTCCCTGAAAAAAAAAAAACATAAAAAAACAGTGGGAGAGTAATATTGCCCTTTCAGCTTGTGTGCCAGTCTTGACTCCTGGGTGTGCCACCTCTCTCTCTCTAATTGTGGGCCATAGAAAGCCTATTTATTTTTTTGCTTTTTTTAATATTATTTGGTTTCTAAAGTCTCCCTGAAAAAAAAAATACATAAAAAAACAGTGGGAGAGTAATATTGCCCTTTCAGCTTGTGTGCCAGTCTTGACTCCTGGGTGTGCCACCTCTCTCTCTCTAATTGTGGGCCATAGAAAGCCTATTTATTTTTTTATTTTTTTTAATATTATTTGGTTTCTAAAGTCTCCCTGAAAAAAAAAATGCATAAAAAAACAGTGGGAGAGTAATATTGCCCTTTCAGCTTGTGTGCCAGTCTTGACTCCTGGGTGTGCCACCTCTCTCTCTCTAATTGTGGGCCATAGAAAGCCTATTTATTTTTTTGCTTTGTTTAATATTATTGGGTTTCTAAAGTCTCCCTGAAAAAAAAAAAAACATAAAAAAACAGTGGGAGAGTAATATTGCCCTTTCAGCTTGTGTGCCAGTCTTGACTCCTGGGTGTGCCACCTCTCTCTCTCTAATTGTGGGCCATAGAAAGCCTATTTATTTTTTTGCTTTGTTTAATATTATTTGGTTTCTAAAGTCTCCCTGAAAAAAAAAAATACATAAAAAAACAGTGGGAGAGTAATATTGCCCTTTCAGCTTGTGTGCCAGTCTTGACTCCTGGGTGTGCCACCTCTCTCTCTCTAATTGTGAGCCATAGAAAGCCTATTTATTTTTTTGCTTTTTTAATATTATTTGGTTTCTAAAGTCTCCCTGAAAAAAAAAAAAAAGTACATAAAAAAACAGTGGGAGAGTAATATTGCCCTTTCAGCTTGTGTGCCAGTCTTGACTCCTGGGTGTGCCACCTCTCTCTCTCTAATTGTGGGCCATAGAAAGCCTATTTATTTTTTTGCTTTTTTTAATATTATTTGGTTTCTAAAGTCTCCCTGAAAAAAAAAAATACATAAAAAAACAGTGGGAGAGTAATATTGCCCTTTCAGCTTGTGTGCCAGTCTTGACTCCTGGGTGTGCCACCTCTCTCTCTCTAATTGTGGGCCATAGAAAGGCTATTTATTTTTTTTTATTATTAGTATTTGGTTTCTAAATTGTCCCTGAAAAAAACATTTTATCTTATTTGGTTTCTAAAGTCTCCCTGAGAAAAAAAAAAAAAAAAAAAAATTAGGTGGGAGAATAATATTGACATTAGTGCTTGAGTGACAGTCCTGCGTGTGTGTCATCTCTGTGATTTTGTGCCACAGAAAACAGAGTGTGTAACATTGTGCCTGATTTTCCTTGTGGTCTCACCAACCTGTTAAGGGATATAGAAATCATACTGAAGTTATAGCTCACCGTGTAAGTTGTTTGACAGCAACAAATAAAGTTACTTTGGTTAATTTTTTAAAACAATGAGGAAGTCTGGTGCAAGAGGTCGTGGCCGTGGGCGTTCATTGTCAGCTGGTAATGATGGTAGTGGTAGTGGAGCATCAGGTGGTCGTGGGGATAAAAATATTCCACCTAAGTCTGGAGCTGTGGAGCCAGTTTCGTCGTCTGGCTACACAAGGCCTCGAACGCTCTCTTTTCTGGGAGTAGGAAAAACGCTTTTAAAGCCGGAGCAGCAACAGCAAGTTTTGGCTTACATTGCAGACTCAGCCTCTAGCTCTTTTGCCTCCTCTTCTGAAACTGGTAAATGTAAAAGCAGCGCGTCGCTTGTGGATGTTCACGGTCAGGGACAAGTCGCTTCCTTGTCCTCCTCAGCAAAAACTACAACAAGAGAGAAGGATGCAGCAGGCGACACAACGGGTCACTCCATGGAGCTCTTTACACATACCGTCCCTGGCTTAGAAAGTGAAACACTTAACAGGCCATGCCCATTACAAGTAGATTCTGACATGGAGTGCACTGATGCACAGCCACAGCCAGAGTACTATGCTGCTCCTTTGACTCAGACCACCACATTGCCCTCTCAGGGTACAGATCCACAATCAGACCCTGATGAGACTATGTTGCCCCGCCACGAACGCTATACCACAGACCGACACAGTGACACAGACGAAGTTGCACACGAGCTCGAAGAGGAGGTAATAGATGACCCGGTTGTTGACCCCGATTGGCAGCCATTGGGGGAACAGGGTGCAGGCAGCAGTAGTTCAGAAGCGGAGGTGGAGGAGGGGCCGCAGCAGGCATCAACATCGCAACAGGTTCCATCTGCCGGGCCCCTATCTGGCCCAAAACGCGTGTCAAAGCCAAAACCTGTTGGAGCACAGCGTTGCCATCCGGTTAAAGCTCAGTCTGCAATCCCTGAAAAGGGATCCGATGCTAGGAAGAGTGCAGTCTGGCATTTTTTTAAACAACATCCAATTGATCAGCGCAAAGTCATCTGTCAAAAATGTTCTACTAGCTTAAGCAGAGGTCAGAATCTGAAAAGTCTCAATACTAGTTGCATGCATAGACACTTAACCACCATGCATTTTCAAGCCTGGACTAACTACCAAACGTCCCTTAAGGTTGTAGCACCCTCGGCCAATGAAGCTAGTCATCAACGCAACATCCCTTCCGTCACTGTAAGGCCACCATTTTCCGCACCACCGGCAGTATCTGTGCAGGTTTCTTTGCCAGCCAAAAGCAGTCAGGGTCAGGGAACCACCAGTTTTGTAGGAGGAAATATTGCATCTAGGGCACCGGCAGAAACAATACCGTCTCCAACCGTCTCTCAGTCTGCCATGTACACCGGCACACCCGAAAGTTCCACGATCTCCAGCTCTCCAGTTCAGCTCACACTACATGAGACTCTGGTTAGAAAAAGGAAGTACTTATCCTCGCATCCGCGTACACAGGGTTTTAATGCCCACATAGCTAGACTAATCTCGTTAGAGATGATGCCCTACCGGTTAGTTGAAAGCGAAGCTTTCAAAGCCCTGATGGAGTACGCTGAACCACGATACGAGCTACCCAGTCGACACTTTTTTTCCAGAAAAGCCATCCCAGCCCTGCACCAGCATGTTAAACAGCGCATCGTCCATGCACTCAGGCAATCTGTGAGTACAAAGGTGCACCTGACTACAGATGCATGGACCAGTAGGCATGGCCAGGGACGTTATGTGTCCATCACGGCACACTGGGTGAATGTGGTGGATGCAGGGTCCACAGGGGACATCAATTTCGGGACAGTTGTGCCTAGCCCACGGTCTAGGAAACAGTTGGCTGTAGGCGTTCGCACCCCCTCCTCCTCCTCGTCCTCCTGCAGAAGCTACAGCTCTTCTACAGACCGCAGTCGGCCAACCACTCCATCGGCAGATGACACTGTTGCACACCAGTTGTCCCATTATGGGCCAGCTACTGGCAAGCGTCAGCAGGCTGTATTGGCTATGAAGTGTTTGGGCGACAACAGACACACCGCGGAAGTTCTGTCCGAGTTCTTGCAACAAGAAACGCAGTCGTGGCTGGGCACAGTAGATCTTGAGGCACGCAAGGTAGTTAGTGATAACGGAAGGAATTTCATGGCTGCCATCTCCCTTTCCCAACTGAAACACATTCCTTGCCTGGCTCACACCTTAAACCTGGTGGTGCAGTGCTTATTGAAAACTTATCCTGGGTTCTCCGACCTGCTCCTCAAAGTGCGTGGACTTTGCTCACATATCCGACGTTCGCCTGTACACGCCAGCCGTATGCAGACCTATCAGCGGTCTTTGAACCTTCCCCAGCATCGCCTAATCATAGACGTTGCAACAAGGTGGAACTCAACACTGCACATGCTTCAGAGACTGTGCCAACAGAGGCGGGCTGTTATGTTTTTGTGGGAGGATACACATACACGGGCAGGCAGTAGGATGGCAGACATGGAGTTGTCAGGTGTGCAGTGGTCGAAGATACAAGACATGTGTCAAGTCCTTCAGTGTTTTGAAGAATGCACACGGCTGGTTAGTGCAGACAACGCCATAATAAGCATGAGCATCCCCCTAATGCGTCTGCTGATGCAAAGTTTGACGCACATAAAGGAGCAGGCGTCTGCACCAGAGGAAGAGGAAAGCCTTGATGACAGTCAGCCATTGTCTGGTCAGGGCAGTGTACAGGACGAGGTAGCGGGCGAAGAGGAGGTGGAGGACGAGGAGGATGATGGGGATGAGTATATTTTTAATGCGGAACCTTTCCCGGGGGCACTGGAAATTGGTTGCGTGTCAAGGCCGGGTTCTGGTTTTTTGAGGGACACAAGTGACGTAGATTTGCCTGCAACTGCCCCTCACCCAATCACAACCGGAGATTTGACAACTGGAACTTTGGCCCACATGGCGGATTATGCCTTACGTATCCTAAAAAGGGACACACGCATAACGAAAATGATGAACGATGACGATTACTGGTTGGCCTGCCTCCTTGATCCACGCTATAAAGGCAAATTGCAAAATATTATGCCACATGAGAACTTGGAACTAATATTAGCAACCAAACAATCAACTCTTGTTGACCGTTTGCTTCAGGCATTCCCAGCACACAGCGCACGTGATCGTTCTCACACAAGCTCAAGGGGGCAACAGACTAGGAGTGTTAGGGGTGCACACATCAGAAGTGGCGTTGGACAGAGGGGTTTTCTGACCAGGTTGTGGAGTGATTTTGCTATGACCGCAGACAGGACAGGTACTGATGCATCAATTGAAAGTGACAGGAGACAACATTTGTCCAGTATGGTTACTAACTATTTTTCATCCCTTATCGATGTTCTCCCTCAACCGTCATTCCCATTTGATTACTGGGCATCAAAATTAGACACCTGGCCAGAATTGGCAGAATATGCATTGCAGGAGCTTGCTTGCCCGGCAGCAAGTGTCCTATCAGAAAGAGTATTCAGTGCTTCAATATTAACCGAAAAAAGGACTCGTCTGGCTACCCAAAATGTTGACGATCTAACATTCATTAAAATGAACCACAACTGGATTTCGAAATCTTTTGCCCCACCTTGCCCGGCCGACACCTAGCTTTCCTATGAAAAGCTCTTGCTTGTGAATTACTTTTCTAATGTCTAATTTGCTGCAGCTGATTGTACAGCATACGACATGTTTACACCTCCCTAAATGGCCAAACTCCCCACACGGGGCCATGGTATCGCGACTTGGCGCAAGCACCCATGAGACTGCTGTTTGTCTGAAGAGGTGGGTGTGCTCGCTTTTGGTTGACGGCATTGCTACTGGTCCCTCATAGTACAATGTAGTGTCTCTGGCGGTGGTGGTGCGCACCCAACGTCAGACACACCGTTGTAACATGAGGGGCCCTGGGGCGGTCCCGCCGGCCTCAAGAGAGTTCCCCCCTCCCCCAGCTCAAACTGTGCTCTACCACGTGCAAAATTATGTTGCACAGCTCCACCAATCTTTAGTCTATTCGCTGACATCATTCAATGTCTGGCACTGACAATACAAATTTGTAGACATCTATGATGCAACTTAAAGTAGTCTGTGTCTGTGTCCTATATTGGCACCATTAAATAGTTACTGCCAAATTACTATGTCAGAAACTCAGCAGATGAGCCCACCCCTGTACCTAAGTATGCCACCTTTTTTTTTTTTTTGGTTGTTTTGCGAGACATTAACATCTATTTATATTTTGGGAGTACTGGGACAGACACTCCTTGCAATACTCCTCCACTGACCACCAAGCTGCCTGCCCGTGTATCCATGTAACCGATGTAAAACAGCCATGAGCCTATTGTTTGTTATTTTAGGCCTTTGATAGCCTGTCTGCGGTCCCTACTTTAAATACTCCTCCACTGACCACCAAGCTGCCTGCCCGTGTATCCATGTAACCGATGTAAAACTGCCATAAGCCTATTGTTTGTTATTTTAGGCCTTTGATAGCCTGTCTGCGGTCCCTACTTTAAATACTCCTCCACTGACCACCAAGCTGCCTGCCCGTGTATCCATGTAACCGATGTAAAACAGCCATGAGCCTATTGTTTGTTATTTTAGGCCTTTGATAGCCTGTCTGCGGTCCCTACTTTAAATACTCCTCCACTGACCACCAAGCTGCCTGCCCGTGTATCCATGTAACCGATGTAAAACAGCCATGAGCCTATTGTTTGTTATTTTAGGCCTTTGATAGCCTGTCTGCGGTCCCTACTTTAAATACTCCTCCACTGACCACCAAGCTGCCTGTGTATCCATGTAACCGATGTAAAACTGCCATAAGCCTATTGTTTGTTATTTTAGGCCTTTGCTAGCCTGTCTGCGGTCCCTACTTTAAATACTCCTCCACTGACCACCAAGCTGCCTGCCCGTGTATCCATGTAACCAATGTAAAACTGCCATAAGCCTATTGTTTGTTATTTTAGGCCTTTGATAGCCTGTCTGCGGTCCCTACTTTAAATACTCCTCCACTGACCACCAAGCTGCCTGTGTATCCATGTAACCGATGTAAAACAGCCATGAGCCTATTGTTTGTTATTTTAGGCCTTTGATAGCCTGTCTGCGGTCCCTACTTTAAATACTCCTCCACTGACCACCAAGCTGCCTGCCCGTGTATCCATGTAACCGATGTAAAACAGCCATAAGCCTATTGTTTGTTATTTTAGGCCTTTGATAGCCTGTCTGCGGTCCCTACTTTAAATACTCCTCCACTGACCACCAAGCTGCCTGCCCGTGTATCCATGTAACCGATGTAAAACAGCCATGAGCCTATTGTTTGTTATTTTAGGCCTTTGATAGCCTGTCTGCGGTCCCTACTTTAAATACTCCTCCACTGACCACCAAGCTGCCTGCCCGTGTATCCATGTAACCGATGTAAAACAGCCATGAGCCTATTGTTTGTTATTTTAGGCCTTTGATAGCCTGTCTGCGGTCCCTACTTTAAATACTCCTCCACTGACCACCAAGCTGCCTGCCCGTGTATCCATGTAACCGATGTAAAACTGCCATAAGCCTATTGTTTGTTATTTTAGGCCTTTGATAGCCTGTCTGCGGTCCCTACTTTAAATACTCCTCCACTGACCACCAAGCTGCCTGCCCGTGTATCCATGTACCCGATGTAAAACTGACATAAGCCTATTGTTTGTTATTTTAGGCCTTTGATAGCCTGTCTGCGGTCCCTACTTTAAATACTCCTCCACTGACCACCAAGCTGCCTGCCCGTGTATCCATGTACCCGATGTAAAACTGACATAAGCCTATTGTTTGTTATTTTAGGCCTTTGATAGCCTGTCTGCGGTCCCTACTTTAAATACTCCTCCACTGACCACCAAGCTGCCTGCCCGTGTATCCATGTAACCCATGTAAAACTGCCA
This sequence comes from Ranitomeya variabilis, assembly GCF_051348905.1. NCBI lineage: Eukaryota > Metazoa > Chordata > Amphibia > Anura > Dendrobatidae > Ranitomeya > Ranitomeya variabilis. The sequence goes on from NC_135237.1 coordinate 553,299,999, forward strand.
TAAGCCTATTGTTTGTTATTTTAGGCCTTTGATAGCCTGTCTGCGGTCCCTACTTTAAATACTCCTCCACTGACCACCAAGCTGCCTGCCCGTGTATCCATGTAACCGATGTAAAACTGCCATAAGCCTATTGTTTGTTATTTTAGGCCTTTGATAGCCTGTCTGCGGTCCCTACTTTAAATACTCCTCCACTGACCACCAAGCTGCCTGTGTATCCATGTAACCGATGTAAAACAGCCATGAGCCTATTGTTTGTTATTTTAGGCCTTTGATAGCCTGTCTGCGGTCCCTACTTTAAATACTCCTCCACTGACCACCAAGCTGCCTGCCCGTGTATCCATGTAACCAATGTAAAACTGCAGTATTTTGCTTATAAAAAAGAAAATACTGGAGAGATATCAAATGCAGACATTTTAACATTAAAAACAAAAACACATACAACAAAAAACTGGTACAGTACAAAAATTGGCCACCAGCTACAAAAACTTTCTCCTGCAAGTAGTTAACTGAAAGGTTTTTTTCCATTGAAAACACAGATATGGCATCCACCGAGTGTTGTCCTGTCGCGTCTTCTTTATATTATTGCCAAGAAGCTGCAACTGAATAAAGCTGAGCTTCTACCTTCTGCCTCTTATTATCTGCTTTTTTTAAAAAAAATTGTCCATCAGCTACAAAAACTTTCTCCTGCAAGTAGTTAACTGAAAGGTTTTTTTCCATTGAAAACACAGATATGGCATCCACCGAGTGTTGTCCTGTCGCGTCTTCTTTATATTATTGCCAAGAAGCTGCAACTGAATAAAGCTGAGCTTCTACCTTCTGCCTCTTATTAACTGCTTTTTTTAAAAAAAATTGTCCACCAGCTACAAAAACTTTCTCCTGCAAGTAGTTAACTGAAAGGTTTTTTTCCATTGAAAACACAGATATGGCATCCACCGAGTGTTGTCCTGTTGCGTCTTCTTTATATTATTGCCAAGAAGCTGCAACTGAATAAAGCTGAGCTTCTACCTTCTGCCTCTTATTAACTGCTTTTTTTAAAAAAAATTGTCCACCAGCTACAAAAACTTTCTCCTGCAAGTAGTTAACTGAAAGGTTTTTTTCCATTGAAAACACAGATATGGCATCCACCGAGTGTTGTCCTGTCGCGTCTTCTTTATATTATTGCCAAGAAGCTGCAACTGAATAAAGCTGAGCTTCTACCTTCTGCCTCTTATTAACTGCTTTTTTTAAAAAAAATTGTCCACCAGCTACAAAAACTTTCTCCTGCAAGTAGTTAACTGAAAGGTTTTTTTCCATTGAAAACACAGATATGGCATCCACCGAGTGTTGTCCTGTCGCGTCTTCTTTATATTATTGCCAAGAAGCTGCAACTGAATAAAGCTGAGCTTCTACCTTCTGCCTCTTATTAACTGCTTTTTTTACAAAAAATTGTCCACCAGCTACAAAAACTTTCTCCTGCAAGTAGTTAACTGAAAGGTTTTTTTCCATTGAAAACACAGATATGGCATCCACCGAGTGTTGTCCTGTCGCGTCTTCTTTATATTATTGCCAAGAAGCTGCAACTGAATAAAGCTGTGCTTCAACCTTCTGTTCCAAATTACCATTTTTAAAAATGCCATTGGCTGTTCCGGCCTACTAAAGGTGTCTGTCTGCCCCTGCCTGGTGTTGTCCTCAACTGAATAAAGCTGAGCTTCAACCTTCAGTTCCAAATTACCATTTTTAAAAATGCAATTGGCTGTTCCGGCCTACTAAAGGTGAATGTCTGCCCCTGCCTGGTGTTGTCCTCAACTGAATAAAGCTGAGCTTCTACCTTCTGTTCCAAATTACCATTTTTAAAAATGCAATTGGCTGTTCCGGCCTACTAAAGGTGTCTGTCTGCCCCTGCCTGGTGTTGTCCTCAACTGAATAAAGCTGAGCTTCAACCTTCAGTTCCAAATTACCATTTTTAAAAATGCAATTGGCTGTTCCGGCCTACTAAAGGTGAATGTCTGCCCCTGCCTGGTGTTGTCCTCAACTGAATAAAGCTGAGCTTCTACCTTCTGTTCCAAATTACCATTTTTAAAAATGCAATTGGCTGTTCCGGCCTACTAAAGGTGTCTGTCTGCCCCTGCCTGGTGTTGTCCTCAACTGAACAAAGCTGTGCTTCAACCTTCTGTTCCAAATTACCATTTTTAAAAATGCAATTGGCTGTTCCGGCCTACTAAAGGTGTCTGTCTGCCCCTGCCTGGTGTTGTCCTCAACTGAATAAAGCTGAGCTTCAACCTTCAGTTCCAAATTACCATTTTTAAAAATGCCATTGGCTGTTCCGGCCTACTAAAGGTGTCTGTCTGCCCCTGCCTGGTGTTGTCCTCAACTGAATAAAGCTGAGCTTCAACCTTCAGTTCCAAATTACCATTTTTAAAAATGCAATTGGCTGTTCCGGCCTACTAAAGGTGAATGTCTGCCCCTGCCTGGTGTTGTCCTCAACTGAATAAAGCTGAGCTTCTACCTTCTGTTCCAAATTACCATTTTTAAAAATGCCATTGGCTGTTCCGGCCTACTAAAGGTGTCTGTCTGCCCCTGCCTGGTGTTGTCCTCAACTGAATAAAGCTGAGCTTCAACCTTCAGTTCCAAATTACCATTTTTAAAAATGCAATTGGCTGTTCCGGCCTACTAAAGGTGAATGTCTGCCCCTGCCTGGTGTTGTCCTCAACTGAATAAAGCTGAGCTTCTACCTTCTGTTCCAAATTACCATTTTTAAAAATGCAATTGGCTGTTCCGGCCTACTAAAGGTGAATGTCTGCCCCTGCCTGGTGTTGTCCTCAACTGAATAAAGCTGAGCTTCTACCTTCTGTTCCAAATTACCATTTTTAAAAATGCCATTGGCTGTTCCGGCCTACTAAAGGTGTCTGTCTGCCCCTGCCTGGTGTTGTCCTCAACTGAATAAAGCTGAGCTTCAACCTTCAGTTCCAAATTACCATTTTTAAAAATGCAATTGGCTGTTCCGGCCTACTAAAGGTGAATGTCTGCCCCTGCCTGGTGTTGTCCTCAACTGAATAAAGCTGAGCTTCTACCTTCTGTTCCAAATTACCATTTTTAAAAATGCAATTGGCTGTTCCGGCCTACTAAAGGTGTCTGTCTGCCCCTGCCTGGTGTTGTCCTCAACTGAACAAAGCTGTGCTTCAACCTTCTGTTCCAAATTACCATTTTTAAAAATGCAATTGGCTGTTCCGGCCTACTAAAGGTGTCTGTCTGCCCCTGCCTGGTGTTGTCCTCAACTGAATAAAGCTGAGCTTCAACCTTCAGTTCCAAATTACCATTTTTAAAAATGCAATTGGCTGTTCCGGCCTACTAAAGGTGTCTGTCTGCCCCTGCCTGGTGTTGTCCTCAACTGAATAAAGCTGAGCTTCAACCTTCAGTTCCAAATTACCATTTTTAAAAATGCAATTGGCTGTTCCGGCCTACTAAAGGTGAATGTCTGCCCCTGCCTGGTGTTGTCCTCAACTGAATAAAGCTGAGCTTCTACCTTCTGTTCCAAATTACCATTTTTAAAAATGCCATTGGCTGTTCCGGCCTACTAAAGGTGTCTGTCTGCCCCTGCCTGGTGTTGTCCTCAACTGAATAAAGCTGAGCTTCAACCTTCAGTTCCAAATTACCATATTTAAAAATGCAATTGGCTGTTCCGGCCTACTAAAGGTGAATGTCTGCCCCTGCCTGGTGTTGTCCTCAACTGAATAAAGCTGAGCTTCTACCTTCTGTTCCAAATTACCATTTTTAAAAATGCAATTGGCTGTTCCGGCCTACTAAAGGTGTCTGTCTGCCCCTGCCTGGTGTTGTCCTCAACTGAATAAAGCTGAGCTTCAACCTTCAGTTCCAAATTACCATTTTTAAAAATGCAATTGGCTGTTCCGGCCTACTAAAGGTGAATGTCTGCCCCTGCCTGGTGTTGTCCTCAACTGAATAAAGCTGAGCTTCTACCTTCTGTTCCAAATTACCATTTTTAAAAATGCCATTGGCTGTTCCGGCCTACTAAAGGTGTCTGTCTGCCCCTGCCTGGTGTTGTCCTCAACTGAATAAAGCTGAGCTTCTACTTTCTGTTCCAAATTACCATTTTTAAAAATGCAATTGGCTGTTCCGGCCTACTAAAGGTGAATGTCTGCCCCTGCCTGGTGTTGTCCTCAACTGAATAAAGCTGAGCTTCTACCTTCTGTTCCAAATTACCATTTTTAAAAATGCCATTGGCTGTTCCGGCCTACTAAAGGTGTCTGTCTGCCCCTGCCTGGTGTTGTCCTCAACTGAATAAAGCTGAGCTTCAACCTTCAGTTCCAAATTACCATTTTTAAAAATGCAATTGGCTGTTCCGGCCTACTAAAGGTGAATGTCTGCCCCTGCCTGGTGTTGTCCTCAACTGAATAAAGCTGAGCTTCTACCTTCTGTTCCAAATTACCATTTTTAAAAATGCAATTGGCTGTTCCGGCCTACTAAAGGTGTCTGTCTGCCCCTGCCTGGTGTTGTCCTCAACTGAACAAAGCTGTGCTTCAACCTTCTGTTCCAAATTACCATTTTTAAAAATGCAATTGGCTGTTCCGGCCTACTAAAGGTGTCTGTCTGCCCCTGCCTGGTGTTGTCCTCAACTGAATAAAGCTGAGCTTCAACCTTCAGTTCCAAATTACCATTTTTAAAAATGCAATTGGCTGTTCCGGCCTACTAAAGGTGTCTGTCTGCCCCTGCCTGGTGTTGTCCTCAACTGAATAAAGCTGAGCTTCAACCTTCAGTTCCAAATTACCATTTTTAAAAATGCAATTGGCTGTTCCGGCCTACTAAAGGTGAATGTCTGCCCCTGCCTGGTGTTGTCCTCAACTGAATAAAGCTGAGCTTCTACCTTCTGTTCCAAATTACCATTTTTAAAAATGCCATTGGCTGTTCCGGCCTACTAAAGGTGTCTGTCTGCCCCTGCCTGGTGTTGTCCTCAACTGAATAAAGCTGAGCTTCAACCTTCAGTTCCAAATTACCATTTTTAAAAATGCAATTGGCTGTTCCGGCCTACTAAAGGTGAATGCCTGCCCCTGCCTGGTGTTGTCCTCAACTGAATAAAGCTGAGCTTCTACCTTCTGTTCCAAATTACCATTTTTAAAAATGCCATTGGCTGTTCCGGCCTACTAAAGGTGTCTGTCTGCCCCTGCCTGGTGTTGTCCTCAACTGAATAAAGCTGAGCTTCAACCTTCAGTTCCAAATTACCATTTTTAAAAATGCAATTGGCTGTTCCGGCCTACTAAAGGTGAATGTCTGCCCCTGCCTGGTGTTGTCCTCAACTGAATAAAGCTGAGCTTCTACCTTCTGTTCCAAATTAACATTTTTAAAAATGCCATTGGCTGTTCCGGCCTACTAAAGGTGTCTGTCTGCCCCTGCCTGGTGTTGTCCTCAACTGAATAAAGCTGAGCTTCAACCTTCAGTTCCAAATTACCATTTTTAAAAATGCAATTGGCTGTTCCGGCCTACTAAAGGTGAATGTCTGCCCCTGCCTGGTGTTGTCCTCAACTGAATAAAGCTGAGCTTCTACCTTCTGTTCCAAATTACCATTTTTAAAAATGCCATTGGCTGTTCCGGCCTACTAAAGGTGTCTGTCTGCCCCTGCCTGGTGTTGTCCTCAACTGAATAAAGCTGAGCTTCAACCTTCAGTTCCAAATTACCATTTTTAAAAATGCAATTGGCTGTTCTGGCCTACTAAAGGTGAATGTCTGCCCCTGCCTGGTGTTGTCCTCAACTGAATAAAGCTGAGCTTCTACCTTCTGTTCCAAATTACCATTTTTAAAAATGCCATTGGCTGTGCCGGCCTACTAAAGGTGTCTGTCTGCCCCTGCCTGGTGTTGTCCTCAACTGAATAAAGCTGAGCTTCAACCTTCAGTTCCAAATTACCATTTTTAAAAATGCAATTGGCTGTTCCGGCCTACTAAAGGTGAATGTCTGCCCCTGCCTGGTGTTGTCCTCAACTGAATAAAGCTGAGCTTCTACCTTCTGTTCCAAATTACCATTTTTAAAAATGCAATTGGCTGTTCCGGCCTACTAAAGGTGTCTGTCTGCCCCTGCCTGGTGTTGTCCTCAACTGAACAAAGCTGTGCTTCAACCTTCTGTTCCAAATTACCATTTTTAAAAATGCAATTGGCTGTTCCGGCCTACTAAAGGTGTCTGTCTGCCCCTGCCTGGTGTTGTCCTCAACTGAATAAAGCTGAGCTTCAACCTTCAGTTCCAAATTACCATTTTTAAAAATGCCATTGGCTGTTCCGGCCTACTAAAGGTGTCTGTCTGCCCCTGCCTGGTGTTGTCCTCAACTGAATAAAGCTGAGCTTCAACCTTCAGTTCCAAATTACCATTTTTAAAAATGCAATTGGCTGTTCCGGCCTACTAAAGGTGAATGTCTGCCCCTGCCTGGTGTTGTCCTCAACTGAATAAAGCTGAGCTTCTACCTTCTGTTCCAAATTACCATTTTTAAAAATGCCATTGGCTGTTCCGGCCTACTAATGGTGTCTGTCTGCCCCTGCCTGGTGTTGTCCTCAACTGAATAAAGCTGAGCTTCAACCTTCAGTTCCAAATTACCATTTTGAAAAATGCAATTGGCTGTTCCGGCCTACTAAAGGTGAATGTCTGCCCCTGCCTGGTGTTGTCCTCAACTGAATAAAGCTGAGCTTCTACCTTCTGTTCCAAATTACCATTTTTAAAAATGCCATTGGCTGTTCCGGCCTACTAAAGGTGTCTGTCTGCCCCTGCCTGGTGTTGTCCTCAACTGAATAAAGCTGAGCTTCAACCTTCAGTTCCAAATTACCATTTTTAAAAATGCAATTGGCTGTTCCGGCCTACTAAAGGTGTCTGTCTGCCCCTGCCTGGTGTTGTCCTCAACTGAATAAAGCTGAGCTTCTACCTTCTGTTCCAAATTACCATTTTTAAAAATGCCATTGGCTGTTCCGGCCTACTAAAGGTGTCTGTCTGCCCCTGCCTGGTGTTGTCCTCAACTGAATAAAGCTGAGCTTCAACCTTCAGTTCCAAATTACCATTTTTAAAAATGCAATTGGCTGTTCCGGCCTACTAAAGGTGAATGTCTGCCCCTGCCTGGTGTTGTCCTCAACTGAACAAAGCTGAGCTTCCACATTCTGGCTTTCGCCCTATACTATCAGATATTAAACTGCATTTGGCCTACTAGTGTGGTTAGGCCCTTGAAACAGTGTCTGCTGCTCTTGGGTTTGCTACTCCACTGAACAAAGCAATGCCGCCTGGTTAGTCCTGTTACCAATTTTGAACTGCATTTAGCCTACTTTATTCTTTGGCCCTATATCTGTGTTTCCTCCTCATCCTGCCCATTGCCCAGCCACTGCTAGATGAGTCTGCTGGTACATTGACCTAGACCACTACATTCTCCTTATACTCTACACAGCCAGAATCTGACCCTGCTGAAAGTAAGGTTCCCCTTCCCGCATGTTATACCACCTTACACAGGGACAGAGAGGAAGGTGCAGATGAAAGTGCAGGTTCCTTCATCAGGTGGGGGGGCATACTCGTTGGCGACGTCACTGGCACAGGGCCCCTCAGAGTACGCAAAAGTGTCGCTGCTGGTGGGAGGCGCCCCCGCCATGCAAACACACCACCGTACTTTGAGGGGCCCTGTGCCAGTGCCAATGCGAACGAGTGGGCCCCCCTGCTTGCTCAGGATCACAGCACTTGCAACGTTGAAATACTTACCTCTCCCTGCTCCACCGCCGTGACGTATTCCACGTTTCCTGGGCCCACTAAAACCTTGAAACAGCCCTACCCCCCACAAATTTGCCAAATGACCCCCAATTCCCTATGCCCAACTATTATTATAAAGTTAATTAAGATTGACAAGCTTCAGAAACAAGAATGGATGTTTTTGGCATTAAAATGGGCACTGTAGGTGTTTTCCTGGCCTCCACTCACTGCCGACTATGCTTCCCCATTGACTTGCATTGGGTTTCGTGTTTCGGTCGATCCCCGACTTTTAGCGATAATCGGCCGACTGCACTCGACTCGACTCTGGACAAAATCGGGTTTCACAAAACCCGACTCGATCTTAAAAAAATGAAAGTCGCTCAACTCTAGCGGAGACCCTTCTGCCTCACCACCCCTATGACTGTCCTATTGATCTCATGCCTGGAGGAGAACCTCCTCGGGGATGGGTCTATCCCCTCTCTCCCGGAAACTGAGGCCATGTCCCAATACATCCAGGAGAATTGGGCAAGAGGGTTCATTAGGAAGTCAGTGTCACCTGCAGTATAAATACCCATTGTCCCTGATTTCTGAGCTCTTTGATAGGCTACGGGGAGCAAGGGTATTTACAAAATTAGATCTACGGGGTGCTTATAACCTGATTCGCATAAGTGAGGGGGATGAATGGAAGACGGCTTTTAATACCAGGGATGGGCACTATGAATTTCTGGTGATGCCCTTCGGGCTTTGTAATGCCCCAGCCATTTTCCAAGACTTTGTTAACGATATCTTCCAGGATATGCTCTCCACCTCGGTCGTAGTCTATCTGGATGATATTCTCATCTTCTCTCGAGATATTGCCTCCCACCGGAGAGATGTTTGCAATGTCTTTGAAATCTTAAGGGAAAATTCCCTCTATGCAAAGTTTGAGAAATGTGTGTTTGAGCAGGAGTCTTTACCTTTCCTGGGCTATATCATCTCCACCCAGGGATTGGCTATGGATCCTGCCAAACTACAGGCTGTGATGGACTGGCAAGAACCCCATTCTCTTAAAGCGGTGCAGCGCTTTATGGGGTTCATTAATTACTATAGACAGTTCATCCCCCACTTCTCAACTTTGGTAGCTCCCTTGGTAGCCCTTCACCAAGAAGCGAGCAAATCCCAAATTGTGGTCTGAAGAGGTCTCCAAGGCTTTCACTTCTATTAAGTCATATTTTGCTAGCGCTCCCAACCTACATCATCCCGATGTTGATAAGCCATTTATACTGAAGGTGGATGCCTCATCCGCTGGGGCTGGAGCAGTCCTCTTCCAAAAGGATGCTCAAGGTCCGAAGCATCCTTGCTTCTTCTTCTCCAAGACCTTCACACCAGTGGAGAGGAATTATTCCATCGGTGACAGGGAGTTGCTAGCAATGAAGTTGGCCTTCTCGTAGTGGAGACATCTTTTGGAGGGGGCTCGCTTTCCTTTCCAAGTCTTCACTGACCATAAAAATTTGGTGTACTTACAAATAGCCCAGCGGCTAAAGTCCACTCCACTGGACAAACCCAATTCCTCCTTAACTACGGTCAGCATCCGCGGGTTCCGGTGCCTCTGCCCATGTCTTCCGCTGACTCCCGGGTGGCAGACTGGGTTGTGGAGGCATGGGTCATTTGGGACCACACTCAGGATGCCATTTGGGCCTCCAAGGAGAAAGTGAGGTCCTCCGTCGATGCACATCGGTGCCCCGCTCCGACCTTTGCTCCTGGCAACTTAGTGTGGATCTCCGCCTGTAACATCAGGCTGTGGTTTGAGTCCACTAAGTTTGCACCTCGCTACTTGGGCTCCTTCAAGGTCCTCAAACAGGTTAACCCTGTGGTCTACTATCTGGCCCTTTCGCCACGCCACTTTTGCCACGCCTGGGTATCACCGACACCTTTCATGTGTCTCTCTTGAAGCCCGTATACATAGCCAAGTTTTCAGAATCATCTGCCTGGACATTGGGTTCATCTACGGATGATTACGAGGTGAACGCTATTTTGGGGTGCAAGGTGGCACGTGGCAAAATATTTTATTTTGTGGACTGGAAGGGTTATGGTCCTGAGGACAGGTCCTGGGAGCCTGCTGAGCTCATTCAGGCTCCGCAGCTCATTGCTGCATTCGAGTGTAGCAAGGTCCAAGGAGGGGGGCCCTAAGAGGGGGGTAATGTAAGGCAGAGGTGTCAAACTGCATTCCTCGAGGGCCGCCAACAGGTCATGTTTTCAGGATTTCCTTAGCATTCCACACGGTGCTGGAATCATTCTGTGCAGGTGATTAAATTATCACCTGTGCAATACAAGGAAATCCTGAACACATGACCTGTTGGCGGCCCTCGAGTAATGCAGTTTGACACCTCTGATGTAAGGGGTCGAGTTCCCACCTCTGCACAGAGGGAATCTCAAGCCATCTCCGCTGCGGTCTCCCATTCTTCTCCTGCCACAGTGGAGCCTGCTCAGAGGAGGCGTCGGTCCCAGCGTCTCGCTCAGTCTGATACTGTGCAAAGGGTTACTGCTGCCCTTCCAGCTTCTGCCATTGTAGCCAGTACTGGTCAGCGGTGAGCAGACGTCTTTGGGACTAAGTCCTACTTTTCCCCTTCTGAGCATGCCCAGGGTAAAATCTCATTGGAGATCAAGGGTCACATGCTCAGGTACTGCAGCAACTCCCATTGGTCCTCTAGAAAGGTCCTGAAGTTGCTCATGTTCTGTGGCAGCCTCCCATTGGTCCTTCTGGGAAGGTCTTGTAGTTGCTGCAGCTATAAAAGGTTCCCATGACCGCATGGCCATGCGCTAGTATCAATCTATGTTATGTGCTTTACGCCAGTGTGGTCTTGTGTGTATGTATTTAGGGCACCGGCTGAAATAAGACCCTAGTATACCGGCACCTCCTTTGAGTTTGGTGTGTATGTATTCAGGGTCCCGGCTGAAATAAGCCCCTAGTATACCGGCACCTCCAGGGAGTTTTGTGTGTATGTATTCAGGGACCCGGCTGAAATAAGCCCCTAGTATACTGGCACCTCCGGTGAGGAGTTTGTGTGTGTGCAAGACCACTGACTGCTATCGGCTCAGCAGTTAGCTGTGTACTCCTGTGAGTCTAACAGGGCACAGTGATTTCTTTTGTCGGCGACTCTGTGAAGTAACAGAGTTTGCTTATACTGCCATATAGTGCCATTTGCTAGAAGCAGGTTCCTCCTGCACGGTGGACCCCGGGCTGCGAACGCACCAATAACTTCATCTATTTACTCAGTGCGTTCCGCTAGCCCTAACACACTTTGACCAAATTCAGCCAGAAAATACGACTCATATTTAATTTATTCTATGCAAATAAAATCTTCCATATTATGTGCCTTATTGTGCTTTGTCCCCATTGCATAATTAATGTTGGGGTTTAAAAAAAATAGAAAAAATTGTATGCTCACTTCACCACTCATCTGTCTCATGGCGTTATGGTATCAGCTCCTCTATTCCTTGCCTGGTCCTCTGTGACTTCATTCGCTTAGCGTTGGAGCTTCCTGTGCCAAGCATGGCTAAGGAGATGCATGTCGTAATATTGTGATGTCACGACATGTATTGCATAGACACTGAGCTGGCCTTGAACACACATGTTTGATGTTTGGAAATTGTGTCATCACATTTTGCATTTCCTGAGGCTTATTTCAGTGCAAGAAGTGTCAGAGCTGATTGGAGATAGATGTGAAAGAGAATGGCGCTGCCCATGAAGAAGCGGAGCCCGATGCAACCAGCAGATGATCAGATGGGGACATCTGGCAGCGGAAAAGGTAAGTTGTGAGATGAGTATATTATTTATTTATTTTAACCCCTTTTCTGGCTTTCTTAAATCCAAACAATTGCTACACAGCTGCATTTTATTAAATATGGGTTTGGGTGAAAATGGATAAAATTGAATCGTAAAATTCATCACAAGTTAGAATGTATCAAACCAGTTTGCTCATTTCCCATCAGTGCCTGTTGGGCATTTATTGCATATTGAATGGAAATGCCATAAATTCTTAACATGGAAATAATTTATTAAAATAAACACTATTGGATTTATCAAACAAAAAATAATATTGAGATTCACTAAGTTATTTGCCGCACATAAAATTTTAAGTGAAAATTCAGTTAAGCTGGCAAACTCTTAAAAGACACATTCTGTACTTACACTGAAATCTAGAGTTGTTGCAGTTGATCCAAAAGGCCAGACCCATACCAGTTGTCTTTGGTCACAGGACTGGCAGGTTAGCAAAAATACAAATATATTTATTTATAGCGCAGGATCAGCTGATGAATTCTCCCATCTGCTGCTCCTGCTCTCTTTGCAATTAACGGCAGCAGGTGTCGGATGATGGGAGCAGTAGTCTGATCAGCTGACACCAGTGACTGGAGGTAAACTTTATACCTCCGATAACAGGTGAGCGCTCATGCTGTCTTCTGGCAGCTGGGAACCACGGCTCTCTGACCAGCGGGGATGATTTTGCCGCCGATCAGAAGCGGTGTGTGCTGCACTGTCATGCACATTACAGCATAGCAAACACTTGATGTTTGGGCCCCCCATTCAAGTGAATGGGGTCCTGGTTTGGTGCTGGGTACTGTTCTGGTTCCCAAACTCAAACTTTTGTAAGTTCGGCCGAACCCGCCAGACCCGAACATCCAGGTGTCCACCCATCTCTACTCATGTGTCATGTCTTGCAGCTCTGGTTCAAAATATTCTTTTTTACTTAATGTTATTGTGCATTACTTTGAGAATTCAGCTTGAAAATAAATCTTCTTCTGGAATCTTCATAAGTACCTGTTTAGCCAAATCATGCAATCTGTTGAATTCTCTTTGTGAGTACAAGTACATAGAGACAGCCATAGAAACAATGTCTCAAGAGTCCTACACTCGCAGCCTGGTTATGGAGTCCAAAAAACTATCTTTGAAAACCATTTATTTATTACAGGGGTTAATTTCCTTTTCAACAGCACATACATATAGCAGTACCTCCTGAGGGATGGGCCTCCTTGTGCAGGCCACCATACTTTCAGTCCAAGTGCGATCCAACAATCCATCAAATCAGACTCTGACCATTCTTTGGGGCCGAGCACATGTCCAATTTTTTCCTCGGACAGTGCTGTCTGAGGAAAAAATTGCAACATGCCCAATTTGCATTCCATACTTTGCCATGAAAGTCAATAATTCCATGGCAAACATCAGACTACATTCGGAAGACAGTCGAGAGCAGTGTAGTGCAGTTTTGAAAGACTAACAGAAGGGAGAAGATGGAGATTTTTTTTACCACCTTCTCCATATCCAATAAAATTGGATCACACCATGATCAAACTCTAATCAGAGTGTGATTAGCATGATCGGCCCAATTCTGTCAGATGACAGAAAATACGGTGGTGTGACCTGATTAGTAAATCCACCAAATATCTGTTTTTTATACACATAATAGAGAACTAACATGAAATGACAATACATATAACATTATAGTCAACTTATCCTGCCACAACTTACTATTAATTTGGGCATCATGACCCAATACTAATGGATCCTTTGTTCCTGCTTGAGATCAGCCCCTACTAGAGGATCTGGCCACTCGTGTAGCTTTGGTCATTGCAAAGATAACAGTAGGACCAAAGCCCTTTTATCTAAGGGCACAGTGCCCCATAGAATGACACTAGTGATAAATGACAACTGTTAATTATAGGGGCCCTATTAAGCTGGCCATACACATTAGATAGCTGCTGGCAGAGCGAATATTCAGTGCTCAGCTATCACCGCAAATATTTCTAGGTTCTTTATGAAAGAACCACTGCTTTACTCCTAAATATGTGGAGAGTCCGTAGGCCCACATACATATTAGATGGCCATCTGATCCTGTTTGGTTCTGCTGACTTCTCTCTAATGTGTATAGGGGCCTTTACAGATTTTGCGCTCAGGAGCTTTGAGTTACAAATCTAGATGTGACATTATCTTGGTCTGAATTTTTCCCCTCTCTCTACTGACATCATATCCATGCTTAGCTGAACCTGAATGCGTTTGGGAACGTTGGACAGATCAGCTCTTGGTACAATTAGCATTTGGTTAACAGCTATCTCAAATGAAAAATACTTGGCACTCCAACAAAAAAAATAATGTTTCGGTCCTATATATGGACCCTCAACAGAAATAGATTGTTGTTGGTCCAACTTAGAATTTTTCAGGAAAAGAAGGCAACATAAGTCACTTTATATATTGAGACTCGGGATGCCTTTCTATTGTGCTTCTTCTCCTGAAACATTCTATATTGGGCAAAAAGAAATCTGTGTCTGATGAAGGTCCAGGTATAGGACCGAAACATTACAATATTTTTATTGGAATATATGAGAGAAAATCCGAAAGAAGCAAATATCTTATTTTTGGAATGCCAAGTATTTTTCATTTTTAATCTATTGGATGTAGATCCCTTCTTGAGCACCTTTCATCTAATAGAAGGGCCTTATATCTCTGTTTGTAGGTTATCTAGAGTGTAAAGCCCTTCATATACTTTGGATAGCTCTCAGTTGAATGATGGTTTGTGCCCTCTCGTAGAGAACTCTTGATTGCTTAGCCAAGTGAGCGTACCTGTTTATGAGAGGTATTGATGCGTTAAAATGATTGAACAAATTAACATTTGGCCTGCAGCTATGTTGACCATCTCTGTCATCTACAGTTGTGATCACTTTGCCAAATGCCCCTGTGTTCTCTATGAGAAAACCGCTGCCAAAAATCTCTGGCGGTGAGTTGAGTAGTCTGAAGTTGGACATGCTTGAGCTTTAACTCCACCCGACAATCATTTATCGACCTCATACACATTAGACTGATTCGTAAGTTGGTCCAATGATATTCCTATGTGTATTGGGGACTTAATGGGTGTGAAAGTGTACGGGTATGTTAAGGCTTACTAGGTGAGGTGGATCCTCTAAGCCTTTGACCCCGGTTGGCACACTGACCTGCAGCAGGCAGAAAGGCAGATGGGAAGCAAGAACTGTAAAGGCTCATTAGCAATCTCAGGAACAGCAAGACAGATTAAGAGAAACCAAGTAGGGATGACTATAAGCATAAACATAAAACCTAAAAAAGCAGCACAGATGGTGGAATACACCTAATATAGGCTTAATCCCAAGACACAGGTATGTCAATTGGCTTTACATAGGTCTAGAGAGGTGTTGTCATAGAGCCACACCGCAAAGCCTGAAAAACCCAATGTGGAGCACAACAGAGGGCAGCAGACCCAGGAGAAGGGAGTGGAGATAGAGTAATCTATAGTGTCCTCCGAGTATTTTTTAGTGCTCGAAAATTTAGTTTTTATTGCCGCAACTGAATGATTTACATCTCTTAGCCAGCATAAGTACATGTGGGGGTTGCCTGGCTGCTAGGGAATCCCCACATGTACTTATGCTGGCTAACTGATGTAAATCATTCAGCTGCGGCAATCAAAACTAAATCTCTGAGCACTAAAAAATACTCAGAGGACACCCGAGCATGCTCGTTACTCGAAATCTCGAGTAACGAGTATATTCGCTCACCACTAGTAGCAAGATATAATAATATGCATTCCAAATCTTAACTTCGGAGACCCAAATATTATTGCCTCATTGACATAGAACTTATAGAGTATCTCCTCCTTGAGAAATTGGGAATACTAACCATATAATGTGAAAAAGACAATTGCCACAGCTCACAAACATCCTCTTGGTTCATACGTTGTTAGCATTGAGAAATACCCTAAACTCCTCTTTTCCACATAGGAAATATTTGGAGATTGTGCTCCACCGTCATCTGTCTTTCACGGGAAATTAGAAGCATTAATAGCGCCTTTATTTATTCCTTGCTGTCTAGTGAAAGTAAAGGAATGATAGGCGTAATAACCGTCTTCTCCTTCCTATCACCGAGGTGCTTAACACTTACCTGTCTCAAAGCTCAGTGCTCGGCTGTGTCACTCTTTTTCAATCTAGTGTGTGTCAATCAGATGGTTGCACAGAGCTCCAGGTGGTTGATTTTAACATGTAAGACTCCCATCCAAACAGCGATAGCTTTGCAGTATCCTCGGGGAAGCGTGCTCAGAATCAGCAAGTGGACGCTATGCCTTCTGTCTGGTATCTCTCTGACTTATTGGGATTTTTTTCCTGCTTTATCCCGAAATGCAACAGAGAGATGTGATGGTGATATTTTAGCTGTTCTATATTTTATAAATGTAAATATTATTGACATTGACTTTTTTTCTCTTCAAGACTTTGGTCAAGTTACAATTTTTACTACTTATTTTTTAGATATATAATTTTAATGATTTCTCATTAATATTCTACGGCAATTGTAAAAATGTAAATGTAATGATGAAAAATCACAGTAATGTCTTAGGGATTTTTTTTCAGAAGTTTTTATTTATTTATTTATTTATGTAGTTTCTTTTGTTCTTAGGATCTGTTCACAATGAGGAGTTTTTTAGCCCTTGGAACAGAAACTGACCAGAAACTCCACGTTTTTAAAGAGTTTTAAATTTTTTTGTAGGATTTGAAGTTTTTGTTCAGTGTCCACTCCAAAAATTCAGCTAAAAGATTCAGTGTGCACATACCCTAAGACTAAGTTCCCACGGTGAGTATTTGGTGCACTTTTGGCAATGTAGATTTTCTTCTTAATTTCTGCACCTATAAGCTACAATAGGTTACCTGCTTTTTTGTCCGTGGCGTTTTTGAGTGGGTTTTTTTTGCCTGCATTTTCATCATGTTTTTGACTCTACAGTTCACATCCCTTTTTTCTTTTATATCACGTTTTAAAGAAAGCTGGTTTTCTATTATTCCTATTATTTGGTTTTGACAAAACTTTATTGATAGGGTGGATTAAATGCACTTTTATTGCTTTTTGGCAGCAAAGACGCACTATAAACGCATGGGCGTTTTTGGTTTTTGCCTGCGGATATTCCGAATGTAATGCTATTGTTTTGGAAAAAATCCGCACATAAAACTGAATGTACCCACAAGAGAACTTGACATCTTGTGGATTTTAAACACACAGCGCAGGTCAGTGTATGCAGTTTAATAAAGAAATCAAATCAACCCAAGTCCAAACAAGACATGTTTATGGGCACTTCAAATAAATACAACCACCAAGTCCCACATCATTACATGTTAGGGACAAAGAAGCGATCCCACACTTATATAAAACCAATTATTTTATTATTCAAGCCAAAAAGGACAATAAACAACAAAGAGTAAAAAAGCAAAACTGCCGTCTAAGAGATGTCAGATTATTATAATAGAAATAATTCCCCACACATAATTTAACAATTCAAAACAAATCAGTTGTCCGGTTATCAACCAACATTCAATGAAACTTTGTACCATTAGTCATTCAAAAAACAGGAATCAAAGATTTTTCCACACCTTTTTACTCCAACCGGACAAAATATGTCCGAGCCTCAATATATTCTCATCCGTGATTTTAAATTATATACCAAACCTAACATAGTTTAATATAATACCCAGGAAAAAAGACCTGTCTTTTATAAATCACTACATGATCTCACTATTCATGTGCCAAATGGCTACCCCTGGTGTTAGTGGTTATACTAAAGACAATATACGTAATGTTAAAGAATAAAGGTGGATAAAGGTGGATATTTACCTGGTGTGTGGTATAAATCTGGCGTCCCCTCACCCCGACGCACGTTTCACCACCAGCTTCTTCTGGAAGAAGCACCATATCTCCCCTATATGTAGCATGCTGGCCCCACAGCCCCTATGCACAGTATAATTTTCACCATGGTCCCCACAAATAGTATGAGGGCTCCCAAACAGATTTTGAAGGCTAGACCAGATCCTACAGTCAGCATAATGTCACTGCATGATACCCTTACAAAGAATTCCCCCCACAGTCCCCTCATGCATATTAATATGACACCACAGTGGCCCCAGCAAAGTCTGATGTAACCCCAACACAGTGTAATTCTTCCCACAGCATGCTGTCCCTCAAATGCCCCTCTCACAGTATGATGTCCCACAACTCCCCTATTTATAGGATGATGGCCCCACAGCCCCTATACACAGTATGATGATGCCCACAGCCTCCATACAATATACGGGGGCCAGGGGTGGATTAAGGGTAGCCAGGGCCTCGGGATGTTCAGACACTGTGGGCCCCTGGTCATGTGATGGGGTCATGTGATGGGGTCATGTGACGGGGTCATGCGACGGGGTCATGCGACCGGGTCATCATATACCTGAACCAGATTATTCCAGAAAAATAGTTGCTGTGTGAAACTATAACCTGTCAAACATCCATTGATCTAGTCAGTTTACCCTTCAGTTAGAAAGGAAAAAAACAAAAAAAACACAATACTATCACCATAAGTGCCAGTATTCACAGGAGATCTGTACTTAGTATGCAGTGTCTGTGCAGAGGTAATACAGTGATCACCAGTGACATTGTACACAGGATCTCTGTATATAGTATACAGTGTACAGTGTCAGTGTATAGGTAACACTGACTCACCAGTGACGTCTCTAGGTGAAGTCCTTCATCTTTCATCCAGCACAGACTGCCATCACTTCATCCAGCCAACACAGCGTCACTCTACACAGTAACAGGAATGCCCCCCCATTTAAAACCTTCCTCTAGTGTTAGGGTCGTGACCGACCCGTTTTAAGCTTTAAATGCATACAAATTCTACATACATTTGTTTATTGCATCAAGACTTTTTTACTTTTTCAGGAACTTATTTTTAAACAAAATACAATAAAATAAAACGATTTTACTAAATTGTAAAATGCTCTTATTAAAATTATAACATTTGTGTTGTTGGGGTCAATTTCGACCCAGGTCTAATATAAGAGTAAAAAAAACAATAATAAGTCCCAAAACTGAACTCATAAACACAATATAAACCAACAGCTCACAGCCAGCTCTACCTCCAACAACTTGAGTTAGGGACATGTTCAGGCATGTATAGCCAAATCAGCTTAGAGTTGGTACTTTGCAGAGTATACATCTCCAGTTTACACATGCAACAATGAGGAGAAGATTTGATGTAAGCCAAATTCTGGATTATTTCTTAGATGATAATGAATCAGAGGACACACAGCAGCAAACTGATACAGATGAACAGGTTTCTGAGGAGGAAGATGATGTGGAGTATCAACCGGAAGACACAGACAGTTCTGATCAGTCTGATGAGGAGGTCACTGGTGCTGAAGCTGCTCCCGCTGAAAGATTCAAATCCAAAAGTGGCAAGATCAGTTGGAGCTCAGTACATCCAGATATACATGGCAGGGCAGATGCTGCAAATGTCATAAAAATGACCCCTGGGTAGTGTTGAGCGATACCTTCCGATATGCAAAGGTATCGGTATCGGATTGGATCGGCCGATACCCCAAAAATATCGGATATCGCCGATACCGATACCCGATACCAATGCATATCAATGGGACGCAAAATATCGGAATGGTTCTCAGGGTCTGAAGGAGAGGAAACACTCCTTCAGGTCCTGGGATCCATATTCTTGTATAAAATAAAGAATAAAAATAAAAAATATTGATATACTCACCCCTCGGACGGCCCCTGGCTCTCACCGGTCCAAGCGTCTGCCTCCGTTCCTTCGATGATGTCGCAGCTTGTGATTGGTCACGTGACCGCTCATGTGACCGCTCATGCGACCAATCACAAGCTGCGACGTCATCGCAGGTCCTATACTCACTGCATTCTTAGGAACGGAGGCTGCCGGTTACATCGCTAAGATCCAGGGTCCGCCGGAGGGGTGAGTATATCCATATTTTTTATTTTTATTCTTTATTTTTTACATGAATATGGATCCCAGGGCCTGAAGGAGAGTCTCCTCTCCTCCAGACCCTGGGAACCATACACTGGGAACTTCCGATTCCGATTTCCGATATCACAAAAATATCGGAACTCGGTATCGGAATTCCGATACAGCAAATATCGGCCGATACCCGATACTTGCGGTATTGGAATGCTCAACACTACCCCTGGGATCACAAGGTTTGCTGTGGCAAGAGTAAGTGACATCAAGACATGTTTCGATCTGTTTATGCCATTGTCAATAAAAAAAGCCATTATTGCTATGACAAACCTTGAAGGAAAAAAAGTCCACGGCGACATGTGGAATGACATTCATGATGATGTCCTGGATGTCTACATTGGTGTTCTTCTCCTTGCTGGAGTGTACAAATCCTGCAATGAGGCCACTGATAGTCTGTGGGACGCATCGACAGGCAGGAATATTTTCCGGGCAACAATGTCACTTCAAAAGTTTCAAATGATATTAAGAGTCCTCAGATTTAACAACAGAGACACCAGAACAAAATCTGACAAACTTGCTCCCATCAGGGATGTTTGGGAGAAATGGGTGCAGCTCCTTCCACTGAAGTTCAACCCAGGGCCAGAGGTGACAGTAGATGAACGTTTTCTCCCTTTCCGCGGAAAATGCCCCTTCTGGCAATACATGTCAAGTAAGCCAGGCAAATACGGCATAAAAATCTGAGCAGCCTGTGATGCAAAAACTAGCTATGCATGGAATCTACAGATTTACACAGGCAAGTCTACAAGCGGCATCCCTGAAAAAAAACAAGGAAAACGTGTATTCCTCGATATGACTGCTGGACTGCAGGGTCACAACATTACTTGTGACAATTTTTTTTACCAGATATGACCTTGGACAAGAACTTCTCAGGAGGAAAATCACCATGGTGGGCACAGTGAAAAAAAACAAACCTGAGCTGCCCGCTGAATTGTTGCAGATGAAGGACAGGGCTCCACTTTCCTCAAAGTTTGTTTTTACAGACACCATCACTGCTGTTTCATACTGCCCGAAAAAATGACGGAATGTGGTACTGATGTCCACACTTCACAAAGATGCAGCTGTGTCATCAGGAAGTGAAAAAAAGCCCAGAATCATCCTAGACTATAACAAAAACAAAGGAGGAGTGGACAACCTGGACAAGCTGACTGCCACCTACACTTGCCAGCGAATGACTAGGAGAAGGCCAATGGTTGTATTTTACAACATTCTTGATGTGTCAGCATGCAATTCATTTGTGTTGTGGACCCACATTCACCAAGGATGGAATTCAAAGAAAAAAAACAAGTGGAGGATGTTTCTTGAGGAACTAGGAAGATCCCTTGTCAATGCGCACATTGACCAAAGGGAACGAGTGGCCCGAGACCCAGCCGCTGCAGCCTTGGTCCGACAACTCCAGAGCTCAACAAGTGCTTTGTCCACACCCACAGCAACACAAAGAGCATCATCACCAGCATCCTCCTCAACCAGCCCTGCCTCAACATCCACCACAACAGCCACAACCCCAGTGAGACCACCTGATTCTAAAAGAAAGAGGTGTCTGGTCTGCCCTAGCAATAAGCACAGAAAGACAAACACATCGTGCTTCGCCAGCAAAAAATACCTCTGCAAAGAACACACAAAAAGTGTCACTTTTTGCCACACATGCATTCTAAATACTAATGCATCTAAAAACTAGTACTTGATTTCTGTTGATTTGATTTGCTTGATTGTTGTTTGTTTATTTGTATGTTTGACCTAGAAAAGCTACTTTTTATTATTATTGCTATTAATGTTAATATAATTTTCATCTTTTATTTGTATTAAAGTTCTATAAAAAAAAAAAATTGTTTTTTGCTTTTTTCATAAAGTATTTAAGATATGGGTCAAAATTGACCCGTAACACCATAGATGTTACTAGAGTTAATAATATAATATATATATATGTATATATTTTTTTACATTTAAGAAATGTGTTCTAAAACCCTTCAGTAACAGTCAGGTAATATAACAAACTTTTTTAAGTTTATATTATTCTCTTGAGGTTCATTTGACAATATTTTTATATTGAAAATGAAGGGTATGCTCTCAAATGAAAGGCCCAGGGGGCCACAACAAAAATAATAAAATCAATCCTTCCATGGATGAGAAAACCTAACAAGGTAACTAAGAGGTAAGAAACAAATTGGATCATAAATAACTGTTTTTAGGGTATCCTAGGGGTGATTTAAGACACGGGTAAAAATCGACCCGTTAATATAAGAAAGAGTAACAGAAAGCTAACACTAGAGGAAGGTTAAAACAGTGTCATCAGAAAATAAAATAGATACATCACTGCAGTAATAATATCCCTTAATTAGCCCCAATGGTAATAATAATATCCCCCATCCTGGCCCCGTGTATCTCATTCCTGGCTCCAGCCATATGTTCTCCCATCCTGCTCTCATGAGTATCCATTCTGCCCCATATGATCTCCCCATCCTGCCCCATCAGTCTCCATCATATCCATCCTGCTCCATGATCCTGCACGATCTGTCTCCAATTCTGCCTCATGTCTTTCATTCTGTCCCGTGTCTCCAATCATGCCCTGTATCTACATTCTGCCCATGTCTCCAATTCTGCCCCATCTGTCTCCAGTCCTGCCCCCAGTGTCCAGCATCTCTGCCCCCAATGTCCAGTATCTCTGCCCCCAGTGTCCAGCATCTCTGCCCCCAGTGTCCAGCATTTCTGCCCCCAGTGTCCAGCACCTCTGCCCCCCCAGTGTCCAGCATCTCTGACCCAGTGTCCAGCATCTCTGCTCCCAATGTGTCCAGCATCGTGCCCCCAGTGTGTCCAGCATCTCTGCCCCCAGTGTCTCCAGCATATTGCCCCCAGTGTGTCCAGCATCTTTGCCCCCAGTGTCCAGCATACTGGCCCGGGCCCCCCGGATTGCCGTTCACAATAAAAAAAAGTTCTCCTCACCTATCCGCGCTCCTTCTGCAAAGCTCTCTCCTCGCAGCTGAAGTGCGCACTCACTGGCAACTGACAATGACATCAGACGCCGGCAATGTGCGCGCTGCGGCTGATGTCAGCTGCCAGCCTCTGATTGCCTGGCGGCTGTTGACTATTGATGTTTGGGATGTGCGCCCGCACATCAATAGCATTTAACTGCCGCAGTGCCGGTAGGGGCCCGGTGAGCAGATGAGATGGGGCCCGATGCGGGCCCCCTCTGCCCACCGGGCCCATACACCAGTCAGGGGCCCCCTCTGCCAACCAGGCCCATACGCCAGTCAGGGCAGTAATGCCCTTATGGTGGCAAGCAATCTGAGTGGTAGCCCAGGGCCCCCCACTGGGCCCTGGGCTACCGCCCAGATTGACCCTATTATAATCCACCCCTGATGGGGGCCTCTACACACATTATGTGGGCTCAAAAGAGCTCACAATCAGTATAATGTTACTCACAGTCCCCCACAAAGAAAAATGACCCCTACCTACAAAATGATGTCTCCTACACTCCCAACATGCAATATGAGGACCCTCACAACCCACCACATAGAATGAAGGCCCCTACACACAACTTGATGTCCCTCACAAATTCTACAGACAGTGTGATGGCCACCACACACCACATTGTCACCCATAGCCCCCAAAAAGTATGAAGGCCCTCAATAGTACCCACAAAATATGATGTCCCTTACAGTTCCAATAGTGTATGGTGACCCCCACATAAAGTTTGGTAGTACTGCAGCATCTCCCCCCCACAAATTGATGCCTTTAAAAGGCATCATGTCCCCCACAAGTGCTTACAATAAAAAGATGCAGAGGGAGAATGATAGCTCTCTGCTGCACCATTAAAATTGTGATGATAGGTGGGAAAAGTTGGGGGGTGTCACTTGGCACCAGACCTCCCAGTTCACAGTTTCTAAAAGGTTAGCTGGTGTTCAGTCCAGTCTTCCATGGCAGCTGAATTAGAGCAGTCTTCACTTACATGGGCAACATCCTTGATCCCTTGAATCCTGAGAGGTTTACTAGACCATTTGGTGTATAGGCCTCAGGTCATGAAGTTGCTTGGCCTAGTAAACAGCAAAGGCGCGTGGGAATGCTGGCTGCAAAAGTGAAGCCCGCCCACCTATGGCTGCCTAGGAGGACCAGAATGAACGCTTTGCAAAGGTAATGCAAAACTTTCTTCTCAACTCTTCTGCACACATTATCAAAGGTCATTGGAGGGAAAGAAAAAGACCAAAAATCTGCAGGTTATGCAAATTTCTGACACCACTACATCTAGCACACGTCTCCAAGTTGGTAGCGAAAATTACTATGTTTGAAATGTAATTATTTCATGGGATATTCTGATCTTTCTATGCCTTTTAGAGAGTGAAGTAACACAAGCATTGTATTTTTATATATTAAAAATGTAAATGTAACATTTTAAAAAGAAAAGATAGGAAAAAATCCCCGTTTAGAAAAAATAATGAGATAATTGAACGTTTTGGTTTCTGCATTGTCTTCTCCACCATAGTTGAGCAATTATTCTTTCTACTCCTTACTTCCCGGAGATTTTGGGGACAGAGGTTCTCATGGTGTGAACTTGATATTTTTTTCACAGTTAAACATTGTTTTTTCTTCGAATTTGTTACAAATGTGTTTAAATCTTTATGGAAAATGTTCACAGTTTAACATTTCTAATAGTGGATATCAGCAACAGGTGATCTGTATAATTACAGATGAAAGGTTTTCGAGTCTTTCAATGTCAGTTAAATTGAAAAAATCTTTTAATACTTAGATATAAACCTTTTATGAAAACAAGACTGTGCAAAAGTTTTTAGATAGGTGTGAAAAAATGCTGCATTGTTAGAAGCTTTCAAATATATAAATGATAATATGTTATTTTTATCCACAGACAAAAATGGAAAAGTGAAAGAAGAAAAGAAAAATCTAAATCCCATCAATATTTGATGACCGCCTGTCATCTTCATCAGTTCTTCTAGGTGCTTGTCAATTGCACACAGGTTATGAAGGAACTCGGCAAGAGGTTGTTCCAAACATCTTGGAGATCTGACCCCAGATCTTCTGTGGATTTCACTTGTGTGGATCCTTCTGTCTCTTTGTGTGATCCCAGACAGACTGGATGATGTGAGATCAGGGCTCTTTGGGGGCCGGATCATCACTTCCAATACTTCTTGTTCTTGTTTACACTGAAGATCATTCTTAATAACATTGCCTGGATGTTTTGAGGCTATTTCCCAATTTTAGAACAAATTTGGAGCCAATTAGACGCCTCTCTGATGATATTACATAATGGATAAGTATCTGCCTGCATTTTCTTAAGATCCTTTTTGCACAATTTTATAAAGCAAACAGACTTTGTCTTAAAGGAAAGAATTGTATGTTATATTACATGTATAATATTGTTATATTTTTACTTTTTGTACTTGATGCCTTTCGAGAAAAAAATAATATAACAGGTTATGGGTACTAGATGGAGATGAGTGGATGAAGCAAAATGCAAAGTCGCCTGATTTTTCATGGGAAATGTAATTCACTGACAAGTTTTTCTCCACAAATATAATGTTCCTTATTATGATTTTGGTTCTTCAAGGGGCTCAGAGCATAATAAATGTAGCATGTAAAAAATATAAAATATTATTATATTTACCCCTCCGGTCCTTTCATTACTCACCTCCATCCGTCGGCTCCTCGTTGCATTTTGCTTATTCCCTGCTGCTCAAATTGGAATCTTTGGTCTTCTCACACTGCACTGGACTCTTTGGTGTCATGGTGCCTGGGAGGAATGGTTCTGACCAGGGGCACGGAATGTCGACAGTGAGCGTCATAACACCATGAAATAATTTTCATCATTGTCTACCTTTACCATGACATCCAGAAGTCTTGTGCAAATCAAGAGTATTGAGATTCCAATGCAACTGGTGTGGGATCAGAAGATCTGGTGAGGACCAGATGGGAGGCTGTTATGATCCTTAGTGGTTGAGGATCACAAATTACTCCAGCAAGGTGACTAAACATAGAACAAGCTCTAGGGAGGTGGAAAACTGGACTGACCGCAAAACTGAACCTATCCAACCACACTAGAAGCAGCCGGTGAACGTGTCTAAAATCCTAGACGTCTTGAGCCAGCCTGAGGAACTAACTACCCCTAGAGAGAAAGAAAGACCTCTCTTGCCTCCAGAGAAATAATCCCCAAAAGATATAGAAGCCCCGAACAGATAATAACGGTGAGGTAAGAGGAAAGCACATACACAGGGGTGAAAGCAGATTCAGCAAAAGAGGCCCACTAATTCTAGATAGCAGAAAATAGAAAAGGGGTCTATGCGGTCAGTAAAAAACCCTTACAAAATATCCACACTGAGATTTCAAGAACCCCCACACCAACTAACGGTGTGAGGGGAGAAATTCAGTCCCCTAAAGCAACCAGCAAGTAAGAAATCACATTTTAACAAGCTGGACAAAAAACATGATGAACGCTGATAATCAGAAACTGAACAAACAAAAAACTTAGCTTGTCTTGGAGAGACTGGGAGCAAGGTAGTCACCAGGAATCTGAAGAGCACTGAATACATTGATAGCAGGCAAGGAACTGAGTATCCAGGTGAGCTAAATAGGAAACCAACCAAGGATAACGAACCAGGTGATGAAGCCAACCTGCAGAAAGACAACACTACACAGTACCGCTTGTGACCACTAGAGGGAGCCCAAAAATAGAGTTCACAACAGTACCCCCCCCTTGAGGAGGGGTCACCGAACCCTCATCAAGACCCCGAGGGCGATCAGGACGAGCCGCGTGGAAGGCACGAACCAAATCGGCCGCATGAACATCAGAGGCGACAACCCAGGAATTATCCTCCTGACCATAGCCCTTCCACTTAACCAGATACTGAAGTCTCCGTCTAGAGATACGAGAATCCAAAATCTTCTCCACCACGTACTCCAATTTGCCCTCGACCAGCACCGGAGCAGGAGGCTCAACAGAAGGAACCACAGGTACCACATACCTCCGCAACAAAGACCTATGGAACACATTATGGATGGCAAACGATGCCGGGAGATCCAAACGAAAAGACACCGGGTTAAGGATTTCCAAGATCTTATAAGGACCGATGAAGCGAGGCTTAAACTTAGGAGATGAAACCTTCATAGGAACATACCGAGAAGATAGCCACACCAAATCCCCAACACGAAGTCGGGGACCCACACCGCGGCGGCGGTTGGCAAAGCGCTGAGCCCTCTCCTGTGACAATTTCAGATTGTCCACCACATGGCTCCAAATCTGCTGCAACCTATCCACCACAGAATCCACCCCAGGACAGTCAGAAGACTCAACCTGACCCGAGGAAAAACGAGGATGGAAACCAGAATTGCAGAAAAAAGGCGAAACCAAGGTAGCAGAACTAGCCCGATTATTAAGGGCAAACTCGGCCAATGGCAAAAAAGTCACCCAATCATCCTGATCAGCAGAAACAAAACATCTCAAATAAGTCTCCAACGTCTGATTAGTTTGCTCGGTTTGGCCATTAGTCTGAGGATGGAAGGCTGACGAAAAAGACAAATCAATGCCCATCTTAGCACAAAAAGTTCGCCAAAACCTGGACACAAACTGGGATCCTCTATCAGACACAATATTTTCCGGAATGTCGTGCAAGCGAACCACATTCTGTAAAAATAGAGGAACCAAATCGGAGGAGGAAGGCAGCTTAGGCAAGGGCACCAAATGGACCATCTTGGAAAAACGATCACACACCACCCAGATGACAGACATTTTCTGAGATACTGGCAGATCCGAAATAAAATCCATGGAAATGTGCATCCAAGGCCTTTTCGGGACAGGCAAAGGCAAAAGCAAACCGCTGGCACGAGAACAGCAAGGCTTAGCCCGAGCACAAATCCCACAAGACTGCACAAAGGAACGCACATCCCGCGACAAGGAAGGCCACCAGAAGGACCTAGCCACCAAATCTCTGGTACCAAAAATCCCAGGATGACCCGCCAACACCGAAGAATGAACCTCGGAAATAACTCTGCTGGTCCATCTATCCGGGACAAGCAGTCTCTCTGGTGGACAACGGTCAGGTCTATCCGCCTGAAATTCCTGCAGCACTCGTGGCAAATCTGGAGAAATGGCAGACAAAATCACTCCCTCTCTAAGAATACCAGCCGGCTCAGAAACTCCCGGAGAGTCAGGCACAAAACTCCTAGAAAGTGCATCAGCTTTCACGTTCTTCGAAAAAGGCAGGTACGAGACCACGAAGTTGAAACGGGAGAAAAACAACGACCAACGAGCCTGTCTAGGATTCAGGCGCTTGGCAGACTCGAGGTAAATCAGATTTTTGTGATCAGTCAGGACCACCACACGATGTTTATCTCCTTCGAGCCAATGTCACCACTCCTCAAATGCCCACTTCATAGCCAACAACTCCTGATTACCAACATCATAATTTCACTCGGCAGGCAAAAACTTTCTTGAAAAGAAAGCACACGGCTTCATCACAGAGCTCTCAGAGCTTCTCTGCGACAAAACAGCCCCTGCTCCAATCTCGGAAGCATCAACCTCGACCTGGAAGGGGAGAGAGGCATCTGGCTGACATAAGACTGGAGCTGAAGAAAACCGGTGCTTAAGCTCCCGAAAGGCCTCCACGGCCGCAGGAGACCAATTAGTCACATCAGAGCCCTTCTTGGTCAAATCCGTCAAAGGTTTAACCACACTAGAAAAATTAGCGATGAAACGACGGTAAAAATTAGCAAAACCCAAGAACTTCTGAAGACTCTTAACAGACGTGGGCTGAGTCCAGTCATGAATAGCTTGGACCTTGACTGGGTCCATCTCCACAGTAGAAGGAGAAAAAATAAAACCCAAAAAGGACACCTTCTGTACTCCGAAGAGGCATTTTGAGCCCTTCACAAATAAAGCATTAGCACGCAGGACCTGAAACACCATCCTGACCTGCTTCACATGGGACTCCCAATCATCAGAAAAAAACAAAATGTCATCCAGATAAACAATCATAAATTTATCCAGATATTCTCGAAAAATGTCATGCATGAAGGACTGAAACACAGAAGGAGCATTAGAGAGTCCAAAAGGCATCACCAAGTACTCAAAATGGCCTTCGGGCGTATTAAATGCTGTTTTCCATTCATCTCCCTGCTTAATGCGCACAAGATTATACGCACCACGGAGATCTATCTTGGTGAACCAACTGGCACCCTTAATCCGAGCAAACAAATCAGACAATAGTGGCAAAGGATACTGATATTTGACTGTGATTTTATAGCTTTCCAATCTAAAACTGGATTATGAGCCTGCAGCCATGGCAGACCCAAAACGACAACATCATGCAAATTATGCAGAACAAGAAAGCGAATCACCTCCTGATGAACGGGAGTCATGCACATGGTCATTTGCGTCCAATACTGAGGTTTATTCTCAGCCAATGGCGTAGCATCAATTCCCCTCAGAGGAATAGGAAATTCCAAAGGCTCCAGGACAAAACCACAGCGCCTGGCAAATGACAAATCCATCAGATTCAGGGCAGCACCCGAATCCACAAAGGCCATAACCGAGTAGGACGACAAAGAACAAATCAAAGTAACAGACAAAATAAATTTAGGCTGTATAGTACCAATGGTGACAGGTTTAGCAACCTTTTTTAAGCGTTTAGAGCATGCTGAGATAACATGAGCAGAATCACCACAGTAAAAGCACAACCCATTTTGACGTCTATGACTTTGTCGCTCAATTCTGGTCAGAGTTCGATCACATTGCATAGACTGAGGTCCCTGTTCAGAAAATACCGCCAAAGGATGAGCAGATTTGCGCTCCCGCAAATGCCGATCAACCTGAATGGCTAAAGCCATAGAATCACTCAGACTTGTAGGGGTGGGGAACCCCACCATAACATCCTTAATGGCTTCAGAAAGACCTTCTCTGAAATTTGCAGCCAGGGCACACTCATTCCATTGAGTAAGCACTGACCATTTCTGAAATTTTTGACAATACACCTCTGCTTCATCCTGCCCTTGAGAGAGGGCCAGCAACGCTTTTTCTGCCTGATTCTCAAGATTAGGCTCCTCATAAAGCAATCCAAGAGCCAGAAAAAACGCATCCACGTTAAGCAATGCAGGATCTCCTGGCGCCAGAGAGAAAGCCCAATCCTGCGGGTCGCCACGCAACAAGGAGATAATTTTTACTTGCTGAGCGGAATTACCAGAGGAACGAGGTCTCAGAGATAGAAATAACTTACAATTATTCTTAAAATTCTGAAACCTAGATCTATCTCCAGAAAACAACTCAGGAATGGGTATCTTTGGTTCTGACATAGGGCTATGAATAACAAAATCCTGAATACTTTGCACCCGTGCAGCAAGATGATCCACACTAGAAGTCAGAGTCTGAACATCCATGTCTGCAGCTGAGCTCAAAACCACTGAGAGTTCAAGGGGATGAAAGAAGCTAGACAGACTGCAGCACAAGAAAAAAAAATGTACTCAGGTCTTCTTTTAATCCCACTTCTGCGATGCATAAAACACTTTTTGGCCTGCTATACTGTTATGATCCTTAGTGGTTGAGGATCACAAATTACTCCAGCAAGGTGACTAAACATAGAACAAGCTCTAGGGAGGTGGAAAACTGGACTGACCGCAAAACTGAACCTATCCAACCACACTAGAAGCAGCCGGTGAACGTGTCTAAAATCCTAGACGTCTTGAGCCAGCCTGAGGAACTAACTACCCCTAGAGAGAAAGAAAGACCTCTCTTGCCTCCAGAGAAATAATCCCCAAAAGATATAGAAGCCCCCAACAGATAATAACGGTGAGGTAAGAGGAAGGCACATACACAGGGGGAAAGCAGATTCAGCAAAAGAGGCCCACTAATTCTAGATAGCAGAAAATAGAAAAGGGGTCTGTGCGGTCAGTAAAAAAACCTTACAAAATATCCACACTGAGATTTCAAGAACCCCCACACCAACTAACGGTGTGAGGGGAGAAATTCAGTCCCCTAAAGCAACCAGCAAGTAAGAAATCACATTTTAACAAGCTGGACAACAAACATGATGAACGCTGATAATCAGAAACTGAACAAACAAAAAACTTAGCTTGTCTTGGAGAGACTGGGAGCAAGGTAGTCACCAGGAATCTGAAGAGCACTGAATACATTGATAGCAGGCAAGGAACTGAGTATCCAGGTGAGCTAAATAGGAAACCAACCAAGGATAACGAACCAGGTGATGAAGCCAACCTGCAGAAAGACAACACTACACAGTACCGCTTGTGACCACTAGAGGGAGCCCAAAAATAGAGTTCACAACAGGAGGCATTGAGAAACAGAATGGCCACAGAGGTGAGAGCTGAGGTGAGTATAATGATGTTTTTTAATTTTTTAATTTTTAACTATTTGATGGTACATTATGGTTCCCAAAAATAATGTCCAGAAGCCTTTATTTTGATTAATGCTTACAGAACTGATTACAAAAAATCTGCATTTTGGCAATTCCCATTTACAGGGTTTTTTGCAGGAAGAAAATTAATGTTAAAGCAAATCTTTCACCAGGTTTGGTCGATAAAAGATATTGCCACCATAGACCTTTCAGGGCTTATCTACACCATTCTATAATGCTGAAAGATAAGACCTAAAAGATAAGATAAATAAGTTTTATTATACTCCCCCGGGGGGCGGTCCGGTCCCATGGGTGTTGCAGGTCCAGGTCCGGCGCCACCCATTTTCTTGCGATGCCATCCTCCTACTTGCATCATGGCTCCCCACCACCATGCTCCTGCACAGGCGTACTTATCTGCCCTTTGAGCAAAGTAATGTAGTGCGCAGGCGCCGGGAAAGGTCGGAGAGGCCCGGCACCTGTGCACTGCAGTACTTTGCACAACAGGGCAGATTAGTACGCTTGCATAAGAGCACAATGCCGGGGAACCATGAAGCAAGTGGGATGATGGTATCACAAGAAGATAGGAGGTGCCGGACCCGAACCTGTGACACCCATAGGACCGGAAAGCCCCCCCGGTGAGTATTATAAAACATATTTTTCTTATCTTTCAGGTCAGATCGGGGGTTTATCTACAGCATTATACAATTCTGTAGATAAGCCCTGAAATGCGGTGGTCACAGCTTATAGGCCAAACCTAGTGACAGGTTCCCTTTAAAGGTGATTTTAATCTATAGAACTTTGAATAATAATAAGTTCCACAATTGGATGTGTTTAAATAAAATGTCCCGGTGCCGAGATAATCTTGTATATGTGCCCATGCCGCGTGCTGTGTAATGGCTGTGTCTGACCGTACAGGGACATGATCTGATCATACCACATCTCCTGGGCAGGGGAGGAAGCAAAACAGAGTATACAGACATTACAGCATGGGATCACATGAGTGTATACAGACATTACAGCATGGGATCCCATGAGTATACAGACATTACAGCATGGGATCACATGAGAGTATACAGATAGGACAGCATGGGATCACATGAGTGTATACACACAGGACAGCATGGGATCATATGAGTATATACATACAAGACAGCAGGAGATCACATGAGTATACAGACAAGACAGCATGGAATCACATTAGAGTATACAGACAGGACAGCATAGGATCACATGAGAGTATACAGACAGCACAGCATGGGATCACATGAGAGTATACAGACATTACAGCAGAGGATCACAAATGATTGTTTGTGTCAGGTAAAACATTTCACTGGCTGTTTATAAAAAATGTATTACCTCATAGAAAGAATTATTTGTCATCCCATGCTGTGCTGTCTGTATACTCTCATGTGATCCCATGCTGTCCTGTCTGTATACTCTCATGTGATCCCATGCTGTAATGTCTGTATACTCTCTTCTGATCTCATGCTCTCCTATCTGTATACTCTCATGTGATCCCATGCTGTCCTGTCTGTATACTCTCATGTGATCCCATGCTGTAATGTCTGTATACTCTCTTCTGATCTCATGCTCTCCTATCTGTATACTCTCATGTGATCCCATGCTGTCCTGTCTGTATACTCTCATGTGATTCCATGCTGTAATGTCTGTATACTCTCTTCTGATCTCATGCTCTCCTATCTGTATACTCTCATGTGATCCCATGCTCTCCTATCTGTATACTCTCATGTGATCACATGCTGTCCTGTCTGTATACTCTCATGTGATAAACTGCTGTACTGTCTGTATACTCTCATGTGATAAACTGCTGTACTGTCTGTATACTCTCATGTGATAAACTGCTGTCCTGTCTGTATACTCTCATATTATCCCATACTGTAATGTCTGTATACTGTTTTGCTCCCCCCCCCCCTGCCCAGGAGCTGTGGTATGATCAGACCATGTTCCTGTATGGTCAGACATGGCTATTATACAGTACACAGGAGGGGCCCATTTATAAGATTATCTCTGTACAGGAACATGTTTTTAAACACATCCAATTATGGAACTTATTATTATTACAAGATCTATTGATTAAATTTAGCTTTGCTTGTGGGAAATCTTTTAAGCTTATTCACACATCTCTAGTACTATATTCAGAGGATTGGACCATCCAGGGATCCATGGAACTATTCTAACAATTTTAATTGTTCTAAGCACTGATGGACTTGTTTTCTACCTCACTGCTATTAAACTGTACAGCTTTTAGTTTTTCTTTACTGGTCTCTGAAGATCAACTCTTATTTTGCATGAGCAGGATATACTTTAGGCTTGTTACTGTACTAAGACAAGTTTGCAGGAAAGTAGAAGAGTTATACACACAAACAGATGTTTTCTTTCTTTTTTTTTCTAAGCAGCCCTGGCAATATGACAATCTGAATCAAATTGTTCACTGTAGGCTCCACTTATGTTTGTGCTCATCTCTATAACCCTCATGACCTTCTCCATCTGGCCTCCAAACTCCATGATTTCATCTGAAATCAGAGACACAAACACTTGGGTGAGAGACTAGCTG
Source organism: Ranitomeya variabilis (assembly GCF_051348905.1). Classification (NCBI taxonomy): domain Eukaryota; kingdom Metazoa; phylum Chordata; class Amphibia; order Anura; family Dendrobatidae; genus Ranitomeya; species Ranitomeya variabilis. Next base: position 553,333,439 of record NC_135237.1, read on the forward strand.
TAGATTAACTGCAGGGACCGCAAAGAAAAAATAATTTATGCTAATGTCCATTTAACTCCTCAAAATTGAAAATTGCAACACCGAGAATAGAAAGTCTTGAAATTCTGGAAATCATAGGATGAATAGACATGTAAATAATTAAAATATTGCCACTGATTTTCTTTAAAAATTGTGCACTGTCTTCCAAATCCTTTAGTTTGCACTTTCTATCACAGGCTGCAAAATGAGTTAACGAAAATCTGTCAGCGAGCTTGTTCTATCTGGAAGTTTATAAATGGTAAGAACTGGCTCAATGCGAGATTCTCAGTCAAAGAATCGCTTCAGTTATTTTTTTTAGTGACGACAATTCACGCTCTCCAGATCACATTCTTCTCTGTGGCCTTGATTCATCAAGAATGGCGATTTCTTCAAGGGTGCGTATTTCTAATCAGATGCTTCTGACTCATTAAGAAATGCAGGCCTCTTAATGAATCTGGAGCCTCTGGTGATTGGTGTGCGCCTCCATGTAGAATACCAGAATTCTTACTCCAGTCCCTGACTGGAGTAAGATTTCTAGTGTAAGGAAAGCCACAGCTCATCATTAGTGAGTAGGGAAGTTCTTCTTTAACTCATTCAGTAGCTAGCAATAGACAATGCTATAGAAGGCAAACAGTACAACACCATACATAAAACCCAACTGCAACAAATATTTTTAGTACAACAGACGTATGCATTAAAGTAAGAAAATAATGTCTATATTGCATGGCACACCATTTCATAAAAGTTCCTCACTCTATGTAGAAATATAAAGTCCATGTTTCTCAAGGATCTCAGGGTCCAGGATCACAGGAATAGTTGCTACATCAATAAAGGAACATTTTAGATAAGGATAAGAAAAAAACATATGGATTCAAGTGAATTGAAAAGAACCAAAAAGCTGAAAAGGAAAGAAAAGACTTTGTTCACACAGGTTGGACTTGACATACTGTTTATTTCACTTCAAATTCTGATTTCTGAACAATCCAAACCACGACTGGGGTTTCTGGAACCCACAATTACTTGCATTAGAAAGCTGGAGACCACATTGGAAAACTAACAGGTTGCCCACTGTATGAGACCTTGTGGATCCTCAACAGTGAAAATGCTCCATCATTTAGAATTCAATTGTTAGAAGGTATAACACAATATCATTATTATTTCTATGTTGGAGCTTGGCTCCATTGTCATTGTGTTCTACTGCTCAATTGAATTGATCTTATAATCAGTATCACTGTTCCAGGGGAAGAAAAACTAGGAGAGTCACTAAAGAATTATAGAATCATAGACTGTTAGATTTGGAAGGGAATCTGTTTGAGGACTTCCATTGAAGGAGAACTCACCCCCTCTCATAGTAGCCTGTTCCACTCATTGATCACCCTCAATGTCAAAAAGTTTTTACTAATATCTAATCTATATCTTCTCCCTTTCAGTTTAATTCCATTGCTTCTTGTGTTTCCGTGTGCAAATGAGAATAATGATGATCCCTCTACACTGTGACATCCTCTCAGATATTTGTAGACAGCTATTAAGTCTCCCCACAGCCTTCTTTTTTGCAAGCTAAACATTCACAGATCTTTTAAACGTTCCTCAAAGGACATACTTTGCAGTCCGCTCACCATCCTGGTAGCTCTTCTCTGAAATTGCTCCAGTTTATCAATGTCTATTTTAAAATGTGGTCCCCAGAACTGGACACAGTATTCCAGATGAGGCCTGACCAAGGAGCAGTAGAGGGGAATGATGAATTCACGTGATCTAGACTCTATGCTTCTCTTAATGATCCTAGAACTGTGTTTGCCTTACTTGCTGCTGCATCACACTGTTGACTCATGTTCAGTCTGTGATCTATTAGTATACCCAAGTCTTTTTCACACATGCTGTTGCTTAGTTCTATTCCTCCCATTCTGTCAATGTCATTTTAGTTTTTCTTGCCCAGATGTAGAATAATCTACCTCAAGAGGAGGTCACAGTGGGGGAAGTGAAACTATGAGAGTCATTTGTTGGGACGGCTCTGGACATACTTGTAGATTACAGACTAAAAAACAGCATACAATATCAATCAGCGGATTAAATTCCAGCAAGATATTGTCATGTATTAGAAGAGGCATAGGTTTTCAGGGCAGGGACATAATACTTTTTACAAAGCATTATTGCAGCCTTACCTGGAATAAGCAGTTTAATTCTTGGCATCAGTTTATACAAAGGATGTTCTGGAGTTAGAAAAAAATACAAATAAATGAAACCAAACTGATAAGGGACATGGAAGATATTAATAATCAAAATAAATACATTTATTTGTTCTGGGGACATCATTAACTTGCACAACTATATTAATGGACTGTGCAAAAAAAGATCAAAAGCTGCTTCTTATAAACGCTCTCAAAAATTGAGAGATAATTTCCTCCGCCTGGAGAAAGAAAGTTCAATCTCCAGAGGAGACAAGGCTTCTTCACCACAAGAAGTATTATCTGTGGAATGGTCTACCCGGTCACAGCAGAAATTGTCAATAGTTTCAAAAAAGGTTTAGATGCTTTTTAGATGAAAATAACATGAATCATGTAAAATTGTAATGTTTTTTTTTTAATATTTGGTAATATTGAACGACACTTTGGATCAGGAAGTATATTTTTTGTATTGAGACAGACTGGAGCATGTATTCTGGTTTTGAAAGTGCCCCTTCCCTTTGTTTTTTTCTTATCCCTAGGTTGAGTTTGATGGAGATTTATCTCTTTTCGATCATACTATGTAACTTTGTACCTATTCCCCCATATAACACTATCAACCACTTAACACAACATCAGCAAAGCTTTGTTCTTCCGAGGCAGTAACAGTCCTCATGCAGGAGTCAATTATAGAACATATTTCAGATCAATTCCCTAGAGCTCCCTGGGAAATGTAGGCATATGCACTTCCATTTACATATATAGACCTTCGCTTCTGCTCCGCATGAATTTGTTTTCCCAGTTACTCCAGAGTTTTACTATACAACAGTTGACTGTAGTTATTGGAGATAGCAGATGTCAAGAAATGAAGGATTAGCTCGCCTTTGGTGATACATATTCATTCTCACAACCTCTACACATGCTAGAATATATCAGAGATTGTCATCATTTATGAGCGGAATCGACACACATGAAGGGAAAATCTGAAAATCAACATTTCTTCTCTTTGTATATTTAGCAAAGGGAGAGGCGAGCTCTTCTTCTTCTGTGATTTGGTTGCCCGAACGAGACCCTTTCGGGAAATCAGTCAACTCCTCCATTTGCCGGTAGAATGAATATGGCTGACTGGACTCATAATTTAGTCTGGAATGGTCTTTCTTTTTGCATTTCTTAATGTGGTTGCCCAGGACAAGATTGTATACTGTAGAGTGCAGCACTGTTACTAATTGAGGTCTATTGGCCTTTTCCCAATGTGTGACATATAGGTACGGCAGACATTGGGTGCCAATGTTTGCACCGAGCTCAGGATCTGAGATCGTTTCTCAAGCAGTGGATAATACAACAGGCATCCACCTCTAACAGCCACAACTGTAGATAACTTCAGTCACCACTGTTAACCCCTTAAATGCCGCTGTCAATATCCGATAATAATCCATCCCTCATGCTGTTTTTTGTTTCCATCTGTCAGGACACAATCTCTGTATGACCCCCGAAGCTGCCATTTTTCTTATTCTTGTGAATGCCAGCCATGGTCTAGGTTCATATAAGTCTATAATGTTCCCTATAAACAGCAATACTGTTCTCTTACAGTAGATAGAAAAAATGATAAAGCATTTTCAAAACCCTTAAGGGGAATTAAAAATGTATATATATATATATATATATATATATATATATATATATATATATATATAAAAAATCCATCATCTCCCTCTTCTTTCTTCAGTTTCAAAATAAAAAAATAACATATTTCACATCATATTAAAATATAAAATTATTTAACTTGTACAGTAAAGGCGATAAAAAAGTTAAAAAAAATGTTAGAATTGGCTTTTTTTTAGTTGCTGCACTGACATCTGAGCAAGAAAAACAAAAATGACATCTGCAGAATGGAAGGAATAGAACTAAGCAGCAGCACATGTGAAAAAGACTTGGGTATACTAATAGATCACAGACTGCACAACAGTCAACAGTGTGATGCAGCAGCAAAAAAGGCAACCAGTTCTAGGATGTATTACAAGGAGCATAGAGGCTAGATCACGTGAAGAAATTATCCCCCTCCACTCCTCCTTGGTCAGGCCACTTCTAGAATACTGGGTCCAGTTCTGGGCACCACATTTTAAAAAACACATTGAAAAATGAGCAAGTTCAGAGAAGAGCTACCAGGATGGTGAGCGGACTGCAAAGTACGTCCTGGGAGGAACGGTTAAAGGATCTGGGAATGTTTAACTTGCAAAAAAGAAGACTGAGAGGAGACTTACTAGCTGTCTACAAATATCTAAAGGGCTGTCATAGTGTAGAAGGATTCATCCTTATTCTCATTTACACATTTAAACACGAGAAGCAATTTAATGAAACTGAAAGGGAGAAGATACAGATTAAAGTGAACCTGTCAGCAGGATTGTGCTCAGTAAGCTACAGACAGTGTCAGATGGGTGCAGTTATACTAATTAAAATGAAACCTTGGTTGATGAAATTCGTCTTGTGACTTTTGTTTAATCTTGTATTTGTAATTTTGACTTAATGTGATTCTCATGCTCCTGGGTGACCTGTGAGCAGGGCTTTATGTGGTGCTCTGCTTAAGTATTTATGGGCTTATCACACGTCACTGATCCACTGACCAGTACCCATTTTACATACTGAACATACTATTGTTTTAAAAAAAATAAAGTAACTTTCATCATGTAGGTGCCTGTGCTGCAGCATGATACAATGGATAATATGCACATATTCATTTCATTTATGCATTTTTTGGGAAAAAAATTAATAAAAATGGCACCGATGGTCGCGCCTGCGCAGCAGCATCTAACCTGTTGCGATAGATGCCACCGGCGGCGCCATTTTGCAACTCGGCGCAGTAGCATCTATAGGAACAAAATTTTGATTAAGATATTTTTTTTTAAGCAGGGCACCACATATGTCCACACACGCAGCCCCCCACAGGCTGCCCCAAAGAATGAGAATCTCATTAACTGAAAACTGCAAATAAAGACTAAACAACAACCAAGGTATCATTTTAATCCGTATAACGACACCGACTTGACACTGTCTGTAGGTTGCTGTGTACAATCCTGCTGACAGAGGAACTTTAAATATTAGAAAAACCTTTTTGACAGTGAAGGTGATCAATGAGTGGAAGAGGCTGCCATGAGAGGTAGTGAGTTCTCCTTCAGTGGAAGTCTTCACACAGAGGCTGGACAGACATCTGTCTGAGATGGTTTAGTAAATCCTGCATTGAGCAGGGGGTTGGACACGATGATCATGGAGGTCACTGCCAACTCTACCATTCTATGATTCTGCAGCATTAAATTATCCGTTTGTCAGGTCAATTGAACGTCACAAAAACAAAACTCTAAATCTATGGCAGAATTGCATTTATTCTCCATTGCACTGCTCTTTTAATTTTTTTTCCTGTTTTTTTACTACATTATATGGAACAGTGAATGCTGTCCTTCACACCTATAGTTCATCCTACCAATAAGAAGCCATTGTAAGGCTGTGTCGACAGACAAATAAAAAAGTTATGGCTCTTGGAAGAGGGGGTGGAACAAACGAATCCACAAATGATGAACAAAATCGGACTACCAATAATTTACAAAATTTGTCAGCCAGGTACACGCTCCATACATAATATATAAGGCCAAGGACTCACCCTGCGCTGCACCTTGAAAGAACGGCAGGAGGACCATTGTGTCAGCACCGTTTAGCGAGACCACAGATCGAGAAGTTTTTTCCAGCATGTTATGTGCTGTGGGGATAATCGGCCATGATAGGGTTGGGTTTTTTGAGAGTAGTTGTAAGAGATGGGCGGGTGCATACTCACCATATCTCTACCTCAAGAGTGTGGTTCGGCAGGTTAAATGTTCAGCCACTGAGCTCTTCTTCTGTCTGTGTCTCTGGGGTCAGAGCTCCAGAGAAATGTGAAACGGCTGAACTCTCTTTTGTTGTTTCCTGAGCAGGCAAATCCCCGCAGGCACATGGACTGTGCTGTTCATTAGGTTTCTTTTCCTGTTTTTGCCAGAAAGGCCATATTTTTTTATATTGAGCCCCGCACTACTTTACGCCGTGTTTTACATATACCAGCAGAATAAATATTCCTGTTTCTACCTCTGTAACCAGCTGTGTGAGTAGCATTACCACAGCCCTTTGTCTTTGAATTTTTGATGAAATATCAGAATGTTTGTTAATTATAGTTACAAGTGCTGTGCCTATTTATGTATCACCTGTACACCATTGCACTGCTTGATAGACTTCCAAATTTGGAACAAAACGTCACCGTCATCACTATGGGTCTATAAATAACTCATCTAGTCTGTGGAATGCTGCCCCAATCTTTTTAGACATAATTGATGTTTGGCTTCACCTGCGAGGCATTGTACCCACCACTCCCTTCAGCTAGTGATGGTGCTTTATAAAAAAAACAAACTTCCTTCTCGCCCCCCAATGGGGGTGGTCTTTTTGTCCTTTCCCATTTTTGGGTTCTCTACCAGAGGCCTGGGAGTTTGAGGGCTCTTCACAGGATCTTACTTGTTCCCAATCATTGCGCTTTTCTGGACAGAGAGCTCAGATGTTGCTTCTGGGATCTGTTGTGGCCATCTTCACAACTTAGGGTTTACTGCTCTAAGTGCTCCTACCACCACTGTGTAGCGCCCCCACCGCCGCAGGGCCAAGGGGTACCCGGTACCGGGCCTCTGAGTCTCTGCTCTGGGGTTGTCACGGCGGCTAGGCCCTGTCCGTGACCCTGCCGTGGGGCGCACAGGGGATTACTAGGAGTGGATGGTGTTGGAAAGGCTGTGGTGGTGCGGTGCAGTAAATAATGAGGACACCAGGTTGCAGTCTCTTTACCTCTTTACTGAAGATCTCTGGGTCCTCAGTCCGGAACACGGTTCACCAGGCTGCGCAAGTCCGGCTGGTCCAATGGCACCTCCAGAGTTCTCTTCACAGGTGGAAATCGGTGCCTTCCTACTAGCGCTATGTGTTGTGGTCCTTCCCTGCTGTGCTTATGGAAAGTACCCCACAACTGTTGTGTCTGTTTCTGATGTTCCCTCACAACTCGATTAGATGATGTTCTGCTAATCCTCCGTCCCTCCCTGATGTTCTGGTTGGGACGGCACCCGTTTGACGGGTAGGCTCGTAGCTCTTCCGGGACCCTAGAGTCGCCCCTCTCCACAAGTTGCCCCCCAAGACTGCATAGGTGATATGTGTTAGACAGCCCGCCTTAGACTGACTGTCCTGCCGCGGTTTGGAGTATTGCTTGAAGCTGAATATTATTCTACTCCCTCGGCGTTCCGGCCACCGGTAGTGCGCCTCAGTAGGATGTTGCTTCGGTCTTACAGCACGACTCCTACTGGTATTTCTCCTTTGCGTGATCTCGTTTCTCACTCAGCACAATCTATCTCGCTTCTAATCCTTTCTTGGGGACTGCCGCTAACCGGAGCAGGCACGGTCCCGTTACGTTCTTTCTTGTTGCCAAGCCTCTGTCAGGATCCCACCCCTGACAGAGACCCTACTGTATCTTCCCCCACAACACCCTCTGCCACAAGGTGTTGCCTGGTTCCAACCCAGTCAGCTTTCTGATCTAACTTCCTGCCTGACCCCCAGTTTACCCACTATGGTGGGGAGTGGCCTAATGAATAGCACCCTTAGCTCCCCCCGGAGGCCCAGCTGTGAAATGTATTGGTGTCTGTGATACCTGATCAGATGAACTCCTTCAGTGCCATCAGACGCACCATAGCTCCCCATAGTGGCGGAGCCACAGTACTGCAACGACCAGGACTCTGGGGTGCTGCACTCCCCCCTGGTTAAACACAGTACTCCGGGACTGGGAAGAAAACAACAATACAAGTTAGCAAAAAGACATACAGTTTTGTTGAGTGCAATAACAATAAGTATACTTGAACAGGCTTCCCTTTATGGGAGGTAAGGACACTTGAACGTTACAAACATGGTTAAATATCATAGCAACATGCTATAAATAACTCTTCTTACCCAACCGGGTATTCTACTAAGTGCAAAATTGTCGAACAATAACTTAACATTGCCTTTAAGGACATACACTCTGAATCCACTAAAGACCTTCCTATAATCACATTATAAGGTAATTTAACTTTTTCATTCTCCTTCTTTAGATCTGCAGGACCGCCTGTCCTATCGGCACCAGACCTTCTACCTCTCCTTTCGGTTACAGGACCGCCCCGTTCAGCCAGGGCCTACTGCCTTTTCAACTACTATACACAGTATAGAACATAACATTACTTTCAGTTTAAGAGCACTGAGCCATCTCTACATGACTCCTATGAGGACTCAGGGTTTACCTTCTATCCTAACTATCTATCAACATTATCAAAAACATTTTCTATTGAACATTAAGCCTTCTCATTATCTTTCTATCATGCATGCTGGACACCACGTCTATCCCTACGGGCCCACTGCATCCTCCTTCTATCTTTCACTTTTTCTTCTTAGAGAACATCATCAGTATTTCTTCACAATTTAACTAGTCAAATACATATAACTTTCTCATGTAAACATTATCATCACGTTCTTTGGTCAAGACATTATTGCTTCCAGTCTTAAAGCAATATCACGGTTTAAGCGCAACAAATGAACATCCCCTTTAAGAGGGGACCAAGTCTCTATGAGGTAGCACGCCTTCTCCAGCTACCAGTCCATACTCAGCAAAGGTTCCAGTGTGGTATCTTCGCAAAGAGTCCTTTTTGAAGTAAAACCAGTAGGGAGCACCCTTAATAAGATGCAAACTATGTGCAAAAAGTTTGTATCATGCACTGTTCATGATTCAGCAGTTCTTTTCCACAATGAGGAAACAGGAAACAAAAGCAAAAGCAGAGGAAGGGACCCCGGGTAAACAAAGGTATCCCTTTAAGAGTTAACCCTAGTCGGGTTTAAAGCAGCAAAAAGCAGGGAAACAAACAGTTAACTATGTACAGTTTCAGGTTTCCGAGGTTTAGTTGGACGGCTTCCAGGGCTGCACCTGGCACTTAACCCTTCCTGGCCTGGGAAAGGTGAAGTCCAAGGTTACACCCAGTGCCGGACAAACGCCGTTAATCCGTCTTTCATGTACGGTTAAATCATGCGCAGCGATGGAGGTCCGCGCAGCTTGAGTATGGACATTTGCTGCAGCGGAGGTAGCGGCTGCTGCAAGATCAGTCACTGGAACGGAGTCAGCAGCTGTGGCACTAGCAGTCACTGGAGGGGTGTCGGTCGTCAGGGCAGGGTCGTCCTTCCTACCTGCTTCAGATACGGTTCCTCCGGTACCGGTCTGCTCCGTCTCCACTGGGGTCTGGAACGCTGGTTGCGGGGCCTTGCGCTGCGGCGTTGTCATCTCCGTTTGCAGCATCTCGCATCTCGCTTTCCGGCAGGGACTTGCTTTCTGGCTTCGGAGCGCTGGAACTTCTTTCTTATTCCGGACCAGACGAGGCTGCCGGCAGACGTCTGGCGAGGCTCCCGATGATGGTCTTCTTCCACCCGGCCTCAGTGCTCGGCTGCGTCCGCTGGAGTTGGTGGATCAGCCCGTCCGCTCCGGTCTGCAGGAGGTCAGCACCAACTGTGGAGGTCTGGCTGCGGTGCCTCTCCGGGTAGCTGGGGGAGTCCTCAGCTCCGACCCCACGCTCCGGCTCCGAGCGGCTGGCCATGGCGTCCTCCATGTCGCTGACTTCTTCTTCCTGGTCCTTTTCCCGCTCTCTCCTTCGTGGGCGGTTTCGTTTTCTCTGTCTCTGCCCACCATTGAGGATCAGGAGGCGGATCTCGGCTGCTGACGGACACGTCCTCAAGGGGCCGAGATATTTAGACTGGGTGGCCATTGTCTTTCGCGCTCTTCATCTTGTTCACGCCCACTTCCACGCCCTTCTTCTTCTCCTGCGCTCTCCTTAGCGCTGTAATGGCGGCGGTTTTGGCGCGAACTTTTGGCGGCAAGTGACAATCCACAGTCTTTGCAATAAAGTACAGTCCAAGCACAGTAAATCACAGTTCCAAGGCACACATGACCTGATTCTTCAGGCTTAAGTAGATCCTGTTCGTGACGCCAAGTTGTAGCGCCCCAACCGCCGCAGGGCCGAGGGGTACCCGGTACCGGGCCTCTGAGTCTCTGCTCTGGGGTTGTCACGGCGGCTAGGCCCCGGTCCGTGACCCTGCCGTGGGGCGCACAGGGGATTACTAGGAGTGGATGGTGTTGGAAAGGCTGTGGTGGTGCGGTGCAGTAAATAACGAGGACACCAGGTTGCAGTCTCTTTACCTCTTTACTGAAGATCTCTGGGTCCTCAGTCCGGAACACGGTTCACCAGGCTGCGCAAGTCCGGCCGGTCCAATGGCACCTCCAGAGTTCTCTTCACAGGTGGAAATCGGTGCCTTCCTACTAGCGCTATGTGTTGTGGTCCTTCCCTGCTGTGCTTACGGAAAGTACCCCACAACTGTTGTGTCTGTTTCTGATGTTCCCTCACAACTCGATTAGATGATGTTCTGCTAATCCTCCGTCCCTCCCTGATGTTCTGGTTGGGACGGCACCCGTTTGACGGGTAGGCTCGGAGCTCTTCCGGGACCCTAGAGTCGCCCCTCTCCACAAGTTGCCCCCCAAGACTGCATAGGTGATATGTGTTAGACAGCCCGCCTTAGACTGACTGTCCTGCCGCGGTTTGGAGTATTGCTTGAAGCTGAATATTATTCTACTCCCTCGGCGTTCCGGCCACCGGTAGTGCGCCTCAGTAGGATGTTGCTTCGGTCTTACAGCACGACTCCTACTGGTATTTCTCCTTTGCGTGATCTTGTTTCTCACTCAGCACAATCTATCTCGCTTCTAATCCTTTCTTGGGGACTGCCGCTACCCGGAGCTGGCACGGTCCCGTTACGTTCTTTCTTGTTGCCAAGCCTCTGTCAGGATCCCACCCCTGACAGAGACCCTACTGTATCTTCCCCCACAACACCCTCTGCCACAAGGTGTTGCCTGGTTCCAACCCAGTCAGCTTTCTGATCTAACTTCCTGCCTGACCCCCAGTTTACCCACTATGGTGGGGAGTGGCCTAATGAATAGCACCCTTAGCTCCCCCCGGAGGCCCAGCTGTGAAATGTATTGGTGTCTGTGATACCTGATCAGATGAACTCCTTCACTGCCATCAGACGCACCATAGCTCCCCATAGTGGCGGAGCCACAGTACTGCAACGACCAGGACTCTGGGGCGCTGCAACTGGAATTGCCTTCGCCTTCCACATGTTCTCCAGTTCTTCCTTGAGGCCTTGGAATTTCTCCAGCTTCTCATATTCCTTCCTTCTGATGTTCCTGTCACTTCTATTATCATTGCTGTCTTCTGATCCTTTTCTACTATCACAGTGTCTGGTTGGTTAGCCAAAATCTGCTCATCCGTCTGGATCTTGAAGTCCCACAGGATTTTTGTCCTTTCATTCTCCACCACTTTTTCTGAGTTCTCCAATCTGAACTTAGGGGGACTTAGCCCATATGCTGTTCAGATGTTCCTGTATAGAATTCCTGCTCCTTGGTTGTGGCGTTCAGTATACACTGTTCCTACTTGCATTTGCATCCTGCCACTATGTGTTGGATGGTTTCTGAGGTTTCTTTGCATAGTCTGCACCTTGGGTCTTGTCTTGTGTGGTAGATTCCTGCTTCTATGGATCTGGTACTCAGTGCTTGCTCTTGTGCCGCTATGATTAGGGCCTCTGTGCTGTCTCAGCATCCAGCATTCTCCAGCCATTGGTAGGATTTCTCCATGTCAGCCACCTCCATTATCTGGCGATGGTACGTCCCATGCAGTGGCTTGTCTTGCCATAGCACTTCATGTTCCTGTTCTTCCTTCCAGATCTGTTGTTGTTGCTGCCTTAGGCTTTCTCTCAGCATCTCATCTTTTGGTGCCATATTCTGATGTATTCCTGGATAATGCTTGTTTCATCCAAGATGGTGGCTTGGATGCTTATCAAGCCTCGCCCACCCACCTTTCTGTTGGTATACAATCTTTGGGTGTTAAACTTATGGTGGAGACCACCATGCATTGTGAGGAGCTTTCATGTCTTCACATCTGCAGCTTCCATCTCTTCTTTTGGCCAGCGAACTATGTCAGCAGGGTATGTGATAACTGGCAGGGTATATGTATTGATACATATATAGCACCACCACCCTAAACTGCAGGTTTGATTGTGACGTTGCCATCATAGACCAATTCACACAATGCTGCATTTTCCATACAAGTAAAATTCGGATATTTAAATCAATTACTTCTTTGTCTGAGTTCATTAACATCTTCATTAACAGTATTTGTGAAGGCTTTATCTATCTATTATCTATCTATATCTATTATCTATATATCTATCATCTATCTATCATCTATCTATTATCTATATCTATCTTTCATCTATCTATCTATTATTTATCTATCATCTATGTATTATATATTATTTATCTATTATCTATCCATCTAGTATCTATCTATCTATCTATCTATCTATCTATCTATCTATCTATCTATCTATTTACTATCTATCTATTATCTATCTATCTATCATCTACCTATCCATTATCTATCTATCTATTACACTGGTCTACAAAAAAAGTTCTGACATGAACAGTTTTAGACTAATTTGAGGGTGCTGAATTCAAATCACGTGTTTGCGCTATAGGTATATAGCCCATTTTCATGAATTCCATGATAAATATAAGTAGTGTATGAAAAGTGCCGGTTTATACGGTTCACTAAGGTAAATTTAGTTTAATTTGGGTAGTTAATTTGTGTTGATTTGAAAATGGTTAACTTTCTTTTGGGTCTGCAAGGAGGGTACACAAAACACCCTTGTTTTCTGTGCTACTGGGACAGTAGAGCTACAGCAGAGCATTGGGTGAAAACTGAATGGCCTCAGCGACAGAGTTTGGCATCTGGCGATAAGAATGTCATCCATGATCCTCTAGTAGATAGAATGAATATTGTCTTTCCTCCCTTACACATAAAACTTGGATTGATGAAGCAGTTCGTCAAAGCTCTCAATCACAGTGGAGAATGCTTTAACTATATATGTTCAACTTTTCCTGGTCTTAGTGAAGAGAAGAAAAAGGCTGGAATATTTGATGGACCCCAAATAAGAACACTTATGAGAGACCCAAATTGTATCACAACTATGAATGAGACAGAAGAAGGAGCTTGGAATGCATTTTGTAATGTGGTGCAGAATTTTCTAGGGGACAAGAAAGCAGACAACTATGAAGAGATTGTGGAAGAGCTACTAATGAGTCTGCGAAATCTTGGATGTAGAAAGAGTATCAAGATTCACTATTTACACAGCCATTTGGACTTTTTTCCAGAGAACCTTGGGGATGTGAGCGAGGAACAAGGGGAGCGTTTTCATCAGGACATTAAAACAATGGAAGAACGGTATCAAGGCCGGTGGGACTCACATATGATGGCTGACTATTGCTGGAGCTTGATGAGACAACCCAGAAGCTGTACATCACTGATCAGCCAAGAAAAGAAAGTTCAAATAACTGCCATTTGTCATTCATCTGTGTGCCATATATATGTGTTTTTATATTTTGTAGTTTAATTCTGTAAGTATATTTGATTTGCTGTACATAGACTTTGTAATGTTTGTTATTGATTAAAAATATACAAAATGTAGTACCGAAAATCCTGTGTTTTTATCATAAAACATTAGGAGTCATTTTCATCAAAAATTGAAAATATCTTGAAATCCTGATGTGATAGCCAAAAACGGAGTTCATATTCATAATCAGCAGCCAAAATTGACTTAAAATATGTTTTAAAACCTTTTGCCAGAAAAATTGCGTTGACCAGTGTTATCTATCTATCTATCTATCTATCTATCTATCTATCTATCTATCTATCTATCTATCTATCTATCTTTCCATCCATCTATCTATCTATCTATCTATCTATCTATCTATCTATCAATCTATTTATTATCTATCATCTATCTATTTATTATCTATCTATCTATATATCTATCTATCATTTATGTATCATCTATTATCTATCTATCTATCTATCTATCTATCTATCTATCTATCTATCTATCTATCTATCTATTATATCTATTATCTATCTATCTATCTATCTATCTATCTATCTATCTATCTATCTATCTATCATCTATCTTACTTTGTATCTATCATCTATCTATTATCTATCTCTTATCTATCTATCAACTATCTATCATCTATCTATTATCTATATATCTATCTATCCATTATCTATCTATCTATTATGTATCATCTATCTATTATCTATCTATCCTCTATCTATTATCTATCTATCTATCTATCTATCTATCTATCTATCTATCTATCTAGTTTTCCCGCAGTATCACATACAGTTCATTCCCCACATGTAACATTTAGGCTCAGTAGATAATTCACCCCTTAGCTTTATGTCTATTGATTTGCACCATTTGACCTCGTTTAGTTTTGATGAGGGCATCTGTAATCCTCAAGTGTTTAAAGAGGGCTACAATTTAATAAAACACCTTAAATGGAGCACTGGGAAACAGAATGTAAATCAGCTCTCTCATTAATATTGATCTCTGAAAGGTAATTGCTGAGCTCCAGATCTCCCTACAGATGTGTAAATTCATGTTTTATCACTTTAAGATTCTGTCACTTTGTATAATTCACTCCTCCTGATTGCCCTCCGAGCAACAATGACCTTTTAGATTAGAACCCCTTAATGTTTTCACTACCACATCTTACCACAAGGGGCACTGTAGGTGGGAAGTTCAAAATGTGCATTTGCAGAATTACAAGTAGCAAAAAAGTAATGAAAAAAATGTTCTCTGGCTTTGGCTTCATAATGACTTTTATGGCAAATATTATGGTAAATCTGTCTGTTTGTTGTAAGCCACATCTGTTTTTGCTATTTTACATCCACTTGGGAAAAAAAAGTGCTGGGGCGAATTGAAATGGACTAAAAATTTGCACAAGAAAAGTTTCAATAGATTTTGAAATATTTTTGATGCCAGAAAATTGTCATAGTGGGATGTTAAATTGCCCTCATAGACTTTACTTTGCCATATAATTAATAAAGATAGTTATCTATGCACTTTGGATGCTAACTAGTGTTGAGCATTCCGATGCTGCAAGTATCGGGTATCGGCCGATACTTGCTGTATCGGAATTCCGATACCGGGATTCCGATACTCTTGTGGTATCAGGTATCGGGTATCGCAACAACATTAATGTTAAAATGTGTAAAAGAGAGAATTAAAATAAAAAATATCGCTATACTCACCTCTCCGACGCAGCCGGGACTTCAGCGAGGGAACCGGCAGCGTTGTTTGTTTAAAATTCGCGCTATTACTTGGTTACGTGAATTCCCGGCTTGTGATTGGTCAGGTCGGCCACGTTGCCGGGACGCGGACCAATCACAGCAAGCCGTGACGAAATTACGTCACGGCTTGCTGTGATTGGTCCGCGTCCCGGCAATATGGCCGCCCTGACCAATCACAAGCCGTGACGTCACGGGAGGCTGGACACGCGCCCATTTTAAAATGAGCGCGTCCAGCCTCCCGGCTTGTGATTGGTTGACCGCGGCGCAACCAATCACAAGCCGTGACGTCACGGGAGGCTGGACACGCGCCAATTTTAAAGTGAGCGCGTGTCCAGCCTCCCGTGACGTCACGGCTTGTGATTGGTCAGGGCGGCCATATTGCCGGGACGCGGACCAATCACAGCAAGCCGTGACGTAATTTCGTCACGGCTTGCTGTGATTGGTCCGCGTCCCGGCAACATGGCCGACCTGACCAATCACAAGCCGGGAATTCACGTAACCAAGTAATAGCGCAAATTTTAAACAAACAACGCTGCCGGTTCCCTCGCTGAAGTCCCGGCTGCGTCGGACAGGTGAGTATAGCGATATTTTTTATTTTAATTCTTTCTTTTACACATTTATATGGTTCCCAGGGCCTGAAGGAGAGTTTCCTCTCCTTCAGACCCTGGGAACCATCAGGAATACCGTCCGATACATGAGTCCCATTGACTTGTATTGGTATCGGGTATCGGTATCGGATTGGATCCGATATTTTGCCGGTATCGGCCGATACTTTCCGATACCGATACTTTCAAGTATCGGACGGTATCGCTCAACACTAATGCTAACACATCACAATTTTACCTACAGGATTATATGGGTCTACAATGTATTGGTGTTATATAAAATAGTTTATTTTATTTTATTGTTTTAGGGATGGCCGAAAACATGGATGCGGCCCATTTCATTGCTTACTAGAAACGTATTCGCCCAAAACAGCTGCTGTAAAGGAGCACAAAATTAATAATGAAATGGGATAAGAGATAAGTGAGTCTACCAAAATGTGTATTTTTTAGATTTGCCCAGGAAATTCAATTTGGGTCAAATGTATTCAAGCCGATTGATGTTAAAAGAGCTTTTATTGCGCACTGGAGTCTCGCCACCATAAAGTGCAATTGTTATGAACGTCTTCACACACTCATGCAAAATAATGAAGGACTAATAAAAGAAGATGTCATAGCTACACTCAACCGGTCACTACAAACTAGAAAAGTCCCTAGCCACACAGCTAAAATAACACACTTCTGGGACCTGGCTCCCTAAAAGGCTGTCAAGGGGTTTCTTGTACCTTGTGAGGAGCTAGAGGGAAGCCACACACAAGAGAACCAAATTATGAACAGACTAAGTAAAAACCTCCCAGACCCCAAATGTGGAAGAAAGGAAAGGGTGCTGGGGAGGATAGCTCACATGTAGACCGAAGAAAAGCTGCCGAGATTACTAAAGCGAGATAATCTCTAGCTAAGAAGCTGCAACTACAAACACCCATCAGTCTTGAGTTATAGCCATGAAAGAAGACAGGTGAATGGTGAATAACCTGTAAATATACCCCTCCCGAGATGTGATAGGGCAATACAAAATGGGAAAATGAGGAACACCTGAATAGAAGCAAACCAGGAAAAGGAAGGCAAAGACAAGCGAAGTATCAGCAGTTTGATAGTAAGGGCTCATTTCCACTTGAGAGACATACGTCCATGTCTCGCAGGTTAAAACCCTCTTCTGGCGCCGGCACTCCAGAGCGGAGCGTGCGGCTGCACAGCAACACATGGAGCTGCATGCTCCGCTCCCAAGTGCCGGCGCCAGAAGAGGGTTTTAACCTGCGAGACATGGACATATGTCTCGCAAGTGGAAATGAGCCCTAATAAACAGATACGGACCAACAATATAAAAAAGTCATACTCTTAGCGTTCACCTGTTGATGTCGATGCAGCTCTCCACTGGTCTTCTACTGAATCCTATGCTCCTGTAAAGAGTCCTGTGTTCTTGATGCTGAAGCAGAACTGGGGCTTAGGAAGCCAATTTCAGTCTGATTATTTTAACTCCTTATTAGCCCACTGGAATCCAGCCAAATGGTAACAGAATGGCCATTATTTGGCTGGATTCATGCAATAAAATTTCCCAAAATTCGTAGTCTCTAAGATATACTAATTTCGTGAAAATCTGAATGAATTCATTTAAAATCAATTTACTCAATCATATATTTTATGCTTCATGACGCTCAGGATTTCATGTACATGGATTTGGTCAGTGTCCTACGTCCTGGATCAGAGATTGAAAAATTCTTCTTCTCCCTCTCCCTAGTTTATGAGTATTGACCAGTGTAATTGCAGGTCATAAGAACTCTACCGATTGCCTAAACCAATGGTCGAGTCCACAGAGCGAAGTACCGACTCAGTGGATAAGCTGAGGCTAATCTGGGATCTTCTGCCCGTTAGAGCTCATGCAAATGACCATATTTTTGGTCTTAGTTTGACCCAGCTAAACATCAGACAAATGTTATTCTTTGGAGCTGCATGTAGAAAAGCTGTGGAGACACCATCACGTGTTTCTAAACGCAAGCAATGAATAGCCAGGTCTTTCACCGGGAAGGAATAACCACGGCAAGGGCAGCATCCAATAAAGGAAAACCACCTATGCCAAAACATGGTATCCATCCACAGACAGCTGTTTCGGGGTATTTGCCCCTCATCAGTGTGGAGTAGGAAACTGGCTATTAGGAGCAGTGCCTAGTGAAAAGGCTATAAACATAAGGATGAGTGACCTCGGGGAGATCAAAACATCCAACACTGCAGAGACACCATCACGTGTTTCTCAACGCAGTGATCCAGAACACTGCCCCATCCCTTATGGGAAATATGCAAATGCATGTAGAAAAGCTGCAGAGACACCATCACGTGTTTCTCAACGCAAGCAGTGAATAGCCAGGTCTTTCACTGGGAAGGAATAAGCATGGGAAGGGCAGCATCCAATAAAGGAAAACCACCTATGCCACTGCCATCCCTTATGGGGCAGTGTTCTGGATCACTGCGTTGAGAAACACGTGATGGTGTCTCTGCGGTGTTGGATGTTTTGATCTCCCCGATGTCATTCATCCTTATGTTTATATTCTTTGGAGCTGAGCATGCCCCAGTTTTTTCCGATATTCAAACTGCACATGGCCATGCAAGTCAATGAGTTTTTAGAAAACAAATGAGTTTTTAGAAAACATTGGACTCCACTCGGATGACACCTGAGTGTGCTTTGATTTCCTCGAACTGACAGAATGGAGGAATGGAGAAGATGGAGACATTTTTTCTCCATTTTCTCATCCTAGAAAATCATATCACTCTAATTAAACTCTGATCAGAGTGTGACTAGCATAATTGACCCAATTTTCTCGAATGACAAAAAATATGCTTGTCTGCTCCTAGCTTTAGATTGAAAAATTCCTCCTCTCCTTCTCTACCTTCTTCTTCATTCATCTTAATTTTTTCATTCTTTTTATTTATCGATCTACCCAGTTTGAGTGTTCTCAAGTGTAATTGTAGGTCATATGTTTTCTACCGATTGCCTAAACTCATGAGAGGGTGAACAGAACAGCTCAACAGAAAGTCTGAACTTGTGCACTACTCTTATCATGCTTGAGGATAAGTTGGACAGTTCTGTTCCTTACGATAGAGTCAGATGGTCATATAAATTGGACCGAGATCACAATGCAATGTTTGGACTGGCTGGCGGTTTTCCCGACTCGAGTATGACAGCTGCATAGAAATACATGTCATTCTCAGGTCAGGAGGGCCGCTGTCCAGACTATGTTCCTATCACAGTCCAATTTATATGGCCATCTGACTGTGCTCTTAATGTGAATGATCAGTGATGATATCAGGAACCAGATCCCAATTGACCAACACAACTAAACATCGCCTACAACATATTAAAATTGATTTAAAATTTCAGCACAGTAAATGAAAGAGAAAAAAGAGGAAAACATTTAACTGAAAACACAACATGGATCAACATAAAATCTTGAGCTAAGGGAAACATTGCAGTCTTCTTCCAAATAAAGCACCACCACTGTGTACAGGCTGCGCGTGGCATTGCAGCTTAATAATGGAGCTGAGCTGCAATACTAGACAACTTGAAGACAGGGGTGGTGCTGTTTTTTGGAAGGAGGCTGCAATGTTTTTCTAATTCTGGACAACCCCTTTAAACTCTTCCTTCCAAATAATTTTCATTTTTTGAGCTTTTCTCCTATCCCCTTCTTTCAAGAGTGATAATTTTTTTAAGTTTCCATCCACCTAGTTGTAGGATAGCTTGTTTTTTATAGGATGAGTTGTTGTTTTGAATGACACCATTTATTTTACCTATCAATTAATTGTGGTTAAATTGAGATACAACTGCAAGTGATTTTGTTTTTACAGTAAAAGTTATTCAGAATCATAAATTCTCCAGGTCAGTATTATTAGGACAATACCAATCTGTCAGCAGGTTTTTGCTACCTCTGCCTTGTGTAGGCAATGAGACCCTGAATCCAAGGATGTATCACTTAGTTTTCTGGGTTCAGCAGTTCTGACAAAATCAGAGTTTTTAGATTTAGCATGAAGCAGGTGTGAGAAAGCTAACCCCGCCCACTCCAGGCTCTGCATAAACAATGTCTATAGACCCTGAGCTGCTTATCACAGAAGGGGGCGTGGTTGACAACCAGGCATGCTCTGTTGTGTCACAGCAATTATAAGTTCCTGGTGCTAAAGCAATCATTGCATATAAACAACACTAAACTTGATAATAGCTAAAATCTATGTTTTAACCCTCACTTCATGCTGTTTTCAGGTTACAAAGCAAAAATCTACAGATTCCCTTTACATGGGGAAAAATTGAGAAAGTTCCCGAAAAATTTTGGGGGTTTGTGTCGCCATACTCTGTTACCCGTATCACTTTTGTTTTGCCATCGATTAAGCTGATTGGGTTGTTTTTTTTTTCTTGGGTGATGAGCTAACACTTTTTACAGTGTTTTGGCTATGTGCGATGTTTTAATCTGTTCCTGTTTAATTTTTTTGTAGGGAGGAGTAATGATGACTGCAAAAACACCATTCTGGCATTTTGATTTTACTTTCGCGTTGTATCTTTAACCAATTGGGTTAGCTTAATTTTATATTTTGATATATCAGACTGTTATGATCACAGTGATACCAAATTTGTTTCTTTTAAAAAAAACAAAACAAAAAACAATTAACTATTTTTCAATGTGGGAACAATGGGATGATTTGAATTTTTTTAACTTTTTTTATCTTTAAAAACTTTTTTTACTTTATTTTTTTTAACCTCCTCAAAGGACTTGAACCTATGATCATCCAATTGCTCATAATTTATACTGCAATACAACAGTATTGCAGTTTGTAGTGTAAAAATGAACCTGAAGACCCACCTCTTCCGACAAGCCTACAACCTGCAGTGATCCTCAACCTACTGAACCACCGCACGACCAGCTCTACCCTCTCCTAGTGCATCCTCACCCATCCTCTACAGACTGTGAGCCCTCGCGGGCAGGGTCCTCCCTCCTTCTGTACTTGTGTGTGCCTTGTATTGCTCATGTTGATTGTGCTTTTCTATGTATGCCCCTTTTTTTCACATGTAAAGTGCTATGTAATAAATGGCGCTATAAAAATGGATAATAATAATAATCTTGGTCTCCTTTGAACCCCAGCAAATTGCATACTAATAGCACACCAGGATAATGGCTACATGGTCCTTCAGGACGCCCCTGGCTGCCCTACTAACCCATTGGCATTACAAGGTGCCAATGGAAGCAGTCGATAAGCGCATGTTCAATTAAAATGTTGTCATTGGTGTTTAAAAGAGTTGTCTGGGAGTTTAACATTGATGGCCTATCCTTAGAATAGGTCATCAGTGCTGGGGGGTGCAACTCCCAGCATCACTGCATATCAGCTGTTCTCGGTGTCATCGGCCAGAACTGTTCAGTTCCGTATTTCCATAGGTGGCAGATTACAGTATCTGGCAGTGAATACTGTACAGTTGATGGACCTGGGCTGTGCAGATCTGCCCACACCGGGAACAGCTGATCAATGGGATTTCCGGCTGTCGCACCCCCATTGATTAGACATTGATGAATTACCTTCAGGATTGGTCATCAATGTTAAAGTCCTGGACAGCCCCTTTAAATTGTTAACATCAATGGCCAGAAGATTGATGTCGTCTGCATATTTTTTTCTGATACAGCTTAGGGTCTTAAAATGAAGCCTCATCCAATATAAGTAAATGTCAACAATTTTTCCTAACTACACAAGCGATTTTCCATCTTGCGGCTCTCCTCGCGGACATCGTTGTGATTTATCTATGTTATTTACTGGTTATTTACAAACTCCTGTCTGGGGGAAGTGACTCGGATATTTCCATGCACTATATCAGCCAGAACAAACTCTCCAGAGGAAGTAATCTGTCAGAAGACCGATGATACAATGGCCACCAAGGGTCCAGTGGTTGACATAGCAATGTGTCTAGAGTACTAGTTACTCATAAATCTACATAGAGTCTTCATCTACAGCTGTGCATACAGGGAGGACCTGAGATATAATATATCAAGAATATGATGACCGGAATAGGAGATAAATAAACATTTACATTGCCAATAAACATTAAATAGCCATTGACTGAATTTTAACGTGGTCAGGAGCAATTTCTCCCATCATCCCCATAGACAAGAACGTTGAGTACTTGCAGCACGCATGACATTTCAGTGGGGAGAGGGACATAGGAAGCTACCTGATTCCTCTTGTGAATATGAAAATGAGGAGAACAAAGGGGGAGTTTTTAAACAAATTTAAAAGCAAACTTTATTGACCATATACATGAATAAAAACACACAAGCCACTGTCAGTATGTGGCAGTGCTATAAGCATGCAGAGTGCAAATAAAAAGGACACCGGACATGCAAGTCCACCAGCCAAGCGTTGTAGTATAAATAACCAAATTGCTGCTTCTGGGAGTAAATATTGTTTGTGACTGATGGTAGTCACGAAATATGAATCTGGAAAGTTTGATATTCATCATAGTGTCTGTGTTTTTCACAGTAGGTTCCAGTATAAATAGTATGGACTTCAGAGCTCGCGACGGAGCATGGCTCTTACAATTGGATGATGTGTGTAAGGACACCAGTGCTACAGGTGTTGATGGGACGGATAAAGAATTGGGTGGGATGATCACCAAATTTAAAGACCTCACGCGTAAAAGGACAAAAATTTGGTGGAATCATGCCTTCCTGACTAAATACCTGCAGAAGGGACTAATCCCAAGAGGATTACGTGTACAAGTGTTCCCTTCATTTCCAGTTGAGAATCCGGAAATACGTGAGAGATGGGAAAATTATGCCAACACTTGTTCGTTTGGTTTTATGGAGATATTAAAAGAAATGAACGCTGAATCCCTAGAAAGTATTGAGAAAGAAATGGAGGAGCTGCAGATAAATATCAAAAAAGAGATGTCAGTAGAGGCTCTAAAAAAGTTCAACAGTGAGGTACAGGAGGAGACGCAAAAATGGGTGGAAGAGATACAAATAATGAAAACTAAAAAATTCCAGCGAGACATTAATGATAAAAATCAAAATAGAATGTATAAATGGAGAAATCCAGGGGAGAGATCACGTCCATTCTTCAGAAATGATTCCCAGTCACGATCCCGCTCTGCTTCAGTGAGATCAATAAGAGGGGAAGTGCAACAAGGGAAAACTAACAACAAAAAGAGATTGGACACTGAAAGTAACGAGCCCACAAGCAGTGGGAGTAATAGAAAAATAAATACAAGACAAAATGCCAAAAAAGGATCGGAGGGGAAACAGGCTGCGAGTGGTTCCCAGGGAGGGCTACAGGTAATTAACCTATCTGATCACTTACTAACGGACATACAAATCGATGTATTGAGCAAAGGCCTGTCATTTTCTCCTACTAATGGTTTCCACTATTTTACAGCACTAAAAGATCTCCACCTCTTCTCTCGGAAATTGGTATTGAAGAAATTGCACAACAAAGGTGATAATGGCTTGGAGGGTTGGAGTGCGGCTGAGAGGGACACCATACGGATATTGGAGGAACTGTTAGATGAGCAAATTCCAGCTGATACAGGTGGGTTCCCTAAGACAGTTCTCCCTAAATCCACGAAGTTCCCTCCCCTGTCACTCTGCCCGGCGGTGGAGGTTTTCACTAAATTGGTATCAAACGAAATGAAAACATTGTCATCACACCGCCGATATGACAACTTGACCCACAAACAGAGAGAGGCTATAAAACAACTACAATCCTTGGAAGATGTGGTGTTCAAAGCGGCGGACAAGGGAGGGAACATCGTGGTCTGGCCAATAACTAAATATGAACGCGAAGCGTTCAGACAATTACGTGATGGCCAGGTTTATCATAAATTGGGATACAATCCATTGGTGTCCTTCTCCGCCCAACTTCATAAAATCCTGCTGAGAGCCTTTGATTTAGGTATAATAAATAAAAAAGTCCTTGATGGACTTACAGTACAATTCCCTAAGACGCCGACTTTTTACTTGCTTCCCAAAATACACAAGGATGCCGTCAACCCGCCTGGACGTCCGATTGTATCGGGGATAGATGGACTTTGTGATCCCATCTGTAAATTTATCGATTTTTACTTGAAACCAATTGTAGAAACCCTGCCCTCCCATGTGAAGGATACGACGGACGTCCTTGCTAGGGTTGACGGCCTCCTTGTTGATGGGGAAACCATCTTGGTGACGGCAGACGTTGAAACGTTATATACTTGTATTAGTCACGAGGATGGGATCCGGGCGGTCCGCTTCTTCCTGGGGACCTCCAACCTGGACGGCCCACTGTGTGACCTCATCCTCGAGCTGCTGCATTTTGTTCTCACGCATAATTTTTTTACGTTTAAAGACCAGTTTTACCATCAGAAACGCGGCGCAGCCATGGGCGCGGCCTGTGCCCCCGCGTACGCCAACCTCTTCTTGGGTTACTGGGAGAGGTTGGTGTTTGGTGACTCGGGGGCAGGGGCCGCCGACCATGTGCTGTGCTGGTTACGTTACATTGATGACGTTTTATTTCTGTGGCGGGGAACGGTGCGGCAGTTGGAGGGGTTCATGGCTATGCTTAATGATAATATTTACAATATTAAATTAACATACAGATACGACATGGCTCAAATTGATTTCCTGGACATCAGCCTGGGGGTGGACTCATCCTCCACCATCCAGACTGATGTCTATCGAAAAGAAACATCTGTCAATTCTTTAATACATGCATCTACTGCGCATAGCCACTCCACAGTCAGGGCCGTCCCGGTTGGACAGTTCCTGAGGGTGAGGCGGATCTGCTCCACGGACCATAAATTTGAGAAGCAAGCTACAGACTTAAAACAGAGATTCCAACAACGAGGCTACAGTAAAAGATTGATTAAAAATGGATATAATAGAGCCAAGTCGGTGTCTCGGAATGAACTATTATACCAAAAAACAAAAACCGAGAGGAGAGATGAGAATATACGCTTTATATCGGTATATAACCACGAGTGGGAGAACATGCGCAAAATTTTAAATAAATATTGGCCTGTTCTCAGCGCAGAGCCCTCCCTGAGGCCGTTCCTTACCGAGAGACCCCTCATGACTCCTCGTCGTTCCAAAAATCTCAGTGATCTATTAGTCAAAAGCCATTACGTTGCACCTACCCCAAATTTCTTTGGGACTAGGCAGCCTAGAAAGGGTTTTTTAAATGTGGTCACTGTTTGGCATGCGCTAATATGTACCAAACGTCCACATTCAGTTCAGTGGATCAGAAAATATATCACATTCGGGAGTACATTTCATGTGGTACCCAGAATGTGATATATTATGCCACGTGTAGCTGTCCCCTCATATACGTAGGTCTGACATCACGGGAATTGAGGGTACGTGTCAGAGAACACGTGAGGGATATCTCGGCAGCACGCACGGTGGAGGATATTTCAACCCTCAAAACAATCCCAAAACACTTTCGCCTGGTACATAATTGTGATCCTAAGGATTTTAAAGTAAGAGCCATTGATGTGATACATACCGGCATCAGGGGCGGTAATATAAAAAAACTACTAGCCCAAAGAGAACTGAAGTGGATAGTGACCCTTGGGACAATGAAACCCGATGGGCTTAATGAATCATTGAATTTTGGGGTTTATTTATAGAGGCTAGAGGTGTGGGGTTATTGGACTGTATATTAGTATGCCTCCCCTCTTTGCTCCTACCTTTTTGATCACGCCCTTCCCATTCTCCCCTGTTCCCGTGTCTCTGGGTGCATTTCTCCATCTCCTCCCCCTTCCCATCCTTTGATATATCCGTTCGTCCCCATCTGTATTTTATTGTACATAATTTGTTTTTAATGCTTATACATGTTTTTTTGTCACGTGTTTTTTGTATTTAGGTGATTTTTGTACGTGTGTCCGGTCTACGGGGCTTCATCTTACTTTTTGGTCATAGGAGAAATATATGTGCCCAAGTGAATATGACTCCATGGAGAGGAAAAAGAAGAATAAAATGAAAATGAAATAGATACAAAAAATCAAGATAACCGGCTCCACGACAGATATGCGAAGACGTCATATGATTTTAACACTCCCATTTGGGACTATATGGATATTTGATATATATGCTGATATGTCTTCATAATAGTGGTAATAGTCGGTATTTAAGGTGTCTATGCTAATATACATATCTGTCTGGAGCCTTAATGGATGGCTTGTGCTCTATAGAGCATTGTATTTAGGTTTTTATAGGGTCGGCATCTGGTTATGCCCCTCTTTTGAATCAATAGGCGGGGCCCAAGCACATTTCAGGTTTTGTATAGCTCCAGTACCGCCCCTTATCTTGATCGAAGTGCAGCGTCTAGATAGAGTTTACGTCATATGACACGGCTGCGCCTTGGTTCTCTATGTGTTCATTCTCACTCTTTTTCCCCCCTCGCTGTGGCACGCATCTTTGGTTCCGGCTGTGGTGCGCGTGCGCGCTCCGGCCTCGCGGCTCCGCTCTCCTCCCTCCGGCGACTTCCGGCGTTCGGCTCAGACGGGACCAACTGGTGCCCGTCTGGCCCGGACGCTGGATAGGTCCGGGCGGGGGTGGGCGGACCCGGCGCGGCGGTGCGAGCACGCGCCACTCACACACAGCTGTGACGGCCATATGACCTGATTAGCGTTCTGGGACATGTTATTTAAACGCGGTATAGGCAATGGAACACACTCCCCTTGAGAAAGCACGGCGAAGAGCGGCGAAACGCGCGTCGGGGTTTGTGCAATCTGTCCTCTCAACCCACAGGTGAAGTATGCTGTACCCTACATCCCTTATATGTTTGGCATTTAAAGGGGTGCCAGGTTTTTCCTGGTTCCCTCCCCAGGGAGATCTCAACTCCATGCAGCTATAACCATTAGCCAATTGCATCACATTTGGCACATGCTAGCAACCTGTGTATATACTTTTGGTGGCTATATAAAGGGATCAACCCTTAGGGGATTAATGTCATTAGGGTATATGGTCTAATATTATATACATACTGCCTGTATCTTAACTATATACTCAATTTGGTTATTTATACTACAACGCTTGGCTGGTGGACTTGCATGTCCGGTGTCCTTTTTATTTGCACTCTGCATGCTTATAGCACTGCCACATACTGACAGTGGCTTGTGTGTTTTTATTCATGTATATGGTCAATAAAGTTTGCTTTTAAATTTGTTTAAAAACTCCCCCTTTGTTCTCCTCATTTTCATATTAGCTGCTTCTGGGAGTAAATATTGTTTGTGACTGATGGTAGTCACGAAATATGAATCTGGAAAGTTTGATATTCTGATTCCTCTTGTGGCAGCTTTTCTCCGGTGGGAACAAGGATAGAATATGTTTAAATTCAACATGAGAGATGTTTATTTCTTACCTCAAATTTTGTAGTCAGGGAAGTATTGGGACACCCTCATACAAAGTGAAAAAGTCAAGACTGCTTCAGGAAAAAAAGTTCTCCTAAAACTCTTCAACCCCTTCTAAAAGAATAGGAAGAAAAAAACCTCTTTGAAAACTTCCCCAATAAATGAGGGTGTCCCAATGTAGTTTGTGCATAAAAAACTTTTTGGCGCTTAAAAAAAAGAATTTTGGGTGAATGAAAAAAAAACTCATCTAATGTGGAAGGCCATGGTTCTTGAGTCTCGTTGATTTTTTTATTATGACCAGTAGGATTAAATAACTTGGATTGGAAGATATTTTTAAGTTTACAAGTGTTGTCTAATTTTATTTTTAAAGTTTCTCAACAGCAAAAAAATGTTCTACAATATTAACTTAATTTACCCCTTTCTGACATCTGTCATACATATACGACTCACGATGGATGTGAGGGAATGGAGAGCGCTCATGTGCTGACCACCAACACCGGCTACTAATCGGCTACAGAAGCCATGCTGTCGATGCAGGAATAGTAACTATCACCAAAGCTGCTGAGAGAGATTGAAAAATAATTTTGCAACTGTTAAAAAAGATTTCAGACAACCTCCTTTGTAGCACCAATTCTTTTTCTTTAAATGTTGTTGATCTGTGTAATGCATCGTTTATTAAAACTAATATTTCTTTTGTAAAAAATAGCGAAGTTGCATCAGTTTTGTCTTTTACACTAGTTTCTGCCAGGAGTATTGGGGGGAGAATGGGAGTAGTATCGGAAGGAGTATTGGAAGTGGTTTCAAGAGGAGTACTGGGGGTGGATGGGAGGAGTACTGGGAGGAGAGTCAGAAGGAGTAATGGGAGGAGTATAAGGAGGAGCACTTGAAGGAGTATTGGGAGGAGAATCAGGAGGAGTATAAGGAGGAGTACTTGAAGGAGTATTGGAAGGAGAAACAGGGGGAGTAGTGGCAGGAGAATTGGGAGGAGAAACAGGAGTAGTGGGAGGAGAATTGGGAGGAGAAACAGGAGGAGTAAAGGGAGGAGCATAAGGAGGAGTACTTGAAGGAGTATTGGGAGAAGAAACAGGAGAAGTAATGGCAGGAGTATAAGGAAGAGCACTTGAAGGAGTATTGAAGGAGAAACAGGAGAAGTAATGGGAGGAGTATAAGGAGGAGCACTTGAAGGAATATTGGGAGGAGAAACAGGGGGAGTAATGGGAGGAGTATAAGGAGGAGCACTTGAAGGAATATTGGGAGGAGAAACAGGGGGAGTAATGGGAGGAGTACAGGGAGGAGTGTAAGGATAAGTACTTGAAAGAGTATTGGGAAGAGAACCCGGAAGATTATTGCGAGGTGTACTGGTAGGCGCACTGGAATGAGTATGCAGAGGGATATCAGAAGGGCATCTGGGAGGACTAGTGGGAGGACTAATGGGAGGAGTACTGGGAAGAATATCGAGAGGAATTTCAGAAGGAGAACTGAGAGGAGAATCAGAAGTAGAATAAGTAGAAGTATCGGGAGGAATCAGCAGCTGTAGCTTTCTTGAAACTATACTAAAATCATCTAAAACTGCTGTACAATATTGCAGGGTCTTCTTTACAGAGACCATCCTCATGTCATGACTATCCTGCCTACGAAGTGTTTTTGTTATTATTTTATATGCATTAAATAAAAAGTGTGTATTAAACTGGAGAATAATATAAAGTGAAATTCGGTGTATTCGAGATATAATGTGGCCGAATTATCATTATTGTCTAATTTTTAAACAGCAAAAACTTGGACTGGAAAACCCCAAAATATTCTCGATTTATCACAGTGGTTCATGCTGTTTCATAAATAGATATTTATACAAAACCTATGCTAAACCTATTAGTTGTCTTACTTTGTGACAAAACGACAGGATTTTATTGTATATCTATAATATAATGCTGGGAGCGTCACTCTGTCCGAAGCCTTTATATACTGCGCAAGTGCAAGCGCCGGCTCAGTCTGGACCCCATAGAGTGACGCTCCCTGGAGATCGCGGTATGTGTAAGCGCTGAACGCACACCACGATCTCCAACGGAGAAACAGGGATGAGCCAGGAGGCGGAGGGTGAGTATACTTACCTGTCCCGTTCCACCGACGCGATTCCGGGCCATGAATGTCCCCCTGCTCCCGGAATCGGCGCCTGCGCAGTCCGCACTTTCCAGCGCCATTTTCTTGAAGACACATTGCAGTGTGTCTTCAAGAAAATGGCGCCGGAAAGCGCGGACTGCGCAGGTGCCGATTCCGGGAGCAGGACCAAGAAAATGGCGGCGGAAATGAATCAGGTGGTGACAGCCGCCGCACCCAGCACAGCCGTCCACAGCCGACACACCCAGCACAGCCACCGCACCCAGCACAGCCGTCCACAGCCGCCGGACCCACCACAGCCACCGCACCCAGCACAGCCACGCACAGCCGCCGCACCCAGCACAGCCGCCCACAGCCATGCACAGCCGCCCACAGCCACGCACAGCCGCCCACAGCCACGCACAGCCGCCTACAGCCACGCACAGCCGCCTACAGCCACGCACAGCCTCTGCACCCAGCACAGCCGCCGCACCCAGCACAGCCACGCACAGCCGCCGCACGCACCACAGCCACCGCACCCAGCACAGCCATGCACAGCCACTGCACCCAGCACAGCCACGCACAGCCGCCGCACCCAGCACAGCCGCCGCACCGAGCACAGCCGCCGCACCCAGCACAGCCACCCAGAGCCACGCACAGCCGCCGCAACCAGCACAGCCGCCGCACCCAGCACAGCCGCCGCACCCAGCACAGCCGCCCAGAGCCACGCACAGCCGCCGCACCCAGCACAGCCACGCACAGCCGCCACACCCAGCACAGCCACGCACAGCCGCCGCACCCACCACAGCCACCACACCCAGCACAGCCACGCACAGCCGCCACACCCAGCACAGCCACGCACAGGCGCCGCACCCACCACAGCCACCGCAACCAGCACAGCCACGCACAGCCACCGCACCCAGCACAGCCACGCACAGCCGCCCGCACTCAGCACAGCCGCCCGCATTCAGCACAGCCGTCCACAGCCGACGCACCCAGCACAGCCACGCACAGCCGCCGCACCCAGCACAGCCACGCACAGCCGCCGCACCCACCACAGCCACCACACCCAGCACAGCCGCCGCACCCAGCACAGCCACGCACAGGCGCCGCACCCACCACAGCCGCCGCACCCAGCACAGCCACGCACAGCCGCCGCACCCAGCACAGCCACGCACAGCCGCCGCACCCACCACAGCCACCACACCCAGCACAGCCACGCACAGCCGCCGCACCCAGCACAGCCACGCACAGCCGCCCGCACTCAGCACAGCCGCCCGCACTCAGCACAGCCGTCCACAGCCGACGCACCCAGCACAGCCACCGCACCCAGCACAGCCGTCCACAGCCGCCGCACCCACCACAGCCACCGCACCCAGCACAGCTATGCACAGACGCTGCACCCAGTAGAGCCGCCGCAGCCACGCACAGCCGCCCACAGCCACGCACAGCCGCCTACAGCCACGCACAGCCACTGCACCCAGCACAGCCGCCACACCCAGCATAGCCACGCACAGCCGCCGCACCCACCACAGCCACCGCACCCAGCACAGCCACGCACAGCCGCCGCACCCAGCACAGCCGCCGCACCGAGCACAGCCGCCGCACCCAGCACAGCCGCCCAGAGACACGCACAGCCGCCGCACCCAGCATAGCCACCGCACCCAGCACAGCCGCCGCACCCAGCACAGCCACGCACAGCCGCCCACAGCCGCCCACAGCCACCTACAGCCATGCGCAGCCGCTGCACCCAGCACAGCCACCGCACCCAGCACAGCCGTCCACAGCCGCCGCACCCAGCACAGCCACTCACAGCCACCCGCACCCAGCACAGCCACGCACAGCCGCGCCACATACAGCCGCCCGCACTCAGCACAGCCACATACAGCCGCCCGAATTCAGCACAGCCTCCCGCACTAGGCACAGCCGCCCGCACTAGGCACAGCCGCCCGCACTCAGCACAGCCGCCCGCACTCAGCACAGCCGTCCACAGCCGACGCACCCAGCACAGCCACCGCACCCAGCACAGCCGTCCACAGCCGCCGCACCCACCACAGCCACCGCACCCAGTACAGCCGCTGCAGCCACGCACAGCCGCCCACAGCCACGCACAGCCGCCTACAGCCACGCACAGCCGCCTACAGCCACGCACAGCCACTGCACCCAGCACAGCCGCCGCACCCAGCATAGCCACGCACAGCCGCCGCACCCACCACAGCCACCGCACCCAGCACAGCCACGCACAGCCGCCGCACCCAGCACAGCCGCCGCACCGAGCACAGCCGCCGCACCCAGCACAGCCGCCCAGAGCCACGCACAGCCGCCGCACCCAGCACAGCCGCCGCACCCAGCACAGCCGCCGCACGCAGCACAGCCACGCACAGCCACCCACAGCCACGCACAGCCGCCCACAGCCACGCACAGCCGCCTACAGCCACGCACAGCCGCTGCACCCAGCACAGCCACCTCACCCAG
The DNA here is from genome assembly GCF_051348905.1 of Ranitomeya variabilis. Classification (NCBI taxonomy): domain Eukaryota; kingdom Metazoa; phylum Chordata; class Amphibia; order Anura; family Dendrobatidae; genus Ranitomeya; species Ranitomeya variabilis. Next base: position 553,365,426 of record NC_135237.1, read on the forward strand.
CACAGCCGTCCACAGCCGCCGCACCCAGCACAGCCACCCACAGCCGCCGCAGCCAGCACAGCCGCCGCAGCCAGCACAGCCGCCGCACCCAGCACAGCCGCCGCACCCAGCACAGCCGCCGCACCCAGCACAGCCACGCACAGCCACCCACAGCCACGCACAGCCGCCCACAGCCACGCACAGCCGCCTACAGCCACGCACAGCCGCTGCACCCAGCACAGCCACCGTACCCAGCACAGCCGTCCACAGCCGCCGCACCCAGCACAGCCACGCACAGCCACCCACAGCCGCCCGCACCCAGCACAGCCACACACAGTCGCGCCACATACAGCCGCCCGCACTCAGCACAGCCACATACAGCCACCCGCACTCAGCACAGCCGCCCGCACTCAGCACAGCCGCCCGCACTCAGCACAGCCGCCCGCACTGATGGGGGCGCAGGATGGAGCAGCACGTGATAGGATGGGGGCGCAGGATGGGAGCACATGACAGGATGGGGATGCAGGATGGAGCAGCACATGACACGGTGGAGCAGCACATGACAGGATGGGGCACAGGATGGAGTAGCACATGACATGGTGGAGCAGCACATGACAGGATGGGGGCGCAGGATGGAGCAGCACATGACACGGTGGAGCAGCACATGACAGGATGGGGATGTAGGATGGAGCAGCACATGACACGGTGGAGCAGCACATGACAGGATGGGGGCACAGGATGGAGCAGCACATGACAGGATGGGAGAGCAAGATGGGAGCAGCACATACCAGGATGGAGACCATATACCAATATAAATGCTCGCCACCTGGGCGTAGAACGGGTTCAATAGCTAGTTACATTATATTTAAAGAAACCCGCCTTAATTAAGCCATGTCTTGTCAGCTTTGCTTTCCACTGCACTTGTCAAAAAAAATGTAAGAAGCGTCTGAAACCAATAGCAAATGCATAAGCCATTTTTTGGGTTCAATTTGTGCTTGAATTTTGGTACATTTAGATACATATATCTCCCTTATATGATAATACAGAACAGAGACTTGGGGTATACAACAGCATCATACTTATGCATGAGTGACTGAGAGACTGGAACAGATGTAGAAAATGCTGTAGTAATTGTTACAAGGACCCGTGCAGGGGAAGAGACTGTCCTAGGATGCACATTCATGGGAAACATATTGTAAGGGCTAGCGGAATGCACCAAATGATATTAAGGAGATATAAGGTGCATTCGCAGCCCAGGGTCCACCGTGCAGAGATGGGACCTGCTGCTAAGAAATGGCGGAACAAGATGTCGGATGAACGCTTGTGCACACGTGGGTTAAACTTCACCCAGTGTGAATGGAAGCATACTGTGTTGTTTCACAGAGTCGCTAACGGTACGCTGTGCCCTGTTAGCAGTGACAGGGTACAGCCGATAGAAACTAGTGGGATTCCTATGATTCACCCCCACTATACTGGTGATTGGACTCGCTCTGACCCTCGGTGGCTTTTGAGCCCGCACCTGAGGACGCCCTGAGTTAGCTGCTGAGTCCAAGTGGGAATTCCCACCTTACACTGACCGGTGGTATTAGCACGGCTGTGCCACCTAGATATGGTATACGCTGATGGTTTGCTCCACTCACCCTAATGCCCAAACAACAACCAAGGGGATTGGGATCATTGAGGAGCTTTCACCTGTCTCAAACACACAGCACTCACATATCTAGTCAGGTTTATACTAGCTCATGGCCAAGCGGCCATGCAAACCTTTTATAGATTCAGCCTTCCGGGACCTTCCCAGTGGTCCAATCAGAGCCACTACAGGACTTCAGCATGTGACCTCCAGCCCCCAATGAGAGGTCGGCCCACGGGCATGCTCAGTAGACGAGAAGCAGGACCTAGTCCTTGGAGCATCTGCTCGCCGCTGATCATTGCTGGTTACAATGGCTGAACCTGGGATGGCAGCAGTAACCAGACGCACAGTATCAGCTTGAACCAGATGCTGGGACCGACATCTCTGCTGAGCAGGCTCCTGTGTGGCTGAGGAAGAATGGAAGACCGCAGAGGACATGGTTTGAGATTCCCCCTGTTCACAGGCTCTCTGCACCGGATTCACTATATATCACAGATCTGTGCCTTTACAGCCTTTTACTAGGCACTGCTCCTAATAGCCAGATTCCTACTCCACACTGTTGAGGGGCAAACACCACGAAACAGCTGTCTGTGGATGGATACCATGCTTGGCATAGGTGGTTTTCCTGTATTGGATGTTTTCCTTTATTGGATGCTGCCCTTCCCGTGGTTGTTCCTTCCCGGGGAAAGGCCTGGCTATTCACTGCTTGCGTTGAGAAACACGTGATGGTGTCTCCGCAGATATCCTACATGCATCTGTGTGACTGCAGACTTGTGAGTCCTCCCAGCGCACACGCTGTGCGATGCGAGGATTCGCCATGGTCTGCCCTGGGAATAGTGGTCAGGTATGTGATATGCATAATCCCGATGGCCTCGCTCAATTGGTGCCTAATATGCTAGTGAGGTAGGAGAAGGGAAGGGATGGAGCCATGATGGAAGCAGCAGTAGATAGCAAACCCTATAGGGGAGAGGATGGCTGGCCGGCCCTGCACATGCGTGGATGGAAGGTATATACTTATGTATGTATTGAAAATAGGCTGTTAAGGATCAGTGCAAGGAAACAGGAGATACATGAAGTTCCGGATATCAGCTGCCGATTACATCCACTCAGCCAGCATTACACACGGGAAGTCGATTTATCCTCCTTGTACATAATCATATGAAGCTGCTTCTGAAGAGTGCCTCTCTATATGGGGCATGATGAATTAAAGGAAATTAGAGGTGGAGGAGGGTGGAAGTTGGGTCTTTGATGTACAGACGTCACCCCACTGTTCAGCAGCTGCTGCAGATCTTCCCCCTTTATATTGTAACAAGTGATACTCAAGAAGAAAGAATGGGAGGGAAAATCAAGCTTTATTGTCTGCAGCAGTGGAAGATAGAGAAGGATAGAAAGGTAGAGATAGATAGATAGATAGATAGATAGATAGATAGATAGACAGACAGACAGACAGACAGACAGATAGATAGATAGATAGATAGATAGATAGATAGATAGATAGACCTCCCTGTCCCCAAACATTTTGTAGACTGTAAACATACCGAGAAGGATTTAAAATGCAGAATCATAGATGCTGTTCCAGTACAGAGAAGGGGAGGCGATAGGGAATTGTTACTCAAAAAAAGAGAACTTATGTAGATATATGAATTAAACACTTTAAAACCTGAGGGTTTGAATGCTGATTTTAAGATGCATACAATTGTCTGAAAATCTGTTGTATAATATTATTGGTCACCAAGATACAGTAATGTGATTACTTGTTCTTAACTTAGGAAACACTGTGTTGTAATGACAATGATGTAATTTCCTAATTTTATCTGTATTTTGTATCTTTGTTTAGAACGAGTGGTGCTCTATCAAGAGTAGGATACCTGCCGGAGTGGAGCCTGCAAATATGGAGGACTTAAATTTAAAATTTACTATTCCTCTTCCAAAATGTTTAAAGCTTATTTAATTTCTTATATTCTACTGAACGTTACTGTAGTGGACCGTGGCCTTGATCAATAAAAGCAGTAAAAATAAAATATTATATTGTCTCCTCTTCAGTTTAGCTTAATAATGACCATATACCGGGATATAGGTGCTGCTGCTTTGTACAGCGGGGATTGTGAGCAGCCTGACCTGAGAGGGTTAGGCTGTATCCAGTCTGTTAGCTGTATGACCTCCGGACTATGGCTTATAGTAAGCTATGCCCGGAATGTCAGGGTGGTATTATGCACCAAAAATACCCATTAGGTATATCTGTTTAATAAAAGAAATATGCACATAACTATATAGCAATATGCTCAATATTACGAGGAGCTGTAGTGAAATGCAAAATAATTCCACAATTAAGTATTTAGTAGCTATATAGATAATCAAGGGTGCTCTTGTGAGGACATGTAGCGCTATGTGCGCAAGCGCCGTCTCCTTTTATGAGGATTAACCTCACATAATATGGCCGATATAGAATGCCACAACTAAGATGGCGCAATCTTGTGCTTCTGCGCAAGCGCGGATGTCATTGATTGGTCCTTGGTCCAGTTCAGCTGCGTGACGTTGCGGACATGCGCAATAGATCTCAGGTAACGCTGAGATACATGAGGACGTCCTCCATTACAGGCAGATAACTCCGGGGGTAAGATGTATGTGACAAGATAATTGGATTAGTTTATAACACATGTAAACACGGATGTATAAAGAGGCACTTTATAATGCACTAAAGCACTTTATAATGCTAATGAGTAACGACAATATGCACATTGTAACACATGAATTGTACTTACCACCAATGGCAATGAGGTTTGCTATGGTCTTAAACCTATATATATGTATTGAAAAGGTCTACCCACTGCTTGAGAAAGGCTCAGTTGGAGCCGAAACGTCGGAAAGACATGTGGGTGTAATTAAACACTGCACAATTGATTGAGAAACAATGGAGTGCTGCCTGGTTTTTGTTTGAATCGATAGATAGATAGATAGATAGATAGATAGATAGATAGATAGATAGATAGATAGATAGATAGATAATGGATAGATAGATAGATAGATAGATAGATAGATAGATAGATAATGGATAGATAGATAATAGATAGATAGATAATAGATAGATGATAGATAGATGACAGATAGATAATAGATAGATATATAATAGATAGATGATAGATAATAGATAGATAATAGATAGATGATAGATAGATAGATTATAGATAGATAACAGATTATAGATAGATATTTAAAGAAGCAAGCCTGATTTATTCACCCATGCTTTCTGCTACATTTCAGCCACCAAAAAGAGCTGACATGTCGCACAAACCGTGGGTCAATAGATCACTTCATCTTCTATTCTACTATCTTGGAGTGCTGCCTTTTTTTGTAAATACATAGATAGTGAAAGAAAGAAAGAAAGAAAGAAAGAAAGAAAGAAAGAAAGAAAGAAAGAAAGAAGGAAAGAAGGAAGGAGACACTGTACATTAAAAATAGGTAACTAGCTGGATATATACACTCACCGGCCACTTTATTAGGTACACCATGCTAGTAACGGGTTGGACCCCCTTTTGCCTTCAGAACTGCCTCAATTCTTCGTGGCATAGATTCAACAAGGTGCTGGAAGCATTCCTCAGAGATTTTGGTCCATATTGACATGATGGCATCACACAGTTGCCGCAGATTTGTCGGCTGCACATCCCAAAGATGCTCCATACAAGGCAGGATGGATCCATGCTTTCATGTTGTTTACGCCAAATTCTGACCCTACCATCCGAATGTCGCAGCAGAAATCGAGACTCATCAGACCAAGCAACGTTTTTCCAATCTTCTACTGTCCAATTTCGATGAGCTTGTACAAATTGTAGCCTCAGTTTCCTGTTCTTAGCTGAAAGGAGTGGTACCCGGTGTGGTCTTCTGCTGCTGTAGCCCATCTGCCTCAAAGTTCGACGCACTGTGCGTTCAGAGATGCTCTTAGGCCTACCTTGGTTGTAACGGGTGGCGATTTGAGTCACTGTTGCCTTTCTATCAGCTCGAACCAGTCTGCCCATTCTCCTCTGACCTCTGGCATCAACAAGGCATTTCCGCCCACAGAACTGCCGCTCACTGGATTTTTTTTCTTTTTCGGACCATTCTCTGTAAACCCTAGAGATGGTTGTGCGTGAAAATCCCAGTAGATCAGCAGTTTCTGAAATACTCAGACCAGCCCTTCTGGCACCAACAACCATGCCACGTTCAAAGGCACTCAAATCACCTTTCTTCCCCATACTGATGCTCGGTTTGAACTGCAGGAGATTGTCTTGACCATGTCTACATGCCTAAATGCACTGAGTTGCCGCCATGTGATTGGCTGATTAGAAATTAAGTGTTAACAAGAAGTTGGACAGGTGTACCTAATAAAGTGGCCGGTGAGTGTATATATATATACAGTATATATATACATATATATATAAAACAACTGCCCAGCGACCCCTGACTAGACCCGATAAGAGCATACGGTGCCTCCTCTCGTCCTTCGCTCCTAGATTGATCCCTTCACAGGTGTCGGTGTCTTCAGTGCCCATCTGATGAGTGGAGGTGGCATTTCTAACCTCTTTTGCTGAACCACATCTGGTGATGAACACATGGGTTAGATTTATTATGTGCGATAAGATCATCTCTAAGGGCACGAGTGTGGAGCAGCGTATAGGTCCTGTATACCACTTTATGAAAACTTAACTCCAGCTCACCCTGCCTCTCCATGCTCATCCAACTGGGGCCCAGACACCAGCCCGACCCAGCCCCACACCAAGGAAAACAGAAAAAATAGGAGTCCGGCTCAACAGGACTGGATCCTCCCTTTCTTCCCATCTTTCAAAAGAAAATATAGTGCATACAAAAGAAAAATTTACATGGTCGGCATGACCCAGTCGACGCGTTTTGACTGCACTAGGTAGTCTTCCTCATGACTGAAAAGTTGTGTCGATAATACCTTACTTTACCACTGGCGCAAACCACAGGACAAAAGGAGTCGTAGAAAGTAGAGCAGACATCAGAAAGCACTTCGACACTTTTGCGTGATCTCTGGTCAGCACCACGAAGATCAGTCCTACACAGAGAAAAAAGCATTCGGCACTGCTCAATAAGACATTTGACAAACAAAAATAATACATAACAGTTATGATAGAGCTTGATAATTAAATGTAAGGAAAGAAAAAGTCCATAGTATAGAAAAAATACAGCACTCATCAATCTTTTAAAAGGTATTCACTTATTGAGGGCCAGAAGAAGCATGTCTGAATGCGAAACGGCCATTACCCGGCTGTGCTCCTTTGAAACCCACGTACCCTCTTCTCAGGAAATGCAGTTTTTGCAATAAAAGAATACATTTTAACTGGTTGGTGAGTGCCACCATTTTTCTTCTATGATATGAAATTTAAAAAGATCATTCAACTTTTTTCCTCCAAAAAGCTCAAAAATGTAATAAACAAAAACAGAACATCTTCAATTTTGCACCAAAGCAATCAACCCATGTGCAAAATTTTGATGATTTTGGTGCAAAAACAGCAATGAACACCTCAAGATAACAAAAAATCTAAAGTCACTTTTAAAACACCAATTGTTTCTGGAGCATTTTTACCATGTCGGAAGATCACAGCCCCCCCAAAAAAATTTGGGCTTTTGCTTGGGTATTGCAAGTGTCTTGAGGACATCACTTGGGTATCTCCAGCGCTCCCATTGAGAATGGATAGAGCTCAGGTTCTGCCTGGATAGAGCTCAGGTTCTGTAGCTAGCGGTCTTACCCGAACATTGGCTTCCACCCCTCCGCTCCCAAATACTACTAATCACAGCTCAGCAATGCTGGACACTGCTAGATGGCTAGATCAATTGCCAAACTGTGATTGGCACCATTTGGGAAGAAGTAGTGAAAGCACACACCCCAGAAAAGACTGAGGAAACATCCAGTTGCTCTATCACCGGAGATTTTACATAATGCCCTCCAGAAGAAACAAATGTGAATATCTCTGCAATGGTGCGACGCAGCACAAAACAGAAAAGGGTGTCAGAATCAGGGATTCTGAAACTTTAGTGCTAATAGGGACATAGCAACTTATTTGGTGCAGATCTGGATGCAAATAGAATATTTTAAGCAAAGGATTCTTAGAAATACCAAGCACTGAATACAAAAATAAATTGTCAAAATTAACATGTACATTGCTCTAACAAAGGTCGTTCACCTTTCGAGATAGTTTTCATTTTACTTAAATGTTTCTAATTGGGGTTAAAAATCACTTTTGCGATTGGGTTTCATAAAAAAAAAATATGTTTATTGCACCGTTTCCCTTCTATAGCCTCTGTGCTATGCTATGATCTGATGCAGAGTTTGTAACTTTTTATCTCTGTTTTTCTGTCCTCTTCTCAGCTGATTTATGACCAAAGATCACAACAAAGTTGAATAAAACCTTGCTTCAAAAATGATTTTAAGCCCCAAATACATGCAAAGAAAAAAAGTTAAGCCCCAAAGCCTCTCGCATCTCCATTTGTTATGCATCGAATGCTATTACTTCCTGCTACCAGCCACTTCGGAATGAGAATAAGATAAAATAACAGGAAATTTAGAACGGTAAAACAGGCAGATTGTCTCTTTCACAATGTTACAGTTGCTACATTGTTGCTTCAAACTCATGATTTTTATCCCTCCTCTTCATAGGAGAAGTATATTAAATGTAGAGTTCATCTAGAATATTCTTTAGACACAGCTGAGACCAGTCAATAAGCGAGGGCGTTCGGGAGTAGCACGGTTATTGATCGGTAGATCATGTTTTGTACATGTTCAAAGTCCCTTCTGGGATGCGAGTCTTGTGCTAGCGCTTGTATTACTAGATGTAGCCCCCCAACTACACAAATTACCTATAAGATGCAGCTGACATCCACATTCGTGGTCAGAGCACGCACAACATCAAATAAGCTCCGGGGTTCACAGTGATTTCTTGCTCCTCTTCATTATTTTGGGGGTCACTTTTTTGATAATCTATTTATTTGTAAGAATCATGTAAATTGACTCTTCATGTTCTGACTTTCTCCACACATAATTTTGATCATTGTAGCCAAAGAACTCTATATTAATCTCATCGGTCTACAGAACTTGTTTAAAAAATGAAGGTCATATTTGTACAGGTGTCTCTAAACAGTAGAACAATGTATCACAAGTTCAGAGTCTGCTAAATCTTTCCGAAGGTCTTTTGCAGTCAAGCAGGGGTTCTGATGTGCTTCTCTAGCAATCCTGAGATTTTGCTTTGTCTTCCAGAACTTATCTTGACTTATCTTGTACAGCACGTGAAATGAACATGCAAGCAGAAACAAAATAGATGCTCTGGTATAGAGCTGTGTGACTCGCACATAGTAAAGGAATAGATGCTCTGCTATAGAGCTGTTTCACTCCACACAGTAGTGGAATAGATGCTCTGCCATAGAGCTGTGTCACTCCACACAGTAGTGGAATAGATGCTCTGCAATAGAACTGTGTCACTCTCACACAGTGAAGGAATAGATGTTCTGCAGTAGAGCTGTGTCACTCACACACAGTAAAGGAATAGATGCTCTGGTATAGAGGCTGTGTCACTCGCACACAGTGGTGGAATAGATGCTCTGCAGTAGAGCTGTGTCACTTGCACACAGTAACAGAGCAGGTATGGCGCTAGACATGATCCCTGTTAACCTCACAGGGGAACATAATCTGCTGACAGGGTAAAAGGCAGACAGTGGTCACACAATCAGCAAGTGCACTCAACCAACTCCTCTCTGGAGGTGCCGGAATTCTAATGGCTAAATGCCAGCCTTGAATTCATACAAACACCTCTCTGGAGAACCGGAATTCTAATGGCTTTCTGCCGACGCTGAGCACATGCTGCAAAAGACCACACTGGTGCAAAGTCGCATACACACATGTAACAAAGATGATACTAGCGACCCGGCGTGCACCTCTGAGAACCTTTTATACACAAGGTTGCCCATGGACCAATCTGGATCTGCCACATCACCAGAGCAGCTGACGTCCGTCCACCAATAGCAAGATGCCACATCACGGACATGCTCAGTAAGGTGATTTCTGGTCATAGACTCCAGAGAGTCAAGTCGCTGCTGCTTATGGCTGGTTACTATAGACTTGGCTGGAGAGGCAGCAGTAACTAAGTGAACACCACGAGCCTGAGCAAGACACTGGGACCGACATCTATGCTCAGCAGCACCTGAAGCTGAATAGGAGACAGCAGAAGCAGATAATGTTTGGGATCTATCCCATGCAGCGGTACAATCCTGGCGCCTAACGTACTGTGCACTTAATCCCTTTTGCTAATTTAATTGAGCAAGGAAAAAAAGTCAATTTGAAAATTGCTGCCGCACCTGCGCAGTAGCAGCTATCGGTGTTTAAAGAGATCCAATAGCTGCTATTGTGCAGGCGCTGGTGGCGCCATCTTGCTGGAGAAGAGAAAAAAAGATTTCCTCCTCCAAGACCATTTTCAAATTGACTTTTTTTTCGTGTTCAATTAAATAAGCAAAAGGGAATAAGTGCACAGTAAACATGCTATAATTCTGCAGCGCAGGGGCCATGGCCTGCAGAAGCTTTTTTTTATTATTCAGTATGTGATGGTATTCATTATGCAAATTAGAGGGCAGGTCAGTGAGGGATCAGTGACCTATCAGCAGTCTGCATTATGAATATGTAATCAGAGCACCACATACACGGACCCCACCTTAGGGCACAAGAATCTCATTAGCACAAAACTGAAAATAAGGATTAAGAAACAACCATAAGACGGATTTCATCAACCAAGGTATCATTTTATTCAGTATAACGGTGCCAATCTGACACTGTGTGTAGGTTACTGTGCACAATCCTGCTGACAGGTTCCCTTTAACTGTTCACAATAGGAGTGTCTTTGACCCGAGGTGCTCAAACGTTTTCATGCCACTGTAACAAATTGTGTAGTACAGAATATAACCCAAAAAAGGAAAATAATTTTTCTCATGTTCTAAAACGGTGATAGTACCGAGCAGATCACACTTCCCAATGCACGCTTAAAAGGCTTACTCAGCGGCTGATCGATTACCCCTTAGTGGTAGCTTCAGACAAGGAAAATGTATTGAATGATCCCCATTCAGTTCCCTTTAACTATTGAGTTTTAGCTTTTGTTTTCACTTGGACACAGAAGAATCCTACTCCTCAGCCTTGTTCCTATAAGACTGTGATACTTTGGACACTGTAGAAACAGCTGGTTCTGTGCCATAGAGGCTTATAGACCTGCCCACCTGCAGCTGTCCGAGGGCCTGAAATGCCTAGACTTGCCGATATGTGACAGGCCAGCTGGTGATTTATATAGCCTACAACACACATCCCATAAAAAGCATTCGAACAACCCCATCAATTCCACAGCGCATTAATTTACAGAACTAATTGGATTGATTTTGTGACCAGAAACTAAAATGATTTATACCGAAGGTTACGTTGTAAAAGACACAACAGTACGGCCGTCCGGAGTGATGACTTATTAATGTCTCTGCCATCACTTATATACAATGAGTAAAAATGGGTCATGGAGCCGAAAATGCCGGTGTAAGTTCCCTTTTACAAAGGGGTATTTATCTTCAGGTGGTTCCTCTACGAAGGCCTGGGGAGTCGACCAATTCTTGTCTCTTTTTTTTGTGTTTTGAGCTGACTTGTGTTTTGTAAATTTTTTCCCTGGAAATAAAATAAAAAGAAATAAAAGATGTAAAAGATTCTTGAAAAGAAAAATTGATCGAGCCAAGTATTGGTAGTGGGAATGAAGCCTGCACATGTTGTATTGTTCTGAGGAGAAATAATAAGGAACCTAGAAAGATATATAAAGATATATATATATATATATATATATATATATATATATATATATATATATATTTTTTTTAATCAATGTCTTTCTCCATTGAGGATCTCTTATTTTGTACAACAGTATAGTGAAGAATGGAAAAATCGACAGTTTTTGCACTGTAGAGATATATTGTTTATTATTAAATAGATTCTTTTTTTCATCTAAAAAAAAGTTTGGGAAGAAGTAATCCACTGATCGAGATGGGAGAACCCGAACAATATAGTTCGGACTCCGTACCGAGCACCTACTGTTCGGACAAGGACACCCAACACAGGAAGTTCGTGATACTCTCTGGGTTCGGCTGCCTGAACACTGGGTGTTTGTCTCGCTGTCATGTGCATGGTGGTGAAATCATCCCCGCCAGTCAGAGTGTGGTTCTCATGCTGTCAAAAGCGTGAGCGCTCAGCTGTGATCGGAGGTGTTTACCTCCGGTCACTGGTGTCAGAGGATGAGACTACTTTTCCCATCATCTGACACCTGCTGCTAATAACAGGAAGATTCTCATATATAGAACTACTGGCCTATATATATGACACTTCCATTAAATCAACAAAATCCAAGAGCCCAGAAACGGAAGTCAACGTCATATTACTATATGAACAAATATGCTTTATTAAATATTTAAAAACAACAAATCTTTAGATTATAATATATTCCTAACAATGGAGACAACATATGCAAATAAACTGCACAATACACGTTATGTGCCACAAGTCATATATGTGTGTATACATTGAAGTAAATAGAGGTGCATAGAAGGCCTGTTTTGGTAATATCTATCCCCATTTATGTTGCTGCAGTTCTAAGTACAAAACTTAGTCACACATATTGAGATGTCTCAGCAGTCAACACTCCTATGGAAGTGCTAAGGTGCCATATGTAATGTAGAGTGCATAGTGCCCCACTCTTACCACCACATGACCTCCATAGCAAATGCAAAGTCACATATAGGGAAGTCCTACTGCTAGCCAAAGAGGGTAACCATCGTGTTTCAGTCTTATTGGCCCTATAAAACTATGCTCCATATACAAGTATCAAAAAGAAATGAAATGAAACTGTGTTACATAACCTGTAAGTGCGGTCCTGAGCCCCAACGCGCGTTTCGCGTTAGCTTCGTCCAGGGGAATGTATGTTTATATGTCAGTTACAGGACTATTTATAGTGGTTGGCTGATTATGCGGCCATAGTATGTTAATGGCGCTCACTTCGCTGGATCCGGCCACCGCGCACGCGCAGGTCGGCGTCCAACATCGCTTCCACACTCCCCCGTCTGAGACGTCAAGGCAGGGGGCGGAGTCAGCGGCGTCATGGACGCGTAACCATAGCAGCGTGGCAAACCGAACAGCAACGGGTCGCGCTCACCCTTGTGCCCTTATCGGCGTCAGTGTCTCCGCCGCTGCTCGGATCACCGCGCTGCCGTGGCAACGCGTCCGTGACGCTACTGACTCCGCCCCCTGTCCTGACGCTTCAGATGGGGGGGCGTGGTGGTGGCGTGGGACGCTGACCTGCGCGTGCGCGGTGGCCTGAGGTGGCGTATAAGTGCTGTCGCCGCTCTGTGGCCATATGGGAGGTGTAGCTGTCCCTTCCTTCCTCCCCTCTTTTCCTCTCCCCGTATACTCTCACCAGCGGTGAGCGCGATCTGTTGCTGTTCGGTTCGCCGCGCTGCTATGGTTACGCGTCCATGACGCCGCTGACTCCGCCCCCTGCCTTGACGTCTCAGACGGGGGAGTGTGGAAGTGACGTTGGACGCCGACCTGCACGTGCACGGTGGCCGGATCCAGCGAAGTGAGCGCCATTAACACACTATGGCCGCATAATCAGCCAACCACTATAAATAGTCCTGTAACTGACATATAAACATACATTCCCCCGGACAAAGCTAATGCGAAACGCGCATTGGGGCTCAGGACCGCACTTACAGGTTATGTAACACAGTTTCATTTCATTTCTTTTTGATACTTGTATATGGAGCATAGTTTTATAGGGCCAATAAGACTGAAACACGATGGCTACACTCTTTGGCTAGCAGTAGTACTTCCCTATATGTGACTTTGCATTTGCTATGGAGGTCATGTGGTGGTAAGAGTGGGGCACTATGCACTTTACATTACATATGGCACCTTAGTACTTCCATAGGAGTGTTGACTGCTGAGACATCTCAATATGTGTGACTAAGTTTTGTACTTAGAACTGCAGCAACATAAATGGGGATAGATATTACCAAAACAGGCCTTCTATGCACCTCTATTTACTTCAATGTATACACACATATATGACTTGTGGCACATGACGTGTATTGTGCGGTTTATTTGCATATGTTGTCTCCATTGTTAGGAATATATTTTAATCTATAGATGTGTTGTTTTTAAATATTTAATAAAGCTTATTTGTTTATATAATAATATGATGTTGACTTCCGTTTCTGGGCTCTTGGATTTTGTTTAATAACAGGAAGAGTAGGAGCGGCTGATGAGTGTATTAATTAGCCGGCTCCTGCGCAGTAAATAAATAATTTTAAAAAAATGGCGTGGGTTCCTCTGCATTTTTGATAACCAGCCAGGCAAAATCCACAGCAAACCTCAGCTGTTAGCTTCAACAAGGCTGGTTTTCAAGAATAGAGGGGTCCCCACGCAAGAATTTGTTAATTATTTAAATAAATCATTTTAAAAAATGGCATGGGGTCCCCCCTTATTTTTGACAACCAGCCTTGCTAAAGCAAACAGCTTGGGGTTGGTATTCTCAGGCTGGCAAGGGGCCATGGATATTGACCCGCAGCTTAAAAATAGCAGCCCACAGCTGCCCAGAAAACACACAACTATTAGAAGCACCAATTCTGGCGTTTTGCCCGGCAATTCCCACTTGCTCTTTAGCGTTGGCAAGTGGGGTTAATATTTATGGGGTTAATGTCACCTTTGTATTGTCAGGTGACATCAAGCCCATGGGTTAGTAATGGAGAGGCATCTATAAGACACCTATCCATTACTAATCCTATAGTTGTATTGTAAATAAACACACAGCCAGAATAAAGTCCTTTGTTAGAAATAAAACAAAACACACTTTTAGTTTTTAATTTAAAGATAACAAACACAGTTATACTCTCCAAACGCCTATTCCACTGAAGCCCTTGTTCTCCTGTAATAAACCAAAAATACAAAACATCAATATCCCTCACCTACTCGTCATTCTGTCCCACGCTGTAATCCATGTCTGGGGTTTTTATAGTTTTCAACCTGGACGGTGCCAAGATGCGACCATCCAGGCTGAGAACCACTGGTGCATGAACTGCTGTGAGTGCCTACTCAGTGAACGGCGGTGACATCATCGAGGTTACCTCTGGTCCCTCAAGCTTCATTCCCAGCCGGGCTGAACTGCCATGATCTCAGTGAGATCTCTACTAGCACCGTGAGAAAAACTCTTAATTATCCATTATAGATGTATCCTATCTTTTCATCAGTTTTCCCTCTGCAGGCTCTCTCTCTTTATTTGCAACCTACTGGAAGCCAGAGAGAGGAGACAAGCTGCAGTGATCTCTCTCCTACACAGCACAGCACACAGAGACAGATTCATGCACTGAATTTGTATTTTTTAACACAGAGACAAGCAACGGCAAAGTAGATAATATTGTACAGTTTTGTTCTGTCTGGATGATAATCAGCTCTGATGAGTGGTAAAATACTTGTTAGAAAGTTCATCATGATCTATCAGTTCTTCCTCTGCCTGTTTTTACTCCCTGTTCCTCACTCCTCCTTTTCCTCTTTCCTTCCTATAGAGTATCATGGGTTGTGTCACATGACACCACACCAATGTGTAGTAAAAGACTAGGTAGGCTATGTTCACACATTGTGTTTTTGCAGTGGTTTTTAAGGAAAATTAAGCTGCTTATAAAAAGCAGGTTTTGATTAATTTTTGCTGTGTTTTTTGTGGCTATTTTGGTGCATTTTTTACTGTGCTTTGTCACGGTACAGTTGCAACTTGTGCATGCTGATAAAATTTTGTGCATAAAAAAATCTGATTCAATTCATCAGGTTTTGGCAACAAAAATGCAGCAAAACCTGATAACTGCATATTTTCCATCATGAACAATACAATATACAGGAGGACACATAGTATATAGGTGCATAAAAAATATACTTTTTATTTATCTACTTCATAAAATATAAAGATGTGATATAAACAGAAACATTGGGGTCGCTGCTTGTAAATACTGTATACCAGTATTGCACGTATCCCACAATATCCAAATCTTGTAAGCTAAATGCTACAATGCCAATGCATAGATCCAGGTGAAGGATCACTAGGTAAAAAAAATATTCCAACAATATAATCATATTTAAATGGAATAGTTTCCCAGACCTGGTACAAATTTTTATTGCGTGAGGGGCAACACAGTATTGAAGTCAATACTCATGAACAAAATTAGATATGCCCCACATTATACCTAAGGAAAGTGCTATCATGCAATATGTCAAAAGAAGGTACCATTCAGTAATATATCATCATAATATTTAGGGAAATAATTATTATACCCATATCTAAAAGGTCCTTACCAAAAACAAGACAGTGACACCCCAAGTCAGGTGAAGCAATCCCAACGCGCGTTTTGCAGGCGTAGCACTCCGCTTTGTCGAGGGAGTGTGTGCATGAGACTTCTGAAATATCATAGACTTTGCTGGTACTGTGAAATACAGATTAAATTTAAAAAAATAAAAAAATAAAAAAACGCTGCAAAAACCCAGTGTGTGAACATAGCCTTAGAATATTCATCACAATTTTTCTGTTTCTCCCTCTGCTTGTTTTCTCTTCTTGCTCCTTCTCACTCTACCCCTTTCCATAGAGTGTAATAGGTTGTGCAAATAACAATAAAGTGATCTTGCAGTCTGGCTTGGCAGATCAAGATAGATTCAAGCTATTTTTTTTTCAGAATGGATGACAAGTACGGGAGGCAGGGAGGGGAAGGAAGAAGTGCCTCATGAGTGTGGAAGGAAGATGATTTCTCTAATAAGATATATTACAAAGTTTCTCCTATTTGCCTGTACTATTGAAATAAGCAAAGTTTCTTGAAAGCGCAGTTCCATTTTAAATGAATGAGTGAGCATTAGTGTTGACCGAGCATGCTCGCCACCACTCAATACTCGATTGAACATTGGTATATTTGGGTAAATTATTTACTAGATCAAGTATCTTGGGCACTTGAGCCCCATACTCGAGTCCCTAACCCACATATTTAGCGGCTATTAGAAAGCCAATGAACATGCAGGGATTGCCCCCTTGACCTGATGTTCGACACACTGTCCTCAGGGAGCAGTTCAGGAAGAATTGTTATAGGAGAGAGCTCTTATGTTTAACCTAATAAATAAATAAATAATAAATAATAAAAACCTACTTGTGGTTCCCTTCTATTTTTAACCAGCTAAGGTAAAGCAGACAGCTGCAGGTTTGTATTAGTAGTTCATGTTCTCCGATGTCTCCGGCGTGTGTGAATAGCAGTAGAGTTCCTGTTATTCGCAGTTGCTGGGTGCTGAGAACAATCTCATTAGAACCATCTGGTCTCGCTGAGCGCATCGTTGAGCTGGTTGTTTTGATGACAGTTGTCGTCAGTACTCGACGCTGGTGAATAGCAGCACTTTACTGCTATTCAAAGATGCCCGAGACATTGGGGAACTTGGACTACATCGGAGAAGCTTCGTGGGAGCATTTTTTAAAATAAATTGGTAAAAGAGGAATAGTGTGGGGAAGTCTTTACTTTAAAGTATATTTTTCTGCATGTGTGTGATTTTATTTTATATTACCTGGTTAGTATTATTGGAATCTGATAGTACTCTCCATTATTAACCCCAGAGCTTGATACCAGCTCACATTACACAGCTGACATCAACCCTCAAAATATTACCCTTGTTTCCACCGCACCAGGACAATGGGGAAGAGCCGGGCAAAGAGCCTCTCACCTAGCCAAATCAGATCTCATGTCTGCACTGATGGGGGGCAATACCCCGAAACAGTGTGTCTACAAATTGAGAATCTGATTTTGCTTTTATCCTAAGTCATATTATAAGGCTCGTTAACATGTCAATAGTGACCTGTAGGATTGCTGCTTCCAATGCAATAGAGTTCGAGTCGTCTTCCTCTCTGAAGAGTCAATTTGCATATTGCATAGAAAGATTCAGCCAGTCAGTTTTTAATCACATTATCTCATTGATCTAATGGAATAGAGTATAATTAACTGGGTAGAAAGGAAAAATGAGCAATTGTAAGTACAAAGTGCTACATAATATGATGATTGTAATATATTAAAAGGATAAATAATTTGATGGGAGGAGATGGATTGTTTATTTAAAGACTATGTCCACCTCAACAAATTTTTTACTGCTTATTTGCTTCCTATATGTAAAAATAAGCAAGTTTCTAAATATTCTTCATGAAAAAATGTCTACCGTTTGGCTGCTGCTGAATGTCTGTTAATCAGTTATTTCTTTATATAGCTCCTGCTCCTAGTTAGATAGGTAGATAATAGATAGAAAAGTAGATAGATAGATAGATAGATAGATAGATAGATAGATAGATAGATGATAGATAATAGATATATATATTTGATAGATAATAGATAGATTGATACTATATAGATAATATATAGATGATAAATAGATAGATAATACATAGATAGATGGATAATAGATAGATATTAGATAGATAATAGATAGATTGATACTATATAGATGATAGATAGATTGTAGATAGATAATACATTGATATTAAATAGATTAATGATACATAATAGATAGATAGATAGATAGATAGATAGATAGATAGATAGATAGATAGATAGATAGATAGATAGATAGATAACACTGGTCAACACAAAAAAAATCATCAGCAAAGGTAATAGTTCTGTTTTATGGAGTTTGACTTCCAAAAATCTGCCTAGTTTTGCTCTATCACATAAAGTTTCTGAGATAGAAGTATTTTTGTTATTACGTTATTTCTGAATTTTCAATTTATGTGGTTTTTCCTATGTTATTCCCTTTTCTTTGCTTGTCTTACTTAATTGTGACTTTTCTTACAGGGACAACATCAGTAAAGGTTTTAGTGAGTTTTATGGGAAGGAGTATTGACAGTGCAGTTAACCAATGTCTGCTTCTCGGTAAGTCACATGTTATGGGGAGGAGCTAACTGTTATGAGGTGGTAAGATTTGAGTCAGTCAGAAAAGGATGGTGATGGCAACAAGGGCTGATATGTGACTCTGACAGGAGACAGGCCTTTACAGGGATCTGAGCCCTGCCACAGGGAGATAGAAGGAAGACAGCCGACAGCCGCCATTGTGAGAGGATTTTCATTGCATTTCTGGAAGGGCAAGTCACCTTAGAGGGAAGAAAACAGCCCAGCCACTGAGGTGTAACTGAGTGAGGGTCTCCACAGAGAGAGAACCTGAAAGCAGCCAAAATCACACTGAGAAACTGCCTGTCTGCAAATGTTCATCTGTAAGGAATAGGCTGACCCATTTACCTCACAACTGTATATAGTTATCTACCAGATTACCTCCAGTAAAATTCTTCTTAGCAAAAATCTCCAGTATATGTTGAAGGTGTTGAGAAACTGCTAAATGCATACCAGTGTCTCGGATGTCGCACGTCTCTGAAAATGCACTTTTTGCATTCACATTTAGATTTCTTCCCTCAAAATCTTGGGGATGTAAGCGATGAACAAGGCGAGCCGTTTCACCAGGACATTAAAGTAATGGAACACCGCTACCAGGGTTTTTGGAAAGTCTCAATGATGGCAGATTACTGTTGGATGTTACATAGGGACAACCCTGAAAAATCATATCAACGACAGGGCAGACAAAGTACGCCTGTGCCAGAGCGCAAGCGTGAAGACAAGAAGAGGACGTCATCGTAAGAAGTTGTGAGGCCCCGGACCGGACCGCGACGCCTATCTGATCGGTCCGCCCGCCCAGGTAAGTATAATATAACCTCTTTTTCTTATCTTTCAGGATACATCAGGGGCTTATCTACAGCATTTCAGAATGCTATAGATAAGCCCCTGATACCGGTGGCCTTAGCTCACCTTCGATTTTGGGGGTGACAGGTTCCCTTTAATGTTGCCAGTATATTTCCTATACCTTACAGTAATGATACTGCTCCATGGAAACTATATGTGCTACAGAAAATGTATATACATTTTTGAAATCAGGACAAAAAGATGATTCAGAAAAGAACAAAGTCACCTGCGATGATTACAAAAAAATATTTTTTTGTAGGCCTGTGAAAAGATAGATAATATAATAGATATATATAGATATACTGTATATTAGATAGATTATAGATAGATGACAGATAGATATTCCTGATGACTCCTGCATAGTGCCTCTCTGTATGAGGTATGATAAGTTAAAGTTAATTAGATTGTTGGAGAAGGTGGAGACGGTGGAAATTGGGTTTTTGATATGCAGACATCACCCCACTGTTCCAGCAGCTGCTGCAGTTCTTTTCTACCTTATTAGAAAACAAAGAACGAAGGAAACATGAGTAACAATATATGCACCTTCTTAGGTGTCAAAAAGATAATCTTCAATTACAAGCAATTTATAAAATTGCAGCAAAAATGTGAGCAATTAAAAATACATGAAATTGCACTAATTGTGCAGTATACATGAGCCCAGGACCCAACCTTACAGCTAGACTTCTTTTTTGTTTCATGCTATTTCTGAGTCATTTATATTGATTCAATGCAGCTGTATTTAATTAAGCAAGGGATTTAAGAGAAAGAAAGAAAGAAAGAAAGAAAGAAAGAAAGAAAGAAAGAAAGAAAGAAAAAAAGAAAGAAAGAAAGAAAGAAAGAAAGAAAATGTAGAACGATGACCGTGGTTTTGTTTTTACAGAGCCTCTGATTTTCCATTTGTTAATCACAGTTTGAACACTGCTGACTGGCAATATCAATTCCTTGGATATCTTTTTGTATCCCTTTCCTGTTTTATACAGTTCAGCTACCTTTTTCCATAGATCCATTGACAATTCATTTGCTTTCCCCATGACTCACAATCCAGAATCGTCAGTGGCTAGATGAAAGATGCAAAAGTCTGTCTGGATCCCAGAAACTCCCTCAGCTTTTATGCACACATTCTGATTACAAGCAAACAGGTCACAGGTGTCGTAGCTGTTTTCGCTCTGACCCAATGTCAGCTGACAGATCACCAGTGAGACCCAAATCAAGTAGCTACGCCCGTTATTTTACAAGCGCGCTTGGAGACAAAGACACCTCACACATATCCTGTGAGCAAGTCACTTTTATCTGATATATTAAAACCAAGGCAATGTTTTATACCATTTACAACATATGCATTTGGATGTAACTCATGTAGCCCCCACCATCACCCAGGGTCATACTTTATTTACCATAACCCAGAACATGTTGTGGCTGACTATTAAAAGCATACATGATAAGAAGTATAGTCTCCTTGAAGAGGAGACCATCAGACTACTGCGTCAACAGATTCTAGTAATTCTAACACTTAAAGGCAAACTATTAACCCTTCTATAAAATTTCCCCCTTTTGTAAATGGTATAACCTTTGCTACGGGGTCAGCTGATGTCCACAAAGGAGCTACTGTCTCATGGGTCTAGTACCCACAAGGGGGCTTTCTACCTGCTTCGCCCATCCACCCTCAGTGTGGACACTCACCTCCACTGTCAGCAGTGGCCATACGGGGCCTATGATATACTACAGAAGGTTCAGCCTTAGGTAATACATATATCAGCGCTTTTACAGCTACATAAAACAATAAGCAAAGCAACAAAATTTGCATACAAGTCTGTCAAGTCAAGTCAAAAATAATCCCTCCCTCTAGGCCGCTAAGCCAATTGGCTGGATTTAAAAAGAAGTCTCTATATTGTATTAGTCTTATTAAGAACCTTAAGGAACCAAGAAAATCTGAGTCCAAGTCTCATTGTGTATGCAATGTGGTGTTAATACCCTCCTTGGCTCCTGGGGTATGGCAAAGTACAGCATAGTCCTTGCAGATACTGGGCTGTGTATACAGATCCAACAGTCCAGCAGTTTTTGTCCTTGTCGACATTTAAAAGTGTATTCAGTGTCTCTGTAAGGTGCAAACATCCTACCACTGCCAGCAAGGTGATTAGAACAACAGTCTTTCTGCTAGTGAAAAGATCTTTTTGCAGTGACTGGCATGGATCCAGGTGGGCGTTCCCTCAAGTGAATGTGGTCAGCTGGACTTTACAATGGGCCGTCAAACCGTGGATATAGGCTCCTTCTCACATGTCTGTGTATGACCACCCAATCACCTGGATTCAGCAGATGTGCGTCTGCACTGGCATTAAGATCTGGAATGGATGAAAACACATGTCTATGCACCACATTAAGTCTTTTCTGCAAGGCCTGGACATGGGCTGTTATAGCACCGTGTTGCATTTGTAGCACCTGTGGGAAGTACAGACCAGTCTCTGGCAAACTACTAAACAGGACTTCAAAAGGGGACAAGCCTGTCTTTCTATTTGGAGTGTGTCTGACTAGAAAGAGTGCAAGAGACAAGCACTCTATCCCACTCTTTCCTGTGTCTGCCATGGCCTCTGAATTTTCAGTTTAAGTGTCCCATTTAGGCTCTCCACTTTCCCACTACTTTGTTGTCTATATGGTGCATGATATGCTTGCTGTACTCCCAGGGCCTGCATGACTTCCCTCAATATTTCTCCCGTGAAGTGTGTACCCCTATCACTCTCTATGGTTTCTGGGACATCATACCTGCAGATCAGTTCTTTCATCAGTTTGTCTGCAGTCGCTTTAGCATTTGCACATTTTACCAGATAGGCTTCCAGCCAACCAGAGAAGAGATCTACACATTCTAGGACATTTTTCACACACTCCTACCTTGGGTAGCTGTATGTTGTCAGTCAGCAGTCTCTGAAACGGGTAGAGAGGCCTGGGTGTCGCTTTCTTAGGGATTTTTACTGTTTTACCAGGGTTGTGCTGTGCACAGATGAGGCATGACCGTACGAGCTTTGCTGCTGCGTAACTGAAACCAGGAGCGATCCAGAAGGCATCTACCATGGACACATGTGACATTTTGAGGTGTGAGTGGGGCCAGGTGTTGATTGCACCATTATTAGGAACAGGGACCTTGGTATATACAATTTCTCCTTATTCTCCCAAAACTCCTTTTGAGTTCAGCTCAGCTCCCATTCTCCCCCGTGTTCCTTCTCTGTTTGGGCAGCTGGAGGGATTTCAGGACATCTAGGCTCAGTGTGGCTGGAATACTCTGACTCTCTGCCACTGTCCACTGCTCCCTAGGCCGCCTTGCTGCTACTTTAGCAGCCTCGTCCGCCCTTCTGTTGCCCTCTACCTCCACAGAGTCACCGTTCGTGCATGCTGTTACCTTGACGATGCCAACCTGGACTGGTAACGTCAATGTCTCCACTAATTGTTTCACCAGCTCTGCATTTTTAATGGGCTTACCGGCTGATGTAAGAAACGTTCTGCTTTTCCAGACAGGGCGATAATCATGGGATATTCCCCATGCATAATTCGAATCTGTATAAATATTAGCGACTTTACCTGCAGCAGCTCTACATGCCTCATTGAGTGCCTTCAACTCTGCCTCCTGCACCGACATGTGAGGAGAGAGTGGTTCAGCT
Organism: Ranitomeya variabilis; assembly: GCF_051348905.1. Taxonomy (NCBI): domain Eukaryota; kingdom Metazoa; phylum Chordata; class Amphibia; order Anura; family Dendrobatidae; genus Ranitomeya; species Ranitomeya variabilis. The sequence goes on from NC_135237.1 coordinate 553,388,526, forward strand.
CGGATTACCTCATGTGAGGATACTACTGCATGTCCAGTGTAGAATCGCCCATCCTGGTGGTATCTGGAGCCATCTACAAAGGTAAAAACCTCAAAATATGCATTAGGAACAGGTTTTTCATGAACATATGTAAAACATACTCATCAGTTCCTATGCAGTCATGTTTGTGCGTCATGTCAACGTACCAGTGTACTTTTTTTTTTTTTTCTAATGCTGTCACCAATTCCCCCTTTTCTGAATCCACAAGCAGAAGAGTGGCTGGATTCAGAACATTTTACCTTTTGAGGGAGACGTATTCATTAAATTAGTATTAGAGCACATTCAAGTCTGATCTGTCTAGCCATAGACAGGTGTTTTGGTTGAACTTGTACGAGTATGGCATTAATGTCATGTGGGGAACAAATTGTAAAAAAGAAAAAGTCAGTGTGATCTCACATGCCTCTCGGTAATACAGCAGCTCTTACAACACGGACACACGTAGGAGACCCTCTAATCACTGGGTCTAATTGTGCTGAGTAGTAAGCTATTGGTCTCTGTTTCTCTGTTCTCTCCATGCTGTTGTGTCAGCACTGCCTGTTTGTTTTTTTTTCTTTAATCAGGAGCCTTATACCTTTAGAAATATCGTGGCTAGTGTTGAGCATTCCGATACCGCAAGTATCGGGTATCGGCCGATACTTGCGGGTATCGGAATTCCGATACCGAGATCCGATACTTTTGTGGTATCGGGTATCGGTATCGAAACAACATTAATGTGTAAAAGAAAGAATTAAAATAAAAAATATTGCTATACTCACCTCTCCGACGCAGCCTGGACCTCACCGAGGGAACCGGCAGCGTTGTTTGCTTAAAATGCGTGCTTTTACTTCCTTCCGTGACGTCACGGCTTGTGATTGGTCGCGTGCCGCCCATGTGGCCGCGACGCGACCAATCACAGCAAGCCGTGACGTAATTTCAGGTCCTCAATGCCTAATTCTAGGCATTCATGATTTTAAAATTACGTTCCGGCTTGTGATTGGTCGCGTCGCGGTCACATGGGCGACGCAACCAATCACAAGCCGTGATGTCACAGCTTGTGATTGGTTGCGTGCCGCCCATGTGACCGCGACGCGACCAATCACAGCAAACCGTGACGTAATTTCAGGTCCTGATGCCTATTTCTGCATTCAGGACCTGAAATTCGTGACGTAATTTTAAAAATGCGCGCGTCTCCTGCCTCCCGTGACGTCACGGCTTGTGATTGGTCGCGTCGCCCATGTGACCGTGACTTGACCAATCACAAGCCGGAACGTAATTTTAAAATCATGAATGCCTAGAATTAGGCATTGAGGACCTGAAAATTACGTCACGGCTTGCTGTGATTGGTCGCGTCGCGGCCACATGGGCGGCACGCGACCAATCACAAGCCGTGACATCACGGAAGGAAGTAAAAGCGCGCATTTTAAGCAAACAACGCTGCCGGTTCCCTCGGTGAGGTCCAGGCTGCGTCAGAGGGTGAGTATAGCAATATTTCTTTATTTTAATTCTTTATTTTACACATTAATATGGATCCCAGGGCCTGAAGGAGAGTTTCCTCTCCTTCAGACCCTGGGAACCATCAGGATACCATCCGATACTTGAGTCCCATTGACTTGTATTGGTATCGGGTATCGGTATCGGATTAGATCCGATACTTTGCCGGTATCGGCCGATACTTTCCGATACCGATACTTTCAAGTATCGGACGGTATCGCTCAACACTAATCGTGGCTCAAAAATGTCACCTTTTGTTTGTAATACTGTAATTTGTCACATGAGACCTTGCAACCCTTCTCTGCCAAAAAACACAGCAAGTGAACTGTAGCTTCCTTGCAGGACATCTGGTCTGGGCAGCAGAGCAAAAGGTCATCCACGTACTGCAATAGTACAGTCTGTGGATGAGGTGGTTGCCACTGCTCAAGAATCCCTGCCATCGCTGTTGAATAGATGGTTGGGGAGTTCTTTCACCCTTGTGGGAGGACCGTCCAACAGTATTGTTTACCTTCGTGAGTAAAAGAGAAAAGATACTGACAGTCAGAGTGCAGGGGTACAGAGAAGAATGCATTTGCCAAATTAATGACTGTGAAACATTTTGTGACCGTACGGTGTGTGTATTATTGACAATTGAGATCACACTCACTGCAACATCATTATTGGCCTGTAAGTCATGAACTATTCTGTGTCAGAGGAACCCTTGGGTCCTTTTTCTTCTTAATGGGATACAAAGGGGTGTTGCAGGGGGAAGATCTTTGCACCAGAACCCTTGCCTTAACATACTCTTTAATATCCTTGCTCAGGGCCATTGATTTGATTAGGCTCAAGGGGTATTGCTTTAACCAAAGAGGAGTGGTTCCTTCTTTTAATTTAATCATGACAAGGGGAATGGGTAGCCGACCCACATCAGATTTTCCCCTTGCCCAAATGGTGTCTGGTACCTGACTCTTTTTCCTGTCCTCAGACATTCTGGTGTCAGGTGTTACTTTCACTAATCTTGCCATATATGCCATTTTTGAAATATTACACAAGTGTTTATATAAATCAGACACTAATGTCCAAATATTATTTATACCTGTATTTGATTGGGTAGAGTACCTCTTAAGAAAACTAAATTTGATTCACAAAATATGTTACCAACAGAAAATTATACATATGAAAATATATAATTACGAAAGATACTGAGTCATAAAATGGGAGAGCACAATGCCATAGGGCACAGCAAAGCACAAGCTTATTCTAAGAAAGTAGCCGCCCTATATAAATCCATAACTAACCGTTCCAAATATAAAAAGAAGGGATTTGAAAAATACCAAATATCAATACCAGTTGCTTGCAATAAGGTGTAGGAAGTGGAAAAGACAAATAAACAGTGAATATGGTTTGAGCCAACATAATGAATGGCTAAAAACTATATATCATATGAAGACAACCTAGAAATACACAGTAACTATACCATCTTGTGCAAGAAAACTACTAAACTGGCAAATGAATGGAATTAAGTGTAACTATAATTGGGCATGATTTACCTGTGGTATAATGTGCATGTGGAAGACCCTGGCGTCCCTCTGCACCAAGTGTTTATATGAAAGGGGACTTGTGACTGTAATACCCTCAGGAGAGTACTGTATGATGGCTTAGCCACCACTCAACTCTGCTCCCAGCAAATTCATAGGAGAATTGTCACTAACAATAAGTTTGTAAGCACCTCTTGGCTGTCTCGTGATTCTAGTCTTATTTGTTTAGTCATAGGGCTTCAGTCGCTTGTCCCTCTACACTCACGCATTCCACAGTCTCGTCAGTAATCATGTCTGGCGTTATCAAGTCTTTGTGTACCACAGTTCCGGCTGCCCCAGTGTCAATCAAGAATTCTGTCTCCTTCCCTCCCGGCACTGGTATGGTGGTCATCAAGGCAGCACCAGGTCCGGAGGGGACAAGAACAGGGCACACATTTGTCACTGGGTTGTCAGTTTCCTAGTTTGAAGGTGAAGGAGGTGGAAGATTGGTCTGAGTGTCCATTTCCTCCACAATTCCAGCACTTCACTGCTTCTAAGTCCTTAGGTCCCTTACTACGTCTACTGTTTTCCTTGTACTCCAGCATACATGACACGTCTTATTGTCCTAGTTTGTTCAACTCTTTAGCGACTTTCAGGAGATCTTTTGGATCTACATTTCTCCATTCAGGTCTGGCTCTCTGTAATGCGTCTCGTAAGTCTTTGGTCATACCATCAATGAATGTATTCACCAATACTTTAACTGTTATGATCTGGTGGCCCAGGAGTAGCATTGGACGTACTCTGGAGAAGGTGGTATCTATACTGACCGCGGACCCTGAACCTAACACCGCAACTAGAAGTAGCCGTGGGATGTACCTACTGATCCTAGACACCTCGACACAGCCAAAGGACTAATTAACCGTATAGATAGAAAAGGGAAAACTATCTCGCTTCAGAGAAAATTCCCAAAGGATAGGCAGCCCCCCACAAATATTGACTGTGAGAGGAGAGGAAAAAACATACACAGGCTGAAAACAGGATTTAGCAAAGGAGGCCATTCTAGCTAAATAGGAAAGATAGGACAGAGAACTATGCAGTCAGTATTAAAATACTAAGAAATATCCACCACAGAAAATACAAAAAACTCCACATCTAACTAAAGATATGGAGGGTATATCTGCCTCTCCAGAGATTCCAGCTTGACTGCATAAATCCTTACACAGATTAAGCTGGACAAGAAAAAACATGAAATGCACTGAACAATGAGGCCCACAACATGTGGGCTGCAAAACAAGCAGAACTTATCTTGGAGAAAAGACCAGAAAGCAGGAGAAACCATGAAGGGATGTGAATCCTCCAGAATACAATGGACAACTGGCACTGACTAAAGGGTGAGGCCAGACTAAATAGCCCAGTCCAGAGTGGACACACCTGATAACTGCTGTGAAGGACAGAGCAGCGCTACCACTTATTACCACCGGAGGGAGCCCAAGAACAGAATTCACAACAGTACCCCCCCCTTGAGGAGGGGTCAACGAACCCTCACCAGAGCCCCCAGGCCGATCAGGACAAGCCAAATGGAAGGCACGAACCAAATCGTCAGCATGAACATCAGAGGCAACAACCCAAGAATTATCCTCCTGGCCATAACCGTTCCACTTGACAAGATACTGAAGCCTCCGCCTTGAAAAACGAGAATCCAAGATCTTCTCAACAACATACTCCAACTCCCCATCAATCAACACCGGGGCAGGAGGATCAACAGAGGGAACGACGGGTACCACATATTTCCGCAACAAAGATCTATGAAAAACATTGTGGATGGAAAAAGAGGCTGGAAGGGCAAAACGAAAAGACACTGGATTGATAATCTCAGAAATCCTATAAGGACCAATAAACTGAGGCTTGAACTTAGGGGAAGAAACCTTCATAGGAACATGACGGGAAGACAACCAGACTAAATTCCCAACTCGAAGCCGGGAACCCACACGCCGCCGACGGTTAGCAAAACGCTGAGCCTCCTCCTGAGACAAGACCAAATTGTCCACAACATGAGCCCAAATTTGCTGCAACCTGTCAACCACAGAGTCCACCCCAGGACAATCAGAAGGCTCAACCTGCCCCGAAGAAAAACGAGGATGAAACCCAGAATTACAAAAACAAGGTGAAACCAAGGTAGCAGAACTAGCCCAATTATTAAGGGCAAGAAAGCCACCCAATCATCCTGATCGGCAGACACAAAGCATCTCAAATAAGTTTCCAAAGTCTGGTTAGTTCGCTCGGTTTGGCCATTTGTCTGAGGATGAAATGCGGAAGAAAAAGACAAATCAATGCCCAGCCTAGCAAAAAAGGCCCGACAAAACCTGGAAACAAACTGGGAACCTCTATCGGACACAATATTCTCCGGAATGCCATGCAAATGAACCACATGCTGAAAAAACAACGGAACCAACTCAGAAGAGGAAGGTAATTTAGGCAAAGGTACCAAATGAACCATCTTAGAAAACCGGTCACAAACCACCCAGATAACAGACATCCTCTGGGAAACCGGAAGATCTGAAATAAAATCCATAGAAATATGCGTCCAAGGCCTCTCAGGGACCGGCAAAGGCAAAAGCAACCCACTGGCGCGTGAGCAGCAAGGTTTGGCCCACACACAAGTCCCACAGGACTGCACAAAGGAGCACACATCCCGTGACAAAGAAGGCCACCAAAATGACCTACTAACCAAATCTCTGGTACCAAAAATCCCAGGATGACCAGCCAACACAGAACAGTGAACCTCAGAAATCACTTTGCTAGTCCATCTATCAGGAACAAACAGTTTCCCCACTGGACAGCGGTCAGGTTTATCAGCCTGAAATTCCTGAAGAACCCTTTATAAATCAGGGGAGATGGCAGAAAGAATCACCCCCTCCTTCAGAATGCCGACCAGCTCAAGGACCCCAGGGGAATCAGGCAAAAAACTCCTAGAGATGGCATCAGCCTTAACATTCTTAGAACCCGGAAGATACGAGACAACAAAATCAAAATGGGAGAAAAACAGGGACCATCGGGCCTGTCTAGGATTCAGCCGTTTGGCAGACTCGAGGTAAATCAAATTCTTATGATCGGTCAAGACCACAATACGATGTTTAGTCCCCTCAAGTCAATGTCGCCACTCCTCAAATGCCCACTTCATAGCCAACAACTCACGATTACCGACATCATAATTGCATTCCGCAGGCGAAAATTTTCGAGAGAAGAAGGCACACGGTTTCATCAAGGAACCATCAGAATTCCTCTGAGACAAAACGGCCCCTGCCCCAATCTCAGAAGCGTCAACCTCAACCTGAAAAGGAAGAGAAACATCCGGCTGACGCAACACAGGGGCAGAAGTAAATGGGTGTTTAAGCTCCTGAAAGGCAGAAACGGCCGCAGAGGACCAATTCGTCACATCAGCGCCTTTCTTCGTCAAATCTGTCAGGGGTTTAACCACACTGGAGAAGTTGGCAATGAAACGGCGATAAAAATTAGCAAAGCCCAAAAATTTCTGAAGGCTCTTCACAGAAGTGGGCTGGATCCAATCATGAATGGTCTGAACCTTAACCGGATCCATTTCTATAGATAAGGGAGAAAAAATGAAGCCCAAAAAAGAAACCTTCTGTACTCCAAAGAGGCACTTAGACCCCTTCACAAACAAGGCATTATCACGAAGGATCTGAAATACCATCCTGACTTGTTTCACATGAGACTCCCAATCATTGGAAAAAATCAAAATATCATCCAAATATACAATCATGAATTTATCAAGATAATTCCGAAATATATCATGCATGAAGGACTGAAACACAGATGGAGCATTAGAGAGTCCGAATGGCATCACAAGATATTCAAAATGGCCCGCGGGCATATTGAACGCAGTTTTCAATTCTTCGCCCTGCTTAATACGAACAAGATTATATGCCCCTCGAAGGTCAATCTTAGTAAACCAACTAGCACCCTTAATCCTGGCAAACAAATCAGAGAGCAAAGGCAAAGGGTATTGGAATTTGACCGTGATCTTATTCAAGAGGCGATAATCAATACAGGGTCTCAAGGAGCCATCCTTCTTGGCAACAAAAAAGAAACCTGCTCCCAATGGAGAAGAAGATGGCCGAATATGCCCCTTCTCCAAAGACTCCTTAACATAACTCCGCATGGCGGCATGTTCTGGCACAGACAGTTTGAAAAGTCGGCCCTTAGGGAACTTACAGCCTGGAATCAAGTCAATAGCACAATCACAGTCCCTATGCGGTGGAAGGGAACTGGACTTGGGCTCATCAAAAACATCCTGGAAATCTGACAAAAACTCAGGAACTTCAGAAGAGGGGGAGGAGGAAATTGACATCAAAGAAGCGTCATCATGAACCCCCTGACAACCCCAACTAGTCACAGACATAGATTTCCAATCCAACACCGGATTATGCACCTGTAACCGTGGAAACCCCAGCACAATAACATCATGCAGATTATGCAACACCAGAAAACGACAATCTTCCTGATGGGCTGACGCCATGCACATGGTTAACTGTGTCCAAAACTGAGGTTTATTTTTAGCCAATGGTGTAGCATCAATGCCCCTCAAAGGGATAGGACTCTGCAAAGGCTGTAAGGGAAACCCACAACGTCTGGCAAATTCATCAGATACCACAAATGCCATGACAGAAAATGACGATAATGAGCAGATCAGGGTCACAGATAACAGAAATTTAGGTTGTACGGTACTGATGGTAACAGAACTAGCGATTCTCTTGACACGCTTAGGGCAATCAGAAATAACATGAGCAGAATCGACGCAGTAAAAACACAACCCATTCTGACGTCTGAATCCTTGTCGTTCAGCTCTAGACACAATCCTATCACATTGCATGGGCTCAGGACTCCGCTCGGAAGACAACGCCATAGTGTGCACAACTCTGCGCTCACGCAAGCGCCGATCAATTTGAATGGCCAGAGACATAGAATCACTCAAACCAGCAGGCGTGGGGAACCCCACCATAACATCTTTAACGGATTCAGAAAGACCCTTTCTGAAAGTTGTCGCCAAAGCATCCTCATTCCATTTAGTCAACACAGATCATTTTCTAAATTTCTGGCAATATGATTCTGCCGCTTCTTGACCCTGACACAGGGCCAATAAGGTTTTCTCAGCATGCTCTACAGAGTTAGGTTCATCATACAATAACCCAAGCGCCTGAAAAAAGGCGTCTACATTAAACAACGCCCGATTCCCAGGTTCCAGGGCAAATGCCCAATCCTGGGGGTCGCCACGCAACAGAGATATGACAATTTTAACCTGCTGGATGGGATCACCAGAGGAACGGGGCTTCAGAGCAAAAAACACAGTTATTTTTAAAGCTCAGAAATTTAGACCTGTCCCCAAAAAACAGATCAGGAGTTGAAATTCTAGGCTCCAAAGCTGGAGTCTGAATGATATAATCAGAAATACCCTGTACTCTAGCAGCAAGTTGATCCACACGAGAAGCAAGTCCCTGAACATCCATGTCAGCGCCAAAATTCTGAACCACCCAGAGATAAAGAGGGAAAAAAAACCACAACAGAGTACAGAAAAAAAAATGGCTCAGCACTTTCTTTCCCTTCTTCTGAGATGCGGTTAACTCATTGTTGGCCAGTTGTACTGTTATGATCTGGTGGCCCAGGAGTAGCATTAGACGTACTCTGGAGAAGGTGGTATCTATACTGACCGCGGACCCTGAACCTAACACCGCAACTAGAAGTAGCCGTGGGATGTACCTACTGATCCTAGACACCTCGACACAGCCGGAGGACTAATTAACCCTATAGATAGAAAAGGGAAAACTATCTTGCCTCAGAGAAAATTCCCAAAGGATAGGCAGCCCCCCACAAATATTGACTGTGAGAGGAGAGGAAAAAACATACACAGGCTGAAAATAGGATTTAGCAAAGGAGGCCAATCTAGCTAAATAGGAAAGATAGGGCAGAGAACTATGCAGTCAGTATTAAAATACTAGGAAATATCCACCACAGAAAATACAAAAAACTCCACATCTAACTAAAGATATGGAGGGTATATCTGCCTCTCCAGAGATTCCAGCTTGACTGCATAAATCCTTACACAGATTAAGCTGGACAAGAAAAAACATGAAATGCACTGAACAATGAGGCCCACAACATGTGGGCTGCAAAACAAGCAGAACTTATCTTGGAGAAAAGACCAGGAAGCAGGAGAAACCATGAAGGGATGTGAATCCTCCAGAATACAATGGACAACTGGCACTGACTAAAGGGTGAGGCCAGACTAAATAGCCCAGTCCAGAGTGGACACACCTGATAACTGCTGTGAAGGACAGACAGCAGCGCTACCACTTATAACCACCGGAGGGAGCCCAAGAACAGAATTCACAACATTTAACATCAAGTGGGTTTACTGGACTGTACCCCATGTTTTCCCATTTCAGCTGTAACTGTCCAAAGTACATCTCTACACTCTCTCCTTTTGTCTGTAAAACATCTGTAAAAGTCTTAATTTGCATCTTAGTACGTCACCTGCTTTTGTGCTCACTAACTCCCTAGGCCTGCCCAGGTGCACTTATACGTCCATCATATTGTCTTTATCTCAAAAATGGGAAAGGTTGGTTCTCAGGGTCAGCCAATTGTTTTTGCATATCTAGCTAGTCAGAGAGCCTCCAGGGATAATACTCCTGTATCTGTTTTACCCTACCTGATGTGGTTGGTTCTCTGGTGGTGGGGGTGACTAGATGACTGGTTGGGGGTGACATGACATGCTGGTCTACAGCTCCTTCCCAAAAGGATTACTGTCAGCTTACTCCCAAAAGTTAATGTCCCCACTATCCACCAACCACAATCCTGTGTCAGCTTCTTATGTCACTACATGTGATCTTGTCTGGACAGGATTCAGTGCAATTCTCTTAGGTCGGGTTGCAGCATGGATCATACAAGTATTTTTCCAGTCTGGGTTTGTCTGACCACAGTGTTTACAAGTCCATCTGTCTTGTCTAGGTCTCTGGTTATACAAAGGTATAACGGTAGCAGTAATGTGTCAGTCATAGTCAGACTTTTAAGCATCAAACATTCATAATACACCTTACTTCCGTCCTGCTGCACTCTCTCAGACGCCATTTATTCACTTGCTATTTTCCTCCTTTGTCTGTGCCTTTTTGAACATCCAAACATCCACTCACTGGCATTTTTGCCTTTTTTCAATCTCGGTTCTCACATCTTTCACTGCTTCCTTTTTCCAATCTATACAGCGGTGTTTGGATCCCATTGGGGGCCCTGACTGCACACAGAATAAGTTGCCCATGGCTTCAACTTATCCGCTCAGACAACTCACCTGCAGTGTGAGTGTCAAGATTTAGAGGGAAGGTTATGCCACCTCTCTCCCGGTAAACCTAAAGGATGTAACGGGAAGGCTAAAACTGCCTCTCACCCGTTAGATCAACTGGCTAGAAAAGGGAGGCCCAGCTGTGTTAGGCCTCTGACCTTCTAGCTCAGTTCCATGGACGGGAAGGTTATGCCACCTCTCACCCGTAAGTTGACTGTAGAAGGAAGGCCCTGTTGTGTTAGGCCTCTCACCTACTACATCAGCCGTGCAGTTGGCTACCCCCCCTGTTGATTCTCAATTTGCTAAATCAATCACTCAACTTGGAGCAGGTGAATCTTTTTACCAGTCTTTCAATCACTTACAAGTTTCCTCTAAAATAGGCACAGTTTCTTTACTTTTTGACGTCCAACTTCAACTTACAGTATTCCTTTAAACTCAAATCTTACACTGTACAATACCAAGGACAGAGAAACTTAGAATGCAGCTACGTGCCCCCCTTCCTCTAGCCCACAGCAGAGAGAGGAGAGATCATAAGCAATTCGTGCAGCGGTCTGCTTCCCTCCTCCCATCAGGTATTCTGCGCAGATAAGAGCTTTGTGCCTCACAAACACAGAAACAAAATGCAGCAGTTTTCAGACTTAATCTCTACAAAACATTCAAACATTCATCCTCTCGGAATTAAAAACAGTTTCTCTATACAGGCAGATCCCTGCATAACTTTAATAAGCTGATTCTGACCGCGTCCGGCCAAAACACATATAGAAACCGATCCAAGGTCAAACCATATATAACACAGGTTTCACTGAATCTCAGATGTAATTAAATGTACATTAAAAATATCCACAACTCATTCATCCTGGACCTTCAACAACAGTTAGATAAGTAATGATACTTATGTGATCATTCATTCATACGTGCTCATTCAGGGATTGTTTTTTTTTCATTTCACTCACTCCACCTAATTCAGCTCAAACTGAGTTGAATAATGTCTTTTGTCACATACGGAGGACCACACCTAATGGAACCCCTCATCAATCAGGGATTTATCTATCCCTTATACTCATTTACTCACCTCTCCTCTCATTTAGAGGTTCTCATAGACATACATACATATAAGGCTCACACAGCCTGCCTATTTTGCACTTTGGAATTAACACAACTTTATATAAACAAAAATGCAGCAGTGTCCACTGACACTCTGAAAGCACTTTAAGGCCAAACAACAAAAACCACGGCCTTATATAAAATACAGCTTCATATAATGTACTGCCAATCCAAAATGACCAAAATAACAACACTGCACAGAGTCCATCCCAGCTCTGTATTACACACACACTAAACAAATACATAACCAATTAGGATATTGACAAATAATACAGATAACAATTATCACAATTATCATCTTATTACTCTATTATTCAACTCTCATACCGACATAAACAGACAAAACACAAAACTCACTGGTGATGTGGATTCTTTGAACCGTGTTGGCAGCCTTTTACCCAGAGGTATGGAGAAATCCGGAAGAGAGATTGCAGGTGCAAAACAGATTGTAAGAATAACATTTCGCACCTTGCTGCAGCTGGTGTTTGCATGTCCAATCTCTCAGGAAGCTCCCACATACGGATTCCAAATAGGCTGGTTACACGGCCCCCGTTCGGGCGCCAAAACTGTCGTAGCTGTTTTTGGTCTGACCCAATGTCAGCTGACAGATCACCAGTGAGACCCAAATCAAGTAGTTACACCTGTTATTTTACAAGCGCGCTTGGAGACAAAAAGACACCTCACACATATCCTGTGAGCAAGTCACTTTTATCTGATATATTAAAACCAAGGCAATGTTTTATACCATTTACAACATATGCATTTGGATGTAACTCATGTAGCCCCCACCATCACCCAGGGTCATACTTTATTTACCATAACCCAGAACATGTTGTGGCTGACTATTGAAAGCATACATGATAAGAAGTATAGTCTCCTTGAAGAGGAGACCATCAGACTACTGCGTCAACAGATTCTAGTAATTCTAACACTTAAAGGCAAGAGGCACTTAAAGGCAAACTATTAACCCTTCTATAACACAGGTGAGGATGTTACCTTTAGTAGCCATTCAAACCCATTTGTGTCAAAGTCTGTGATTGTTATCAGGCCAAAATCATCAGGGTGTGTGAACTTTTGATCAGGGTCTTTTGGATCTTTTGGGTTATCATTATGATTTATAAAGAGAACACACAGTAGTTTGATAATAAAGGCTTCACCCAACCATGAGGGGAGAAAAAGTTTTGGTGTTATCATTCATATTCTCTGAAAAAAGGATCAGACAGCTAAAATTCTGCCGGGGTATGTGTAACCTCTTGAGCACTACTGTATATATATATATATATATATATATATATATATATATATATACAGTACAAACCAATAGTTTGGACATACCTTCTCATTTAAAGATTTTTCTGTATTTTCATGACTATGAAAATTGTACATTCACACTGAAGGCATCAAAACTATGAATTAACACATGTAGAATTATATACTTAACAAAAGTGTGAAACAACTGAAAATATGTCTGATATTTGAGGTTCTTCAAAGTAGCCACCTTTTGCTTTGATGACTGCTTTGCACACTTTTGTCATTCTCTTGATGAGCTTCAAGAGGTAGTCACCGGGATTGGTTTTCACTTCACAGGTGTGCCCTGTCAGGTTTAATAAGTGGGATTTCTGGCCTTATAAATGGGGTTGGGACCATCAGTTGTGTTGAGCAGAAGTCTGGTGGATACACAGCTGATAGTCCTTCGGAATAGACTGTTAGAATTTGTATTATGGCAAGAAAAAAGCAGCTAAGTAAAGAAAAACGAGTGGCCATCATTACTTTAAGAAATGAAAGTCAGTCAGTCCAAAAAATTGGGAAAACTTTGAAAGTGTCTCCAAGTGCAGTTGCAAAAACCATCAAGCGCTACAAAGAACCTGGCTCACATGAGGACCGCCCCAGGAAAGGAAGACCAAGAGTCACCTCTGCTTCTGAGGATAAGTTTATCCGAGTCACCAGCCTCAGAAATCGCAGGTTAACAGTAGCTGAGATTAGAGACCAGGTCAATGCCACACAGAGTTCTAGCAGCAGACACATCTCTACAACAACTATTAAGAGGAGACTTTGTGCAGCAGGCCTTCATGGGAAAATAGCTGCTAGGAATCCACTGCTAAGGACAGGCAACAAACAGAAGAGACTTGTTTGGGCTAAAAAACACAAGAAATGGACATGGACATGGACAAGTGGAAATCTGTGCTTTGGTCTGATGAGTCCAAATTTTAGATCTTTGCTTCCAACCACCATGTCTTTGTGTGATGCAGAAAAGGTGAACGGATGGACTCTACATGCCTGGTTCCCACCGTGAAGCATGGAGGAGGTGTGATGGTGTGGGGGTGCTTTGCTGGTGACACTCTTCGGGATTTATTCACAATTGAAGGCATACTGAACCAGCATGGCTACCACAGCATCTTGCAGCGGCTTGCTATTCCATCCAGTTTGCGTTTAGTTGGACCATCATTTATTTTTCAACAGGACAATGACCCCAAACACACCTCCAAGCTGTGTAAGGGCTATTTGACCAAGAAGGAGAGTGATGGGGTGTTACGCGAGATGACCTGGCCTCCACAGTCACCAGACCTGAACCCAATCGAGATGGTTTCGGGTGAGCTGGACCGCAGAGTGAAGGCAAAAGGGCCAACAAGTGCTAAGCATCTCTGGGAACTCCTTCAAGATCATTGGAAGACCTCTTGAAGCTCATCAAGAGAATGCCAAGAGTGTGCAAAGCAGTCATCAAAGCCAAAGGTGGCTACTTTGAAGAACCTAGAATATACAGTGGGGCAAAAAAGTATTTAGTCAGTCAGCAATAGTGCAAGTTCCACCACTTAAAAAGATGAGAGGCGTCTGTAATTTACATCATAGGTAGACCTCAACTATGGGAGACAAACTGAGAAAAAAAAATCCAGAAAATCACATTGTCAGTTTTTTTATCATTTTATTTGCATATTATGGTGGAAAATAAGTATTTGGTCAGAAACAAACAATCAAGATTTCTGGCTCTCACAGACCTGTAACTTCTTCTTTAAGAGTCTCCTCTTTCCTCCACTCATTACCTGTAGTAATGGCACCTGTTTAAACTTGTTATCAGTATAAAAAGACACCTGTGCACACCCTCAAACAGTCTGACTCCAAACTCCACTATGGTGAAGACCAAAGAGCTGTCAAAGGACACCAGAAACAAAATTGTAGCCCTGCACCAGGCTGGGAAGACTGAATCTGCAATAGCCAACCAGCTTGGAGTGAAGAAATCAACAGTGGGAGCAATAATTAGAAAATGGAAGACATTCAAGACCACTGATAATCTCCCTCGATCTGGGGCTCCACGCAAAATCCCACCCCGTGGGGTCAGAATGATCACAAGAACGGTGAGTAAAAATCCCAGAACCACGCGGGGGGACCTAGTGAATGAACTGCAGAGAGCTGGGACCAATGTAACAAGGCCTACCATAAGTAACACACTACGCCACCATGGACTCAGATCCTGCAGTGCCAGACGTGTTCCACTGCTTAAGCCAGTACATGTCCGGGCCCGTCTGAAGTTTGCTAGAGAGCATTTGGATGATCCAGAGGAGTTTTGTGAGAATGTCCTATGGTCTGATGAAACCAAACTGGAACTGTTTGGTAGAAACACAACTTGTCGTGTTTGGAGGAAAAAGAATACTGAGTTGCATCCATCAAACACCATACCTACTGTAAAGCATGGTGGTGGAAACATCATGCTTTGGGGCTGTTTCTCTGCAAAGGGGCCAGGACGACTGATCCGGGTACATGAAAGAATGAATGGGGCCATGTATCGTGAGATTTTGAGTCCAAACCTCCTTCCATCAGCAAGGGCATTGAAGATGAAACGTGGCTGGGTCTTTCAACATGACAATGATCCAAAGCACACCACCAGGGCAACGAAGGAGTGGCTTCATAAGAAGCATTTCAAGGTCCTGGAGTGGCCTAGCCAGTCTCCAGATCTCAACCCTATAGAAAACCTTTGGAGGGAGTTGAAAGTCCGTGTTGCCAAGCAAAAAGCCAAAAACATCACTGCTCTAGAGGAGATCTGCATGGAGGAATGGGCCAACATACCAACAACAGAGTGTGGCAACCTTGTGAAGACTTACAGAAAACGTTTGACCTCTGTCATTGCCAACAAAGGATATATTACAAAGTATTGAGATGAAATTTAGTTTCTGACCAAATACTTATTTTCCACCATAATATGCAAATAAAATGATAAAAAAACAGACAATGTGATTTTCTGGATTTTTTTTTCTCAGTTTGTCTCCCATAGTTGAGGTCTACCTATGATGTAAATTACAGACGCCTCTCATCTTTTTAAGTGGTGGAACTTGCACTATTGCTGACTGACTAAATACTTTTTTGCCCCACTGTAAGACATAATTTCAGTTGTTTCACACTTTTTTGCTAAGTATATAATTCCACGTGTTAATTCATAGTTTTGATGTGAATGTACAATTTTCATAGTCATGAAAATGCAGAAAAATCTTTAAATGAGGTGTGTCAAAACTTTTGGTCTGTACTGTATATATACACACTGCTCAAAAAAATAAAGGGAACACTAAAACCCACATCCTAGATATCACTGAATGAAATATTCCAGTTGGAAATCTTTGTTCATTATATAGTGAAATGTGTTGAGAACAATAAAACCTAAAAATTATCAACATAAATCGCAACTAATATCCCACGGAGATCTGGAGTTGGAATGATGCTCAAAATCAAAGTGGTAAATGAAGTTACAGGCTGATCCAACTTTGGTAGAAATGCCTCAAGATAAAGGAATGATGCTCTGTAGTGTGTGTGGCCTCCACATGCCTGTATGTCCTCCCTACAATGCCTGGTCATGCTCCTGATGAGGCGGCGGATCGTCTCCTGAGTGATCTCCTCACAGGCCTGGACTAAAGCATCCACCAACTCCAAGACAGTCTGTGGTGTGAGACTTGATATCCCAGATGTGTTCAATTGGATTCAGGTCTGGGGAATGGCAGGACCAATCCATAGCTTCAATGCTTTCATCTTGCAGGAACTGCTGACACACTCCAGCCACATGAGGTTTGGCAATGTCCTGCATTAGGAGGAGCCCAGGGCCAACCGCACCAGCATATGGTCTCACAAGGGGTCTGAGGAACTCATTTTGGTACCTAATGGCAGTCAGGCTACCTCTGGCAAGCACATAGAGGGCGGTGCGGCCCTTCATAGAAATGTCACCCCATACCATTACTAACCCAATGTCAAACCAAAAGTGCTGAAGGATGTTGCAGATCGCTCTCCATGGCATCTCCAGACTCTGTCACATCTGTCACATGTGCTCTGTGTGAACCTGCTTTCATCTGTGAAGAGCACAGTGGCGAATTTGCCAATCCAGGTGTTCTGTGGAAAATGCCAAGCATCATGCACGGTGTTCGGCTATGACCACAACCCCCATCTGTGGACATCGGGCACTCAGACCATCCTCATGGAGTCGGTTTCTAACCGTTTGTGCAGACACATGCACATTTGTGGCCTGCTGGAGGTCATTTTGAGGGCTCTGGCAGTGCTCCTCCTGTTCCTCCTTGCACAAAGGCTGAGGTAGCGGTCCTGCTGCTGGGTTGTTGCCTTCCTACAGCCCCCTCCACTTCTCCTGGTGTACTGGCCTGTCTCCTGGTAGCGCCTCCAGCCTCTGGATACTTCTCTAACAGACACAGCAAACCTTCTTGCCACAGCTTGCACTGATGTGCCATCCTGGATGAGCTGCACTACCTTAGCCACTTGTGTGGGTTGTAGAGTCCGTCTCATGCTACCACAAGTGTGAAAGCGCAACCAACATTCAAAAGTGACCAAAACATCAGCCAGAAAGCATTGGTACTGAGATGTGGTCTATGGTCCCCACCTGCAGAACCACTCCTTTATTGAGGGTGTGTTGAAAATTGCCAATAATTTCCATCTGTTGTCTATTCCATTTGCACAACAGCATGTGAAATTGATTGTCAATCAGTGTTGCTTCCTAAGTGGACAGTCTGATTTCACAGAAGTTTGATTTACTTGGAGTTATATTCTGTTGTTTAAGTGTTCCCTTTATTTTTTTGAGCATATATATATATATATATATATATATATATATATATATATATATATATATAGAGAGAGAGAGAGATAGATAGATATATGATAGATAGATAGATAGATAGATAGATAGATAGATAGATAGATAGATAGATACATGATAGATAGATAGATAGATAGATAGATAGATAGATAGATAGATAGATAGATAGATAGAATTTATCATCAAATATGTGTCTTGACAATTACAAAGGTTTTCTATAAGGTCATTATTTTTTTCATGTACTTCTGATTAAAAGTAAATTGTGATGAGGCTGGAGGAGGGTGGATGATGGGAATATAATACAAGTCACCATTATTTTACTTTGTTAATTTTTCCCCCATTTTGCTCATTTTCCTCGCATCTTCACTCTATCATTTGCTTCCCGCAATATCAGTGTGAACACACAGGAAATTTTTCCTGGCATTGAATAGAGAAGAAATTTAAGGAGGTGAAATCTCTAAAAATATAATAAGGCAGCAAATATACAGCAGCTGCCACCGCAGTGACCTAAATCTCTACAATGTAGACAGTTCAGAGCTGGGTCAAGTCGTGCTCCGAGAGGCAGCAGATAGCGACTGTACTAAGATGCAATTGTCAGGGACGCTGCGAGTGCCGGCTGCTGTGGCCAATCTGACAATCTACAATGTCATTCAGTCTGTCCATAGAGTTTTGGCGGCAGATAGCATCTGGGGAGAGAGTCTTCAAGTGTCTAGACTTATAGAAATGCGATTGTAGCCAGAGAACAATAGAAATATCCACAGTTTCTTACATTACAAGGCAATTCTCTAATACATTGAACAAGATGTTCTCTCTGTTTCTTTTACAATATATGAACACTTCTTCAGTCACAATGTCTAATGCTCCAGCATATCCTACATCCTACATTGTCAAAAGGAAGCACACTTGCAGATCTGTGTGTCTCCATGAATACTGACTTCAGATAAACCCTATGTAGCCTGATCCTACAGCCATTTACTACCCTACTTTCTATTTCTCTAGTTTTTTATAAAACACAAACAGAAGAATGAATTTCTATCTATATAATATATTATCTGTCAGTATATTACCTATATAGTATCTTTCCATTATATATCTAATTAATCTGTCTGTTAGGCGCCAGGATTCTCCCACTGCACGGGGTAGATCCCAAGCATTGTCTGCCTCTGCGGTCTCCCATTCTGCTTCAGCTGCTGTGGCTGCTCAGCAAAGATGTCAGTCTCAGTGTCTTGCCCAGACTCATGCTGTTCGCTTGGTTACTGTGGGTTCTCCAGCCAAAGCTATAGTAACTATAAATAGGCAACGGTGAACAGGCGTTCCAAAGGCTAAGTCCAGAACTCACCCTACTGAGCATGCTCGTGAGGTGGCAACCTCTCATTGGTGGTCGGTCGTCAGCTGCTCGGGTGACGTGGCAGTTCCGGATTGGTCCACTAGCAAGGTCCTGTCTGACTGGACTTGAAGAGGAACATATACAAGGTTTCCAGGAGTGCATGTTGGTGCGCTAAGATCATTTATACCTTTTATGTGTGTGGAACATAATGGTAGTGTGGACTTGCCTGCGTGTGCTCAGGGCAGGCGTATAGCCTTTAGCAATCCGGCACCTCCGGAGAGGATTTTGTGTACGTGCACACACTGCGTTTGTGTCCACTACCTGTTCCCTTGCTCTGGTGAGCGTTGCATTCTCCTGTGAGGTTAAAAGGGTTCGCGTTTGGCACCATACCTGCTCTGCTACTGAGTGCTTATAACACAGCTCTACCGCAGAGCATCTTTTCCATTACTGTGTGAGACTGACAAATCTTACAATAGCAAGGTGACATTATTACCCCATATTACCCCATATCCCAATGCCACAGGGCAGTGGGAAGAGAGAGGCTAAGTGCCGGAATAGGCACACCTTACAGATGCGCCTTTTCTGGGGTGGCTGGGGGCAGATGTTTTTAGCCAGGGTGGGGTCAATAACCATGGTCCCTCTCTAGGCTATTAATATCTGCCCTCAGTCACTGGCTTTCCCACTCTGGCGAAGAAAATTGGCGGGAGCCCACGCCAGTTTTTTCCATGAATTAATCGTTTAATTTTTCACCTACAGCTCCCAAATTTTACACACACACTACTAACATTATTAGTGAGGGACATATAAAAATCTAACTGTTCTGCAATGGTTTACTGTGTGTAACCATGTCTCATATCCTGTCGGGTTCTGCATTGATTTTACAGAACCGGACAATTGAATTACCGGCTATTCTGCTATCTAGGTCTGTATGAAAAATAAATATATATATATATATATATATATATATATGTGTCTCACTGACATATATATATATATATATATACCTATACTATGTGTAGACATTTACTTTATCTATTCTATTGTAACCTGTCAGTGTGATTTTACTGTACACCGCACTGAATTGCCAGCCTTTCTATAGGACACCGGTGCGTATTTCTCGCAAGTCACGCTGATGGTCCGTGTGGTGTGTGAGTTTTTCTTGCACCCATAGACTTTCATTGGCGATTCTCGGCCAATATATTGTGCAAATAGCAGCATGCAATTTCTCTTGCACGTATTATACGGCCGAGAAAACAATGGATGATGGGAGCTGCCCGATAGATTAACATTGGTCTGAGTGCTATGCAATTTTTTATCGCATAGCACTCGTCTGTATTATGATCTGGTGTGACTCCGGTCTTATCAAGAGTCTTAGCGCTTTCCTGACATTGAGGGCAGGTGTGAGGCGTAAGCTCATGAGCTGACTTCAATCACTGCTGTTTAACCTTTTAAATGCCACTCTCAGTCTTTAGCAGTGGTATTTAAATGTCACAAATGACTAGCTCAATCGTTCCAGCGCCCAACGCTATATTCCTAGGATGACTAGAAATAGAGTGAAAATTAATAATTAACAATGTTTTAAAATAGGCTTTTAATTTACAGGAAATTTAAAAAATAAAAAGTTGTTTTTGTCTTGTCTGCAAAAGTCCAACCAAAGATAATATAACATAATTAGATACATATGGTAACTGCTGTAAGGCAAAAAAGAAAAAAAAATGGAATGTGAGAATTGTCAATTTTGGTAGCAGCTCTTTCTCTAAAAATGCAAGAAAAATCATGAAAACGTCATAAATATCTCAGAATTGTATCAATTAAAGCTCGTGATACAATTCAACCATCACCATTGGAAAAATTGTGTTTTAAACACTAAAATGCAAAAAAAAAATCTTTAAAAATGTTGCATCCTGTAATGTTGTTTTTAAGTTGTGAACTTGTTTGATTCTCTCTTTTCAGTCTTTTACTTCTGGTCTTGAAAAAAAAGGCAAAGATGGATTCTAGTTCTTTGCAATAAATTGCTTCTAGAATTTTAGACTTTCTAGATTATTAAATGTTTGTTCAAAGGCATTTACATAAACATGATGAAAGCAAATGTTCTACATTAAATGATTACTTAGTTTGGATGGAAATAACACATATTCAAGCATATTATCCAGGTGCCAGTGGTGCGAATAGTGGAGGTTGCGTGACTACTAGTTGCCCCTCATAATTAGGAGGGTAGACAGGTTACATCATCAATCAATGCTATAAAAATTGATCTTCTTAGAGTTAAGAAGTCGAATTTGAGTGATGACCTTCTCATCTTCTATTATTTGGTGGCCTCTGCTAAAATTCTAGATTGGCTAGATTGATGAAATTTGGCCAGAAATTCAATTTGCACCTAATTCATTGGATTAGAATTAGTTAATTAGTTGAGCCCCAACTGGGCATTGAAGGAAAAACTTTAAAATGATCTGTGGTCCCCAGATCCCACACCAAAAAATAAGTATGGGCTGGAAAATGGTTTAAAAAAGTAACTTATTCTTATTTACTCCCCTCCCATCTGTGTCTTTCCAATTCCACAGCTCTCTGATGATCTTCAGATGGATTCCTAGGCCCCTGATTGTCTATGACACCACTCTGCACTTCATTCTTCACCCATGCGCACAGCACCAGCATGTTCTAATGTCATGACGTCAGAATGTATGCCCCCCCATAGTAGAGTCTAGTCTGTGCTTGGTGGGGGAGAGTGGTTCATAAATGAAGAAAGAAGCAGAAATATTTGGTAAGTACTGAAAATAGAGATGAATGGATCGATGTGTGACCACGGAAACTTTCAAAAGGAACCTGAAGACTCACCACTTCCGACAAGCCTACAACCTGCAGTGACCCTGAGTATAATGAACCGCCATACGACCAGCTCTACCCTCTCCTAGTGTATCCTCACCCATCCCCTGCAGACTGTTAGCCCTCATGGGCAGGGTTCTCTCTCCTTCTGTACTTGTGTGTGCATTGTATTGCTCATGTTGATTGTACTTGTCTATGTATGCCCCTTTTTCACATGCAAAGCGCCATGGAAGGAATGGCGCTATAAAAATGAATAACAATAATAATAATCTTTGGAAGATTGACTTTGGTGCAATTTCCTGAAATTTGCAGTTCTTTGTGAATTTTAAAATTCTGCAAAAATATTCCGAGAATTGAAAAAAAATATGCACATTGCTATTTTAAACGCTGCTAAATACTAAAGCCTCCTACACACATCCATATAATAACGGTACTGGAAAAAGCAGTACCGGTGTCATCAGTGCTTTGGATAAATGGATCAGTGGGCCCACAGTGTGCCATCTGATTTTTCATGATATGACTTAATAAAAATCTATTCCAAAGTTTCCAAAGCTTCTCCTATACTTTGCAATGTTAAACTTGTACAGCACATGGGCGGCACACAGATGACACGCGGATGCCAAGTACTGGCACTTGTTATCCGTGCTGTTGGTAAAAACAAATATGTCTCCATTTTTAAGGTCATATAGGTTGTGCAAACACACAGACGTGTGCAATACCATAGATTATAATGGGAATGTGGGGTATCCGTGTAAAAAACAGATGCCACATGCAACTGAAACACAGACATGTGAGGGACATGTATATTAACACTCAGAAAACTCTCAGAATAACATATAGGAAATGTAACTCATTACAAATTGAATACCACAAACTAACTGGTGCAAAAAGACCAAAGACCAGAGTATAATCCAATAAATAAATATCTTTATTGTATATTACACAATCAATACTAAAATCTAAAAATGACTGGACACCAAGTCAAGAGGACCAGGCACACACATACACAATACTAGCCATAAGAAAAACGGTATAATCTCCATTAATACCCTACCACACCGAATATTTAGGTACGAGTCCTTACAGTGATCATGGTATAAGGGTGAAAACAGACCCATAAATAGAATTAAATGCGAATTGCAACACTGTGCTATACTATGGTGCGAGTGCATAAGTTAAATTCAGTGCAACTCCGCCAAGCTATATGGCAACAAATTGTAAGGAGAAATATAATATACCTTACCAGTGTTAAAGGCTGTTGTGTAGGCAATGTCCGGTCCCCGCCGCCCCAACTCACATTTCCTTATGACTTCCTCAGGAGGCGTGCGTTAGGGAGGGGGTCCCTGCTATTTAACTATGGCCCAACCAATCAGAGCGCGCTATTCACTCATGTGTCCGTGCACACACACAGGAGGCCGGCACTTTGATTAATGGAAGGCGGATGTAAGTCCCGTATGGTTTTTTCACATGCGCCATCTCGATGGCGTCCTTAGCGACCATCACCAGGGTGGCAGGGAGACGCGAACACCAGCCGCCGTCATAGAGATGGCGTGCGTGTGACTCTTCACTGTAGCCGCCTATATGAAGATCCGGAGCCAGGGAGACGACGCATGTTCACCGGGATATCCAGTGCCGCGCCAAAGGACAAAATAATACAAAAAGTTCTATACATTAGGGAACACTAATGGGAATCCCAAAACAAGAGGTGGATGAAACAAAACAGGAAATAAAGTGCATACTGTTATGATAGGGCTAGCGGAACGCACCTAATGAAAGTTTATATTTTATTAGGATAGATGCGTTCGCAGCCCGGGGTCCACCGTGCAGGAGAACCTGCTACTAGCAAATAGCGGAACTAATGGCAGTGTTAGCTAACTCTGTTACTTCACAGAGCAGCCGTGAACACAAAGCGCTGTGCCCTGTTAGACTCCACAGAGGCACAGGTTAACTGTCCAAACAAGAGCAGTCAGTGGTCTTGCACGCACACGAAACTCCTCACCGGAGGTGCCAGCATTCTAAGGGCTTATTTCGGCCAGGTCCCTGAACACACAAGCATACGAACTCCTCGCCGGAGGTGCCAGCATTCTAGTGGCTTATTTCAGCCGGGTCCCTGAACACACTCATACAAGACCACACTGGCGCAAAGTACATAAAAGAAAGCAATACTAGTGCATGGCCGTGCGGCCATGCGAGCCTTATATAGCTGCAGCAAGTAAAAGACGTTCCTAGAAGGACCAATGAGAGGCTGCCATACCTGAGCATGTGACCCTAAATCTCCACTGAGAGATCTTGCCCTGGGCATGCTCAGTGTGTGCCAAGCAGGACTTAGTCCTAGCACCTACAGGACCTTCCTGAAAGGACCAATGGACTTAGCTGCAGTATCTGACCATGTGACCCTCAATCTCCACTGAGAGATCTTACTCAGGGCATGCTCAGAACAAGAAGAGCAAGACTTAGTCCCAGAAGCGTCCGCTTGCCACTACCCAGCACTGACTTCAATGGCAGAAGCTGGAAAAGCAGCAGTAACTCTTTGAACAGAGTGGGACTGAGCAAGACGCTGGGACCGACGTCTCCGCTGAGCAGGCTCCACTGCGGCAGGAGAAGAATGGGAGACCGCAGCGGAGATGGCCCGAGATTCCCCCTGTGCAGAGGCGGGAACTCGACCCCTAACATATACTATACGCATTCTAATGTGCAAATACGCTGCATATGAACATTAATTATAAAAATAAGTTAAGTACATATGTAAGTGCAAATATACGGAAATGCAAAAAATATATATATGGTGCTAATACTATCAAATACACTAAATATAACATTGATTATAGCAACAAGTAAATACACGTAAGTGCAAATATACAGCGATACTAAGATATATAAAGTGCTAATACTATCAAAAATACACTAATTATAAAAATTGATTGTAAGTAAATACATATAAGTGCAAACATACAGCGATACTCAAAGTGCTAATGCTGTCAGAAATACACAGAATGTGAATATAACAACAAAAAAATCCATATAAAAGTGCAAATATACAGCGACAATACTGTCAGAAATACATACATACATGCATATTACATATACAGATTAATGACAGGAGAAAATATTGTTTAATTCTTATTTAATATATAGAATCCAATAATCCACCGCAAGAAAGCATATGCCGGACTTGTCCCATGAGTTCCAAAATTGTCCTCAAAGCAATTCTCACAAAAGAATGAATAGAGGTCGGTAATATAATTCAAGCTCGAATCCATATATATGTAGATGAAAAACTGAAAATCACATAAAACATAAATGTTAAAAACAATTAAAATTAAAAGAAAAACAGAAACCCACCTTCTAAAAACGTGTTCTTTACAGGATACCTATAAGAATGAACCAAATCCAAAATTCTCATTTAATCCAACCGGGGTGATGGTATTAAGATGATAGATCCACCGACTCTCTAACTTAGCTAGAGCTTTAAATAGATCACCACCCCGTGGGCCCAATGACACTTGGTCAATGGCCTTGATGACCAATTTTCGGGCATTGCATTGGTGATATTGGAAAAAGTGGCGAGGTAATGTTTTTAATGAATCCACATCTTTTGTAGTCTTCGCTTTCTCAATATCTCGAACGTGTTCCCTAGTTCTTATTTTTAATTCGCGGGTGGTCATCCCAATGTAGATTTTATTACATGGGCATTGGGCATAATACACAACCCCTTTAGAAGCACAGGTGAGATGATGTCGTATCTTAAACTTTCTGTTGCCTTGGGAATTAACAAATTCCTTGCACTTGACATGATTTTGACATCCCTTACAAAAAGTACAGGGAAAAAATCCTACAATGGGGTTCCTCGCAACACTATTATCTCTGTTAGTCGGGGAATAGTGGCTTCTTACCAAAAGGTCTTGCAAATTGTCTGATCTCTGTGCTGTGATCAATGATTTTTCAGGCAATATATTCTTCAAAATCACATCGGATCGTAAAATAGCCCAATGCTTAGAAATAATGTCAGTGAAAGCCTTCCACTGACAATTAAAGGGAGTGATCAATCTCACCTGTGTATCTTCCTTCTTAGATGCTGTTTGATATAAAAGTTCATTACGGGATTTTTGACACGCTCTTTTATAGCCACGTCGGATTTGTCTGTGGCTATAGCCCCGTTCTCTAAAGCGATGATATAAATCTCATGCTTGGTGATCAAATTTTTCCTGAGTTGAACAAATTCTTTTGACCCTTAGATGTTGGCCAATAGGAATCCCATCAATGGTGGACTGACGGTGAGAAGAACTTGCGTGCAGTAGTGTGTTTGTCGCTGTAGGTTTCCGGTAAACGTCTGTTTCTATCAACCCCTGGGAAGAAACACAAATATCCAAATCTAGAAAATTGATCTTTCTACCATATGAAAAGGTCAACTTAATGTTAAGTTCATTCCCATTCAATGTGGAAATAAACTGATGTAATTGTTCTACTGTGCCTTCCCAAACAAAAAATACATCATCAATATAGTGAATCCAGTGGTGCACCTTGTCAATGTGCACCACTGGATTGCTAAGAAAAATGTCCCTCTCCCAGGCACCCAAAAATAAATTAGCA
Organism: Ranitomeya variabilis; assembly: GCF_051348905.1. Classification (NCBI taxonomy): domain Eukaryota; kingdom Metazoa; phylum Chordata; class Amphibia; order Anura; family Dendrobatidae; genus Ranitomeya; species Ranitomeya variabilis. Next base: position 553,414,802 of record NC_135237.1, read on the forward strand.
TAGGACGGAGCACAGGCGGCCCCCATGGCGGTCCCCTGGAGCTGGAGATAAATCTGATTGTGAAATATAAAACAATTATGCGTCAGAACATTTTGTATTATTTTGTCCTTTGGCGCGGCACTGGATATCCCGGTGCACATGCATCGTCTCCCTGGCTCCTGATCTTCATATGGGCGGCTACAGTGACGTGTCACACGCGCGCCGTCTCTATGACGGTGGCTGGTGTTCGCGTCTCCCTGCCGCCCTGGTGATGGTCCCTAAGGACGCCATCAAGATGGCGCATGCGCCCTACATATGGGAGTTACATCTGCCTTCCATTAATCAAAGTGCCAGCCTCCTGTGTGTGAGCACGGACACATGAGTGAATAGCACGCTCTGATTGGTTGGGCCATAGTTAAATAGCAGGGACCCCCTCCCTAACGCACGCCTCCTGAGGAAGTCATAACGAAACGTGCGTTGGGGCGGCGGGGACCGGGCATTGCCTACACAACAGCCTTTAACACTGGTAAGGTATATTATATTTCTCCTTACAATTTGTTGCCATATAGCTTGGCGGAGTTGCACTGAATTTAACTTATGCACTCGCACCATAGATTAGCATTTCATTCTATTTATGGGTCTGTTTTCACCCTTATACCATGATCACTGTAAGGACTCGTACCTAAATATTCGGTGTGGTATGGTATTAATGGAGATTATACCGTTTTTCTTATGGCTAGTATTGTGTATGTGTGTGCCTGGTCCTCTTGACTTGGTGTCCAGTCATTTTTAGATTTTAGTATTGATTGTGTAATATACAATAAAGATATTTATTTATTGGATTATACTCTGGTCTTTGGTCTTTTTGCACCAGTTAGTTTGTGGTATTCAATTTGTAATGAGTTACAATTCCTATATGTTATTCTGGGAGTTTTCTGAGTGTTAATATACTTGTTTTGCTGTTTTTTGAACAGGAATTGTTGTCCCATTGATCACTATTAGTGTTGAGCATTCCGATACCGCAAGTGTCGGGTATCGGCCGATATTTGCGGTATCGGAATTCCGATACTGAGTTCCGATATTTTTGCGATATCAGAAATCGGGATCGGAATGCATTTTCATGTGTAAAATAAAGAATTAAAATAAAAAATAGGGATATACTCACTCTCTGATGCGCCCTGGTTGTAACCGCTGCAACCGGCAGCCTCCGTTCCTAAGAATGAGCGAGTGAAGGACCTGTGATGACGTCGTGGTCTTGTGATTGGTTGCATGAGCAGTCACATGAGCGGTCACGCGACCAATCACAAGCCACCACATCATCGAAGGTCCTTCTCTCGCTCATTCCTAGGAACGGAGGCTGCCGGTTAACACCGCTAGGTCCAGGGTCCGCCGGAGGGGTGAGTATATCCATATATTTTTTTTTTTATTCTTTATTTTTTACATGAATATGGATCCCAGGGCCTGAAGGAGAGTTTCCTCTCCTTCAGACCCTGGGAACCATCCAGGATAGCTTCCGATACTTGTGTCCCATTGACTTGTATTGGTATCGGGTATCGGCGATATCCGATATTTTTTGGATATCGGCCGATACTATCCGATACCGATACTTTCAAGTATTGGAAGGTATCACTCAACACTAATCACTATGGATCATATAGCCAGGGAGAGAACCAGGCAGGATCGTGTAGGTGACATCTTTAAATCTAGGACGGCTGGCACCTCTAAGGATACCGTTAATAACAATTTTAAAGATATGGCCAAACAATATCGCAATTTATTGCATAGAAAAATCCGGGTGTGGTGGACTCGTGCTTCCCTGCAGAATTATTATACATGTAAGATTATTCCAAGGGGTTTACATGTTCAAATCTATCCTACTTTTGAACTTGGTGATGAGGTCCTAAATGACAAATGGGCAGAAGTAGCTACTTCTTGCTCATTGAAGTTTATTGAAATTATTAATGATAAAAATACACGGATTTTGGATGAGCTGGACTCTCAAGTAAATTCAATACAGACCCAGATGAATCATGATTTTTCCAAAGAACAAATGGATCAACTTTCAATTGAGATTACCAGGGATATGGAGAAATGGGAAAAGGATGTGTGCGAGGTCAAAACTAAGAAATATGAACGTGATCTTAATGATTATGATACAAAAAGGATTTTCAAATGGCAATATCAGAAAGAAAAAAATGATCTCCCATCCAGGAGCACTTCCATTTCTTCTATTTCCTCATCTTTGTCAAGTCAGATCTCTAGACAAGATGAGGATATCACCAGACCATTTAGGATGAATACTAGGTTTGGGGGAAGATGGAACAATCATGGATCATCTGGGAGAGAACAAAGACAAAGAAAAGATCAACAGAAGGTAATTAATTTATCTGATCATAATTTAACTCCTTTACAGGAAGATATCCTTCAACGTGGTCTTACTTTCTCTTCCACCAAACCATTAGATTCCTTCAAGGCGGTGAAAGACGTACATTTATTTGCACGAAAATTGATTCTGAAAAGATATCATGAGAGAGCCTCCTCTAATTGCCAATTGGAATTATCTGATGATCAGCAAGTGGTGGCTATTTTAGAATCCCTATTGGAGGAACAGGAAGTGACTCCGGTGAGTAATTTTCCCATTCACTTATTGGGAAAATCCAAAAAATTTCCAGCATTGAGTACTTGTCCTGCAGTAGATGTGTTTGTCAAAATGGTTTCCGGTGACATCGAACAACTTTGTTCCAATAGGAGTTGTGGCATTAATGTGGCAGAAGATAGGGCCATTAAAGAGATGAAACAATAGTCTGATGTGACAATCAAACAGGCCGATAAAGGAGGGAATGTTGTTGTGTGGCTGAATTCTCAGTATGAAAGACAAGCACATGAATTGCTTTCTCAGAAAACGTGCTGCAAGAAACTTCCTTTCAACCCGATGGTGGATTTTCAAAAAGACCTTGCTGATATTATGACATGTGCCCTTGATCAAAGTATTATTCCCCCCAAAAATTGATGGACTCTGTTGTCTCTATGAAATCCAGGCTGCCAACCTTTTACCTCATTACCAAGATCCACAAGGACCCTCTTAACCCCCCAGGGAGGCTGATTGTTTCGGGGAATGAGGGAATTTGTGAATTGGTCTGCCAGATAATCGATTTCTATTTGAAACCTATTGTGAGTACACTACCCTCATACATCAGGGATACCACTGCTGCCCTACGCAGTTTTGATGGTCTCCATATTCAGGATGACATGATTCTGGTTACGGCTGATATAGAAAGTCTATACACCTCCATTCGGCATGAGGACAGGATCCCGGCGGTCTCCTGGTTCCTTGGCACTGGGGATATGGATAAATCCATGGTTGAGTTCATTATTGAACTCTTGCGTTTCATTTTGACGCAAAATTGTTTTGTTTTTCACAATCAGATTTATCTCCAGCTCCAGGGGACCGCCATGGGGGCCGCCTGTGCCCCATCCTATGCTAATTTATTTTTGGGTGCCTGGGAGAGGGATATTTTTCTTAGCAATCCAGTGGTGCACCTTGACAAGGTGCACCACTGGATTCGCTATATTGATGATGTATTTTTTGTTTGGGAAGGCACAGTAGAACAATTACATCAGTTTATTTCCACATTGAATGGGAATGAACTTAACATTAAGCTGACCTTTACATATGGTAGAAAGATCAATTTTCTAGATTTGGATATTTGTGTTTCTTCCCAGGGGTTGATTGAAACAGACGTTTTCCGGAAACCTACAGTGACAAATACACTACTGCATGCAAGTTCTTCTCACCGTCAGTCCACCATTGATGGGATTCCTATTTGCCAACATCTAAGGGTCAAAAGAATTTGTTCAACTCAGGAAAAATTTGATCACCAAGTACGAGATTTATATCATCGCTTTAGAGAACGGGGCTATAGCCACAGACAAATCCGACGTGGCTATAAAAGAGCGTGTCAAAAATCCCGTAATGAACTTTTATATCAAACAGCATCTAAGAAGGAAGATACACAGGTGAGATTGATCACTCCCTTTAATTGTCAGTGGAAGGCTTTCACTGATATTATTTCTAAGTAGGGTTGAGCGAAACGGGTCGGCCATTTTCAGAAGTCGCCGACTTTTGGCAAAGTCGGGTTTCATGAAACCCGACCCCTGTGTGGGGTCGGCCATGAGGTCGGCGATCTTCTGAATCTGGTATCGGAATTCCGATACCGAGTTCCGATATGTTTGCGATATCGGGAATCGGTATCGGAATCCATATTTAAGTGTTAAATAAAGAATCAAAATAAAAAATATTGATATACTCACCCTCGGACGCGCCCTGGTACTAACCAGCAGCCTTCCTTCCTAAGAATGAGCACGTGAATGACCTGCGGTGACGTCGCGGCTTGTGATTGGTTGCAAGCGGTCACATGGACAAGCCGCGACGTCATCTAAGGTCCTTCACGCGCTCATTCTTAGGAAGGAAGGCTGCCGGAAAGAAGCAGGGCGCATCCGAGGGTGAGTATATACCTAATAGGAATATACTCACCCTCGGACGCGCCCTGCTTCTTTCCGGCAGCCTTCCTTCCTAAGAATGAGCGCGTGAAGGACCTTAGATGACGTCGCGGCTTGTCCATGTGACCGCTCGCGACCATTCACAAGCCGCGACGTCACCGCAGGTCATTCACACGCTCATTCTTAGGAAGGAAGGCTGCCGGACTGCCGGTTAGTACCAGGGCTCGTCCGAGGGTGAGTATATCAATATTTTTTATTTTGATTCTTTATTTTACACATTAATATGGATCCCAGGGCCTGAAGGAGAGTTTCCTCTCCTTCAGACCCTGGGAACCATAGTATCCCATTGCACTGCATTGGGTTTCGTGTTTCGGCCGACCCCGACCCCGACTTTTTTATAGGATCAGCCAATTTCACTCGACCCGACTTTTGAGAAAGTCGGGTTTCGTGAAACCCGACCCGATCCTATAAAAATAAAAGTCGCTCAACCCTATTTCTAAACATTGGGCTATTTTACGATCCGATGTGATTTTGAAGAATATATTGCCTGAAAAACCATTGATCACAGCAAAGAGATCAGACAATTTGCGAGACCTTTTGGTAAGAAGTCACTATTCTCCGACTAACAGAGATAATAGTGTTGCGAGGAACCCCATTGTAGGATTTTTTCCCTGTACTTTTTGTAAGGGATGTCAAAATCATGTCAAGTGCAAGGAATTTGTTAATTCCCAAGGCAACAGAAAGTTTAAGATACGACATCATCTCACCTGTGCTTCTAAAGGGGTTGTGTATTATGCCCAATGCCCGTGTAATAAAATCTATATTGGGATGACCACCCGCGAATTAAAAATAGGAACTAGGGAACACATTCGAGATATTGAGAAAGCGAAGACTACAAAAGATGTGGATTCATTAAAAACATTACCTCACCACTTTTTCCAATATCACCAAAGCAATGCCCGAAAATTGGTCATCAAGGCCATTGACCAAGTGTCATTGGGCCCACGGGGTGGTGATCTATTTAAAGCTCTAGCTAAGGTAGATAGTCGGTGGATCTATAGCCTTAATACTGTCACCCCGGTTGGATTAAATGAGAATTTTGGATTTGGTTCATTCTTATAGGTATCCTGTAAAGAACACGTTTTTTAGGGGGTGGGTTTCTGTTTTTCTTTTAATTTTAATTGTTTTTAACATTTATGTTTTATGTGGTTTTCAGTTTTTCATCTACATATATATGGATTCGAGCTTGAATTATATTACCGACCTCTATTCATTGTTTTGTGAGAATTGCTTTGAGGACAATTTTGGAACTCATGGGACAAGTCCGGCATATGCTTTCTTGCGACGGATTATTGGATTAAATATATTAAATAAGAATTAATCAATATTTTCTCCTGTCATTAATCTGTATATGTAATATGCATGTATGTATATACTTCTGACAGTATTGTCGCTGTGTATTTGCACTTTTATATGGATTTTTATGTTCTTATATTCACATTCTGTGTATTTCTGACAGTATTAGCACTTTATATATCTTAGTATCGCTGTATATTTGCACTTACGTGTATTTACTTGTTGCTATAATCAATGTTATATTTAGTGTATTTGACAGTATTAGCAACATATATATATTTTTTGCATTTCCATATATTTGCACTTACATATGTATTAACTTAACTTATTTTTATAATTAATGTTTATATTCAGCGTATTTGCACATTAGAATGCGTATAGTATGCACTTTATTTCCTTTTTTGTATCATCCACCTCTTGTTTTGGGATTCCCATTACTGTTCCCTAATGTATAGAACATTTTGTATTATTTTGTCCTTTGGTGCGGCACTGGATATCCCGATGCGCATGCGTCGTCTCCCTGGCTCCGGATCTTCATATGGGCGGCTACAGTGACGTGTCACACACACGCCATCTCTATGACGGCGGCTGGTGTTCGCGTCTCCCTGCCACCCTGGTGATGGTCCCTAAGGATGCCATCGAGATGGCGCATGCGCCATACATACGGGACTTACATCCTCCTTCCATTAATCAAAGTGCCGGCCTCCTGTGTGTGAGCACGGACACATGAGTGAATAGCGCGCTCTGATTGGTCTGGCCATACTTAAATAGCAGGGACCCCCTCCCTAACGCACGCCTCCTGAGGAAGTCATAACGAAACGTGAGTTGGGGCGGCGGGGACCGGGCATTGCCTACACAACAGCCTTTAACACTGGTAAGGTATATTATATTTCTCCTTACAATTTGTTGCCATATAGCTTGGCGGAGTTGCACTGAATTTAACTTATGCACTCGCACCATAGTATAGCACAGTGTTGCAGTTAGCATTTCATTCTATTTATGGGTCTGTTTTCACCCTTATACCATGATCACTGTAAGGACTCGTACCTAAATATTCGGTGTGGTAGGGTATTAATGGAGATTATACCGTTTTTCTTACTGCTAGTATTGTATATGTGTGTGCCTGGTCCTCTTGACTTGGTGTCCAGTCGTTTTTAGATTTTAGTATTGATTGTGTAATATACAATAAAGATATTTATTTATTTATTTATTGGATTATACTCTGGTCTTTGGTCTTTTTGCACCAGTTAGTTTGTGGTATTCAATGTGAGGGACATGTTGGACTAATGACATCAGTCATTGCTACGCGGGATCCCTATAATGCCCAGAAGCTATCACATTCAATAACCAACCCAGCCAATTAGGGTGAACTGTAATAGCCACGATCAAAGATGGGGCAAGTCAAGGAACAAATAAAAAAACATGGAAAGGGAGTGGATTATTCAGCTCACCAAGTTTGAAAGTGAAGCCTCCATCACGGTATGTGGTTCACGGACTCCAGCCCAGCAGCAGGGCAATAGACAAAAAAAAGAAGGGGGTTACAGCATCTGCTTTTTATACTAGGGCTAAAAATGACTTTTTATAATAAATTTAAAATAGAAAAACCATGGTGAGAGATTGAAAATAAGAGGAGTGATAGGGAAGAGGTGATAGGGAAGAGGTGATAGGGAAGGGGAGGTTGGGAAAAAACGAAGGACAATGTCCACGAGTTTCAAGCAGAGCGCTCTTAGTCCTGAATCCATTTTATACTTGTACAGTGTAGAGAAAAAAAGATCCGAGCTTACAGCTCACTACATACAGGAATGGGGAAAGGCTTAATCTGATTCTGGTGTACTATTGTAGAGCTGAATCCCATAGAAACTGGAAGTACCGTAATAATCTCAGCCTATGAATAATAATCCAAAGAATCAAGGGACATTCAGTATAGAAAAGTGCTGAACCTGCATAGTAAGAGAGATTACGAATTGATAGCTCTGTCATACACTGCAGTAACAGCATCTTAAAGGGGTTGTCTGGTCCAAATCGATAAGTTTGATAAGTTTGGACTCTGTGTGACAGGAAATGAATGAACACCCGCAGCGTACCCACTGTGTGCTGCAGTGAATAGCTGGTTTCTCACCCGGGACTGGTATGGATGAGTTATACAAGTGTATGGATTGAGGCTGCACCCACTGGCCTGGAGTATCTATAACTTATACGTACCCTTTGTTTTCAGCTCAGAAACCGGCGACTTCCAGCAGAGCTGAATGTGTGTGCTGAGGGGGACTCATATGTCTGCAGTCACATAGAATGTCTGCAGACTTATTGATTTGAACCGGACAACCCACACTGCAAACAAGGAGGGCATTTTTTAACCCCTCAGTGCTATTTTTGCTACCTAGCCAAGATCCTGATCCCAAGGCTTGTGTGTCCTACAAGGTGTTCTTCCTTAATTGTGACATTGGAAAGCCAACATATTTTCTACGGCACCCCAAAAAAAATGTAAAAAAATCCAGAAATGTCAATACAAGTGACAGACAAGCTTAGAAAGTGTGGGTGTTGTGAAAAAAATGATTTTGATTTTTTTGCACACTTTTCTTTCGCCATCCAGTTACCACTAGCTACCATTCTTTTTCCCTTAGCCTTATTGGTTGAGGTCACTTGGACTTTGTTATATTATCTAATCATTTAGAGGCTTTTCAGTAATACGATTCAACTTTTTGAGGGGCAAATTTGATGAAGCTGGCAAATTCGGTTTTCAAATGATCCATCCAAGTTCTAACCAATGGAAACCTCACACATCCTGAGAATCGGTTTCTGAAGTTGCCAGTTTGAACTTGCCTATCTCCTGTCCCAAAGACAATGAATGGAGCAATGGCAAATGAACAATGGCAAATAGGGCACCTTAGAGCCCACTTTACTGGAAAAGTTAGCTTCTAACCCTTGGAAAAGTGATAACTTGCTAAGATGAAAAAAAAAAAAACAATAACATACAAATTTTGCCTAAGGGATGTATTTTATTTTTATTTTTTACACAATTTATATTACTTGATTCCATAATATTTTCCAGGTTATTAGAAGTAATTGTACATTAAATATTTATATTATTGCTTATTTGTTTCTTCCAAATTTTTGTGGAATTTACTACTATAATTATTAATCTTTTTAAATGATATTTAACCCTCTTCCTGAAAAGGCGATTTTCCTCTTTTGTCTGTTCATTTTTCCTTCCCTTTTTCCAAGAACCATATGTTTATTACTTTTCCATCCAACCACTGAGCCATATCAAAGCTTGTTTTTAGTAAGACAGTGTTGCTGAAGAATGTAAAAAAATTCCAAGTGCGGTAAAATTGTTTTAAAAAAATGCAATTCCACTATATTTTTGGGTTTACATTTTTTTGGTGTTTATTTTTTTTCTATATCAGCGATACAAACCATTGGTTGGATTGTAGCCCTAGCTAAACTTTTTTGGTGTTCATTTTTTTGGTGTACTGTATGTTCATCATACAGTAAAATGATCTGTGACCATAATTCTCCAAGTCACTACAATTATAGCAATTCCAAACCATTTTAGTTGCTTTTTTTATTTTGCTTCTGTCGCCATTTTCTGACATCTTTAACATTTTCCCTTTCCATAAAAGAAGCTGTGTGAGGGCTTTTTTTGTGTGTGATGAGCTGACATATTGATATCATTTTTGGGGTAGAAACGATATTTTTATCGCTTTTTATAGTACTTTTTAACAGTGCTGCAGAGAACAAAAACCTGGCATTCTCGCATTTTTACTTTTTCTTTTAACCATTGGTAAAATAATTAATTTTATATTTTGATGCTTCAGACTTGTATGTACACAGTTATATAACATATGTTTTTTCTGACTATTTTTAATGGGGAAAAATGATAACACATTTACTACATTTTTCTATGCTCTTAAAAACCTTTTTTGTGCTTTATTCTTTAGTCCCTTTAGGGAACTTGAATAATCGTCTGATTGCTTATACTATATACTGCGATACCAAAGTATTGCTGTAAAAATCACGGTCTCCTAAGTGTGCCAGTCTCAGATTGGTCTTTAAAGGGGTGCCATATTGGCAGGAACAAGGGACTTTAATAGTTCCTGGCTGCAATAACAACCCATCTGCACCCACTGATTGCATTTGGGGGGTGGGGGTTGATGTGAACATGGAATGTTGTTCCTCATGGTTTGCTAGCTTTAAATACTTCTGTCAGAGATAGACAGCTCCACCCACTGCTGTTCTGGGCAGATGATGACAGTGTGCCACAGCCAGCATCTGCCAGGAATCATTCAAGCTCAACTCCTAAGCTTGCATCAAAGAAGAAGACAAAATAATAGGTCATAAGTTGGGAAGCAGTTACTATTAAGGTGTCAACTAGTAGGCACGATTATTCAACAGTCTTTGGCTGTCAGTATTAAATCTTCAGTTCTGGTGGTAATAATTTCAGGATTTATGATAATTGGACAAAGCGACCTACTTCATTTTATCTGCAACAACATCGGGGCACCTTTAAAGTTAAATGGCTAGGAACAGTGTTATCTTGTATGCCAGCTACTGGAGCATTATGTAGCACTGAATCTCCACCATTGAACCAATGATGATTATGTTTTTACAGCTGTTGTGCCCACATGGTCATGGGGATGTACAAAACTGTGTAGAAATGCTTAATTTTGCTTTGCATAATAAACCTAAATATATTCGCATTGGAGCTGATTGTTCGGCATTGTAGCTTTGCAGAATTGTCTATGTGAATCTAACTGAGGAAGGCATCTGCTTAAACTAGTATGTACACCTTAGGATTGAATTGTTTTTTTTCCAAGTTCTTGGTCCCAAATCAAAATTTATCACAGAACCCTCCAATAACATGTGCTACGTGCTTGTTAGGATCACCAGATGAGGTGGATCCTCCAAACCCAAACTCTGGGTGGGTACAAAGGCCACAGGCAAGTGGGTGGGACACACAGGACAAAGATTGCTGAAATACTGGAAACCGCAGACAAGCATTAGATGTCCAGGAGACCACTGGCTGACAGCTGGGATGCTGGAAACCGCAGGCAGGAGATGTACAGGAGACCGTGGATAAGCAGCTAGGATGCTGTAAACTGCTAAAAGAAAGGGGACATCCAGAAGAGCAAATATCTGTAGCTGAGATCCTGGAAAATGTAGGTACACAGAAGACATCAAGGGCCTTCAGAAAGGAGGTGGGATGCTGGAAACCGCAGGCAAGCTGACAACGTCCAGGAGACAGTAGGTGGGAAGATGAGCAGGTCAAGGTGCATAAAGGAACTCCTAATCTTTGCAACACTGAAGTCTTAATGTATATCTTATGAGCCTTATATAGGCCAGGGCAGATGCCAACATGGAATCATGCCAGGTCATCTGCAAATCTCACCGTGGAGCACAACAGAGTCTAGTGGACCGAGATTAAGGAAGAAAGCACGGATTCTGGACAGGTGCGTAACAGTATTACACTGATGTCTTCTTATTTTCAATTAAGGACCTTGGGCCCCTTAAGATATCACATATTTCAACATTCAGCAGCATTTATTTATGTGCAAACAACATCATAATTTTAATAGTGAAACTGTCGAGGTTCTTTTAAGACCAGGTGGCTTTAGGAAAAAGCTGGCGGTCTTTTTCCTGAAGTGGCTTGGCTAGCAGGTTTGTGGCTGATTTTTGTGGTGGCTCAGCCTCCCTATTCTTTTCCCTGTACTTTCAACTATAAAGAAAAGACAGATTCCTAATGAAGCCGCCTGAAGAATTAACATGATACTTTTTTAACAGTTTCACGAGTTCAGAATCCTGAGGCGGTTTAAAAAAAGTAGCAAAAGGCAGAAAATGTGCACAGCAATGTGTTTTTGAAATTGCTGTTCATTATGTTTATTTTTTGCAGTGGTTTTGCACTGCATTTCAGGAACGTCTAGTAATCTACAATGAGAAAAAACTTTGTGTGCACATTCCCTTAGAGGTGTAGCAATAGAGGAGCAATGGCAGCAGTTGACTCTGGGCCTTAGCGTATGAGGGGAACCTAAGCCCTTTCTGCCACATAAGAAAAAAACAAGGAGTAAGCAATATATGGTAAATCTGTTCCTAGATTTGTGCATGGTATCCATAAACTTAAAGTTATGGCTCTGTGTATTTTCCTTCCACTTTCCCTGCCTGTAGACTCTCGGAAATTTTCACAAACCTCCTCAGTCTACAAAAGATCTATTTTGTGTAAAGCATTAAACTGTAACAGAAAAAGGTGGGGGAGAGGAGGGGTATGAAGCTGCAGTTTTTTTGTCTCTTAGTGTTTCAGTGGGACAGAATGTAAGAGAAAAGATGAAGGTGACATCCGATTGGCTCATAGTGGTCGGCACACTAAGAAGAGATCACCCACTCAGCAATATCCTTCCTTGAGAAGGAAGTTTATAATGGAGAATAATTCACAATCTCCGATTTTATGACTTCCCTTTAATTGACCAATAGCAAATATATTGCACAGTAAAGTTTTTGCAGTGATATAAATTGGAAGAAAGTATTTTATTTCTTTTTTTGGTCCTCTGGCAGTTTATTAACATTTAGGTTAATTAGACCTTTGGAAAAAAAGTGAAATCCTTAATTATGAATACATTTTATTAGTAGCAGTGCTTGTAATTGCAGTTTTTAGAATGAATGTTTTGTAAATTTTCATCCTTTACTTGTTTAATATCTTTAATGTAATGCAAATCTTTGGCCAACTACAGGCTATAACCATTCCATAATTTGTTTTTCTCAAGGGGAGTCTTAAGGCTTTTTACGAAATTACAGCAGATAGGCACCGGATCTGATGGCGGAACAGTGTTCTGACTAATGAAAATGTGTAATCACCTCACAGGCAGTACAAGCTATAACTTAGGTCTGGATGAATGTATGTCTTCTCTGTCATGCTCTGACAAGTGGTAATTGGTACTAGTTGGAGAATTATAACAGTATGTGGCGCTAATCTGGAAGTTATACATTGTGTACAATGAAGAAAATGGAAATGAAAATGAAATTGCATCCATATTATTAGCTGCCGTAGAGAACATAGTTGTCGGAGTATAATCTGAAAGAGTTTGGAACACTCTTAAATTGGCCATACACAAGAGATAACTTTTACCCAAATATTAACTTGGCCAACAACTATCTCTCTTAACTCCGCGATACACATAAGCTGACGGCTTGATGGATCTGCTAAAGGCTTGTTTCCCCAGAAATCAAAAGAAATAGGCATTGACATTTTAACTGCTTGATCTGCAAACTCAGGAGATTCTCAAACAATTAAGATGGTTGGCTGGTAATTCTAAAATTGGCTACTTTTCATGTAATGTGTAAGGTACCCTAAAAAAGGGTCTTTCCTAACAAGGATGTCCCTGAATAGAAGTCAATAATCAAACCATTGGGTTTCCGTGCAACCTATACTGCGTCTGTTGGCCTATTGCGCTATACCAATGGAGTGATTTATTACTAATGGACAATAGTGCTTTGGTATACTGAGTCTTATATTAGCAATGGAAAGATTTTGGTAAGAAGAAGTTATGACCTATCCACAGGATTGGTTGTAACTTCTAGAATGATGGAGGGCTGACTGTCGAGACCCCCACTGATCACCAGTATGGGGCCCTTTAAACCCAGTTAGAATGGCGGGGCAATGCACATGATTGACCACTGCTCTAGCCATTTCTTTTAGGGCTGATAGGAAAAAAAGGAGCACAGAGCTTCGTCAGTCCCAGAGAGAATGAATGGAGGGTGGTCGAGCATGCGCAATGCCACACTTTTCTAACTGCAATCAAATTGTCCCATTTTGGTAATCGTTGAGGGTTCCAGCAGGCGGACCATTGATGATGTAGAAATGCTTTATCTTTCATCCTATTAACCTCTTCCAATAGGAATTCTACTAATGTTTTCTAACAATACAATAAATGTGCACAGTAACGATATAAAACATTTTTTAAAATAAAAGAGAGTTAAAAAATTCAAATACATGGTATCTCCTGAATTGAAATGGCCCCTATAATAAATGTAAAAGATTTGTTCAGCCTTAGGGTACAAGTCTGAATTCACTCTATGTAGGCCACATGCTGTTAAGTTTCTCTGGTGCCGCTGCTGACAATGGTGGGTGTGTGACCACAAGTGTGCAATTTGCATACATGGGTTCACATGCCAACTAGACAGTCATGGTCTTGATCATTACAAGTGTATTGAGGTAGGCCAGAAGTTTCTATTCGGAATGTGACTGTCTGCACCCAGTGCCAAAGCCAGAGCATTCTCACAGCACTCACACTGTGCAAGATGTGAAGATTCACAAGTCTGAAATCACATAAAGTGACTGCAGACTTGCATGCTGAGGCTGGACAACCCCTTCAATAGAGAACGATGCAAAAAAAATGAAAATAACAATGGTTGAGTTTCCTATTATTCCATTCTCGTTACCTTCCAAAATGATAAAATTTAGCTTTGTTCACTTTAAAGGGAATCTGTCACCCCATTTTAGGCCTATAAGCTAATGCCACCGCCATCAGGGGCTTATCTACAGCATTCTATAATGCTGTAGATAAGCCCCCGATGTATCCTGAAAGATGAGAAAAAAAGGTTAGATTATACTCACCCAGGGGCGGTCCCAATGCAGTCCGGCCTGATGGGCGTCGCGATCCAGGTCTGGCGCCTCCCATCTTCATACGATGACGTCCTCTTCTTTGCTTCCTGTCGCGGCTCCTGCACAGGCGTACTTTGTCTGCCCTGTTGAGGGCAGAGCAAAGTACTGCAGTGCACAGGTGCTGGGCCTCTCTGACCTTTCCCGATGCCTGCGCACTGCAGTACTTTACTCTGCCCTCAACAGGACAGACAAAGTACGCCTGTGCAGGAGCCGCAGCGTGAAGACAAGAAGAGGACATCATCTCATTAAGATAGAAGGCGCTGGACCCGGGACCATGACACCCATCGGACTGAACAGCACCGGGACCGGCCCTGGGTGAGTATAATCTAACTTGTTTTTCTTATCTTTCAGGTTACATCGAGGGCTTATCTACAGCATTACAGAATGCTGTAGATAAGCCCCTGATGGCGGTGGCCTTAGCTTATAGGCCTAAAATGTGGTGACAGATTCCCTTTAAGTCAGTCTCAGGTTTAATAAGAATTCTCGACAAAATGGCGTATTGTTCTGTTTTGCACAATTAAAAAATGAACACCGTGGTGAACACAAGACTAACCATATTAGGCCACACGCACACATTCATTATTTGGTCAGTATTTTACATCACTAAGTCAAAATCAGGAGAGGAACATTCAGTGGATAAGTATAATAGAAACACGTTACCACTTCTGTATTTCTCACTCACTCCTGGGTTTGGCTTAAAAATACTGATGTTAAATACTGACCGAATGCTGAACATGTGACCTTGGTCTTATGGTCTTTTTGGTGTGTCAGATGATATTGGTGTTCATAATGTGCCGTCATTTTCGACAGTTCTGCCCCTATTATGATAGATCAGAGAGGCGAGATGAAAAATGCAGAGAGTCGTAATCCTTTTTACTTATTCCAAAACGGTTCAATTGTGAAATTATTGCTCGTTATTAGTGTTGAGCATTCCGATGCTGCAAGTATCGGGTATCGGCCGATACTTGCTGTATCGGAATTTCCGATACCGAGATCCGATATTTTTGTAATATCGGATATCGGTATCGAAACAACATTAATGTAAAAAGGTGTAAAAGAAAGAATTAAAATAAAAAAAATCGCTATACTCACCTCTCCGACGCAGCCGGGACCTCAGCGAAGGAACCGGCAGCGTTGTTTGTTTAAAATTCGCGCTTTTACTTGCTTACGTGAATTCCCGGCTTCTGATTGGTCAGGGCGGCCATGTTGCCGGGACGCGGACCAATCACAGCAAGCCGTGACGAAATTACGTCACGGCTTGCTGTGATTGGTCCGCGTCACGGCAACATGGCCGCCATTAACCAATCACAAGCCGTGATGTCACGGGAGGCTGGACACGCGCTTATTTTGAAAAGCGCGCGTGTCCAGCCTCCCGTGACGTCACGGCTTGTGATTGGTCACGGCGCCATATTGCCGGGATGCGGACCAATCACAGCAAGCCGTGACGAAATTACGTCACGGCTTGCTGTGATTGGTCCGCGTCCCAGGAACATGGCCGCCATTAACCAATCACAAGCCGTGACGTCATGGGAGGCTGGACACGCGCTTATTTTGAAAAGCGCGCGTGTCCAGCCTCCCGTGACGTCACGGCTTGTGATTGGTCACGGCGCCATATTGCCGGGACGCGGACCAATCACAGCAAGCCGTGACGTAATTTCGTCACGGCTTGCTGTGATTGGTCCGAGTCCCGGCAACATGGCCGCCCTGACCAATCAGAAGCCGGGAATTCACGTAAGCAAGTAAAAGCGCGAATTTTAAAGAAACAACGCTGCCGCTTACAATCGCCGAGGTCCCGGCTGCGTCGGACAGGTGAGTATAGCGATATTTTTTATTTTAATTCTTTATTTTACACATTTATATGGTTCCCAGGGCCTGAAGGAGAGTTTCCTCTCCTTCAGACCCTGAGAACCATCAGGAATACCGTCCGATACCTGAGTCCCATTGACTTGTATTGGTATCGGGTATCGGTATCGGATTGGATCCGATATTTTGCCGGTATCGGCCGATACTTTCCGATACCGATACTTTCAAGTATCGGACGGTATCGCTCAACACTACTCGTTATACAAAAAATCAATGAAAATGTAAAAAAAAGTTATGGGAACATAAAATCTATTTTTTTTTCTCTGGGATATGCTATTGTTCAAAAATAATAAAATAGAAAAAGATACCTCAGATGTCACTGGTACTTACCCAAATAAAAAAACAGCACTTTATTTATACTGCTCGATGAATGATACAAGAAAAAATAAGATGCAAAATCAATTACAGAATTTCAGGGTTTTTTCTGGCCATATTTAAAAATGCAAAATTCTATTAAAGAATTTGTGTTTTATTTTCCAAGATAATATATACGGTAATATAATCAATAATTTATCCCTCTAAACAGGTGCTTGTACAGATTGAAGATGGAAAAAAATAAAGATTCTGGCCATTAAATGCAACCGTCCAAAAAACTTAAAAAAATTAAATTGCTCCTGTCTTGTTTATTCTGTAGCCAGGTTGTTATAGTAAATGTAAAGAACCTCATTCTTTTCTTAGGGGTCCAGCGAGCAGGCTCACTTAAAGAGTAACTTAAACTTTTTAAAAATATTTTTTTCTCGTGTGCAAAGTTATGAAATTTTTCTGATCAGTTTCTTTTACTGTAAGCAGTACGGTACTCCAGTACTCCAAAGGCTTGCAAATAAACTGAGGAAAAAGCAGGGGTTTGGAAAACACTTGCATGCAATTTGTTTTTACAGGAATGACCATACGTCCACTAATAAAGGGATTTGAAAAGTTTCAACTTCCCATGCTGGACAAAAATGTATAAAAAATGAAAACTTAGTTACTCTTTAACCCCTTTACCCCCAAGGGTTGTTTGCACGTTAATGACCGGGCCAATTTTTACAATTCTGACCACTGTCCCTTTATGAAGTTATAACTCTGGAACGCTGCAATGGATCCCAGTGATTTTGACACATTTTTCTCGTGACATATTGTATTTCATGATAGTGGTAAAATTTCTTTGATATTACCTGCATTTATTTGTGAAAACAATGGAAAATTTCGCAGTTTGACAACTTTGAATTTTTATGCCCTAAAATCACAGAGATACAGTATGTCACACAAAATACTTAATAAGTAACATTTCCCACATGTCTACTTTACATCACCACAACTTTGGAACCAATTTTTTTTTGTTAGGGAGTTATAAGGGTTAAAATTTGACCAGCAATGTCTCATTTTTACAACACCTTTTTTTTAGGGACACATTTGAAGTCACTTTGAAGGGTCTATATGATGGAAAATACCCAAGTGTGACACCATTCTAATAACTGCACCCCTCAAGGTGCTCAGAACCACATTAAATAAGTTCATTAACCCGTCAGGTGTTTCACAGGAATTTTTGGAATGTTAAAAAAAAAATGAACATTTAACTTTTTTCCCCCAAAATTTATTTTAGCTCCAATTTGTTTTATTTTACCAAGAGTAACAAGAGAAATTGGACCTCAAAAGTTGTTGTGCAATTTGTCCTGAGTATGCTGATACCCCATATGTTTGTGGGCATGGCAGAGCTCGGAAGGGAATGAGCTCTGTTTGACTTTCCAATGGAAAATTGACTGGAATTGAGATGGGACGCCATGTTGCATTTGGAGAGCCCCTGATGTGCCGAAACATTGATACCCCCACAAGTGACACCATTTTGGAAAGTAGACCCCCTAAGGAACTTATCTAGATGTGCGGTGGGCACTTTGACCCACCAAGTGCTTCACAGAAGTTTATAATGTAGAACCGTAAAAATTAAAAATCATATTTTTTCACAAAAATGATATTTTTGCCCCCAATTGTTTATTTTCCCAAGGATAACAGAAGAAATTGGACCCCATAAGATGTTGTGCAATTTATCCTGAGTACGCTGATACCACATATGTGGGGGTTATCCACTGATTGGGTGCATGGCAGAGCTCGGAAGGGAGGAGCGCAGTTTGACTTTCCAATGCAAAATTGACTGGATGCCTCAACGCAACTATCTAACTATCCCTGTGTGGCCTAATTAAAATTAAAAAAAAAATAAAAATAAATAAATAATCAGGTTCCTCGCATCATGTTCTCATGCACTTTATGCAGTTAATAGCCTCTGTGTCTGTACTGCTACATACTTAGGCTGATAACTGGTTCATGCAGCTTTACATGAACACCCGAGCCTTACACTATGGCTGGTCCGAATAACTAAAGCAATTGTTACCATCCACCTCTCGTGTCTCCCCTTTTCCTCATAGTTTGTAAGCTTGCGAGCAGGGCCCTCATTCCTCCTGGTATCTGTTTTGAACTGTGATTTCTGTTATGCTGTAATGTCTATTGTCTGTACAAGTCCCCTCTATAAGTTGTAAAGCGCCGCGGAATATGTTGGCGCTATATAAATAAAATTATTATTATTATTATTATTAATTGAGATGGGACGTCATGTCGTGTTTGGAGAGCACCTAATGTGCCTAAACATTGAAACCCCACACAAGTGACATCATTTTGGAAATTAGACCCCCTAAGGAACTTATCTAGATGTGTGGTGAGCACTTTTAACCCCAAGTGTTTCACTACAGTTTATAATGCAGAGCCGTGAAAATAACAATTGTTTTTTTTCCCACAAAAATTATTTCCTAGCCCCCAGTTTTGTATTTTCCCAAGTGTAACAGGAGAAACTGGAACCCAAAAGTTGTTTTCCAATTTGTCCTGAGTACACTGATACACCATATATGAAGGGTAACCACTGTTTGGGCGCATGGCAGAGCCCAGAAGGGAAGGAGCGCCATTTGGAATGCAGACTTAGATGGAATGGTCTGCAGGCGTCACATTGCGTTTGCAGAGCCCCTGATGCACCTAAACAGTATAAATCCCCCACAAGTGACCCCATATTGGAAAATAGACCCCCCAAAGAACTTATCTAGATGTGTTGTGAGAACTTTGAACCCCCAAGTGTTTCACTGCAGCTTATAACGCAGAGCCACGAAATTAAAAAATATTTTTTTCCACAAAAATTATTTTTTCGCCCCCAAATTTTTATTTTCCCAAGGGTAACCATAGAATTTGGACCCCAAAAGTAGTTTCCCAATTTGTCCTGAGTACACTGATACCCCATATGTTGGGGTAAACCCCTGCTTTGGTGCACGGGAGAGCTCGGAAGGGAAGGAGCACTGTTTTACTGTTTCAATGCAGAATTGGCTGGAATTGAGATTGGATGCCATGTCGCGTTTGGCGAGCCCCTGATGTGCCCCCCAATTCTAACTGAAACCCTAACCCAAACACATTACTAACCCTAATCCCAACCCTAACCACACCCCTAACCCGAACATGCCCCTAATCCTAATCCCAACCACATCCCTAACCCCAACACACCCCTAACCCTAATCCCAATCCTAACCACACCCCTAACTCCAACACACCCCTAACCCTAATCCAAACCATAACCCTAACCACACCCCTAACCCTGACACACCCCTAACCCTAATCCCAACCCTTATCCCAACCGTAAATGTAATCCAAACCCTAACCCTAACTTTAGCCGTAACCCTAACATTAGCCCCAACCCTAACCCTAACTTTAGCCCCAACCCTAACCCTAACTTTAGTCCCAATCCTAACCCTTACTGTAGCCCCAACCCTAACCTTAACTGTAGCCCCAACCCTAACCCTAAGTTTAGCCCCAACTCTAACCATAACTTTAGCCCTAACCCTAACTGTAGACCCAACCCTAACTGTAGCCCTAACCCTAACCCTAACTTTAGATGCAACCCTAACCCTAACTTTAGATGCAACCCTAACCCTAGCCCTAACCCTAGCCCTAACCCTAATGGGAAAATGGATATAAATACATTTTTTACATTTTATTATTTTTCCCTAACTAAGTGGATGATCAAGGGGGTTTAATTTACTATTTATAGTGGAATTTTAGCAGATTTTTGTGATTGGCAGCTGTCACACACTAAAAGACGCTTTTTATTAGAAAAAATAGTTTTTGCGTCTCCACATTTTGAAAGCTATAATTTTTCCATATTTTGGTCCACAGAGTCATGTGAGATCTTGTTTTTTGCCGGACAAGTTGATGTTTTTATTGGTACCATTTTCGGGAACGTGACTTTTTTTATCGCTTTTTATTCCGATTTTTGTGAGGCAGAATGAACAAAAACCAGCAATTTTATTCTTCTGGTCAGCACGATTGCAGTGATACCTCACTTATATCATTTTTTTATGTTTTGGCGCTTTTATACGATAAAATCTATTTTATATAAAAAATAATTATTTTTGCATCTCTTTATTCTGAGGACTATAACTTTTTTATTTTTTCGTTGGTGATGCTGTATGGTGGCTCGTTTTTTGCGGGACAAGATGACATTTTCAGTAGTACCATGGTTATTTATATCCGTCATTTTGATCACGTGTTATTCCACTTTTTGTTTAGCGGTATGATAATAAAGCGTTGTTTTTTGCCTCGTTTTTTTTTACGGTGATCACTGAAGGGGTTAACTAGTGGGATAGTTTTATAGATCGGGTCGTTACGGATGCGGCGATACTAAATATGTGTACTTTTATTGTGTTTTATTTTTCATTTAGACAAAGAAATGTATTTATTGGAACAATATATATGTATATATATATATATTTTTCTTTATTTAGGATTTTTTTTTACATTTGTAAATATATATTTTTTTACTTTGTAACATTGTCCCGGGGGGGGACATCATGTTACAGTGACAGATCGCTGATCTGACACTTTGCAATGCACTGTGTCAGATCAGCGATCTGACAGGCACTGCAGGGACGCTTGCAAGCGCTTGCTCTGAGCAGGGGCTTGAAAGCCACCTCCTTGCAGGACCCGGAAAGGCCCCCCACGGCCATTTTGGATCCGGGGCCTGCAGGGAGGAGGAGGTAGGAGAACCTCGGAGCAACGCAATCATATCGCTTTGCTCCAAGGGTCTCAGGGAAGCACGCAGGGAGCCCCCTCCCTGCGCGATGCTTCCCTGTGCCGCCGGAACGCTGCAATCATCTTTGATCGCAGTGTGCCGGAGGTTAATGTGCCAGGAGCGGTCCATGACCACTTCTGGCACATAGTGCCAGATGTCAGCTGTAATAATCAGCTTATGACATACTATTCCGTCCATGGGAAGTAGGGCCCACCCCACATGGATGGAATAGTACGTCTAATGACAGAAGGTGTTAAACATGACATCGTTTCTTAAGTTTGCTTATAGAATGTACTCCACTCCTCCTGCAAAATATTATGCTTCCTGCTAACAATTTTAATGCGCCTGTTCTCCTTTAAGGATGCCGAGAGTTGTGGCGTCATAGATGCTCTTATTGCCTTGGTAATAATATTTAGATACTAACTAATACTGCAAAATTTAACAACTTTAATCTCTACCCAGGAAATGCAGAGAAATACCCTCAGACACTTTCCAAATGGCTACCATTGGTTGTGGTTTTGGAAATCTCTGCCGTCTGGTTCTTATTCTTATTCAGGCAAAATTGGACCGTTGGCAAGTATGGCTGTTGGTCGGGATCACAAAGAATAGAGCTGGATCAGAAAGAAGGCAGGAATTATCTGGCAGATAGCAGTAGAATGGGGCTTAAAAAGTGGCTAACGATGGCTAGAGACAAATTCAGACATCCATGTATCATGGTTTGAGTATGAACCATGATGTATGAATTGACTGTGGGTTGTGGGTCTCCTGACCGAACATTACAGCCTCATATATATTATATGCAAGCTTTCCAACTTTATTTTTTACATTTTCTTGACAGTTCCTCAAAAAATACAGAACAACAACTTTTTTTTACTGATTATTTTTTTTTAAACTGCCTTCAGCCCTATCTTAAGCCATGGCAACTTGATGGATGAATACTCTCTGTAGGAAGATTGATCTTGTGCAAACCTAGATAGGTCCACCAAAGTCTTCTCCAGCATTATCTTGATTGTATCAAGCCATCATGTTGCTGGTCTTCCTCTACTTCCTCTTCTCCTTGTTCCTTCCATTCTTCTGACCAAGATGTCCTTCTCCAGTGATTGCTCTCTTCATAAGATGTATCCAAAGTAGGCAAGTCGTACTTTGGTGATCCTTTCTCCGAGTGACATGTTTGGCTTGATTTGTTCCAAGATTGATTTGATTGTTCTTCTTGCCATCTATGCTATTGATAACATCCTTCTCCAGCACCACATTAGAAAACCGTAATTAAACATTAATACTTTAAGCTATACATGCCTGCAGCTCATAATTCTGGTTCAAAAACATCAGCCACATTCACTGTAAACTGTAAAAGGATGATAATTACACTCATAATAATCTAAATGAGTTTCTCCAGCTTCAAAAGAATCACAAATTTTTCTTAAAAAAAGGAAAAATTGTTCTATTTTTATGACCTTACAAGAATTTCTGGACAGCTGGCAACATTGCCTATATTTCGGAAGACCCATGGCCAGTCCA
This sequence comes from Ranitomeya variabilis, assembly GCF_051348905.1. Lineage (NCBI taxonomy): Eukaryota > Metazoa > Chordata > Amphibia > Anura > Dendrobatidae > Ranitomeya > Ranitomeya variabilis. The sequence continues at coordinate 553,437,745 of NC_135237.1, forward strand.
TGCAATGTAGTCGATACTTGTACAGTGATACACGGACATCTCCATTCAGCCTAACTATTCAAAGGTGAGTACACATTGACTAAATGGTCTTATTCTTTAAAAAAAATTGCGTAATTCAATTTCCCCACTGAAGTGACTTAGTTCTGCGATAACTAAAATCAGAAAGAATAAACCAGAATGGATATATACAGAAAGCACAATATTCACAGCTATGTTTGTTTTTCTTCCGACTATCAATATGCAATTCAGCTCTATCAACATAATTCAAACGCGCACCGAGCATTTCCGACTCCACCACATCGCGTTAGGCTTTCTGCAGAAAACAATACCCCTTTATGTAGCAATTTAATCGCAGCTCCGAGCAGGCTCTTAACATTAGTCCTAATGGCATCCAGCGTAATATAATTAGAAGCTTTTTCATATGTTAACAATTAGTCAAAGGCAAAAAAAAGCAAAACAATAAAAACCTTTTGATGATCAAATTAATTATATGACGGAGCCGGAATCTAAATGTTTATATTACTTTTCTTCTAAGGCGTTACATAAGTGGTACTGTTCATATAAGTAATCAGAAAAACAACAACAGAACAAAAGGCGCTGCCAACTGCAATAATAGCAAAGAAAATTACGCTCTGTGACTCAGCGCTGCACGGAAAGCAAAGAAACGTCCCGCGGAGGCGCCCTGCTCTGCCGAGAGCAATAATGTTTTTATTTTTTTTGACTGTAAATGCAATTTCAATGTAACATTAGGCTCTACGATCTGCGGACTCTTTCCTTGTATTTCCTAGTTGTCTTAGAAATTATGCTTGTGTAACCGGCAGTGTGACTGCTTGACTGTATAAATAACTATTACACAGGTAATTATGGAAGCAGAAGACCTGACTTTTTGTTAATGCAGAAATATAAGTTTGCTATCTAGTAGATTTAAATCTATTATTCGTAATTAATGCAGTGTAACTATGCTCTATATTATCTCTACATTCTCTTTAAGTCGGTAATTAAAGAGGCTGTCCATAAGGGTTAACTTATATAAGAGGACTCTGTAAGCTTTAAGTGGATTTGTCAACAGCTTTTACAATACAAACTTCATGTATTAATTTTAAAATTTCTTTGACCTAATTATCCTGGTGTACTTACTTTGAAAATGTATGTTAAGCCGGATGCATAATGCTCTTTTAATGTTTAACCCCCAATTTCCATCCAAGAAACACCTTCTAACTGTCTGCTGCTGAATCTCGACCTATCTAATCTGATTACCAGATCCTCAATGTCCCTCCGTCCTGCTGCTGAGTCTCTGCCCACCTAGTCTAAATCTTCACTCACCTTCTCTGATTAGTAACTTCTCAGTAGTCATTCTCTTGATTGCTAAAGTTCTACTCGCCTAGTTGGATTGCCTACCAGCAGCATGGATAAACCATATTTGGCTCCTTTTTCAACTAGTATAATTAACAGCTCCTCAGTGTCCCTCCTCCCTGCTGCTGAATTTCTACCTAACTAGTCTATTTGTCAGCTCCTCACTGTTCCTCTTTCCACTTGATGAATCTCCACCTACCCAGATTGATTATTTGCACCTCAATGTCCCTCCTACCTTCTGCTGTATCTTCACCCACCTACTCTGATTAACAGCTCCTCAGCGGTTCTTCTCCTAACTGCTAAATGTCTACTCACCGAGTCTGATTGACAGTTCCATAGTGTCCCTCCACCATGCTGATGAATGTCTGCTAACCTAATCTGGTTAACAGGTCCTCACTGTCCCTGCTACCTGTGACTGAGTCCTGTACACAGGTCATCGTGAAAGACAAGCAACAACTCGCGATATAGGGCATCGAAGGAAGTGATAGAATTACTGGATTTGCGCTAGGATAAGAACATCATCATCATCAAATCACAGCAGATTTACCGTATATACTCGAGTATAAGCCGAGATTTTCAGCCCCAATTTTTGGGTTGAAAGTGCCCCTCTCGGCTTATACTCGAGTCACTGTCGGTGGCAGGGTCGGCGGGTGAGGGGGAGAGGGCGCTGAGGCATACTCACCTGCTTCCGGGGCTCCTGGCGCTGTCCCTGCAGTCCCACAGTCTCCGGGTGCCGCAGCTCTTCCCCTGTTCAGCGGTCACGTGGGACCGCTCATTAGAGAAATGAATATGGACTCCACTCCCATAGGGGTGGAGCCGCATATTCATTCCTCTATTCAGCGGTAACGGTGACCGCTGACAGAGGAAGAGGCTGCGGCATCGGAGACCAGCTGTCCGGGGGAAGGAGCGGGATGCCGGGAGCAGGTAAGTATTACATATTCACCTGTCCGCGTTCCACACGCCTGGCGCCGCTCCGTCTTCCCGGCGTCTCTCCGCACTGACTGAGCAGGTCAGAGGGCGCGATGACGAATACAGTGTGCGTGCCACCCTCTGCCTGATCAGTCAGTGCAGAGAGACGCAGGGACGGGACGCTGAGGAGCTGCAAGCAAGAGAGGTGAGTATGTCATTTTTTTTTTATTGCAGCAGCAGCAGCAATGGCACAGCTTTCTATGGTACATCTATGGGGCAATAATGAACGGTGCAGAGCACTATATGGCACAGCTATGGGGCAATAATGAATGGTGCAGAGCACTATATGGCACAGCTATGGCGCAATAATGAACGGTGCAGAGCACTATATGGCACAGCTATGGGGCAATAATGAACGGTGCAGAGCACTATATGGCACAGCTTTCTATGGGGCAATAATGAACGGTGCAGAGCACTATATGGCACAGCTTTCTATGGCACAGCTATGGGGCAATAATGAACGGTGCAGAGCACTATATGGCACAGCTATGGGGCAATAATGAACGGTGCATAGCACTATATGGCACAGCTTTATATGGCACATCTATGGGGCAATAATGAACGGTGTAGAGCACTATATGGCACAGCTTTCTATGGCACAGCTATGGGGCAATAATGAACGGTGTAGAGCACTATATGGCACAGCTTTCTATGGTACAGCTATGGGGCAATAATGAACGGTGTAGAGCACTATATGGCACAGCTATGGGGCAATAGTGAACGGTGCAGAGCTGTTGTGAACTCTGTTTCCGGGCTCCCTCCTGTGGTCGTGAGTGGTACTGTGTGGGTTCTCTCTTTGGGCTCCTCCTGGTGGCTCTTTTTGTTAGTTTGCAGGTTTCTGGCTCGGATCAGCTGTCTCGTCATCTGCTAGTCAGGTTTCCTATTTAATCCACCTGGTCCTTCATTCCTTGCCTGTTGCCGTTGTATTCAGTGCTATTCTGATTGCTCCTGTCTACATCCGTTATCAGTCTCTCAAGAGAAGCTAAGTTTTGTTTGCTTACTTTTGCTCATCTGTGTTTAAGATGTCTCCTAGTATATGATGAGTTTTGTCCAGCTTGCTAATATGTGATTTCCTTGCTTGCTGGTGCTCTGGGGTGCTGAGTTGCTCCCCCCACATCGTTAGTTGGTGTGGGGGTTCTCGCATTCTCTGCGTGGATATTTTTGCATAGGGTTTTTTACTGACCGCACAGATCCCTAGCTATTTTCTGCTATCTAGTGTTAGCGGGCCTCATTTGCTCAAATTGTTTCATCTCTGCGTTTGTCTTTTCCTCTTAACTCACTGTTATTATTTGTGGGAGGCTTCTATATCTCTGGGGGTATTTCTCTGAGGCAAGTGAGGTCTTTACTTTCTCTTTAGGGGTAGTCAGTTTCTCAGGCCGTGAAGAGACGTCTAGGATTTCAGGAAACGTTCCACGGCTGCCTATAGTGTTTGCGGTTAGGATCAGGTTTGCGGTCAGTCCAGTTACCACATCCCCAGAGCTCGTCCTATTATCTTCTACTTAGCTGGTTAGATTTGTGATCCTCAGCCACTAGGATCATAACAGTGCAACAGGCCTAAAAGTGTTTAACCCTCCGTCACATACAACTGATCTGACAGGCGCTTCTCTTTTACTTTCATTTCTCCTTCCTCACCAGATTGTGAGGAAAGCCCCTTCCTCCAGGTAGTCTCCTGTCTCTTGAAGGTCTGTGAAACCTGATATCACAGTTGGATTTCAGAGCTTCAGGGGAGAGGATATAGCTGCACAGATCTCTCAGGCTCATTGTATGTGAATACGTCACATTCAGTAAGGTTGGTATTTTATGTTTTTATTCATCACAATAGTTTATTTAGCTTGTTTTATGAATGTATAGCACAAAATGTGAGGATATTTCATAGAAATAGGGGAGATTTTATAAAAGAAAGCGGAACCAGAAGGCTTTCAAATTATGAATGTCTCAAATGTCATAAAGCAATTTGCCTGACATGCAAAAATGGTGTGTAATTCTTGCTATTTGCTCTGCAAGTGTGACTTTTCTGGGGAAACCTCAGCATCTACTTCTGATTGAATATGTTTTTAATAGTACTTAAGGTACCTTAAAATTAAGTTTGTGTTCAAAAATTTTCTTTGTACATTTTTTTGAGAGAGTCGAACTGGGGACTATTTGGCGGGAGTTTTGAAAAGTTTGTATTTCATAGTTATTAGTTTTATGTTAAGTAAATGGGTTTTTTTGCAACTGATATGTGTAGTCTCTTTTATTACATCCCTATGAAGGTCACTGATCACTTTTAGAGCACTGAAATTGCAAACATTAGATATTATAGGTATTTTTCCAGCAGGCGCCTGACAGGCACATTGTATGTGAACTCGTTAGTCCGAATATTGTACGTGACGGAGGGTTAATGCATCGCAGAAGTGGGATAAGAGAAGTCCTGGGTACAATTTTTTTTTTTCCCTCTCCCTTTGCTGCAGTCTGTCCAGCTTCTCTCATCCCCTTAATCTCTGGGTGGCTTTGAGTTCAGCTGCAGACATGGATATTCAGAGTCTGACTTCTAGTGTGGATCATCTTGCTGAAAGGGTGCAAAGCATTCAGGATTTTATTGTTCACAGTCCTATGTCTGAGCCAAATGTACCTATTCCTGAGTTGTTTTCTGGAGATAGATCTAGGTTTCTGAATTTTAAGAATAATTGTAAATTATTTCTTTCTTTGAGACCTCGTTCCTCTGGTGATTCCGCTCAGCAAGTTAGAATTGTTATCTCCCTGTTACGTGGCAACCCTCAAGATTGGGCCTTCTCCCTGGCGCCAGGAGATCCTGCATTGCTGAATGTGGATGCGTTTTTTCTGGCACTTGGATTGCTTTATGAGGAACCTAATCTTGAGAACCAGGCAGAAAAGGCCTTGCTGGCTCTCTCTCAGGGTCAGGAGGAAGCTGAGGTGTATTGTCAAAAATTTCGGAAATGGTCGGTGCTTACTCAATGGAATGAGTGTGCCCGAGCTGCAAATTTCAGAGAAGGTCTTTCCGAAGCCATTAAGAATGTTATGGTGGGGTTCCCCACACCTGCGAGTCTGAATGAGTCAATGGCTTTGGCCATTCAGATTGATCGGCGTTTGCGGGAGAGCAAACCTGCGCACCATCTGGCGGTGTTTTCTGAACAGAAACCTGAGTCTATGCAATGTGACAGGATTCTGACCAGAATTGAACGGCAACGGCAAAATCATAGACGTCAGAATGGGTTGTGCTTTTACTGTGGTGATTCAGCTCATGTTATCTCAGCATGCTCTAAGCGTACAAAAAACTTCGCTAAATCTGTCACCATTGGTACTGTACAGCCTAAATTCATTTTGTCTGTTACTTTGATTTGCTCTCTGTCATCCTACTCAGTTATGGCTTTTGTAGATTCAGGTGCCGCTCTGAATCTGATGGATTTGTCATTTGCCAAGCGCTGTGGTTTTATTCTTGAGCCATTACAGTTCCCTATTCCATTGAAGGGAATTGATGCTACACCATTGGCCAAGAATAAACCTCAATACTGGACTCAGGTGACCATGTGTATGACTCCTGCACATCAGGAGGTGATTCGCTTTTTTGTGTTATATAATTTGCAAGATGTTGTCGTGTTGGGTCTGCCATGGTTGCAGGCTCATAATCCAGTCCTGGATTGGAAAGCAATGTCTGTGTTGATGAACATGAAAAAATAAGAAGAATCAATGCAGCACAGCCCCCCTGGCGTGGAGACAATGTCACGTGGAGTCTGTAAAGATATACCAGATCATACAGCAAAGAGCGGAGGTGCTAGCGTGAGGCATAAAAGTCCATAATAATAGCAATCAAAAGGAGAACGCCAAAGCACTCACCGGTCTTGCAGTTCAACAAGTCTTTATTATTTCATGTACAAAAAATGGAGATTCTTCACGGCACACGGGAGGACAAAGTGCAGGGTGCGGCGGACGAGACAACGGCCGTTTCGCGCTTAGAACAGCGCTTCAACGGGTCTAACAATGTCTGTGTTGAGTTGGGGTTGCCAGGGAATTCATGGCGATGCTCCATTGGTATCAATTGCTTCCTCTACTCCTTCTGAAGTCCCTGAGTTTTTGTCGGACTACCAGGATGTATTTGATGAGCCCAAATCCAGTGCCCTACCTCCTCATAGGGATTGTGATTGTGCTATAAATTTGATTCCTGGTAGTAAGTTCCCTAAGGGACGACTGTTTAATTTGTCTGTACCAGAGCATGCCGCTATGCGGAGCTATGTAAAAGAGTCTTTGGAGAAGGGACAGATTCGCCCCTCCTCGTCCCCTCTTGGTGCGGGATTCTTTTTTGTGGCCAAGAAGGATGGTTCGTTGAGACCCTGTATAGATTATCGCCTTCTAAATAAAATCACAGTCAAATTCCTGTATCCCTTACCATTGTTGTCTGATCTGTTTGCTCAGATTAGGGGGTCTAGTTGGTTCACCAAGATCTTCTGCGTATAATCTTGTGCGTATAACACAGGGCGATGAATGGAAAACAGCATTTAATACGCCCGAAGGCCATTTTGAGTACTTGGTGATGCCTTTTGGACTTTCTAATGCCCCTTCTGTGTTTCAGTCCTTCATGCATGATATCTTCCGAGAATATCTGGATAACTTTATGATTGTGTATCTGGATGATATTTTGGTCTTTTCAGATGATTGGGAATCCCATGTGAAGCAGGTCAGGATGGTATTTCAGGTCCTGCGTGCCAATGCCTTATTTGTGAAGGGTTCCAAATGTCTCTTCGGAGTCCAGAAAGTTTCCTTTTTGGGCTGTATTTTTTCTCCTTCTTCTATTGAGATGGACCCAGTCAAGGTCCAGGCTATTCATGATTGGACCCAACCTACATCGGTTAAGAGTCTTCAGAAGTTCTTAGGTTTTGCTAATTTTTACCGTCGCTTCATTGCTAATTTTTCTGGTGTGGTTAAACCTTTGACGGATTTGACCAAGAAGGGTTCTGATGTGACTAACTGGTCTCCTGCGGCCGTGGAGGCCTTTCAGGAGCTGAAGCGCCGGTTTTCTTCGGCTCCAGTTTTATGTCAGCCAGATGTCTCTCTTCCCTTCCAGGTCGAGGTTGATGCTTCTGAAATTGGAGCAGGGGCTGTTTTGTCACAGAGAAGCTCTGATTGCTCTGTGATGAAGCCATGTGCCTTCTTTTCAAGAAAATTTTCGCCAGCTGAGCGAAATTATGATGTTGGTAATCGGGAGTTGTTGGCAATGAAGTGGGCCTTTGAGGAGTGGCGACACTGGCTAGAGGGAGCTAAGCATCGTGTGGTGGTCTTGACTGATCATAAAAATTTGATTTATCTTGAGTCGGCCAAGTGGTTGAATCCTAGACAGGCTTGTTGGTCGTTGTTTTTCTCACGTTTCGATTTCGTGGTCTCGTACCTTCCTGGTTCGAAGAACGTGAAGGCTGATGCTCTTTCTAGGGGTTTTGTGCCTGACTCCCCTGGAGTTTCTGAGCCGGCTGGTATCCTCAAAGAGGGGGTAATTTTGTCTGCCATTTCCCCAGATTTGCGATGGGTGTTACAGGAATTTCAGGCGGATAGACCTGACCGTTGTCCATCAGAGAGACTGTTTGTCCCAGATAGATGGACCAGCAGAGTTATTTCCGAGGTCCATTCTTCTGTGTTGGCGGGTCATCCTGGGATTTTTGGTACCAGAGATTTGGTGGCTAGATACTTCTGGTGGCCTTCTTTGTCGTGGGATGTGCGTTCCTTTGTGCAGTCCTGTGGGATTTGTGCTCGGGCTAAGCCTTGCTGTTCTCGTGCCAGTGGTTTGCTTTTGCCTTTGCCGGTTCCTAAGAGGCCTTGGACGCATATTTCCATGGATTTTATTTCTGATTTTCCGGTCTCTCAGAGAATGTCTGTCATCTGGGTGGTTTGTGATCATTTTTCTAAAATGGTCCATTTGGTGCCCTTGCCTAAGTTGCCTTCTTCCTCCGATTTGGTTCCGTTATTTTTTCAGAATGTGGTTCGTCTGCATGGCATCCCTGAAAACATTGTGTCTGACAGAGGATCCCAGTTTGTGTCCAGATTTTGGCGGTCCTTTTGTGCTAAGATGGGCATTGATTTGACTTTTTCATCGGCCTTCCATCCTCAGACGAATGGCCAAACCGAGCGAACTAACCAGACCTTGGAAACTTATTTGAGATGTTTTGTTTCTGCTGACCAGGATGATTGGGTGACTTTTTTGCCATTGGCCGAGTTTGCCCTTAATAATCGGGCTAGTTCGGCTACTTTGGTTTCGCCTTTTTTTTGTAATTCTGGTTTTCATTCTTGTTTTTCCTCGGGTCAGGTTGAGTCTTCTGACTGTCCTGGGGTGGATTCTGTGGTGGATAGGTTGCAGCAGATTTGGAACCATGTGGTGGACAATTTGACGTTGTCACAAGAGAAGGCTCAGCGCTTTGCTAATCGTCGTCGCTGTGTGGGTCCCCGACTTCGTGTTGGGGATTTGGTGTGGTTGTCTTCTTGTTATGTTCCTATGAAGGTTTCTTCTCCTAAGTTTAAACCTTGTTTTATCGGTCCTTATAAAATTTTGGAAATCCTCAACCCTGTGTCATTTTGTTTGGACCTCCCCGCATCGTTTACCGTCCATAATGTGTTCCATAGGTCTTTGTTGCGGAGGTATGTGGTGCCTGTGGTTCCTTCCGTTGAGCCTCCTGCTCCGGTGCTGGTTGAGGGAGAATTGGAATACGTGGTGGAGAAGATCTTGGATTCTCGTATTTCAAGACGGAGGCTTCAGTATTTGGTTAAGTGGAAGGGCTATGGTCAGGAGGATAATTCCTGGGTTGTCGCCTCTGATGTTCATGCGGCCAATTTGGTTCGTGCCTTCCATGTGGCTCACCCTGATCGCCCTGGGGGTTCTGGTGAGGGTTTGGTGACCCCTCCTCAAGGAGGGGGGTACTGTTGTGAACTCTGTTTCCGGGCTCCCTCCTGTGGTCGTGAGTGGTACTGTGTGAGTTCTCTCTTTGGGCTCCTCCTGGTGGCTCTTTTTGTTAGTTTGCAAGTTTCTGGCTCGTCATCTGCTAGTCAGGTTTCCTATTTAATCCACCTGGTCCTTCATTCCTTGCCTGTTGCCATTGTATTCAGTGCTATTCTGATTGCTCCTGTCTACATCCGTTATCAGTCTCTCAAGAGAAGCTAAGTTTTGTTTGCTTATTTTTGCTCATCTGTGTTTAACCCCTTAACGACCGCCGATACGCCTTTTAACGGCGGCCGCTAAGGGTACTTAAACCACAGCGCCGTTAATTAACGGCGCTGTGGAAAAAGTGAATAGCGCCCCCCAGAGTCGGATTTTCTCTGGGGTCTCGGTTGCCGAGGGTAGCCGAGACCCCAGAGAACATGATTCGGGGCGGTTTTTACCGACCCCCGAGTTGCAAAAGTTGTTAAACGGTTAATTACCGGCGGTCGCAACAACAACAAAAAAAACGCGATTTGCCGTTTAATTTCTCTGTCCTCCGATGTGATTGCACATCGGAGGACAGAGAAATGTGGTCCCCGATGGCCCCCAATAGCCCCCCGATACTTACCTACCTCCCCCGGTGCTCCTCGTGGCTCCCGATGGGCGCCGCCATCTTTTTTCCGGGAAAAAATGGCGGGCGCACGCGCATTGCGCCTGCCGCCCGGCACCCGGAAGTTCTTTGGGGTCTCAGCTGCCGGGGGTAGCCGAGACCCCAAAGAACATGATCGGGGTCGGTTTGCACCGACCCCTGTTTTGCGATCGCCGGTAATTAACAGTTTACCGGCGACCGCAAAAAAAAAAAAAAAAAAGCGATCTGTAATTCTCTGTCCTCTGATGTGATCGCACATCAGAGGACAGAGAAATAGGGGGATTCGGGGACCCTAACATACTCACCCGTGTCCCTGGGTCCTCTTCTGTCTCCTCCTGCTGGCCGGCTTTTTCCTTATGGCGGGCGCATGCGCAGTGCGCCCGCCATCTGCTGCCATCTGCTGGCCGGCAGGAGAGACGAGTTGGGGCAAAAATTAGGGTTAGGGTTAGGGTTAGGGTTAGAGTTAGGGTTAGGGTAAGGGTTAGAGTTAGGGTTAGGGTTAGGGTTAGGGCTAGGGTTAGGGTTAGAGTTAGGTTTAGGGTTAGGGTTAGGGTTGGGGCTAAATTTAGGGTTAGGGTTAGGGCTAGGGTTAGGGCTAGAGTGAGGGCTAGGGTTAGGGTTAGGGTTAGGGCTAAATTTAGGGCTAGGGTTAGGGCTAGGGTTAGGGCTAGGGTTAGGCTACTTTCACACTAGAGTTTTTTGGCTTCCGTCGCAATGCGTCGTTGGAGAAAAAACGCATCCTGCAAAAGTGCTTGCAGGATGCGTTTTTTCTCCATTGGCTTGCATTAGCGACGCATTGCGACGGATTGCCACACGTCGCATCCGTTGTGCGACGGATGCGTCGTGCTTTGGCGGACCGTCGGCACAAAAAAAGCTACATGTAACTTTTTTGTGCGACGTGTTCGCCATTTCCGACCGCGCATGCGTGGCCGGAACTCCGCTCCCGCCTCCCCGCACCTAACAATGGGGCAGCGGATGCGTTGAAAAAACAGCATCCGCTGCACCCATTGTGCGGTGCTTACAACGCTAGCGTCGGTATATCGGCCCGACACACTGCGATGGGCCGAGTACGATGCTAGTGTGAAAGTAGCCTTAGGCTTCTTTCACACTTGCGTCGGTACGGGGCGGTCGCAATGCGTCGGCCCGACGTACCGACGCACGTTGTGAAAATTGTGCACAACGTGGGCAGCAGATGCAGTTTTTCAATGCATCCGCTGCCCAGTCTATGTCCTGGGGAGGAGGGGGCAGAGTTACGGCCACGCATGCGCGGAAATGGCGGACGCGACATACAAAAAAAAGGTTACATTGAACTCTTTTTGTGAAGACGGGGCTAAAGTTATGGTTAGGGTTGGGGCTAAAGTTAGGGTTAGGGTTGGGGCTAAAGTTAGGGTTAGAGTTGGGATTAGGGTTAGGGGTGTGTTGGATTTAGGGTTTTGATTAGGGTTATGGTTAGGGTTGAGATTAGGGCTGTTTTGGGGTTAGGGTTGTGATTATCATTAGGGTTGTGATTAGGATTATGGATCAGGTTGAGATTAGGGTTAGGGGTGTGTTGGAGTTAGGGTTGGAGTTATAATTTGGGGGTTTCCACTGTTTAGGTACATCAGGGGGTCTCCAAACACGACAGCCAATTTTGCGCTAAAAAAGTCAAATGGTGCTCCCTCCCTTCTGAGCTCTGCCGTGTGCCCAAACAGTGGTTTACCCCCACATATGGGGCATCAGCGTACTCGGGATAAATTGAACAACAACTTTTGGGGTCCAATTTCTCCTGTTACCCTTGTGAAAATAAAAACTTGGGGGCTAAAAATCTTTTTTGTGGGAAAAAAAATATTTTTTTATTTTCGCTACTCTGCATTATAAACTTCTGTGAAGCACTTGAGCATTCAAAGTTCTCACCACATATCTAGATAAGTTCCTTAGGGGGTCTAGTTTCCAAAATTTGGTCACTTTTGGGGGGTTTCTACTGTTTAGGTACATCAGGGGCTCTGCAAACACAACATAACACCCACAGACAATTCTATCAAAGTCTGAATTCCAAAATGGCGCTCCTTCTCTTCCGAGCTCTGCCGTGTGCCAAAACAGTGGTTTACCCCCACATATGGGGTACCAGCATACTCAGGACAAATTGGACAACAACTTTTGGGGTCCAATTTCTCTTGTTACCCTTGTGAAAATAAAAATTGGGGGGCTAAAAAATCTTTTTTGTTTGAAAAAAAAATATTTTTTATTTTCACTACTCTGCATTATAAACTTCTGTGAAGCACTTGGGCATTCAAAGTTCTCACCACATATCTAGATAAGTTCCTTAGGGGGTCTAGTTTTCAAAATGGGGTCACTTGTGGGGGGTTTCTACTGTTTAGGTACATTAGGGCTCTGCAAACGCAGCATAACGCCCGCAGACCATTCTATGAAAGCCTGCATTTCAAAATGGCGCTCCTTCCCTTCCGAGCTCTGCCGTGCGCCCAAACAGTGGTTTACCCCCACATATTGGGTACCAGCATACTCAGGAGCAATTGAACAACAACTTTTGGGGTCCAATTTCTCTTGTTACCCTTGTGAAAATAAAAATTTGGGGGCTAAAAAAATATTTTTTGTGGGAAAAAAAAATATTTTTTATTTTCACTACTCTGCATTATAAACTTCTGTGAAGCACTTGGGCATTCAAAGTTTTCAGCACATATCTAGATAAGTTCCTTGGGGGGTCTATTTTCCAAAATGGGGTCATTTGTTGGGGGTTTCTACTGTTTAGGTACATTAGGGGTCTGCAAACGCAACATAATGCCCGCAGACAATTCTATCAAAGTCTGCATTCCAAAATGGCGCTCCTTCCCTTCCGAGCTCTGCCATGCGCCCAAACAGTGGTTTACCCCCACATATGGGGTACCAGCATACTCAGGAGAAATTGGACAACAACTTTTGGGGTCCAATTTCTCTTGCTACCCTTGTGAAAATAAAAACTTGGGGGCTAAAAAATCTTTATTGTTAAAAAAAATATATTTTTTATTTTCACGACTCTGCATTATAAACTTCTGTGATGCACTTGGGCATTCAAAGTTGTCACTACACATCTAGATAAATTCCATGGGGGGTCTAATTTCCAAAATGGGGTCACTTTTGGGGGGTTTCTACTGTTTAGGCACGTCAGGGGCTCTCCAAATGCGACATGGCGTCCGATCTCAATTCCAGTCAATTTTGCATTGAAAAGTCAAATGGCGCTCCTTTGCTTCCGAGCTCAGCCATGCGCCCAAACAGTGGTTTACCCCCATATATGGGGTGTCGGCGTACTCAAGACAAATTGTACAACAACTTCTGGGGTCCATTTTCTCCTGTTACCCTTGGTAAAATGAAAATTTGGAGGCAAAAAGATCATTTTTGTAGAAAAAATTCGATTTTTTTATTTTCACGGCTCTACGTTATAAACTTCTGTGAAGCACCTGGGGGTTTAAAGTGCTCACCAGACATCTAGATAAGTTCCTTAAGGGGTCTAGTTTCCAAAATGGTATCAATTGTGGGGGGTTTCCACTGTTTAGGCACATCAGGGGCTCTCCAAACGCGACATGGCATCCGATCTCAATTCCAGCCAATTCTGCATTGAAAAAGTCAAACGGTGCTCCTTCACTTCCAAGCTCTGCGGTGCGCCCAAACAGTGGTTTACCTCCACATATGGGGTATCGACGTACTCAGGAGAAATTGCACAACAACTTTTGTGGTCTAATTTCTCCTGTTACCCTTGTGAAAATAAGAATTTGTGGGCGAAAAAATCATTTTTGTGAAAACAAATGCAATTTTTTATTTTCACGTCTCTACGTTATAAACTTCTGTGAAGCACTTGGGGGTTCAAAGTGCTCACCACACATCTAGATAAGTTCCGTAAGGGGTCTAGCTTCCAAAATGGTGTCACTTGTGGGGGGTTTCCACTGTTTAGGCACATTAGGGGCTCTCCAAACGCGACATGGCGTCCAATCTCAATTCCAGCCAATTCTGCATTGAAACAGTCAAACGGTGCTCCTTCACTTCCAAGCTCTGCGGTGCGCCCAAACAGTGGTTTACCTCCACATATGGGGTATCGGCGTACTCTGGAAAAATTGCACAACAAAATTTGTGGTTAAATTTCTGTTTTTACACTTGTGAAAATTAAAAAAAATGGTTCTGAAGTAAAATGTTTGCAAAAAAAAGTTAAATGTTCATTTTTTTCTTCCACATTGTTTCAGTTCCTGTGAAGTACGTAAAGGGTTAATAAACTTCTTGAATGTGGTTTTGAGCAGCTTGAGGGGTGCAGTTTTTAGAATGGTGTCACACTTGGTTATTTTCTATCATATAGACCCCTCAAAATGACTTCAAAGGTGATGTGGTCCCTAAAAAAAACATGGTGTTGTAAAAATGAGAAATTGCTTGTCAACTTTTAACCCTTATAACTCCCAAACAAAAAAAAAATTGTTTCCAAAATTGTGCTGATGTAAAGTAGACATGTGGGAAATGTTATTTATGAACTATTTTTTGTGACATATCTCTCTGATTTAAGGGCATAAAAATACAAAGTTTGAAAATTGCAAAATTTTAAAAATTTTCGCCATATTTCCATTAATTCCATTTTTCATAAATAATCGCAATTAATATCGAAGGATTGTTACCACTAACTTGAAGTACAATATGTCACGAAAAAACGATCTCAGAATCAGCGGGATCCGATAAAGCGTTCCAGAGTTATAACCTCTTAAAGTGACAGTGGTCAGAATTGTAAAAATTGGCTCGGTCATTAAGTACCAAATTGGCTCTGTCACTAAGGGGTTAAGATGTCTCCTAGTATATGATGAGTTTTGTCCAGCTTGCTAATATGTGATTCCCTTGCTTGCTGGTGCTCTGGGGTGCTGAGTTGCTCCCCCCACATCGTTAGTTGGTGTGGAGGTTCTCGCATTCTCTGCGTGGATATTTTTGCATAGGGTTTTTTACTGACCGCACAGATCCCTAGCTATTTTCTGCTATCTAGTGTTAGCGGGCCTCATTTGCTCAACCTGTTTCATCTCTGCATTTGTCTTTTCCTCTTAACTCACCGTTATTATTTGTGGGGGCTTCTATATCTCTGGGGGTATTTCTCTGAGGCAAGTGAGGTCTTTACTTTCTCTTTATGGGTAGCCAGTTTCTCAGGCCGTGAAGAGACGTCTAGGATTTCAGGAAACGTTCCACGGCTGCCTATAGTGTTTGCGGTTAGGATCAGGTTTGTGGTCAGTCCAGTTACCACATCCCCAGAGCTCGTCCTATTATCTTCTACTTAGCTGGTTAGATTTGTGATCCTCAGCCACTAGGATCATAACACAGAGCACTATATGGCACAGCTATGGGGCAATAATGAACGGTGCAGAGCACTATATGGCACAGCTTTCTATGGTACAGCTATGGGGCAATAATGAACGGTGCAGAGCACTATATGGCACAGCTATGGGGCAATAATGAACGGTGCAGAGCACTATATGGCACAGCTTTCTATGGTACAGCTATGGGGCAATAATGAATGGTGCAGAGCACTATATGCCACAGCTATGGGGCCATAATGAACGGTATGGAGCATCTATTTTTATTTTTGAAATTCACCAGTAGCTGCTGCATTTTCCACCCTAGGCTTATACTCGAGTCAATAAGTTTTCCCAGTTTTTTGTGGCAAAATTAGGGGGGTCGGCTTATACTCGGGTCGGCTTATACTCGAGTATATATGGTATATATATATACTAGACTGTGGCCCGATTCTAATGCATCGGGTATTCTAGAATATGCATGTCCCCGTAGTATATGGACAATGATGATTCCAGAATTCGCGGCAGACTGTGCCCGTCGCTGATTGGTCGAGGCAACCTTTATGACATCATCGTCGCCATGGCAACCATTATGACATCTACGTCGATACTGTGCCCGACGCTGATTGGTCGAGGCCTGGCGTCTCTGATTGGTCGAGGCCGCCACGGGTATTCTAGAATATGCATGTCCCTGTAGTATATGGACAATGATGATTCCAGAATTCGCGGCAGACTGTGCCCATCGCTGATTGGTCGAGGCAACCTTTATGACATCATCGTCGACATGGCAACCATTATGACATCTACGTCGATACTGTGCCCGTCGCTGATTGGTCGAGGCCTGGTGGCCTCGACCAATCAGAGACGGGCACAGCATGGTGACGATGATGTCATAATGGTTGGCATGTCGACGATGATGTCATAAAGGTTGCCTCGACCAATCAGCGACAGGCACAGTCTGCCGCGAATTCTGGAATCATCATTGTCTAATACAGATTTTTGTAAAATTTGAGCAGAATTCAATTAGATTCAAATTTATTCAACCATCTCTAAAATATACATATGAACACATAATAGAAATATTCATGCGTTAGAGAGAACTGCATATTTATGAATGTCGCTACAAGTGGCATTTACCTTCTTTGTCTGTGACGTGATTCTGGCAGCCAGCCAATGTTATGTGACATTTGCATGTTGGATATATCATCATGTACAGTTTGGAAGCAACAAAGACCAAGAGTAATTAAAAGATCAACTGCTCGAAAACATCACAAAATTAAAAGCATAAAAAGTAATTACGTTTCCTTCCTTACTCTTTGCTCTTGGTTCAACAGGTAAGTGTCTAGAAATGACCTGCTTTGAGTCAGTGCCGGAGGTGCAGTTACACTCGCCACTCTCTACACACAGCGATAATTGTACCCGTCGTCCCCATGACTGAAACCCAAATTATAAAAGAGAAATAAAGTTTATTTCCTGCTGGCAGCGGGGGTCTAAGTGTGAGCAAAACGCTATCAACCAGCAAATAACATCGATATTGCAGGTTAATAGTGTTTTTTTCACTTGACAGATTCCCTTTAAAAATAGTATAAAAAATTATTGAAATTACAAGAGTTAGATCAGTAATATGACCAAAATAATGATGGGTGAGGTTTGTATGGGATTAACATCCGAAATATTTAATTAGATCAACCGACTGCAATTCTTCCATAACTAAGGTACAGAGAAAGCAGATATCTAATAAGAATAATAGTAAACAAGGTAAAAATAAATGTTGTGGTTTTGAAAGGGATTCCCGACTTGGGGTTCAAGTCTGCAGTTACTCTCCAAGAGCAGGAGATCATGTGACCACAAATAAGCGATTTGCATGCTTCTGGCTACATACAGACTAGACTTGGATGTCATTACTAGGGTTGAGCGAAACGGGTCGGCCATTTTCAGAAGTCGCCGACTTTTGGCAAAGTCGGGTTTCATGAAACCCGACCCGACCCCTGTGTGGGGTGGGCCATGAGGTTTGCGATATCAGAAATCGGTATCGGAATCCACATTTAAGTGTAAAATAAAGAATTAAAATAAAAAATATTGATATACTCACCTCTCCGGAGGCCCCTGGACATCGCCGCTGGTAACCGGCAGCCTTCTTTGCTTAAAATGAGCGCGTTCAGGGCCTTCCATGACTCCTAATTCTAGGAATTTAGGACCTGAGAATTACGTCACGGCTTGTGATTGGTCGCGGCCGCCCATGTGACCGCCACGCGACCAATCACAAGCCGTGACATCATCTAAGGCCCTGAACGCGCTCATTCTTAAGAAGAAAGGCTGCCGGAAAGAAGCAGGGTGCGTCCGAGGGTGAGTATATACCTAATAGGAATATACTCACCCTCGGCTTCTTTCCGGCAGCCTTCCTTCCTAAGAATGAGCGCGTTCAGGGCCTTAGATGACGTCATGGCTTGTGATTGGTCACGGCCGCCCATGTGACTGCCACGCGACCAATCACAAGCCGTGACGTAATTCTCAGGTCCTAAATTCCTAGAATTAGGAATTTAGAACCTGAGAATTACGTCACGGCTTGTGATTGGTCACTTGCCGGTCACATGGGCGGCCGCGACCAATCAGAAGCCGTGACGTCATGGAAGGCCCTGAACGCGCTCATTTTAAGCAAAGAAGGCTGCCGGTTACCAGCGGTAAGGTCCAGGCTGCGTCGGAGAGGTGAGTATATCAATATTTTTTATTTTAATTCTTTATTTTACACATTAATAAGGATCCCATGTGTTGTGAACTGTGTTTCTGGGCTCCCTCTGGTGGTCACTAATGGTATTGTATGAGTCATGTCTTTCTGCATGCCTGGGCTTCAGCTGTTTCATTAAGCTGTGGGTTTTCCCTATTTAGTCCTCCTTAGGACTCAGTCTCTTGCCTGGTATCGATGTATTCAGTCCTATTTGGTCTCCTCCTGATTCCTTGCCATCTGCCTCATGCAAGAAAAGCTAAGTCCAGTTTGCATACTTTGGATCTTTTGCATTATCAGGGTTTTTTGTTCAGCTTGCTCAAAATGTGATTTTCTAGCTCGCTGGAAGCTCTAGGGTGCTGATATTCTCCCCCCACACCGTCAGTCAGTGCGGGGGTTCTTGAATACTCAGCATGGATGTTTTTGCAGGGTTTTCTGCTGACCGCATAGTTCACTTTCTATTTTCTGCCCATCTAGTTTAGTGGGCCTCACTTTGCTAAATCTAGTTCATCTCTACGTTTGTGTTTTCCTCTTGCCTCACCGTTATTATTTGTTGGGGGCTTTCTATATCTTTGGGGTTAATTTCTCTGGAGGCAAGTAAGGTCTTATTTTCCCTCTAGGGGTAGTCAGTTCTCCGGCTGGCTCGAGACGTCTAGAATCAATGTAGGCATGTTCACCAGCTACTTCTAGTTGTGTGTTAGGATCAGTTATGCGGTTAGCCTAGTTTCCACCTCCCTAGAGCAGTTCTATGTTATTGCGGACTTAGTCTGAATACCAGAGATTCTCTACCACTAGAATCATAACAGTATACCAGGCCCAAAAAGAAAATGTTTAAAGCATCGCAGAAGCGGGATTAAAAGGAAGTTCTGAGGTTTTTTTTTTTTGTTTGTTTTTTTGCAGTCTGTCTAGCTTCTTTCTTCCCCTTATACTCTGAGTGGTTTTGAGCTCTGCTGCAGACATGGATTTTCAGACTCTGACTTCTAGTGTGGATCAGCTTGCTGCAAGGGTGCAAAGTATTCAGGATTTTGTCACTCAGTCCTATGTCTGAACCAAAAATACCTATCCCTGAGCTGTTTTTTGGAGATAGATCTAAGTTCCTGAATTTTAGGAATAATTGTAAATTGTTTCTGTCTCTGAGACCTCGTTCCTCTGGGGATTCCACTCAGCAAGTTAAAATTGTTTTCTCCTTCTTGCGTGGCGACCCTCAAGATTGGGCTTTCTCTCTGGCGCCAGGAGATCCTGCATTGGTGAATGTTGATGCGTTTTTTCTGGCGCTTGGTTTGCTTTATGAGGAGCCTAATCTTGAAAATCAGGCCAAAAAGGCCTTGCTAGCTATCTCTCAAGGTCAGGACGAAGCTGAGGTATAATGTCAAAAATTTCGGAAATGGTCCGTGCTTACTCAATGGAATGAGTGTGCCCTGGCCGCAAATTTCAGAAATGGTCTTTCTGAAGCCATTAAGAATGTGATGGTGGGGTTTCCTATCCCAGAAGTCTGAATGATTCAATGGCTCTGGCCATTCAAATTGATCGGCGTTTGCGGGAGCGCAAATCTGCTAATCCTTTGGCGGTGCTGTCTGAACGGACACCTGACCCTATGCAATGTGACAGAATTCTGACCAGAGCCAAACGGCAAAATCATAGACGTCAAAATGGGTTGTGTTTTTACTGTGGTGATTCAACGCATGTTATCTCAGCATGCTCTAAGCGCTTAAAAAGAGTTGTTAATCCTGTCACCATTAGTACTTTACAGCCTAAATTTATTTTGTCTGTGACCTTAATTTGTTCATTGTCTTCTTACTCAGTCATGGCTTTTGTGGATTCTGGTGCTGCTCTGAGTCTGATGGATTTGTCGTTTGCCAGGCGCTGTGGTTTTGTCCTGGAGCTGTTGGAATTTCCTATTCCTCTTAGAGGAATTGATGCTACGCCATTGGCGGAGAATAAACCTCAGTATTGGACGCAAGTGACCATGTGCATGACTCCTGTACATCAGGAGGTGATTCGCTTCCTTGTTCTGCATGATTTGCATGATGTGGTCGTTTTGGGTCTGCCATGGCTACAGATCCATAATCCAGTTTTGGATTGGAAAGCTATGACTGTGTCAAGTTGGGGTTGTCGGGGGATTCATGGTGATACTCCGTTGGTGTCTATTGCTTCTTCCACTCCTTCTGAGACCCCTGAGTTTTTGTCAGATTACCAGGATGTATTTAGTGAGCCCAGGTCCAGTGCCCTTCCTCCTCATAGGGACTGTGATTGTGCTATAAATTTGATTCCTGGTAGTAAATTTCCTAAGGGTCGACTCTTTAATTTGTCTGTACCAGTGCATGCCGCGATGCGGAGTTATATAAAGGAGTCTTTTGAGAAGGGACATATTCGTCCATCCTCTTCTCCTCTTGGTGCAGGATTCTTTTTTGTGGCCAAAAAGGGTCTTTGAGACCTTGTATAGATTATCGTCTTCTGAATAAGATCACGGTCAAGTTTCAGTATCCTTTGCCATTGTTGTCTGATTTGTTTGCTCGGATTAAGGGTGCCAGTTGGTTCACCAAGATAGATCTTCGTGGTGCGTATAACCTTGTGCGCATTAAGCAGGGAGATGAATGGATAACAGCATTTAATACGCCCGAGGGTCATTTTGAGTACTTGGTGATGCCGTTTGGACTCTCTAATGCCCCTTCTGTGTTTCAGTCCTTCATGCATGACATCTTCCAGAAATATCTGGATAAATTTATGATTGTTTATCTGGATGATATTTTGGTTTTTTCTGATGATTGGGAGTCCCATGTGAACCAGGTCAGGATGGTGTTTCAGGTTCTGCGTGATAATGCTTTGTTTGTGAAGGGCTCAAAATGTCTCTTTGGAGTACAGAAGGTGTCTTTTTTGGGTTTTATTTTTTCCCCTTCTACTGTGGAGATGGACCCAGTCAAGGTCCGTGCCATTCATGACTGGACTCAGCCCACGTCTGTTAAGAGCCTTCAGAAGTTCTTGGGCTTTGCTAACTTTTACCGTCGTTTTATCGCTAATTTTTCTAGCGTAGTTAAACCTTTGACGGATATGACCAAGAAAGGTTCTGATGTTGCTAATTGGTCTCCTGCGGCCGTGGAGGCCTTTCGGGAGCTGAAGCGCCGGTTTACTTCAGCACCAGTCTTGTGCCAGCCGGATGTCTATCTTCCCTTCCAGATTGAAGTTGATGCTTATGAGATTGGTGCGGGGGCCGTTTTGTCGCAGAGAAGCTCTGATTGCTCTGTGATGAGGCCATGCGCTTTCTTTTCCAGAAAATTTTTGCCTGCTGAGCGGAACTATGATGTTGGTAATCGGGAGTTGTTGGCTATGAAGTGGGCATTTGAGGAGTGGCGACATTGGCTCGAGGGAGCTAAGCATCGTCTGGTGGTCTTGACTGATCATAAAAATCTGATTTATCTCGAGTCTGCCAAGCGTCTGAATCCTAGACAGGCTCGTTGGTCGTTGTTTTTCTCCCGTTTTGACTTTGTGGTTTCATACCTGCCTGGTTCGAAGAACGTGAAGGCTGATGCGCTTTCTAGGAGTTTTGTGCCTGACTCTCCGGGAGTCTCGGAACCGGCTGGTATTCTCAGACAGGGAGTGATTTTGTCTGCCATCTCCCCAGATTTGCGACGAGTGCTGCAGAAATTTCAGGCTGATAGACCTGATCGTTGCCCACCAGGGAGACTGTTTGTCCCTGATAGATGGACCAGCAGAGTTATTTCTGAGAATCATTCTTCGGTGTTGGCGGGGCATCCTGGGATTTTTGGTACCAGAGATTTGGTGGCTAGGTCCTTTTGGTGGCCTTCCTTGTCGCGGGATGTGCGTTCCTTTGTGCAGTCCTGTGGGATTTGTGCTCGGGCTAAGCCTTGCTGTTCTCGTGCCAGCGGGTTGCTTTTGCCCTTGCCTATCCCGAAAAGGCCTTGGACACACATTTCCATGGATTTCATTTCGGATCTTCCAGTATCTCAGAAGATGTCTGTCATCTGGGTGGTGTGTGATCGTTTTTCTAAAATGGTCCATTTGGTGCCCTTACCTAAGTTGCCTTCCTCCTCCGATTTGGTTCCTTTGTTCTTTCAGAATGTGGTTCGTTTGCACGGCATCCCTGAGAATATTGTGTCTGACAGAGGGTCCCAGTTTGTGTCCAGATTCTGGCGATCCTTTTGTGCTAAGATGGGTATTGACTTGTCGTTCTCATCGGCTTTTCATCCTCAAACTAATGGCCAAACCGAGCGAACTAATCAGACGTTGGAAGCTTATTTAAGATGTTTTGTTTCTGCTGATCAGGATGATTGGGTGACCTTTTTGCCACTGGCCGAGTTTGCCCTTAATAATAGGGCTAGTTCTGCCACTTTGGTTTCGCCCTTTTTCTGCAATCTTGGTTTTCATCCTCATTTTTCCTCGGGTCAGGTTGAACCTTCTGATTGTCCTGGGGTTGATTCTGTGGTGGATAGGTTGCAGCGGATTTGGAACCATGTGATGGGCAATTTGAAATTGTCACAGGAGAAGGCTCAGCGTTTGCCAACCGTCCCCGCGGTGTGGGTCCCCGACTTCGTGTTGGGGATTTGGTTTGGTTGTCTTCTCAGCATGTTTTTGAAGGTCTCCTCTCCTAAGTTCAAGCCTCGCTTTATCAGTCCTTATAAGATTTTAGAAATCCTTAACCCGGTGTCTTTTCGTTTGGACCTTCCAGCGTCATTTGCTATTCATAATGTATTCCATAGGTCCTTGTTGCGGCGGTACGTGGTGCCTGTGGTCCCTGCTGTTGAACCTCCTGCTCCGGTTTTGGTTGAGGGCGAGTTGGAGTATGTAGTGGAGACGATCTTGGATTCTCGTATCTCTAGACATAGACTTCAATATTTGGTTAAATGGAAGGGTTATGGTCAGGAGGATAATTCCTGGGTTGTCGCCTCTGATGTTCATGCGGCTGATTTGGTTCATGCCTTTCACGCTGCTCATCCTGATCATCCTGGGGGTCTTGGTGAGGGTTCAGTGACCCCTCCTCAAGGGGGGGGTACTGTTGTGAACTGTGTTTCTGGGCTCCCTCTGGTGGTCACTAATGGTATTGTATGAGTCATGTCTTTCTGCATGCCTGGGCTTCAGCTGTTTCATTAAGCTGTGGGTTTTCCCTATTTAGTCCTCCTTAGGACTCAGTCTCTTGCCTGGTATCGATGTATTCAGTCCTATTTGGTCTCCTCCTGATTCCTTGCCATCTGCCTCATGCAAGAAAAGCTAAGTCCAGTTTGCATACTTTGGATCTTTTGCATTATCAGTAGTGTTGAGCATTCCGATGCTGCAAGTATCGGGTATCGGCCGATACTTGCTGTATCGGAATTCCGATACCGGGATTCCGATACTCTTGTGGTATCGGATATCGGGTATCGCAACAACATTAATGTTAAAATGTGTAAAAGAGAGAATTAAAATAAAAAATATCGCTATACTCACCTCTCCGACGCAGCCGGGACTTCAGCGAGGGAACCGGCAGCGTTGTTTGTTTAAAATTCGCGCTATTACTTGGTTACGTGAATTCCCGGCTTGTGATTGGTCAGGTCGGCCATGTTGCCGGGACGCGGACCAATCACAGCAAGCCGTGACGAAATTACGTCACGGCTTGCTGTGATTGGTCCGTGTCCCGGCAATATGGCCGCCCTGACCAATCACAAGCCGTGACGTCACGGGAGGCTGGACACGCGCCCATTTTAAAATGAGCGCGTCCAGCCTCCCGGCTTGTGATTGGTTGACCGCGGCGCAACCAATCACAAGCCGTGACGTCACGGGAGGCTGGACACGCGCCCATTTTAAAATGAGCGCGTGTCCAGCCTCCCGTGACGTCACGGCTTGTGATTGGTCAGGGCGGCCATATTGCCGGGACGCGGACCAATCACAGCAAGCCGTGACGTAATTTCGTCACGGCTTGCTGTGATTGGTCCGCGTCCCGGCAACATGGCCGACCTGACCAATCACAAGCCGGGAATTCACGTAACCAAGTAATAGCGCGAATTTTAAACAAACAACGCTGCCGGTTCCCTCGCTGAAGTCCCGGCTGCGTCGGACAGGTGAGTATAGCGATATTTTTTATTTTAATTCTTTCTTTTACACATTTATATGGTTCCCAGGGCCTGAAGGAGAGTTTCCTCTCCTTCAGACCCTGGGAACCATCAGGAATACCGTCCGATACCTGAGTCCCATTGACTTGCATTGGGATCGGGTATCGGTATCGGATTGGATTCCGATACTGTGACGGTATCGGCCGATACTTTCCGATACCGATACTTTCCGATATCGGAAAGTATCGCTCAACACTAATTATCAGGGTTTTTTGTTCAGCTTGCTCAAAATGTGATTTTCTAGCTCGCTGGAAGCTCTAGGGTGCTGATATTCTCCCCCCACACCGTCAGTCGGTGCGGGGGTTCTTGAATACTCAGCGTGGATGTTTTTTCAGGGTTTTCTGCTGACCGCATAGTTCACTTTCTATTTTCTGCCCATCTAGTTTAGTGGGCCTCACTTTGCTAAATCTAGTTCATCTCTACGTTTGTGTTTTCCTCTTGCCTCACCGTTATTATTTGTTGGGGGCTTTCTATATCTTTGGGGTTAATTTCTCTGGAGGCAAGTGAGGTCTTATTTTCCCTCTAGGGGTAGTCAGTTCTCCGGCTGGCTCGAGATGTCTAGAATCAATGTAGGCACGTTCACCGGCTACTTCTAGTTGTGTGTTAGGATCAGTTATGCGGTTAGCCTAGTTTCCACCTCCCTAGAGCAGTTCTATGTTATTGCGGACTTAGTCTGAATACCAGAGATTCTCTACCACTAGAATCATAACACCCAGGGCCTGAAGGAGAGTTTCCTCTCCTTCAGACCCTGGGAACCATAGTATCCCATTGCACTGCATTGGGTTTCGTGTTTCGGCTGACCCCTGTCATGATTCCCAATGGCAGGGACTTAGGCAAAAAACGGACAAGCTCTAGGAAGGATGGTATCTTAGGTAACCGCGATACTGAACCTAACACGCAACTAAAAATAGCCAGGGGGTGTGCCTACGTTGTCTCTAGACACCTCGCGCCAGCCGGAGAACTAACTACCCCTAATAGAGGAATTCACAGACCTGACTTGCCTCCAGGGAAACCCCAAAGGTTATAGTAGCCCCCCACATATAATAACGGTTAGGTAAGAGGAAAACACAAACGCAGTATGAATATAGATTCAGCAAAGCGAGGCCCTCTGACTAGATAGCGGAATATACAAAAGAGGACTTCGCGGTCACCTCAAAACCCTGAACAGCCATCCTGGAATTACCTTAACTCCGTTGTCAACTCATGACACCGGAGTAGCAATTCCAGATCACTAGAGCTTCCAGCCGCACGAGATATGAAAATGCATGCTGGACAAAACAAACACAAAAGCCAAAGATTCAACTTAGCTGACTTGCAGACTTGGAGCAGGAAGCAAGCAACAAGGTGCTCTGATAACATTGATTGCCGGCACTGCAATGACTGGGAAGCCAGACTAAATAGGAGACTCCCAATTTCCTAATGGAAACAGGTGCACTGGAAAAAACAAGACACCAGTCAACCAGTACCACCAGTAACCACCAGAGGGAGCCCAAAAACAGAATTCACAACAGTACCCCCCCCCTTAAGGAGGGGGCACGAACCCTCATGAGAACCACCAGGGCGATCTGGATGCGCCCTATGAAAGGCGCGAACCAAATCCGAAGCATGAACATCAGAGGCAGTCACCCAAGAATTATCCTCCTGACCGTATCCCTTCCATTTAACCAAATACTGAAGTCTCCGTCTGGAAATGCGAGAGTCCAAAATCTTCTCCACAACATACTCCAATTCACCCTCCACCAGCACAGGAGCAGGAGGCTCAACAGAAGGAACAACCGGTACCTCGTACCTCCGCAACAACGACCGATGGAAGACATTATGAATGGTGAAAGATGCTGGTAGATCCAAACGAAAAGATACAGAATTAAGAATCTCCAAAATCTTATAAGGACCTATAAACCGAGGCTTAAACTTAGGAGAGGAGACCTTCATAGGGACAAAACGAGAAGACAACCACACCAAGTCCCCAACACGGAGATGATGACCCACAGGACGATGACGATTAGCAAACTGCTGAGTCTTCTCCTGAGACAGCTTCAAATTGTCCACCACATGACTCGAAATCTGGTGCAGTCTATCCACCACAGTGTCCACTCCAGGACAATCCGAAGATTCCACCTGGCCAGATGAAAAATGAGGGTGAAACCCTGAATTGCAAAAGAAAGGAGAAACCAGAGTGGCAGAACTGGCCCGATTATTGAGGGCAAACTCTGCCAACGGCAAAAAGGCGACCCAATCATCCTGATCAGCAGACACAAAACACCTCAAATAAGTCTCCAAGGTCTGATTAGTTCGCTCCGTCTGGCCATTAGTCTGGGGATGGAACGCAGACGAAAAAGACAAATCAATGCCCATCCTGGCACAGAACGCTCGCCAGAACCTGGACACAAATTGAGATCCCCTGTCAGAAACGATGTTTTCCGGGATACCATGTAAACGAACCATATTCTGAAAAAATAAAGGAACCAACTCCGATGAAGAAGGCAATTTGGGCAAGGGTACCAAATGAACCATCTTAGAAAAACGGTCACACACCACCCAAATGACGGACATTTTCTGAGAAACCGGGAGGTCCGAGATAAAGTCCATAGAGATGTGCGTCCACGGCCTCTTCGGAATAGGCAAGGACAACAACAATCCACTAGCCCGAGAACAGCAAGGCTTGGCCCGAGCACAAACATCACAAGACTGTACAAAGGTACGCACATCCCGAGACAGGGAAGGCCACCAGAAGGACCTGGCCACCAAATCTCTGGTACCAAAAATTCCAGGGTGACCTGCCAACACAGAAGAATGAACCTCTGAGATGACTCTACTGGTCCATTCATCTGGAACAAACAGTCTCCCAGGCGGACAACGATCAGGCCTATCAGTCTGAAACTCCTGCAAAGCACGCCGCAAGTCTGGGGAGACAGCAGACAAAATCACTCCATCCTTAAGGATACCCGTAGGCTCAGAATCACCAGAGGAGTCAGGCTCAAAACTCCTAGAAAGAGCATCTGCCTTCACATTTTTCGAGCCCGGCAAGTATGAAACCACAAAATTAAACCGGGAGAAAAACAAAGACCAGCGTGCCTGTCTAGGATTCAGACGCCTGGCAGACTCAAGGTAAATCAGATTCTTGTGATCAGTCAAGACCACCACCTGATGTCTAGCACCCTCAAGCCAATGACGCCACTCCTCAAATGCCCACTTCATAGCCAAGAGCTCCCGATTACCGACATCATAATTTCGCTCGGCGGGCGAAAATTTTCGAGAGAAGAATGCACATGGTCTCATCACTGAGCAATCGGGACCTTTCTGCGACAAAACCGCCCCTGCTCCAATCTCGGAAGCATCAACCTCAACCTGAAAAGGGAGCGAAACATCAGGCTGACGCAACACAGGGGCAGAAGAAAAGCGGCGCTTAAGCTCCCGAAAGGCCTCCACAGCCGCAGAGGACCAATTGGCAACATCAGCACCCTTCTTAGTCAAATCAGTCAGAGGTCTAACCACACTTGAAAACCCAGTTATAAATCGACTATAGAAATTAGCAAAGCCCAAGAACTTCTGAAGACTCTTCAGGGAAGTAGGCTGCGTCCAATCACAAATAGCCCGAACCTTGACAGGATCCATCTCAACAGAAGAAGGGGAAAAAATATACCCCAAAAAGGAGATCTTCTGAACCCCAAAAATGCACTTTGAACCCTTTACAAACAAAGAATTGGACCGCAAAACCTGAAAAACCTTCCTAACCTGTTGAACATGCGACTCCCAGTCATCCGAAAAAATCAAAATATCATCCAAATACACAATCATAAATTTATCCAGGTGTTTACGGAAAATATCGTGCATAAAGGACTGAAAGACTGAAGGAGCATTAGAAAGACCAAAAGGCATTACCAAATACTCAAAATGGCCCTCGAGCGTATTAAATGCAGTTTTCCACTCATCTCCCTGCTTAATCCGCACCAAATTATACGCACCCCGAAGATCAACCTTAGAGAACCACTTTGCCCCTTTAATACGAGCAAATAAATCAGTCAATAGTGGCAAAGGATACTGATATTTGACTGTAATCTTATTCAATAAGCGATAATCAATACAGGGCCTCAGGGAGCCATCTTTTTTACCCACGAAAAAAAAACCTGCTCCTAAAGGGGATGAGGATAGACGGATATGTCCCTTTTCCAAGGACTCCTTAATATACTCTCGCATAGCAGCATGCTCAGGCACAGACAGATTGAACAAACGACCCTTGGGAAACTTGCTGCCAGGAATCAATTCTATAGCGCAATCACAATCCCGGTGAGGGGGAAGAGAACCAAGTTTAGGCTCCTCAAAAACATCACCATAATCAGACAAAAATGCCGGAATTTCAGAGGGAGTAGATGAAGCAATGGAAACCAAAGGTACTTCCCCATGAGCCCCCTGACATCCCCAGCTTAACACAGACATTGTTTTCCAGTCGAGGACTGGATTATGAGTTTGCAACCATGGCAATCCAAGCACTAAGACATCATGCAAGTTATGCAACACAAGGAAGCGAATCACCTCCCGATGGTCAGGAGTCATACACATAGTCACTTGTGTCCAGAATTGTGGTTTATTCCTAGCCAAAGGTGTGGAGTCGATACCCTTCAGAGGGATAGGAACTTCCAAAGGCTCTAGGCTAAACCCACAACGTCTGGCAAAGGACCAATCCATAAGACTCAAGGAAGCGCCAGAATCCACATAGGCATCCACAGTGATAGATGACAATGAACAAATCAAAGTTACAGACAAAATAAACTTAGATTGTAAGGTGCCAATTGAAAAAGACTTATCAACCTTTTTTGTGCGTTTAGAGCATGCTGATATAACATGAGCAGAATCACCACAGTAGAAGCACAACCCATTTTTGCGCCTATAATTCTGCCGTTCACCTCTGGACAGAATTCTATCACATTGCATAATCTCTGGTGCCTGCTCAGAAGACACCGCCAAATGGTGCACAGGTTTGCGCTCCCGTAAACGCCGATCAATCTGAATAGCCATAGTCATGGATTCATTCAGACCTGTGGGCGTAGGAAACCCCACCATGACATCTTTAACGGCGTCAGAGAGACCTTCTCTGAAATTCGCCGCCAGGGCGCACTCATTCCACTGAGTAAGCACAGACCATTTTCGAAATTTTTGACAATATATTTCAGCTTCATCATGCCCTTGAGAGAGGGCTATTAAGGCCTTTTCAGCCTGAATCTCCAAATTAGGTTCCTCATAGAGCAACCCCAGTGCCAGAAAAAACGCATCCACATTAAGCAGCGCAGGATCCCCTGGTGCCAATGCAAATGCCCAATTCTGGGGGTCACCCCGCAACAAGGAAATAACAATCAACCTGCTGAGCGGGGTCTCCAGTGGAGCGAGATCTCAGAGAAAGATACAATTTACAATTGTGCTTAAAATTCAAAAAACGAGATCTATCTCCAGAAAAGAACTCGGGTATAGGGATCTTGGGTTCAGACACAGGAGCATGCATAACATAGTCTTGGATATTTTGAACCTTAGAAGCGAGAGCATTCAGGTTTGAAGCCAAACTCTGGATATCCATTTTTCAACAGCAGAGATCTGAGCCATTCAGGGGTTAAGAGGAGAGAAAAAAAACAGCAGACTGCAATTATGGCTAGGAGAACTTCTGAGCAAAAAAAAAAAAAAAAGTGTCAGAAACTTCTTTTTACTCTCTTTCTTCAGCCAATACTCTTAATACATTAGGCCGGCAATACTGTCATGATTCCCAATGGCAGGGACTTAGGCAAAAAACGGACAAGCTCTAGGAAGGATGGTATCTTAGGTATCCGCAATACTGAACCTAACACGCAACTAAAAATAGCCAGGGGGTGTGCCTACGTTGTCTCTAGACACCTCGCGCCAGCCGGAGAACTAACTACCCCTAATAGAGGAATACACAGACCTGACTTGCCTCCAGGGAAACCCCAAAGGTTATAGTAGCCCCCCACATATAATAACGGTTAGGTAAGAGGAAAACACAAACGCAGTATGAATATAGATTCAGCAAAGCGAGGCCCTCTGACTAGATAGCGGAATATACAAAAGAGGACTTCGCGGTCACCTCAAAACCCTGAACAGCCATCCTGGAATTACCTTAACTCCGTTGTCAACTCATGACACCGGAGTAGCAATTCCAGATCACTAGAGCTTCCAGCCGCACGAGATATGAAAATGCATGCTGGACAAAACAAACACAAAAGCCAAAGATTCAACTTAGCTGACTTGCAGACTTGGAGCAGGAAGCAAGCAACAAGGTGCTCTGATAACATTGATTGCCGGCACTGCAATGACTGGGAAGCCAGACTAAATAGGAGACTCCCAATTTCCTAATGGAAACAGGTGCACTGGAAAAAACAAGACACCAGTCAACCAGTACCACCAGTAACCACCAGAGGGAGCCCAAAAACAGAATTCACAACAGACCCCGACCCCGACTTTTTTTATAGGATCGGCCGATTTCACTTGACCCGACTTTTGAGAAAGTCGGGTTTCGTGAAACCCGACCCGATCCTATAAAAATAAAAGTCGCTCAACCCTAGTCATTACTAATTTCGCTTGTATTGTGCAAGGTTAGCAAGTCTAGTCGGCACAAGACCGCATGTTTCCACCTGTGCCCGGTGACGGCTGTGAGGTTTTAAAAGTCGGCAGTCACAAAGAATCACTTCAGATGTGAATCCCAAGCCTGGAAACCATTTTATCCCCATAGTGACTAGGCAAATTTTGACCTAAATGATGATGCCAAGTTTTTGAAAGCTGACTAGTGTCACTTTATGTAGTAATAACTCAGAAAAGCTTCAATGAAAACCATGTCTTCAAAGGGAGATTTGTAGTTAAAATTCTGCGCTGCCGCTAAGATGAATTTCAGGAGAGTATAGTTGATTCACAATGGTTTTTTTCAATGTGTTTCAGGGGTTTCATGCCCCCTTCATCAGGAAATACCACACAATGAAAACCAGTTATTCTGAGATAGGGTTTTTTTGTGACATATTGTACTTTATGTTAGTGATAAATTTAGGTCCAAATTTTTTGCAATTATTTGTCAAAATTGTCCCAATTTTCAAACTTTCAATATTTATATCCTTAAACTAGTCATGCTGTACAAAATAATTAATATATACCATTTCCCATATGTCTACTTTACATCTGCAACATTTTTTTCATATGTCATTTTATTTTGTTAGGATGTTAGGAAGGTTAAATTTTAGTTAGTTATCAGCACGTTTTCATTTTTTCAAGAAATTTCCAAAACCTGTTTTTTTTAGTGATTTTTGGTTTAAAATGTACTCTGAGGGGCCCATATATTGGGAAACTTCCCAAACACAAATTTGGACATTGCCCACACAGAGACTAGATGGAATACAAAGTGACTCCCTCTGCCTCTTTAAGTGAGTGGTACCATCAGAGGTTTTGTCTGAATCCTGGTTTAAGGGAATTTATATGGCAACGCTGACGTAAACGCTCAGCAGAAAGCGCAGGATAAATGTGAACCTTATTCCGATTTTTGTGAGGAAGAATGAACACATACACAGCAGGACAAAAATAGTTATTAATTTTATGTTTACATTCACTGTGCGGTATAAGTATTATAGATGACTCTATTCTTCAGCTCAGTGCGGTTAAAGCGATACCGAATTTACATAGTTATCTTATGTTTTGCACCTATCACTCAGTAAAAATACTTTTTTTTTAATAAAAAGCAGATTTTTTGTCATATTCTGAAAGCTATAACTTTTTAATTTTTTGTTGAACAGAGCTGTATGAGGGCTTATTTTTTGTGGGAAGAGTTGCAGATTTTTTTGGTACTATGCTGGGGTACTTAATATTTTTGGATCATTTTTAATTCAGATTTTTCAGGCATTCAGTTATTGTTTTTATTTTTGCACTGATCACAAGACTGGTTTGTTCTTCGATCACAGTCATGCCAGATTTATGTAGTTTTTATATGCTTTGCTATTTTCACACACTAAAAACAATATTTTACAAAAAATAATTTGTTTTTGCTTTGCCAAATTCTGAAATTTGTTACTTTTTATTTTGTTGCAAATAAGCCACATACACTATACACTGTCTACAGAGCTCCTATGTATAATATCACTGGTGATCACTGTATTTTCTGTACACTGACACTATATACAGAACTAATGTATATAATGTCACTGGTGATCACTGTATTACCTGTACACTTACATTATATACAGAGCTCCTGTGTATAATGTTACCTAAGATCACTATTACCTGTACACTTACGCTATATACTGAGCTCCTGTGTGTAATCACACTGCTGATCACTGTATTATCTGTACAATGACACTATAAACAAAGCTCCTGTGTATAATGTCACTGGTGATCCCTGTATTATCTGTACACTGACAATCAATGGTGCAATATTAATAATAATAATAATAATAATAATAATATTAATCTGAGGCTCAGGCAGACTGTACTGTGTGGGAAGGAAGAGGAGGAGGGTGACTCCAAGGGCTAGAAATGTGATAACAAAGAGGATGATGATGATGATGATGATGATGATATGTTAGATCCCAGTTGACATGAACATAAAGGCACACAGCTGAGTAGGTCATCTAAGGAGGAAGATGAGGAGGTCATGCTGTGCCATATGTCACAGACACATAGTGATGCAGCCTCAACCAGCAATGCATCCCCTCAGCCACAACTATGCCTGTGACTAGCAGCATCCGTGGGTCTGCAGCTCGCAGGGATGACAAGGGTTGCCAAGCCTGTGCCTTTTTTGACACTGCAAAGGATGAGCCAACTCACGTAATCTGCCAACTTTGCAAAAAAAACTGAGTTGAGGTAAAAAGTGCAATAATTTGACTCCTACGTGTATGAAACTTCCCATGTGCAATCAACATGCTTTACTGTGGAAATCCCACTGTGCAAAAATGAGGACCAGCAGACGTCAACAACCATGAGTCACCCCATCAATAGCATCTGTTGCTTCTTCCTCCTTCTCTGTTACTGTTCCAACTATTGAGATGCAGGTCTTCGACGGTAGAACCTCGGGTTGTTTACCCGCTCCAGTCATGCAGTGACTGAGAGGTCGCCTTCAGCTGTAATGGAAGTGGACATGTCTGCTGTTTTTGACCGATCTCAGAGAACGAGCACACCACAAGTTTCTCAATCCATCATAACATCTCTGCCTGCACCTGTCTCATGGTCCAGCAGTTTGTATATTTCACTGTACTCCACCCTCTCTCAGCAATGCAGCCAGCCCATGGTTCCGCAGTTGTGGTCACTTAAACGATTGATTCCTCCTATGCATGACAAAGCTAAGAGGTTGAACTCCACCATCTCCAGTCTGTTGGTCATGGAAATGCTGCCTTTCCACCTGGTAGATACAGACAGTTTCCAAAAGCTGATGGCTGTCGCAGTCCCCCAGTACCAATTTCCCAGTCACCATTACTTTTCTAAGAAAGCTGTGCCTGTGCTACACCAGAATGTCACAGACATCACCTCTTCCTTGACAAAATCTCTGTCTGCCAGTATGCATTTCACCACAGACACTTGGATGAGTAAGCATGGCCAAGGGCGTTACATCTCGGTGACTGGGCACTGGGTGACTCTGATGTCTGTGGGTACACCTGCTGCTTTACAAGTCTTGGAATCCCCTAGGCTTGCATGACAAACCTCTACATTTAACACTGCCTCCACTGCTTCTGCCTCCCCTATCTCCTCTAGAGCCTCCACCTGCACCCTCAACCTCTGCCTTAACGA
Source organism: Ranitomeya variabilis (assembly GCF_051348905.1). Lineage (NCBI taxonomy): Eukaryota > Metazoa > Chordata > Amphibia > Anura > Dendrobatidae > Ranitomeya > Ranitomeya variabilis. Next base: position 553,471,481 of record NC_135237.1, read on the forward strand.
GACACCTGTTCCAACAGTGCAGAGTGAATCCCCACCACCTCTCTACTGCACAGCCAGGACTCACCACAATCAGGCAGTATTAAAATTGATATGCTTTGGAGATCGCAGTCATACAGCTGAAGAGTTGTGGTCAGCTTTCTAGGCTGAGTTTGATAAATGGCTGTCTCCACTGAACCTGCATTCAAGGAAGGCCATGTGCGATAATGGTGTGAACCTGGCACCAGTTAACAGGTTGATATGCAATGTGCGGACATGGTGGAATTCCACTCTGCACATGTTGCATCACCAATGAGCCCTGACACAGTATTTCATGTCATATAGCCTTGACCAATGCAGTACGGTCGTGGCACACAGATTAAAGACCTCTGCAATCTTTTGCACAGTTTTGAAATGGCTACTAAGATAGCGCTGATGACGCCTTCTTCAGCATCACTATTCTGGTCAACTATATGCTGGAGCAGACTTTAAATAGCCTGCGGGAGGAGATATATGTCTCAGAAGAAGAGGAGGAAGCAGCGGAGGATACGGAAGGGATCACATTGTCTCTAAGTTCAAGAGTGTCATCACACAGGCGGGTGCCAGGAAAGGGTGGATTACTGCGATCTTGGGGGGCTGGTGATAACAGACAAAGATTTATCGAAGGTACAAGATCCGAGGAACAAATGGAGGAGGAAGAGATGATGGGCGAGCAACTGTCAGATGAAGAGGATAATCCTCCCCTCTCTGTTGTTCATGGTTGGTGGGAGGGGATTAGGAAACGAGCCTCATTGTTACCCAGCCACCAACACAGCATGGGATCGGCCGTCATGGTAGAGCCCGACATATGAGTGCCTTCTTGCTGCATGATCTGCAACATGATCCCCGTATAGGTATGATTCGGAATACTGCTGACTATTGGGTTGCCACTCTGTTAGATCCATGCTATAAAACCAAATTTTGCCAGATGCTTGCCACCCAGGAAAGGAACTTGCGATTGCTGGAGTATCGAAACACGCTTTTACACAACCTTAGTATAGCTTTTCCCCAAGACAGCAGTGAAGTACACAGTTTGCATCGCAACTCTAGACTTCCAACCTCCAGCTTGTCAGTTCATCAACGTCAAAACATTAGCAGCAGCAGCAGTGGTGGAAGTGGAAGAAGCAATTTCTGTGAGTCATTTGTCCAAAATCTTACACGAGGTGAACGACTGGAGAGGAAAGCGCAAGAGTATCTAGAACTGAATATCAATGCCATCAGGGAGGGTTTGGACCCTTTCACAGTTTGGTCTTCCAAAATGGATGAGTATCCTGAGCTAGCCTAGCATGCGTTGGAGGTTTTATTGTGCCTGCTATGGCTGCTGCTGCTACTGATGTTAACACAAATTTGTGGAAATGTGAACAGTCATGTTTGGTCTACATCTGCTGGGCTAGCTGTAATGGAAGATTTGTTGGTCTCAAATATCCTATTTCTATTCTTATGACAGTTATTCCACTTTGGAGGTGTCAGGCCATAATTTTTTTAAATGTGAAAATTCCAGGTTGGGTGTCCATCTGCTGGATTGGGTGTAGTGGAAGACCTGTCGGTGCCTATTATATTATTTCTACTCTCATGAAATTGATGCCACTTTTATGGTGTCTGCCAGTAATTTTTGGAAATGTGAACACTCCTGCTTGGGTGTCCATCTCCTGTATTGGGTGTAGTGAAAGACCTGCCAGTTCCTTTTATACTATTTTTACTGTGGTGAAATTGATTCCACTTCTGTGGTGTAAAGCCCTCATTTGTTTAAATGTGAACACTCCAGGTTGGGGGTCCATCTGCTGGATTGGGTTTAGTGGAAGACCTATCGGTGCCTATTCTACTATTTATACTGTGGTGAAATTGATGCCACTTTGATGGTGTCTGTCAATAATTTTTGGAAATGTGAACACTCCTGGTTGGGTGTACATCTGCTTTATTGGGTGTAGTGGAAGACCTGTCAGTCCTCATACTATTTCTACTCTCGTGAAATTGATGCCACTTCTGTGGTGTAAGGCCCTCATTTATGTAAATGTGAACACTCCTGGTTGGGTGTTCAGCTGCTGTATTGAATTCAGTGGCAGACCTATCAGTCCCTATTATACTATTTCTACTGTGCTGAAATTGATGCCACTTTGGTGGTGTCTGCCAATAATTTTTGGAACTGTGAACACTCCTAGTTGGGTCTCCTTCATGCGTGTTGCCTGTAGCAGTAGGCCTCTGAGACCATCAGGCCTCCACTTTCTTGCACTCAACTGCCTGTGTTACTATTCTTAAATTTTTCTGACAATGGTAGTGTAGAAAACTTATATTTGTGCCACCGGAGTGTGGCTCAGCATGAAAACAGGTAGAGGTGTTGCATGTGGTATCAGGGCTCCCAGCAAAGTGGTCCTACACCGATCCCTCACCCACCTCATCTTACTGTGACGTTCAATTGAAAGCTGTAAATGCTGTCCCAGACCCCGATACCTCATGCTTGCTGAGTGCTCTAGTTCCATGCTAAAATTTGTACTGTGTGAGAATAGAGGCTGCTTTCCTGGTGTTTGTCTCTCATTTGAAGTGCTTTGGCAGCATTTGGGGCCATTATAAGGTGTTGTGCATGCATTTGTTTTTGCCTCCCATTGACCAGAATGGCGTTTGGCTATGCTCAGCAAATATTCAATGAATTAATTGGCGATTATTGCAAATTCGGTGATCGCAATCCGAACTGAACATTGAAATATTCGCTCATCTCTACTCCTGTGTATAATGTCACTGGTAATCATTGTTTTACCTGTACGTTATATACACAACTTCAGTGTATAATATCACTGGTGATCACTGTATTACCTGTATACTGACACTATATACAGAGCTCCTGTGTATAATGCCACTGGTGATCACTATTACCTATACACTAAGGCTATGTGCAGACGTTGCGGATTTTGATGCTTTTCCGCAAACTTTTTGGATGCGCGGAATTGCATCAAATCCGTTTGCAGTACAGTAACAATGATAGTCAATGGGAGTTTGAGAATTGCTGTGCACATGCTGTGGAAAAAAAATGCAATGAATCCGCTTGGATTTTTCTGCAGCATGTCAATTCTTTGTGCGGAAAGGAAGCGTTTCTGCACCCATTGACTATACATTGAGTAAGGCAAATCCGCACAACAAAAAACGCATGACAATCCACAAGTAATCTGCATCAATTCCACAAGCATTTTGGTCTGCGCTTTCTGAGATGCAGATACTGTGTGAAAAATTCCACAGGCAAATCCACACATACCTTAACACTATATGAAGAGTGTTAGGTGTCAAGATCCCACCGCTGCACAGGGGGAGTCTCAAGCCACCTCCGCTGTGGTCTCCCATTCTTCTTCAGCCGCAGTGGAGCCTGCTCAGCAGAGATGTCGGTCTCAGCATCTGGCTCAGTCAGATACTGTGCACTTGGTTACTGCTGATCTTCCAGGCTCAGTGATTGTAATCAGCACTGTTCAGTGACGAGCAGACGCTCCAGGGACTAAGTCCTGCTTTCCCACTACTGAGCATGCCCAAGGGATGACCTTTCATTGGAGGTCGGGGGTCACATGCCCAGGTCCTGTAGCTGCTCCTATTGGACCCCTAGGAAGGTCCTGGAGAGCTTCCTCTATTATTATTATTATTATTATTATTATTATTATTATTATATTTATTTATAGAGCACCATTAATTCCATGGTGCTGTACATGAGAAGGGGTTACATCAAAACACAAATATCACTTACAGTAAACAAAACTAACAATGACAGACTGGCACAGAGGGAAGAGGACCCTGCCCTTGCCGGCTCACATTCTATATTCTCTATAAAAGGTTTGCATGGCCGCACGGCCATGCGCTAGTATAATTCAGTATTTGTGTATGTGTGGATGTATGACTGTTCTGGTGAAAGCTCCGAATCATTCCCATCCCTAGAGTTGCTGTATACTCATGAGTGTTGTAGTTATCTAGCGCCATATAGTGCCATCCAGCACCAGGCACAAAATATACTGCGTCTATCCTGCAGTGACCGCCACTGCGGGACTGTACGCACTCTGTGCGGCTATCTTTAGCGTCTCCTGACAACCCGTCAGTGTAGGGTGGGAACTCCCATTTGATCCCAGCATCTGACTCAGGGCATCCTCAGGCACAGGTTCAAAAGCCACCAAGGGTCAGAGAGGGATCAACCACCAGCATAGTGGGGGTGAGTTGCAGGGATCCCACTAGTATCCAATTGCTGTGCCCTGTCAATGCTAACAGTGTTATCTTTAATCCCGGCGACTCTGTGAAGCAACAGAGTTCGTTCCTATACAGACCGGGTGACAGTACCAGTATCTATTCAGGCGTAGTAGCGCCATATAGTGCTGCCATTTACTAGCAGCAGGTTCCACTCCTGCACAGTGGACCCCGGGCTGCGAACACACCTATACTATCTCTATATTTACTCGGTGCGTTCCTCCAGCCTTAACACAGAGTTCCTGTGTATAATGTCACTGGGGATCACTGTATTACCTGTACACTATATACAGAGCTCCAGTGTAAAATGTCACTGTTAATCTCTGTATTACCTGTACACTGCCACTATTGTTATAGAAGGGTTAATGTTTTCCCTCTTTGTTCTAGAATTTTTTATATTAGCAAGCCTTTTAGTGTCATATTCAAGGATTTTATACTTTTTATCTCATGTGCAATGTTTTTAAGATTCTGCAAGAACATGTTTTGGGCACATGGTAAATAAAGTGATCATGACTTAGGTAACAGAGTTGGGGCTACATGAATTAAATTGCTGTAAATAGTATAAGAGACAGTATTGCTTTTCTCCGAGCACTCATACTTGAGAGCCTAATCTCTTAATTCGGCCTTACTGGTGGTCCGACATATCTTACTTTGGGTCAGAACAAAAACACCTACAACACTATATGCAGAGCTCCTGTGTCTAATGTCACCAGTGTTAATATTAGTGTTATTTGTATTGTGTTTTTTATTCATGATTATTATTATTGGAAAGCAGCGGCCTGGGTCTGTCTGCCTCATTATCTCATTCAAGCAATTATCTTCATAAATCGAAACCTTAAATTAAAAGTTTGTGAAAAATACAATTCTATATAAATGCAGTCTCCTGCCTAGAGTTTATATACTTGTACAAATCTGCATTTTTTAATTCCAGAAGTAGGTTCCCATTTTGCTCATGATATCATATTTTTGTAAAATGAGGCTTATTTCTGATTTACAAAAGGAGCCACATTTTTAAGAACATGTTCTGATATGATGCAGATTTCTGCACGTTACTGAGCTCCTCATTAAGTCAGATGTCTCTTGACATCTCCTGATTCTTGCACGAGTGATTTAATTACTTTGGCTAAAACGTTGGCCAGGACCGAAATTATTTTATTATTTCTACCAGCTGTGTACATGTTTGCACCTGCATTTAATCATTTTTGATCCTTTCTTGTCCATGGCGTCCTTTGGACCCTGCTGGGTAATGATCTTCTTGTTAAAAGGATATATTTTCCTGAAATAACTTGACATGTTGTCTTTATGGAAGTGTTTGGGATTTCAGAAACCCGCTGTTCTTTCTCAAACAAGGATTTTGCACTATAAACAACCAATTTTCAAGTTTATCTTTCCTTATTCAAAGGCTCTTGAGAGGAGTTCAAGTTCAGAGAAGAGCAAACTAAATCGCAGCTGCCCTAGTCACTCGTTTGACGCAGTTAAAGCATATACAAAGCAACAGGAGCATAGTTAGTGGGGGCAACCTGGTGTTTGCAGTTGGGCAGCCTGTACATTTTAAACAAGATTTCAAGAAACTTTATTTAATATATAATTTTGGCTCCAATATGGGGTTAGGAAATTATTGGATTGGACAATTGCCACATTGGAAATTTTTCAGATTTTACATTTACCCATAATTTTAATTTGAAAGTAGAGAAATATAAGCTATATAGATGAGCAAATGGGTTCAAGATGAATTGACGTAAAATTTCACAAAATATTTGAATTCACCAGAATTCTAATTGTTGTGACCAGGCAAAATGGCATCCTGCATTTTACCTGATTCTTTTAACCCCTTTACTACCCGGTGTTTTTTTTTTAGTTTTTTTACACCCCTTCTTCCAACAAGCATAACTTCTTTATATTTCTGGTCATATAGCCATATAAAGGCTTTGGAAAGGTGGCAACAATTTTGTCCTGCCAATTTGTGGAGTTTTGTTTGAAGTTACTGTGTGTACAATTTGCCTTTTTTCTCTGTTTTTTTGTGTTGTTTCAATGCACACAAAATAAATAAACATACAGTATGTATAACAAAACATACGTAACTGCAATAATTTTCTGGGAGAAATACTCATTTTCTGGAACAATTTGAAAGGTGCCACACTTTCAGCCATGATTGTAAATGAACACAGTATAATTAAAAATATCTTCTTTGATCGGAATCATTCCCTTGCCCTTTTATTTTCCATTCAACCAAGACCACCGTGACATTTTCTCCTAACCATGATTCAGCTTGGTTACTGCCTGGGTATCCTTAGTTTCTCATTTTTACAGCACCTTCCTCAACTATTCCCAATCATCTACACAAAATTCCAGTCCTACCTTCCCCCTAACGATACCATTTTGTGCTTGCTGCTGCTCATAGTTGTTATATTACTGTTGCGGTAGATTGGCTCACTCGGCTGAATACGGAGGTAGAAATGAGAACACTGTCTCTTTAAGAAAGTCCTTGGTTTATTAGGTGCAGCTTAAACCAAGCTGGAAAAAGCAAGCACAGCCCTCTGGGCAAAAACAACTAAACAAAACACAACAAAATACAGTCCCTCTCCTTGCGGCGACCAGACCACACCCTGGGGTGGAGATAAGGTGGAATACCCCCCCACACACACACACACACACACAATCTATGGTCATCCACAAGAAAAACAGCCCTTTATTTAAACTGCCTGTTAACCCTTTGCAATACTTAGTGCGCAGAAGGAAAAAAATCTGGGTTTTTAGATCACTGAAGCCATGAGCCTTAGGGAAATATATCTCCCCACCAGCACCTTGCCAGTGACTTTGTCACACTGTATATTACTTACTGTATATTACTACATTGCTCTGTAGTGAATGTCCTCAAGTATTGCAGTTTAGAAAAAAATAATCAAACTAAAGCAATTTCTTCTAAAAATTAAACTAAAACCCATAGTATAATAATAGATGTCGGTCTTTGTGCAGTACCAAATAATTGTTGCCACAAAGTAAATCCGGACACAGTAAAATGACTATTTAATACCTATTATATCAATGCTCTCTCATAAGTAAGTCCCAGCACAGTAAATACGCACTGAAATGCAATAACAGTGTATCCAAAGTAACCCATGACACAGTAAAATGACTCCTTAGTGCCTAAGATAAATTAAAAGTATCCCTTTATAATGATAAAAAAACTACAATACCATTTTCCTGAATGAATAGAGGTGCCAAAGATACAAGTTTATTCAAAAACTAAATTGTTTTTTCCAGAGGTTGCAGAACAAGATACCGTAGGCTGCTGACCTGAAGTGGACAGTGACCATCAAGATGAAAACTGCTTAATCTGCCATAATCATTTTTTTTTAGCCCATGATGACCTGTACCTTCAGCAGCATGGTACAAACGTATGTGAAAATATTCCTGTATGATATCAGCTTGTGGCCTGTAAGAAGAGCAGGTGGCACGGCATTGCACTGACAGCTTCATTCTCTGATTGCTAGAGTGTGGTGGCCTGAAGCACTTTACCAGAAAAAAATGTTGCAGGTGTACCCTGGCAAGATGACATCTCAGAATTAGGGTGCTCAACTCATTTAAAGCCTAAATTATCAGGTATTTATTTATAAAAAGTTGAAAAATTATTAAGGCTGAGAAATGTAGTCCTATGATAAAAAGTACTGCCTAGCTGGGTTTTAATCGATCAAGAAAGTTTCAGCCTGGAGCTACATAACGAGGCAAACGAGATATCTTTTTAACTCAAAAAAGTTGCTTGTTTTTGCACAACTCGTGACTAGGGATGAGCAAACCTGAACTCCAAACATTGATTTTTTACCGGATGTTCGATTTAGTGTTTGAGTTCGGATGCTGAAAAAAGTTTGATGAAAGGCTGCAGTGCAGCCATTCAACTAGCTTTTAGGCTGTAGGCACTTCCAGAGCCATCACAGCCGTGTAAAATATTGTCATGGCTGTGACATACAGGTGCACCTCGTGATCTGGACTGTATAAATGCGGGATCACAGGTGCCACAGTAATTCTGCTCTGCTTAGCTTTGGGACGGGACGCAGCTGGAGTGAGGGACAATAGTATATTTTGTGTGTGCTCAGTTTTCAAAAAAATCTATCTGTGTGTACTCTGCACCCGTGTCTGTGGGAGTAGTGTACCTAACCATTTTTTTCTACTCTGCATCCTTGTCTGTGGGAGTAGTGTGTATAAATTATTTTTTTCTAATGTACACCCATGTCTGTGGGAGTACTGTGCATGAAAACTAATTTTTTCTGCTCTGTACCTGTGTCTGTGATAGTACTGTGCATAAAAACAAATGTTTCTACTCTGCACCCATGTCTGTGAAGTTACTGGGCATAACAACAAACATTTCTTCTGTGCACCCCTGTCTGTGGGAGTAATGTGAGTAAAAAATATTTTTTTCTAATCTGCACCTGTGTCTGTGGGAATAATGTGTGCAAAAACAAATTTTTCTAGTTTATTCCTGTGTCTGTAATAATACTGTGCGTAAAAATAAATTTTTGTACTCAGCATACGTGTTTGTGGGAGTAGTGTGCGTAAAATGTTTTTGTACCTGTGTCTGTGTGACTACAGGGCATAAAAACACATTTTATTAATAATAATAATAATAATAATAATAATAATAATCTTTTATTTATATGGTGCCAACATATTCTGCAGCCTTTTATAGTTTGCATACATTATTATCCCTCATCTGCATCCATGTCTATGGGAGTACTGTGCCTAAAAAAAGTCTACTCTGAAACCATGCCTGCGGAAGTACGGTGCCTTTAAACTATTTAAAAAATGAGGAGTGCATCAAATAGGGGATGTGGGTGGCCATAGTGCTGTTGGTGCAGCCCACAATACAGCCTGGTGCAGTGTAACTGTAATATAGGATGGTGCAGTGTGACCTTAATACAGGATGGTGCAGCTGGTCCATAATACATCTCTTCCACAGTCCATAACTTGATTGCTTTTTTCCATACACTCATTGACAGATTCATGATGTTTTTTATGGTGATCTGTACTAAGAAATATTTAAAAGCAGGCAAAATTAACTCATCGAATGACCCTGTGTACATCCCTGTGTATGTGGTACGTGTCCCTGTGTACGTGGTAGTCATGGGAGACTTTAGTGTGCGACACTGGAGCTGGCTGCTGGCACCAGATTTGCCCATCCTCCCCTGCCCACGAGCTGTGGTATGATCAGACCATGTCCCTGCAGGGTCAGACAGGGCCATTACACACTACACAGCAGGGGCACATTGATAAGATTATCTCAGCACAGGAACATTTTTTTTAAAACACATCCAATTATGGAAATTATTTTCATTCCAAGATATTATGATTGAAATCAACTTTAAAATTAACATTGTTTCTTGAGAAAAACCCTTTTAACTAATTTGTCTATCTACATTCTTTGCTCGCCAAAAAAGTGCAGATTATTACATGGCTTGTATCCAGAGAGAGAGTGACCAGTAGATTATTACACTGCCTGTTTGCAGAGTGCACCCACAGAGCCTGTTTTCAAAAAATGAAATAAAATAAACCAACAAAAACATTGTGGTCTACCTCCTCCACCTCTACCACCTACACCTCAACCTCCAACTCCACGTGGACCTCTGCCCCATTGGTTCAAAATTATTATTATTAATTCTTTTTATTCTGTGTTATTTAAAGTAAATTCCCTATCCACACTTGTTTGCCAGGCAATTGTCCTGCTCTTCCCCATTTAGTTTCCATTTGAAGCACCCTAGCTCTTTACTATAACCATTTTAAAGAACTGAGGATAGAGTCCCTATTGACTTATTGGGCTCAGGGTCAAGTTTGGATGCCAAACCAAACTTTGAACTACAGTTGATCAAACTTGACGAACCCGAACATCCATGAGTCCATTTGTTAGGTGTCGAGTTCCACCGCTGCCCAGGGGGAATCTCGAACCATGTCCTCTGCAGTCTCCCATTCTTCCCCGGCCACAGAGGAACCTGTTCTGCCGAGATGTCTGTCCCACCCTCTTGCTCAAGCTGATGCTGAGCGTCTGGTTTCTGCTGCTCTCCCCGATTCAGCTATTATAACTAGCATTAATCAGCGGCGAGCAGATGCTCCAGGGACTAAGTCCTGCTTTTTGTCAACTAAGCATGCCCGTGGGACAACCTCTCGCTGGAGGTTGGGGGTCACATGCTCAGGTCCTGAAGCACTCCTGATTGGATCACGGGGAAGGTCCCGGAAGGATGCAGCTATAAATGGTTCGGATGGCAGCTCTGCCATGCGCTAGTATAAATCCAAAATTGGTATGTGTGTATGAAAGCTCCTAAATAATCCCCTTCCTTAGTGCTGTTGTTTGAGTGTGGGTGATTGGAGCTAACTAGCGCCAGATTGTGCCATCCAGCACAAAGCATGACAGTACTGCATCTACAGCAGCGCCTGTCAGAGTGGTGCCGGGCACAAATAGTGCGCTGTCCTGACCCAAGCTTAGGGTGGTTAGTGGTGTCCTCCAGAGCAGCGCTGTACACACATAGTGTGGTAAATCTTTAAATCTTTAGTTAGTTTTTCCCTGGCACCGCAGTTGCGGTGCCGAACGCTAGTGGGTCCGCTCTGCGGTATTGCGTCCCTATGATGCAACAGGGTTCGCCTCCTACATACCGGGTGAAGTTAACCCACGTGTGTTTATGTTATACCGCCAAATATTGTCCGTCATTACTATGCAGCAGGTGTCATCTCTGCACTGTGGACCCAGGGCTGCGAAACGCACCTTATATCCTCTTCAATATTATTAGGTGCGTTCCGCTAGCCCTAAAACCGATCATCCCTATGCATTACTAGAGATGAGCAGATCAGATAAAATTCAAATTTGCCAAATCACCTGTATATGGGCTAAAGGGTGGAGGCCAGAATCCCTGGGCTGAGGGAAAGAGAGTAGCTTGTGCCAAGCCTGTTTGTGGAAGACATTTTTGAGTTGCCAGGTCAGCTGATCTTGGTCCACTTACTTTAAAAAAAAGGTTGCCGCTTTGAGGCTTCTCCTTTATATAAAAAAGTAAAAAAAATGTTGAAAGTAAAGTTTTGGACTGCATAATTCCACTCCACTGAGAATTTGTCTTCTTGGCGTCCTCTGTGTTTTGTATAAAATGATTCTGCCTCCTCTACTTAGAGATTATTTTCGAGTTGAGAAAAATGAACTAAATCCTCCCTTTATTAATGACAAATTAAATGAGAAATACATTCAGAATAATAAGAACGAGCTTCCCCCTCCACGTCTTCCCCAAGAGGCTTAAAGATAACCTCTTCATTATGGAACTCATCATTCGCTGCTTTCAGACAGACTAATTCCATCCTTTTTTTTTTTCCTTTTCTGAAATGTGATACACAAAGACGTGCAAGCAAGAAGGAAATGCAACAACATCACAGAATGATTGCAGCCTTGTGAAATTACCTTGCCCATAATCTGGTATCATTGTCATATTTTACAATTACATTGCCGGAGATAACACATGCTATCTACACCCTGGGATCCAATCCCACCAGTCTGAAGAAACTATTGATTTCTCAAGACTTATGTGTTTGTTTAATAAGAAAAATGTAAGCACAAAAAGAATCTGATTATTTTAAAGATTCTATTTACTTTTCTGAAAGGCGAGCTGAATGATGATGAATGTGGCGGGCCACCGTAAGCTTAGCGGAGAGCGCTTGCCAGATACAGTGTTTCGGCCATGCAATTTGCTTGCATTAGGAAAGACAAAATATTTTCCCTCTGTGCAAGTGGTTTTGTGTTTACCTCAATTTGTAGACAAACCCTTAGAAGTCCTGGCAGCCTAATTGAATGGCTGTGTAAATGCCATGGAAGCTCTGCCAGACTGGCTCTCCCTTATAGTCCGGTTCACTATGTAATTTCGCCGGAATTTTCTGGAGAGTTTCAAATATGTACATTTTTGGAAAGGCTATGGTATAAGCAATAAGAAAAACAATGTTTCCATTTGCCCCGAGTCCTAAGTGGCCGCCATCTTGGATTTTACAAAATGGCTGATTTACATTGATTTTCGTTAATATCTCAGCTTGTAAGTAACGTAAAACTTAAATTTTGACAGCTAAACATACATTTTGAGTACTAAGAAATGCAGTGGTATCCAAATAAATACTCTATATACGACTACAAATTGTATCGGTTTATATTTGAACAAATTTTCGAACTCGAAAAGCAGAGAGTTAATGTTTTTAACTTTTGAACAACCAGAGTGTCTTTACATATCGCCACCATCACTGTCATCATCAGTTTCATATTTGGTCTGAGTGTCCTCGTCATTCATACACTCGCTGTCACACTGACAAAGATCGGTACAGGATAAGTTATTTTTTCGGCACGAACACCTTGAAGAAGAACAGTCATGTTTGCATTGACAACTAATCATCTCGATTATTGCTTTTGGAGCTGGAAGAACATCTGTCATGGTTGGTTTCAACTGTCCATCCAACCCTTTGTGATAGCCATTCTTCTCGGGATCCAGCTGAGAATCCTGCAAAGCAATGTTAGCTTGTCCCCACACTCTGGCTTGGATATGGACTCTGAGGACATGTTGTTTTAGAGCTCCGAGTGTAGGAGGTAACCTGTCACTTTCTGCCATATGCTTGCAAAATAGATGCCATCGCAGTTCGGGAATATTCTTAATAAAATTGCCTTTTGGAGAGTAAGCAAAACATACGAAGGTAGCAAGAGTTGACAACATAGTTTCGCTCACTTCTTTTTCAGTCGAAAGCATCTGCAGAGAACTGATTACATCTGGTGTTGCGTTCATGTAAGCTTGCAGCCAGATTGCTTTGCTAATTCGAGAGAACCTTCCAGTTGTGTCAGCACCAGTGAATGCATGGAAGGCTGTCAAAGCCTTTGCTCTGTCTGCCCCTATGACTCGCCTTATTGGCTCTATCTCGATCATCCCAGAGACCATTGAAATCGATGTATTCTTCAGCATGAGGTCATAGTTAGCTATGACCAACACCAGTACATCGGTATCAGGGGAGAAGAAAACCATCCTTGCATCCGGTGGGTTTCGTTGTGTTGCCAAGACAGCTTGGTAGATCAACAGTGTGTCTGCTTCTTCGTGATTGTTGTCGTCGAAAACTAAGTTTTTGTTGCTCCTGGTACACCCTGAAGAACAAGTGATGACCAGTTTTTGTGATGAACTGTTGAACTCTAGAGTCTTTGCAGCAAGATAGTTGGTCAGGTCAGCCTTTGTCTTGTCATGTGAAAGGAACCTGTTCATTGGAATATGATTAATGTTTGTTTCATCTCTGACCTGGTACTGAATTGGTGCCTTTCCTTTTCTTCTTTTATCCCTGGTAGCATCCTTGAGAGAATTTTCCCTATACGTATCAAACACAAGGATTATTTCATCGTAATTTTCTGTGAGAGACATAAGCCTGTCATTGAAGCAGTAACTGAGATCTTTGACTGTCACTAGTGTTGCCGGTTTCTTGGCCATCTTTTGCAGAAGAACCATTCCATCTACCAGGGCTATCTTGCGACTTGGAGCATCTGATCTTGTGTCCATCCTATCTTCTGGCTGCAGATCTTTCTGTGGAGTTTCTACTATAACCAACTTGTTAAGGAGACTGATCAGTTTTGATTTGTCATGGCATGGTAACATTGTACCATCTGGAGCAAAAAAGGCTCTTGGGGTCAGAGTGAATTCGTAGTTCCCAATGGCCACTTTCTGGTTTATGTCTCTGTTGGACCTTGCCAAAACCATCATTCTTCCATACAAGTCCTTGGTCTCCTTAAGATCAACAGTCTTGTCTCGGAGTTTTACTGTGGTTTTCTTGTTTGCCGACATGAACATCCTGTTGTTCTCCTTCTTTACTGGTGCCCATAGGCTAACATCCCCATTGATTCGCGCCAACACATAGTCTTCATACAGCTTTTGACCTGTCTCATCTGCATTCAGGATCATTTTTACGTACTCATCAGGGATGTAGGCATGGGTGATTACATTGTGCAACTTGTCACCTACAACAGCAAATGGGTTGCCATGTTTCAAAATTGCTTCCTTAATCTTGTCAATAACATGATGACACTTCTTGACTGCACTTGGCCCAAGATCGTGATGCTCTCTGGTTTTGTCACGTTCTAAATCAAACTGTCTGGTATATTCTTTGACAACTCGGGAGAGTTCAGGTGTGGCCATGAAGAATCTCTGACGAGCATTGGCATTGTTCGAGATGCTGACTATGCCAGCATGGATTTTCATCAGCTTGTTCAGATGCTCGCATGCATGGTCCGCCCCAATGGATACAAATGGGATAGCACTTTTCGTGACTGAAATGTTACCCGCTTTCATTTCTTCCCATGTTTGAGGGTGATTTATTTTAAGGTCATGCATGTCCGTGATATACCTTGGCCACAATCGCTTGTATTTCATCCGGTCAAATGCAAAGAAGAGCTTGCTGAGCTGCTCTCCGGCTTGAAGATGAAGCTCAAGGTCTGCATTCCTGGTTGCAGCAACAAATAAAAGGATTGTTTCCACTCGCTGTAGGTAGTTCATCATTGACTTGAACATTGCATTTTTGGATCTCTGTTTCACCCATGTTTGAAAGACTGTGATTATGTCAGCAGTGGTCAAGGCCTCTAGTAGGGAAGTGCTTGCTTGTTTCACTGACTTACTTTTTGTGTTCTTGTTTTCCTCAGAACAGGCAGCTTCAATTCCCTCTGTTGCCATCAAACACACCTGTTTTAGTTCTGGATTATCAATGAAGAACTCGTCCAGCAACAGTTCATACAGAGCAACATATGTATATGTGTGAGCACGAAGAGCACGCTTGTAATGGGTACATTTCAGTATTTGCCTTGTTGTTGCAGACCCATACACATCACCTTCTATCCATGCATCATCAATACCCGAGTTCTCCGTAGAGGTACCCAGAGCGCGCAGGGCAGCCATTACAACATGTAGCTCTCCCAGTCGTGGAACAACGGTGCGTTTCAGATCAGGTCTTGCATCTAGAAGTTGGACAACCTTCTCATACAGAGCCATATCAAATGAAATAACAGTGGGATGATCTTCACCAACAGTCAACTTCCTCAGTTCACTTGCTTGCATGATCACAGTCAGCAAGGTTGACCACTCGTGTGCTAGCTCTGGTAGCAGTGGTAAGGCTCCAACGTTGGTAAATCGCTTGCTTTCGGACAACAGTGAGTTGTATCCTGACCATCCAGGAATTTTGCTCGATGCTTTCTCTAGTTGCTGCATTCTGGATACAGCAGTAGCAACAATCCATCCAAATTGTGAAAGTTGGGAAGAACCTGATATTTCCTTGTTTGTGACAAAGTGTTCTGATCTTTGGGTATGTTGTACTTTTGGCTTGTCACAGTGCAACATATGTACATGGTATGGAGTGACAGATAAAGTGTGGGCATCTGTTATCTTCAAGGGTGGTGCAACTGGTTCTCCAACAGCATCTACTTGCTGATATACAGCAGTAATAGTTCCATGTGTGGTTCCTTTCCCATCAGGGGTATCCTCTGCAAAGTCTGTGTTATCAACTGCAAAGAACACAAAGGTACCCTTCTTCAAGAATGGTGGCACGTAAAGACCTTTTAACTCTCGGGTGTTTTCTACAACAGCATTAGCCAAAGCAGTTTCCATTCGTAGGGTACGGCCATAGGGAACACAAAACCCATGTGAACTAAGAAGATTCATTAATTTCTTATCGCGAGTGGTGTGATGAACAGTCAGAGCTAGCCCCAGGACCTGTGGGTTTTCTCGTGCGTTGGGTTGTCTGAATACTGATGATTCGGTTTTTGGCTTGTAGTTGACCTGGCGTTTTGATTTGAATTCATACATGATGTTCTGACTCATAGTGAGTGCTGCTCGGTCAACAATTTTGGTCCTTCTTTGAGTTTCAAGGCTGTTAATCGGCCCTGTTATGATCCAACGGATAGCGGAATATAATTCTGCTGGAACGTCGTGTATGTCACTAGTGACCGTTATGGTGTTTTTATCATTGACTTCCGTTGTAAAATTAGCAATGCTTTTCCTAATTAACTGTGCTGCTTTGTAGATTGTCTGCATGTTGTCTGCATCATCACTACGACATTCCATTGCAGAATTAACCATGATTTCCTCACAGGCTTCTGGTGAATAAAGAACTGCTGATTCCCTTCTGTTTTTTGAAAGACAGGATTTCAGATGTGGCAAGGCATTCATTATAATTTCTTTGAGCCACTTTCTAGTGAATGTAGGTTTGTGATTTTCCACGCCTTCTTTACCAAGCATATTCAAATAAGTGGTTTCGATATCTTGTATAGATAGATATGATTGGTTCTGTGTTTGAATATCCACTAGGTTTAGCAACTCTAGCAGACTTGCACGTTGTAATAAGGGTTCTTTGTGGTCTGTTCTGTTGGTACTACGTTCTCGTTGTCCATGAAAAACATGCTTTGTCCAACAGCTTTTGTGGTACCGGACGTCAATAGAATGTGCATCCCCTGGTGCAATGCATGTGTTCAGTCTTGTTTCAGTGTTAAATTATCTGATGTTTCAATAGCTTGTTTCAACGATTTCCCTGCGTTGACTGTCCTCACATTATAAAGCTTCTCATTCTCATCGTTCTGACAAAAGAAACATTTTTCCTTATCCAGTGGCCATGTATGTGACCTCGTGAATGGTGATGAAGAGTCAGATGTTAATGAACCTGATTCGTCCATTTCAGCACGTCCTCTTTTTAATCCTCGTTTCTTGGTAATGTGGCTACCAGTAGCTAATGCATGTGCATAACGGTCCCGGGCTCGTTGTATTTGGTCGTTGTTAATTGCATTTGTGTAACAACTTCGATGGTAGACTGCCTGATGTGTAGCGATTGTGTCTTTCCTGTTGCTAATCCGTCGATGGATATCAACATAGTTGCCATCTTGTAAACTTGCCCTCTCTGCTACTATGTCCAAAACGCGCTGGTAAGACTGTATCCGAGGATTTTGCACCAACTTCTCATTGCCATTGGAAGACTGACAGAGCATACATAGCTTCCAGTTGATAGGTGCCTCATCTTCACAAGTGACTTCAGTAGCTTGTGGTTTGTCTGTCATGTTCAACTCCTGTAATAAAAGAAAAAAAAACCATGTGATTCCTGTCATTATGTATTATTATGTCAATACTAATTAATTATAAAAAACTGCTGTAGTAAATATCTAAAACACATCTGCAACTAGTAATATTGCATTTCTTAGCCCTAAAATGTATGTTTAGCTGTCAAATTTTATTTTTATGTTATTTATAAGCTGAGATATTAACGAAAATTGGTTTTACGTCAGCCATTTTGTAAAATCCAATATGGCGGTCACGTGGGACTCGGGGCAAATGGAAACATTGTTTTTCGTATTGCTTATACTATAACCTTTCCAAAAATGTATAGTTTTCAGACTCTCCAAAAAATTCCGGCGAAGGCCTAAATCAATACATAGTGAACCGGGCTATTAATGCAGACGGCAGTGTGGTCTTTCGATAAGCGAGATATTACAAAGGATGGGACCACAGGGAACCCATTTTGTTGTGCAATAATGGCTCTTTAAATAATAGAATCAAGCTGAGCGACTAAATTACGACTCGGTTTGCTTCTATTTTGCCTCTTCCTGGCTCGGTAGACCGCCATTTGTTTGACCTGTTGAGTAGCCTTAAGATATTGCTAACAAATGATGCACATTTGGGAGAATGTGCTTTCCAATATAATGCTTTGATTTGTTCTGCTGTCAGGGTTTGAAGGAATGTCTTGTTCTTACTAAAACCAGCCTGGCCACTTGGCAACTGAACCTCAACGCCGGTATCGGGACTGACAGTGGACTGTGGCTTAAACAAATAGGAACTGTTTATCTCCCCTGGAAAATATGCATTTCCCAAACTGGATCCAAGTCCTTTATTGGACATAATAAGCCATTGATGCCATAAAAAAAATCTGTTCCTTTTGGTAAAGAGAAAAATGAGCTTGTAATTTTCTGAGCTATTTCCTTACCTTGTTAATGTAGCATTTTTAACAATCATGGCCATTTACTCATTATCAGGTCTTTTTTGTCAGATATTACTTATAGGCACTCAGGTATGAAATTTATGATGAGAGTGCGAAAAAATGTTATTAGATCAATATTCATGTCAGTTTTATAACAAATGCGTTTTGCATGTTTTACAAAGGGAACAATTGGAGGAGCTAATCCTGCAGTTTCTGTTATTTAGTCCACCGTCAGACTGATTTTCAGTAGCAATCCATTAGCTGGTTAGGCTACTTTCACACTAGCGTCGTGCACTGCACGTCGCTATGCGTTGTTTTGCAGAAAAAACGCATCCTGCAAAAGTGCTTGCAGGATGCGTTTTTTCTCCATTGACTTGCATTAGCGACGCAGTGCGACGCATTGCCACACGTCGCAACCGTCGTGCGACGGTTGCGTCGTGTTACGTCGGACCAACGCCACCAAAAAACGTTGCTTGTAACATTTTTTGGTGCGTCGTTCCCATCTTTTCCGACCGCGCATGCACGGCCGAAACTCCGCCCCCGCCTACCCGCACCTCACAATGGGGCAGCGGATGCGTTGAAAAACAGCATCTGCTGCCCCCGTTGTGCGGCGCATTCACTGCTAGCGTTGATACGTCGCAATGACGCAATTCGTCATGCGTCGTCCGACGCTAGTGTGAAAGTAGCCTTAGTGATATCCTTTCTTAATGAGGTTCTACATCATTGGTCCCAAATCTGTGACCTTCCTGCAGTACAACTGAAAACTCCTGCCCATCATGTACAATTTGTAATTATGATGTCTTCTTGCGTGGCAGACCCCCTTATTTTCCTTCGCTGCTATTCCTGAACCACAAGTTTCTCTGTGCACTACATTATAAGCATACTTTCCAAAAATGTTATTGCCTATAAACACCAGGCAGGAAATTTTGGGAATGCCCCAAATTAGATTAGATGTCCCACTTTTTTGGCAGGGTTTAAATAAACCCTTCCCGTTTCTTCCTGTGCCAACCCCAAATTTTGTTTTAGAAAAATCAAGACATATTTGAGATTCTTGGCAACTACACATGTGTTTTTAGGGTTGATGATCAGCGATGAGATACTTTCCCAGAATCTTATTCAAGCATATTTTCACAAATCTTTTTAAAGGGAACCTGTCACCCCCAAATTCGAAGATGAGCTAAGCCCACCGGCATCAGGGGATTATCTACAACATTCTGTAATGCTGTAGATAAGCCCTGATGTATCCTGAAAGATGAGAAATAAAGGTTAGATTATACTCACCTAGGGGCGGTCCCACTGCGGTCCAGTCCGATGGGTGTCGCGGTCCAGTCCGGGGCATCCCATCATTTTACGATGATGTCCTCTTCTTGTATTCACGCTGCGGCTCCGGTGCAGGCGTACTTTGCTTGTCCTGTTGAGGGCAGAGCAAAATACTGCAGTGCGCAGGCACCAGGAAAGGTCAGAGAGGCCAGCACCTGCACACTGCAGTACTTTGCGCTTCCCTCAACAGGGCAAACAAAGTACGCCTGCACCGGAGCCGCATCGTTAAGACAAGAAGAGGACGTGATCGAAAGAAGATGGGAGGCCCCGGACCGGACCGTGACGCCCATCGGATCGGACCGCCCCCCCAGGTGAGTATAATCTAACCTCTTTTTCTCATCTTTCAGGTTACATTGGGAGCCTATCTACAGCATTACAGAATGCTGTAGATAAGCCCCTGATGCCAGTGGGCTTAGCTCATCTTTGAATTTGGGGGTGACAGGTTCCCTTTAAAGATTCGGTCAGAAGAAATGTGCCCTAATGGAAGTTCTTGTGCTTAAAGGTCTTTCCAAAAAGGAAAGAAGGATTTAAAAAATAATAAAAGATTGTACTTACCTGTCGCAGTTTCACCCCCTCACCTGTCCTGCAGGTATAGAAAAGGTAAGTGCAATAGTTTATTATTTTAAGCCCTTTCTGTTCCATAGAAAATCTGGCAAACGGTGGCTTGCTGGCCCATATATTGCTGGATTTGTGCAAATTGAATCAGAAATAATTACATTTTCTAAAAAAACAAACTTTGAGGGTATTAGCAAAAATTTCAGTTTGTCATGAATTGAGTCACTTAGTGGCTGTATTGCAAGTAGTCTACAAGGTTTTACGGGTTTGTATTATATATGGGCAAATATATTCAAGTGGAATTGAATTCTATTTGTAGAGTACAAAACTATGCATTCTGGACAATGAGGAATTTGTTAATTTTCTCCACCCAAATTCAGCAAAATGATGTCCAGTAGTGGCTGTCATCTTGCTGAACAATTCACTGCACATGGCTGGAAGTACTAGCCTAGTGTGAACACTGGGCTGAAGATGTGATGCGCTCAAGGGTGCGGTGCACCGGATAGCAAGCAGGGTGCAGCTTAGATGGCCTCATGGGTGAGTGGTGAGGTGATTATGTCCTTAACATTTTGCCGGCTGCCTGCTTCTCTAATTGTTTCTACTGCTCCCTACCCACTGTCTGGTCCTCCGTTGAACCACATCTCTGGCCTGGTGTTCTTTCTAGTCCAGGTCTAGACCGAGACTTCTCTGCACATGTTCAATGGCCTGCTAGCAACCGTTTGTCCTATCTAGAGTGAACACCGAGCTGTGTCTTCCAACCAAAAGCCTCAGAGGTCACTGAGCAGCCGCAGATAATTATGGCACCAGAAGCCCAGTTCTAGAGAGAACACTGGGCTTGAGATGTGACGTGATAGAGGTGTGGGAGACAGGACAGTGGGCAGCGAGCAGTGGGAAAGGCCAGAGAGGTGAATGGTGAGGTGAGCAAAAGTATTTTTTATTTCTGATATCTTATGTTTATTATGCTCTGGGGTCTTGTGATAATTTTGAGAACTTATAGCCACCACTAAAACAATTCATACAATACAGCATGCTATATTTAAGGGTTGAACAGGAACTAGAATAGACCTGAATATGAGACTTCATCTTTCACTCTCTTGCTTTATTTTCTGAACATGGACAGCTCATGTAACTGATCTCAGGATATCTTGAGTCAAAGAGATAGGCAAGGGAGGACACAATGGTAATTGTGCATGCAAAGGCATGAATAAGACAAGTTGCCCAGGGGATCAGTACCTATGTGTCCGACTGCTACCTTAAAAGTATTGCAGTGTTCTACTGCAACGGGTCCATATACTATCCTCGTATTGTGTTGCTCTGCTGTTTGGGTCTTCCCCGGATGCTCTACTTTGGCTGCTTGCCAATGAGGAGACAATGGATTCCTGGCGCATCAGGTGTAGATGGAAAAACTTATTGTATTATTAGTAGTGTTGAGCATTCCGATACTGCAAGTATCGGGTATCGGCCGATACTTGCTGTATCGGAATTTCCGATACCGAGATCCGATACTTTTGTGGTATCGGGTATCGGGTATCGCAACAACATTAATGTAATAATGTGTAAAAAAGAGAATTAAAATAAAAAATATCGCTATACTCACCTGTCCGACGCAGCCGGGACCTCAGCGAGGGAACCGGCAGCGTTGTTTGTTTAAATTTCGCGCTTTTACTTGGTTACGTGAAGTCCCGGCTTGTGATTGGTCAGGGCGGCCATGTTGCCGGGACGCGGACCAATCACAGCAAGCCGTGACGAAATTATGTCATGGCTTGCTGTGATTGGTCCGCGTCCCGGCAACATGGCCGCCATTAACCAATCACAAGCCGTGACGTCACGGGAGGCTGGACATGCGCGTATTTTGAAAAGCGCGCGTTTCCAGCCTCCAGTGACGTCCCGGCAACATGGCCGCCATTAACCAATCACAAGCCGGGACGTCACTGGAGGCTGGACACGCGCGCTTTTTAAAATACGCGCGTGTCCAGCCTCCCGTGACGTCACGGCTTGTGATTGGTTAATGGCGGCCATGTTGCCGGGACGCGGACCAATCACAGCAAGCCGTGACGTAATTTCGTCACGGCTTGCTGTGATTGGTCCGCGTCCCGGCAACATGGCGCCGTGACCAATCATAAGCCGGGACGTCACTGGAGGCTGGACACGCGCGCTTTTCAAAATACGCGCATGTCCAGCCTCCCGTGACGTCACGGCTTGTGATTGGTTAATGGCGGCCATGTTGCCGGGACGCGGACCAATCACAGCAAGCCGTGACGTAATTTCGTCACGGCTTGCTGTGATTGGTCCGCGTCCCGGCAACATGGCCGCCCTGACCAATCACAAGCCGGGACCTCACGTAACCAAGTAAAAGCGCGAATTTTAAACAAACAACGCTGCCGGTTCCCTCGCTGAGGTCCCGGCTGCGTCGGACAGGTGAGTATAGCAATATTTTTTATTTTAATTCTTTCTTTTACACATTAATATGGTTCCCAGGGCCTGAAGGAGAGTTTCCTCTCCTTCAGACCCTGGGAACCATCAGGAATACCGTCCGATACTTGAGTCCCATTGACTTGTATTGGTATCGGGTATCGGTATCGGATTGGATCCGATACTTTGCCGGTATCGGCCGATACTTTCCGATACCGATACTTTCAAGTATCGGACGGTATCGCTCAACACTAATTATTAGAGATAAGCAGATGATTCCACTGAGAATTGAGTTTTAGAGATTTGAGTTTTGAGATTTGACTCACAGTTCACAAAAAACCTTGCTCGGCACTATTTCTCACATTGCTGAAGAATCAGAGAGAAGGCTATTGTCTTTTGAGCGGCTAAGCAGGCCTCCCCTAATGCCCTGCCGCTACAACATCTAGTGAATTATCCTACCTTGTACAGTGGTGGTCAGTAGGGTTGAGCGACCTTTACTCTTATAGGATCGGGTCGGGTTTCACGAAACCCGACTTTTTCAAAAGTCGGGTCGAGTGAAATCGGCCGATCCTATAAAAAAGTCGGGGTCGGGGTTGGCCGAAACTCGAAACCCAATGCAGTGCATTGGGTTTCCAATGGTTCCCAGGGTCTGAAGGAGCGGAAACTGTCCTTCAGGCCCTGGGATCCATAATTAAGTGTAAAATAAAGAACTAAAATAAAAAATATCGCTATACTTACCCTCTGATGCGCCCTGGTACTAACCGGGAACCTTCCTTCCTTAGAATCAGCCTTCCAGGGCCTTGCGGTGACGTCACGGTGACGTCGTGGCTTGTGATTGGTCGGGCGGCCCCCATGTGACCGCTCGCGCGACCAATCACAAGCCGCGACGTCTCCGTGACGTCACCGAAGGTCCTGGAAGGGCTGATTCTTAGGAAGGAAGGCTGCCAGAAAGAAGCCGAGGGTGAGTATATTCCTATTAGCTATATACTCACCCTCGTACATGCCCTGCTTCTTTCCGGCAGCCTTCCTTCCTAAGAATCAGCCCTTCCAGGACCTTCGGTGACGTCACGAAGACGTCGCGGCTTGTGATTGGTCACGCGAGCGGTCACATGGGGGCCGCCTGACCAATCACAAGCCGCGACGTCACCGTGACGTCACCGCAAGGCCCTGGAAGGCTGATTCTAAGGAAGGAAGGTTCCCGGTTAGTACCAGGGCGCATCAGAGGGTAAGTATAGCGATATTTTTTATTTTAATTCTTTATTTTACACTTAAATCTGAATTCCGATACCAATTCCCGATATCTTAAACATATCGGGAATCGGTATCGGAATTCCGATTCCAGATTCAGAAGATCGCCGACCTCATGGCCGACCCCACACAGGGGTCGGGTCGGGTTTCATGAAACCCGACTTTGCCAAAAGTCGGCGACTTCTGAAAATAGTTGACCCGTTTCGCTCAACCCTAGTGGTCAGTACCTGGGCCATCACAGATCAGGGATTCCCAGTGGATCACACTTTGTGCGGAAGACTCATTTTTTTATCCTGTAGAGTGTAGGCTCTTATGGTCAGCGAGTTCTCCCTTTCTTCTCTCTCATGTGTATTTTCATAGTAACTACAAGCTTTCCTTTATTTATATTCATATAAATCGATTTTCCACAAATCAAAGTGTTTGGGTAACTTTGGCAAAGCAGGCAAATTCGAATTTCATAAAATCTGCTTATTTCTATGTATTCTCAACACCAGTAATACTATTTGTACTGTAAATAGTGTTAGATTTTCTTTATCTTTTAAGTGCCCTGTTATATTCCTGCATAACATTTTAGACTGATGCAAATTTCCTGAAATTTAATTCAGGTGGCGGAGATACGATTCACAACTAGAATTGTTGCAAATCGATCTGCAGAGCCTGATCCATCTGTCATGTCAGTAATATGTGGATACTGGACAGGGGCTCCAAGAATCTTCTCCTTCATGACTGCATTCCCAGCTTCTCTTCTGATTGGCTGGCCGTGTGTGATGTCATCAGAGCTGCACATTGGGCCAGGCTGGAAAATGAAAAGAAAAGCCATGGATGCTATCAGGCTATCAGTCTGTTCTTAGGGATCATATTGAGCAGCCACAGGTTACTGACGTGGCTGCTTGATCGGCTCCTGCAAATTGATTTACACAAACTCTATTTCACAATTCATAAATTTATTGTGTATTGAAATTGTCAGAAAAGGATAAACAAAAAATATAATCTTATACTTGCCTGTCTCTGTTCCTCCCCATCCCTGTTCTACTGCTGTAACTCCTCCAATTGGCTCCTGTTCATTATTCTTCTCCTTTCAGGTCTTATAATAGGTGTCCCCGCTGCTAATTAGGCTCAATGTACATCCTACATGAGTGGGAAAAAGCCCGGTAATGGTGAAAAGGTGTTCAAGGTGTATGTCGGGTTGATGGTGATGTTACTCCAAGCTCTACTGAACAAACACCATCTTGTCCTATCCAAAGACCACTGACAATGTCTGTAACTGGGCTGGCTACTCGACTCTCTTTCTTTGGCAGCTGCACAATGATACACCTTGCAGAACATTTTTTTTTAAATGTGGAGACGTCAAGTTGGGTCTCCATCTGTTGGGTTGTCTCTAGTGGAAGGGGGTCTCAGAACACCATTATACTATTTCTACTCTGGGAAAATTGATGCCACTTGAGTGGTGTGTGTTAATCATTTTTGAAATGATGTGACTTCAAGTTGGGTCTCCAACTGGTGCGTTGTCTGTAGTGGAAGGTGTCTCAGACCACCTTTACACTATACTCTGTGGAAATTGATGCAACTTTAGTGGTGTGTGCCAATATTTTTTTTAAATGTGGAGACTCCAAGTTGGGTCTGCATCTGGTTTGTTGCCAGGCCTACACCTGTCACTCATCCACCTCTTAATGATAAATTTGTAAGCTAGAACTGCTGGGCCAGGCCCTGTCCCATCCATCCATGCTGCACCATTATAACATTTATACTGTGGTTCAATTGATGCCACTTTTCATGGTGTTTTATTCTAATTTTATGGAAATGTTTTATCTCCTTCATGTGTGTTGCCTGAATTTGGCAGGGCTCCCAGCACAGCAGGCCTACACTGGTCCATTGCCAAAGTCTTAATTTCAACATAATTTCAAAGCTGTAAATGTTGGTTCAGACACTGTCTCATGCATTGCCCATGCCTGACTGTTGCAACATTATAACATTTCTACTGTGGGTCAATTGATGCCACTTTACCTGATGTCTGCCCCTAATTTTTGGAAATGTTTGGACTTCATGTGGGTTACCTGAATTTGGCAGGGCCTCAGAGCACCAGTCCTACACCTGTCACTCATCCACCTGTTACTGGTCAATGTTTAATCTATAAATGCCCTGTCCCATGCATTCATGCTGTGCAATTATAGTATTTATACTCTGGGTCAACTGATGACACTTTTCATGTTTTGAGCTGTTTTGGCAGCTTTTGGGCCCTCCTGAAGATGCTGTCTATGAGTTTGGCTTTGCCTCCTATTGAATTCAGTGGGGTTTGGGTAAGTTCAGCGAACTGTTTTTCGAACATCGGGAAGTTTGCAGATCTGAGCCGAACCTTAACCTCTCTACAATCTTAGACGTATAGTTATGCACAAGGTCGCCTTCCTCTTTTGATGCGGGCACTGGCGATGAGCTCTCAACTTTTCCGGAACACATGTCAGAGTGAAGGGTTGAGTAAGAAGTGACAGCGGTGGAATAAGTATAGAAAAGAGAGAGGACAGATCAATAAGCAAGTTTATTTTTTAGCCCCTTTCTGTCCTCTGCAAAAATTGAAACAATTTCACAAAGCAAATTGCCAAAATTCAAATTTGCTGGAATCTAAGAATTTTGGAAAATGTAAAACAAACTTGAGTCATTTACAATCAATTTGATCATATTATTTTATATGCATGAAAAACTGACTAAAGCACAAAAAAAAAATGAAAACAGGTACAAAATAATGAATGAAACTATTTTGGCAAGGTAAAGTAAGGAAATTTCCCATTCATCTTCCTAACTATCTAAAAGCAATTAGTTTAAAAGAAAAAAAATAATCTCAATTGTAGGGTTAATCAATTAATGAGTGTTATAGCTCGGCTGACCCTTGTCTGACAATACAGCTCAGTAATTTCACTTAAATTAGCAATGTACTGATCGATAGGCGCTTAACTGGCTTTGTACGACACATAGAGGTTGCTTGGTAACGGCGAGGCACCTACACAAATCTCCGACTGACTCTTGTTGTGGGCTATTTAGAAACATCTCCTCCGGATCCCTGTGTCTTCCATTGTTTGCTTCTTGAAACAGAGAACAGACCTGTCAGCAGACAAACAGCTTCCTAATGCGACTGTCGGATGAAATATTCCAAAGTTACACGGAGGTTAATAGAGTCCTTGTCTAATTTAATCGGTTCAACTCTGAACTACTGGGCATCAAAAATGAAGAATGGAAATAAAGCAATAAAAAATAATAATGCAGATAAATCAATAAAGACCTAATAATCGTGGTCATGTTATGATGATGTTTCAATATCTTTTATTTTAAAATTTAAAAATAATCTATTGTTACAAATAAAAATTAAAATGTCTTCTTAACCCTTTGTATCCAAGGCAATTTTGTTTTATTTTTGTCCTTCAATTTTTTTTCATCCCCTTCTTCCAAGAGCCATACCTTTTTTATTTTTTCATCGACATAGTTTTGTTGGGTTTGTTTTTTGAAAGAATGAGTTATAGTTTTGGAAAATACCAAACTTGGAAAAAAAATTGCAAGTTTAATGAAATAGTGGAAAGCAAAATATAATTCTACTGCTGTTTTTCTTATTTCTACTAAGTGCAAATGATCTGATAATATAATTCTCCAAATCTACGGTGAAACCAAAGTTGTGCAGTTTTTAATGGTTAAAAAAAATGGGAGTGAGTGGAGAGGTAACGGGTAAGGCGAGAGTAGACCAGGCGCTTCAAGAGTTTAGAGATGAAGGGGAGGTTGGAGACTGGTCTGTAGTTGTTTGTGCAGGATGGGTCGATGGCAGGTTTCTTTAGTAATGGAGTAATGATAGAGTGTTTGAAGGAGGAGGGGAAAATGCCCGAGGAGAAGGAGAGATTAAATATTGTAGTTAGGTGAGTGGCAACGACTGGAGAGAGCGACTGGAGGTGTGAGGGAATGGGGTCAGTAGTGCAGGTAGTCGGACGAAAAGAAAAGAGGAGCCTGGAGACTTCTTCTTCTTCTGTGATGGGATCAAATGTGGAGAGTGAGCCAGGGGAGATGCAGGGAGGGATGGATCTACTTTCTATGCACAAGTATTAAATAAATAACCCTCAGCCTGTTTTTTGGGGGGGCATCATCATCGTCTCTACCAAAAAGTTTGCTAAGACCAAAGTAATTGAATTTGTGATTTTAGATCATGGACACAAGTTGTTTCTCTTCTTACTTATTTTTCTGTTTCAAATTTTCTGTTGCTCACAGCTACATTTTCTATATATTCAAACTCTCTAGCAAATCTTATGAAATTAAAATTTTACAGCTTTGCAAAATTTTCCAAAAAAATCAGTTTTTGGCTGATTGAAAGTGTAAGTTCCAGTTGCCCTAAAAAGATGTGTGAGACACTCCGAGGTCTACTAGACTGTATCAAACCACTTTTCTATCTCTTTACTGCAAATACAGTATTAGCAATGTCAAAATAAGTGCCCTCAATATACACCCTGTATAAATATGGTTAACCAGGCTACCAGTGGTAACAGCTTGTGTAATAACACAATGCAGTGACAGACTTTTTAGGGTGTGTGCACAAGAACCGTAATAGCAGAATTTTGGAAGCAGCTCACCTGTGGGTTTATGAGCGACAGCATGTCAAATTCTGTTGCGAAGACCCAAGTCACCATGTTCACTGTTAAACATCATGCTGTGAGGAGGCTTTTCTTCACCAAGGACAGAAAAGCTGGTCATAGTTGATAGGAAGATGGAGGGAGCTAAATATGGGGCAATACTGGAGGAAAACCTGCTGAAGGCTACAATACACTGAAGACTGGAGCGTAGTTTCACCTTCCAGCAGAACATCTTGCCTAAGCATCCTGCCAGATCTACAATGGATGGCTTAGATCACAGAATATTAATTATTATAAACAGCCCAGTCATAGTCCAGACCAAAATCCCAATGAGAATCTGTGGAAAGACATGAAAATTGCTGATCACTGACATCTCCATCCATCTCATTGAGCGAGAGCAAGTGTGCCAAGGAGAATCAGCAAAAATTTCAGTCTCCGAATGTGCAAATCTGGTAGAGACAAACCCCAAAAGACGACTTGCAGCAATAATTACAGCAAAAGGAGGTCCTACACAGTATTGACTTGGGGAGGGTGGGCTGAATACACATGCACACCACAATTTTCATACTTATATTTTTAACATAATTAGAAAACCATGCATAATTTCCTTTACACTTCACAAATACTTGCTATATTGTGTTGGTATTTTATAGAAAATTGCGCTAAAATACAATATTTTTGTGGGTGTAATGTAAAAAATGTGTAAAAGTTCACGGGGCACGAATACTTTTTCAAGACACTGAATGTGCACGGGGAATAAGGAGTTCAGCACTTGACATGCAGAGAACCAGAGAGTGCTATCAGATCATGGGTTAAGGCACGAAAAGTACTTGTTTTGCCCTGGGCACTGGCAACTCTCACTGCATCATTGGTCTGACATGATATTTGTAATTAGTTTCTCCTTGATTAATGATCTTAATTGATGGTACAATGTGTCTATTTATGCTGTACAACGACAATGTACAAGGACTACACCATGACAAATGATTCGAGTTGTTCTATACCGTACTTACAGAATCCATACCAATTACCCTTTTTTTAAAAAAAAACAAACAATGAAATATTTTTGTCATGACTCATATTGTCATCGACTTTTAGGCAACAGGGCACGTCAATGACTTCTGGATGTGGTGGTATTTTTTTCCAATGAATGGTAACGCAGAAATATTTAATTTAGGGGTAATAGATGTTCCATGTTTTCATGTGATTTACGACTACAATGTCCAGATATTAGAACATAATGGACAGTACGAGGTGTTCTGTGTCTACGTTTGATGTATAGCTACAGCGCCATACATTATTTCTTGATGAATGATGTCTTACTAGAATTGTATCCTGCCCAGTACAATTATTTTCACATTTACAATGCTAATCAATAAAGTGGAGCAGTTTGTTAACGGACACTAATTTTCTCTTAGTCAATGTGGTTAGTCATGTGGAAAGTTAAAAGAAACAGTTTATCAATTTCTTGAGGTTCAACTAGTTTTCAGCAACACTAATAGTGAGTTATTTTGAGAGAAAAGTATTTATCATGGCCTTAAAATCAAGGGAAGTTTTAGGAATTATGACTTATTCCTATGTCATTATGACCAGATCTTGAGGATACAATTTGGCAATTTTTTTTTATATTTAACCATTTCCCTACACTATTAAGCCCCCCAAAATGTAAGTGGTCAAATCAGGGTCATGAAATAAACTAGTAATGTCTGTTGGAGCTACTACAGCTAAATCGTACATGATTTAAAGTATGACAGACACCACTATGTCCCTGAGGAAATTCTCTCACAGTCCTTCACAAACTATTTTGACAAAGTTGTCCACACAAATATACCTTGGTCACAAAACCTTTTTTTACTCAGCCCAATGGCAGGATCTAAACAGTCTAATGTTTATCCTTGCTGTCCTGTGCTGTACCGAAGCTTGTTTCCCAACTCAACCTCCTCTTTGGCCTTGCCGGCACCAAACACACCAAACTTTGGTGCATTGGTTAAGGAATCTCATAGGCAGAAAACTTCTCTACTTGACAAAACTCAGAATTCTATCCTGCAGGATGACCTTGAGATATAAAGTATAAAAGATTGGAGAAGAAGGCACTACCTAGATTCAGATAAAAAAAAAAACATTTAAATACCAAAATCTCACATAAAATACCCAATTCACCTCCTCATAGAAAATGAGGACGTTTGATCCCAACCTAAGATTGGGTCATGGATGAGTGGGATCCATCTTGGTTCACTAATGAAGTGGCTAAGACAAATTTTCAAAAAACATCACTGAAAAAGATGCAGCTTTAGCAACACCAAATGCAATTACAAATGCACAAGCAGGATGCAGTAGGTCCCCATGATAAAGGCAGGGGCAGCACAAAAAGGTGCAAAATAATGACAAAAACAATCACTCACAAACTTACCGATTTATGAATGGATTGCCTGCCGAGTATTGAAAATGCACACAAATGAGGCTTGTTTAGAGCGCCAGTCACACAGATAGGTGTAATGCACAGTGTCTGTCTTACAGCCTATCGATGACGCCCATACAATTAGATCACTCCCTCCATAAGTGGGTATATTTGTGAGAGTTTTTTTCATCAGTATTTTGCACCTGTGCATTTGTAATCGGATTTGATGTTGGTAATCTTTATCTGTAATTTTTTGTTTTATTTTGTCCCATGTTGGCAGTTTATCATTTTAGTGCTAGGGACTCGCAAGTATAAGGACCCTTGACGTGTGTTGCGAGCTTACGTATTATGACCAATACCTCATGGAATATATTTTATCTTATACATTATTTTTCGTCTTTATGCAGGATGAAGTCAGGCCCTTTAGTGTTGGTTGGGTATAATGGAGTGTCTGACCTTGTATGGTGCAATTGTATAGTGTTGGTAAGGCTGTGTCTTTTTCAGTAATGTTTTTTCTTTTAGTAAATAAGTGGAACACCCGCCAGGGCGTGGGGTACTCAGTACCGGGTCTGGTACTTAAAAGCATGTGTCACAGCAGCAGTGACCGGGTCCGTGGCCCTGGGCGCCCATGTTAAAGGGAAAGTCTTTAAAGGGATTTGTAAAATAATAAAAGTTTGTGACGCCACCTGTGGTATTCGGTCAGGGATGACCGACGCTGCTTAAAGGGGTCCGCTGGGGTGATGTTATGGCAGCTGAGATGGTATGGCTTCCCACAGGTGAAGCTGGGTCCCCAGGGGTCCCGGTGTAGTAGGGACAGGTGGTAAGTTGTGTAGAAAGAAGTGGAGGACACAGGGTTGCAGTCTCTTTACCTCTTTACTGAAGGCTTCAGGCAGCCACAGTCCAGGGTACCGGATCACAGGTGATGGTGTGGTCCAGCCGGCTTGGAAGCAAATCTGGAGTCCCCCTTACCAGGTGGGGTTGGAAGCCTTCCCTCTAGCACTGTGGTGTAGTCCCTTGCTGCCTTAGGCCTCACTCAAGGTCCTCACGTTTTCTCTCTGTTCCCCTTTAAGTAGGACACTAACCCGTACGACAGGTAACTCGAGCCTTTTTACAGGATCTCTATCACGACCGGGGCTCTATCTGTTACTGTGTCCTCGGGTGTTAAATGTTTACAGGTAACTTGAAATCTAGCTGTCTGCCGGTTTCTGCCATGGGGCATAAAGTTACCCCCACAAGCTGTCACGGGGAGACTAGGTAGGCTAAGGCTGGTTACCCGGGCCCTTGCAATATCCCTCAGACTAGGGAAAACCCTGTCTGTCCCTCTCCCAGAATTTACACTAATGGTGTGCTGGTCTGGGCCACCAGGCCTGGCCCTGACTCCTGTTTCAGCCCTATGCTGAAACCACCACCCGCCACCCAGTGAATAGACCACACACCAACCCCCACAGAAAGCATAGACAGGGAAAACTAAAAAATGCACCACGCCGCAGACACACAGGAAAACACAATAATGTGCCCAGGGCAAAACAAATACAAATATAGGAAGGAGAAATATAACAAAGGATAATACACCACCAGATACGATATTTCTTCTCCAAGACCACTACTCCAGACCGGAATCACTAGGCACGAGGCACAAGCTATAATCGGCGATGCCCAAAGTCCAGCAAAACTATTTAAAGGCCGTGGGCGTGACCCAGCCTCCAACCCGAGTACCAGCTAGATGAACCCTGGGCAACCTGGATAAAAATCTAGCCGGCGCCACTGAGCATATAGTGGACGAATGTGGAATTACCGCTGTCTGTCGGACGCCCTAGTGTGAATAGCATCCGACATGACACAAGCTCGGTCTTCTGGCTACCGGTATGTGCAGGGCCGGTTTTAGGCAAAGTGGGGCCCTAGGCAAAGTTTAAAATGGGGCCCCAAATGCTAACATATTACACATCACACAGAAGCATTTCGGTTGTATTTACATGCGCTGATCTCAGGCCGCTAAACGAGTATGATCGACAATACTGAAGTCGTTGGACGCTTGTTTCCTGACCTCTTTCCACTGTCTAAGAAAGAATGATGGGACAGAACCATCACTAATAGATCACTAACAGATCACCATACAGTATCATGTTATCAGCAGCATATCTACAGTTTACACCAGCGATGTACTGCTGAGAACAAGGATTTTTATTCATAAACAATCCAATCACCCAATGAATATGCTGCATTTTGCTTGTTTAGTATAATGCATCCCAAACTCCTCCATATATTATAATGTGCACCACAGTCCTCCATATTGTAAAATGTATAATACACTCCTCATAATCCTCCATATGGTATTATACACTTCCCATAGTCCTCCATATAGTATAATACACTCCGCATAGTCCTCCATATATTAAAATATACTCCTCAGTCCTCCATATAGCACAATACACTCCTCACAGTGCTCCATAAAGTATAATGCACAGCCATAGTCATCCATGTAGTACAATTCACTTCCCATAGTATAATGCACCCCATAGTTCTTCATATAGTATAATGTATTCCCCATAGTCCTCGATACAGTATAATGCAGCCCACATATAGTATAATGCAGCCACCACCCCACAGAGTATAATGCAGCCACCCCACAGAGTATAATGCAGCCCCCCACAGAGTATAATGTAACCTCCCCATAGAATATAATGCAGCCCCCCATATAGTATAATGTAGCCCCCTCATAGTGTATGATGCAATCACCCCTCATAGAATATAAATATAATACAACCTACCATAGAATGTAATGTAGCCCTGAACAGGATATAATACAGCTGACATCCCCATAGAATATAATGTAGCCCCATCAAAGAGTATGATGCAATCATCCCTCATAAAATCTAATAAAGCCCCCCACAAAATATAATACAGCCCCCATAGTATATAACAGCCTCCTCCATAGAATATAATGTACCCCCAAATATATAACAGTCACATAGTATATAGCACAGCCCACGTAGTATATAACACAGCCCACATAGTAATATATAGCACTGCCACGTAGTATATAGCACAGCCCACATAGTAGTATATAGCACAGCCCACACAGTAGTATACAGCACTTCCCACATGCCCACACAGTAGTATACAGCACAGCCCACACAGTAGTATACAGCACAGCCCACACAGTAGTATACAGAACAGCCCACACAGTAGTATAAAGCACTGCCCACACAGTAGTGCACAGCCCACATAGTAGTATACAGCACTGCCAACACAGTAGTATACAGCACAGCCCACACAGTAGCATACAGCACAGCCCACACAGTAGAATACAGCACAGTCCACACAGTAGTATACAGCACAGCCCACACAGTAGTATATAGCACTGCCCACACAGTAGTATATAGCACAGCCCACACAGTAGTATACAGCACTGCCCACACAGTAGTATACAGCACTGCCCACACAGTAGTATACAGCACAGCCCACACAGTAGTATACAGCACTGCCCACACAGTAGTATATAGCACTGCCCACAACGTAGTATACAGCAGAGCCCACAGAGTAGTATACAGCACTGCCCACATAGTAGTATAGAGCAGAGCCCACACAGTAGTATATAGCAGAGCCCAAACAGTAGTATATAGCACTGCCCACACAGTAGCATACAGCACTGCCCACATCCCACCTTCCCTCCCCTCCCGAGAATGGCCCCACAGTCCAGTAAATAAAATAAAAAAACACAAGCTCCTCACCTCCCCTCGTGCCCGCGGTGCTCCCTGCTCCTGTCTCGGCAGCTGCCGCTGCACTGCCTGGGACACAGTGAATGCGCGTGCACCCGCTGTGTCAGAGGCAGAGCGGGGAATGATGGGAGAGGGAGCGTCAGGTGACGCTCTCTCCTCCATCATTGCATCGAACTGTACCGGCAGACACCGGTATAGTTCAATGCAGCGGGGGAGTCGGCGCTGGCGGCAGGCGGGCCCCCTGCCGCACAGGGGCCCCATAGCGGCTGCATGACTTGCCGCTAGCTGGGGGCCTCTGGGGGAGCGGGGGCCCCAGGCAGCTGCCTGGTCTGCCTGCCCCTAATGCCGGCCCTGGGTATATGTGCTCAGCGTGGAGGAAGTTCAGTCACAATTTCTCTCTCTAGCTCTTCACTTCGCCTTGGCTCCTTCCTCCTTTCTGTCTCCTTACAAGTTGCTCTGCTCTCTTTTTTCATCCCAGTAGCTGCAGAATCACTAGTCTGCATGGCCCCAGCTTTCCTTCCTCACTCCTTGCTCTCCTCTCTCCAACTGTCTCTCTCCAACTGCCTAGCAACTGCCTAGCAACTGACTCCTCCTCCCGACCAGAGAGAGCAGCTCCCCTGAAGTTGGGTGTAGAGCTCCCCCTTCTGGCCTGGTGTCAGAACGGTGTTGTATGTGCTGAATGTTAAAGGGATCATTCCTCGCTTCCAAACATGACATCACTCTCCCCGTGAGGAAAGCAATGCCACTGTAACAACTGGTTACCTGGGGTGTTACACACGTCCACCATGTAAGGCCTCCTTTACAAGTTATGATAGTTCACAAACCGGACAAACCAGTACAGGTGTTATCTGTGCCCATGTGTCCTTGTGTAAATGTTTGTCATTCGTTTGTCATCCCTGTGCCGCCCATGTGCCATCCATGTGGCACATGCTGGAATAGATCACAGAATAGAAATACATGATGATCAGGTGTTAAAAGTGTGCAAAGATAGAGATGGATATTAGTTAAATATGAGGTAAAGTGATGATAAATAGAATAGATTGCTAGATAGATACATATGAGGTAGATACTGTAGATAGCTAGATATATAGCCATGAGATATATATTAGTGCTTTGCATGTGCAGTTTACTGTACTTGTATTAAGCTAATAAATAAATGAAAAAAAAAATAACGTGGAGTCCCTCCTATATTTGATAACCAGCAAAGGTAAAGCAGACAGCTGCAGTTTTATATTATCAGACTGGGAAAGTCAATGGTTATTGGGCCCTTCC
Organism: Ranitomeya variabilis; assembly: GCF_051348905.1. Lineage (NCBI taxonomy): Eukaryota > Metazoa > Chordata > Amphibia > Anura > Dendrobatidae > Ranitomeya > Ranitomeya variabilis. The sequence goes on from NC_135237.1 coordinate 553,507,207, forward strand.
CAGCCTAAAAATACCAGCTATCAGTCACCCCTTAAGTGGAGCATCACATTAGATGCACCAATTCTGGAGCTACGACCATCTCTTCCTGATTGCCCTGGGGCGGTGGCAATCGGGGGTTGATTTGTCAAAAATCATGGCTGGCAGCAAGCCCTGGGCTTACTAATGGAGAGCTGTCTATCAGACACCGCAATTACTAACCTAGTACTGAAAAATAAAAACAGACACCAAAAAAGACAGTTTTCCTGTCCAGCAGACACGAATTGATATTCTCATCTCAAGTCACCGTGCTCTAGATGGTGTTCTGCTCTGTTTAAATATTCTACCACGGCATCTATTCCATTTGCATTTGTAGGGCCACTTTTATACAAAGCAAATGAGTGTCCACTGGCCATCTACGGAAGTAGAGTAAGCTCTTTGCAGTTTCTTTTAGTTTTGCAGCATCTGTAGGTTAGACATTTACTTACAGTGCAGATGAAACCTATTTCATTTTTTTTTTCCAGGGAGTATTGCACTTAAAGAAGTTTCCCAGGACTTAGATATCAATGACCTATCCTTATCAATGGGTGTCCAACTCTCGATACCCCCATCGATGATCTGTTTGCAGCCAGAAGCACACAGTGTAAAGAGCTGGAACACCATATTGGTTTTGATCTTTTTCATATTTTTGTGAATGTTTTGCTCAGAATTTTCAGAAAATACATAAAGGTAACAATTCTGTAAAGTGCAGTAAAATCGGCTTGCCTGAAATATGTTGATGTGTGATGACATTTCTACAGCTCTCCAAAATGGTTTCTCTTGTCATATCGGTCAATTGTTTCACCATTCCTCGTGTCATTCTGTTTCCTGGCTGACATATTTTGGACACAGCAGCAGTTAACAAGTCACGTCTATCACATTTTGATGCATATTTGTCTTTAATTGCATTTCATTGGCTCGTAAACATGTCATTTTTGCCACATCAAATGGTTGTTTTTACAAGCTGCACATTAACATTGGCAAAAAAAATGAAGGAGATCAAGCCAAGATTCAAATCACAGGATTTATTAGAAAAAAATAAATAATGATGGCTGAATTATGGAAAGATGAAATGGAAGAAGATGCATTCTGTCAAAGTGTACACATTGAGATTGTTCATAATGATATAGATGTGTCAGAACTGAGCTTGTCCAAGCCTGCAGCTGAGATGCTTCACGCAAATTTGTGGCGTTTTCCATATGATTGACCAAGACACTTGATAGATCATCTTAAAGGGAAAGAATCAGCAGATATGAAGTCTTTTTCAAATCAGTTTTTTATTATACGAAAATTGTGGCCAAATTGTAAGAAATCAAATACTGTGGCATTGCTAACCATGCTGGGTAGAGGTGCTGGCCCTTCTAGATGCACTGATGGCCATGTTGGGGGTGGTAATGGCTGTGCTGGATTGGATGATTGTGCTGGCTCTGTTGGAGGGTGGTGTTGGCCATGCTGTGGGCAGCACTGGCCATGTTATGGACAGTGCTGGCTCTTCTGGGGGTTGTGCAGGCCATGCTGTGGGCAGTGCTGGCCTTGTTGGAGATGTTGCTGGCTGTGCTGGGGCTTGGTGCTGGCTCTGTGACAGGTGGTACTGGCCATACAGGGGCAGTGAAGGCAGTGGTGGGGTGGTGCTGGCTGTGGGGGTGGGATGATGCTGGCTCTGATGGGGGATAGTGCTGGCCATGCTGTGGGCACAGCTGGCCATGATGGGGATGGTGCTGGTTTATGGGATGGGCTCTGCTGGAAGGTGGTACTGGCCATGCTGTGGGCAGCTATGGCCATGCTGTGGGCAGCTATGGCCATGTTGTGGACAGTGCTGGCTCTGCTGGAGGTAGTGCAGGCCATGCTGTGGGCAGTGCTGGCCTTGTTGGAGATATTGCTGGCTGTGCTGGAGGTTGGGGTTGGTGCTGGCTCTGTGACGGGTGGTACTGGCCATGGAGGGGCAGTGAAAGCAGTGGTGGGGGTGGTGCTGGCTGTGGGGGTGGGAAGATACTGGCTCTGATGGGGGATAGTGCTGGCCATGCTGTGGGAAGTGCTGGTCATTTTGGGGACAGTGCTGGCTGTGTTGGTTGATGGGATTGGCTCTGCTGGAGAGTGGTGTTAGCCATGCTGTGGGCAGTGCTGGCCATGTTGTGGACAGCGCTTGCTCTGCTGGGAGTAGTGCAGGCTATGTTGTGGGGTGATGGCTGTGTGGGAGGATGGTGCTGCCTCTGCTGGAGGGTGATGTTTGCTATGCTGGGGGCAGCAGTAACAGTGGTGAGGCCAGGGCTAGTAATGTGGTGGGATGGTGCTGACTTTGAAGCAGGTTAGTGCTGACCATGATGAGGGAATTTCTAACCCTGGTGAACCCCTATTTGTTTTTTTTCTTGCATTTTTTAGATGCTTTGAAAAAACTTCAAACTTTTTAAGACCCAACTTCCAATAATAGAGAATGTCAGCACGGATAATAGCGCGCTCGTATCAATGTCACATAAATTTGGTCCTATTATTTCTAGTGATTGAAAGACCTCAGAATACATTGTGACTTTAGATTGTACTGGGCTGATTGCCATCAGTATCTTTGCCAAGTAGAGAACTAAATGGATGTGACAAAAAAATAAGGTCAAGCACAGATTGGTTATTATATTGTATAGAGAAATCCAGAGGAGACTGCTGATTATTTCTGCAAAGATTATTTTATGACATCATGTTTTTATTTCACTGTGTTATTTCAGGTAAAGTTAAATAACCGCCCATGTAATTGTATCGTCTTCTAACAAAGCGAAAATGATATGCGGTCCTGAAGAAACTTTAAGGGTATTTTGTTAATCGTTTTTGGGGTAACATACAGTAGAAGGCAAGAAACACAAAAAAAGCATGAAATAAAATATATGAGGCTATAGGCTTTGCTGAAGAGATGAGTTTTCAGGTTGTGTCTGAAGGTTCCAAATGTGGGAGACAATAGGACGTGTTGGGACACAGAATTCCAGAGGATGGGAGATTCTCTGGAAAAGTTTTGGAGGTGACTGGATGAGGAAAGTTTGAGAGAAAGAGTTATTGTCAAGACTGGAGATTACGTGTTGGAATATATGAGGAGATGGAGTTTGGAGATGTATGGAGGAGACAGATTATGGATGGCCTTGTTGTTCATTGTTAGAATGTTAAACTGGAATAATTTGGAAATTGGAAGTCCATTAAGGAATTGGCAGAGGGGAGAGGCAGAGGGAAGGCAAGGGGAGAAGTGGATTAATTAGGGAGTAGACATAAAGGTGGACCAGAGAGGTGCAAGAGCATTAGTTGAGAGGTCACAGAAGAGGATATTGTGATCCAGAAGGGTGATGATGCAATAATATTTTAGTAGATTTGGGGCTGAAGAAGAAATAAATTCTGGAAATATTTTTAAGTTGGAGGTGGTAAGTAAAGATGAGCAAATTTTTCACAAAAAATTAGTTTGTGCTATTAAATTTGCTAGAATTTCAATACTGGAAACCTTATAACTGATCACAAGAGCTTACATTCACCTCCAGGTGAAAATGAGAGAACCCTTCTTATTATTAGAGCTTCAATGTACAGGCGAAAGACCAAAGAGAACAGGACCCTGCTGACTATATGATTTTACACTCTACTGGAGAGAGAGGATCCTGCTGACCATAAGAGCTTACACTCTACAGGAGAGAGAGAGGACCCCGCTGACCATAAGAGCTTACAGTCTACAGGAGAAAGAGAGGACCCTGCTGACCATAAGAGCTTACACTCTACAGGAGAGAGAGGACCCCACTGTCCATAAGAGCTTACACTCTACAGGAGAGAGAGAGGACCCCGCTGACTATAAGAGCTTACAGTCTACAGGAGAAAGAGAGGACCCTGCTGACCATAAGAGCTTACACTCTACAGGAGAGAGAAAGAGGAACCCGCTGACTATAAAAGCTTACACTCTAAAGGAGAGAGAGAGAGTACTCCACTGACCATAACAGCTTACACTCTACAGGAGAGAGAGGATCCTGCTGACCATAAGAGCTTACACTCTACAGGAGAGAGAGAGGACCCCGCTGACCATAAGAGCTTACAGTCTACAGGAGAAAGAGAGGACCCTGCTGACCATAAGAGCTTACACTCTACAGGAGAGAGAGGACCCCACTGTCCATAAGAGCTTACACTCTACAGGAGAGAGAGAGGACCCCGCTGACTATAAGAGCTTACAGTCTACAGGAGAAAGAGAGGACCCTGCTGACCATAAGAGCTTACACTCTACAGGAGAGAGAGGACCCCACTGACCATAAGAGCTTACACTCTACAGGAGAGAGAAAGAGGAACCCGCTGACTATAAAAGCTTACACTCTAAAGGAGAGAGAGAGAGTACTCCACTGACCATAACAGCTTACACTCTACAGGAGAGAGAGGATCCTGCTGACCATAAGAGCTTACACTCTACAGGAGAGAGAGAGGACCCCGCTGACCATAAGAGCTTACAGTCTACAGGAGAAAGAGAGGACCCTGCTGACCATAAGAGCTTACACTCTACAGGAGAGAGAGGACCCCACTGTCCATAAGAGCTTACACTCTACAGGAGAGAGAGAGGACCCCGCTGACTATAAGAGCTTACAGTCTACAGGAGAAAGAGAGGACCCTGCTGACCATAAGAGCTTACACTCTACAGGAGAGAGAGGACCCCACTGACCATAAGAGCTTACACTCTACAGGAGAGAGAAAGAGGAACCCGCTGACCATAACAGCTTACACTCTACAGGAGAGAGAGGACCCCATTGGCCATAAGAGCTTACACTCTACAGGAGAGAGAGAGGACCCCGCTGACCATAAGAGCTTACACTCTACAGGAGAGAGAGGATCCCACTGACCATAAGAGCTTACACACTACAGGAGAGAGAGAGAGTACCCCACTGACCATAAGAGCTTACACTCTACAGGAGACAGAGGACCCCGCTGACCATAAGAGCTTACACTCTACAGGAGAGAGAGAGAGAGGACCCCGCTGACTATAAGAGCTTACACTCTACAGGAGAGAGAGAGGACCCCACTGACCATAAGAGCTTACACTCTACAGGAGAGAGAGGACCCCACTCACAATAAGAGCTTATACTCTACAGGAGAGAGAGAGGACCCCACTGGCCATAAGAGCTTACAGTCTACAGGAGAAAGAGAGGACCCTGCTGACCATAAGAGCTTACACTCTACAGGAGAGAGAGGACCCCACTGACAATAAGAGCTTACACTCTACAGGAGAGAGAGAGGACCCTGCTGACTATAAGAGCTTACAGTCTACAGGAGAAAGAGAGGACCCTGCTGACCATAAGAGCTTACACTCTACAGGAGAGAGAGAGAGGAACCCGCTGACTATAACAGCTTACACTCTACAGGAGAGAGAGAGGACCCACGCTGACCATAAGAGCTTACACTCTACAGGAGAGAGAGGAACCCACTGACCATAAGAGCTTACACCCTACAGGAGAGAGAGAGAGTACCCCACTGACCATAAGAGCTTACACTCTACAGGAGAGAGAGGACCCCACTGACCATAAGAGCTTACACTCTACAGGAGAGAGAGAGAGGAACCCGCTGACTATAAGAGCTTACACTCTACAGGAGAGAGAGAGGACCCCGCTGACCATAAGAGCTTACACTCTACAGGAGAGAGAGGACCCCACTGACCATAAGAGCTTACACCCTACAGGAGAGAGAGAGAGTACCCCACTGACCATAAGAGCTTACACTCTACAGGAGAGAGAGAGGACCCCACTGACCATAAGAGCTTACACTCTACAGGAGAGAGAGGACCCCACTCACAATAAGAGCTTATACTCTCCAGGAGAGAGAGAGGACCCCACTGACCATAAGAGCTTACACTCTACAGGAGAGAGAGAGGACCCCGCTGACTATAAGAGCTTACACTCTACAGGAGAGAGAGGACCCCACTGACAATAAGAGCTTATACTCTACAGGAGAGAGAGAGGACCCCACTGACCATAAGAGCTTACACTCTACAGGAGAGAGAGAGGACTCCGCTGACCACAAGAGCTTACACTCTACAGGAGAGCGAGAGAGGACCCCGCTGACCATAACAGCTTACACTCTACAGGAGAGAGAGGACCCCACTGACAATAAGAACTTATACTCTACAGGAGAGAGAGAGGACCCCACTGACCATAAGAGCTTACATTCTACAGGAGAGAGAGAGGACTCCGCTGACCATAAGAGCTTACACTCTACAGGAGAGAGAGAGAGGACCCTGCTGACCATAACAGCTTACACTCTACAGGAGAGAGAGAACCCCAGTGACAATAAGAGCTTATACTCTGCAGGAGAGAGAGAGGACCCCACTGACCATAAGAGCTTACACTCTACAGTAGAGAGAGAGGACCCCGCTGACGATAAGAGCTTACACTCTACAGGAGAGAGAGAGGACCCCACTGACCATAAGAGCTTACACTCTACAGGAGAGAGAGAGGACCCCACTGACCATAAGAGCTTACACTCTACAGGAGAGAGAGAGGACCCCACTGACCATAAGAACTTACACTCTACAGGAGAGAGAGAGGACCCCACTGAATATGAGTGATTATATTTTACAGACAAGAGAAAGGACCTCTATGGCCATAAGTGCTTACATTTTACATTAGAGAGAGGACCCCACTGTCCATAAAAGCCAAACACTTACCCTGTGACTCTGAAGATGGAAAATGACTCTGCAATTTGTGTTCCATTGGGAATCATTGATTTGTAATGGCCCAGGCATTTTCCATACAATACTAGATATGATAGTCCACATGATTTCACATCTCCCATCTGCAGGGAATTATGGGGAGACCTCCTGGCAATGAAAAGTAACATTTGCCTAACCCTAACTTGTTATTGTGAAGTGCATATTGAATCTCAAAATATTCAAATTAGCACGCAACCGGAAATTTCAGGAAATTTGACATGAACTTGATTCTCTGAGGATCGACCTGCTCATTTCTAGTGGTAAAGACTTGGTTTAGAACAGTGAAGGGTTACACAGTCAAGGGTTACACTGAGGCAGCTGACTTGTGATACAGGAGAAAGTGTGACATAATTTATAGTGATAAACAAATAAGGAATGGGGGTTGTGTGACATGGAGGAAAAATGATAAGGTCAGTTTTGTCCACATTGCATTTTAGAAAGTGTGATGAGAAGAAAAAACATATGTCTGATAGACATTCTGGAATGCTGGACAGCAAAGAGGTGACAACTCAGCGAGTGGTGTAAATTTGAATGTGATCAGCATATAGGTGGTACTGGAAGCTGTGGGACTTTTTCAGTTGTCCTAGGTCAAAGGTATAGATGGAGAAAAGCAGGGATCCCAGGACATAGCTTTGAGAGGCACCAACAGAGAGAGAGAGCGAGAGGAGGAGGTAGCATGGAAATGGGAGATGCTGAATGTATGGTTAGTGAGGTTTGAAAAGATCTAGAAGAGGACAAGGTCTGTGATGACAAGGGATGAGATGATCTAATCTCTGTTTGAAGGCACAGATCATATTAATAGAAGGAGTTCAGTGAAGTATTTGTTAGCTTTGGCAGTAAATTGTTTAATAATTTTGGTCAGGGCTGATTAAGTGGAGTGATTGGGAAGTAAATCCAATTGTAGGTTGTTAAAAACTATGCTAGATGACATGCGAGATAAACGTTCAATGTGGACATGCTTTAGAAGAGTATGGAAGTGAACATTAGTAGCAAAATGGGGCAATAGCTGTAGACGTTGGGTCGAGAGATGATCCCTACAGGATAGGAGTGATTGTTGCATGTTTGAAAGCAGAAGAGATTACACCAGAGGTTAATAATAAGTTGAAGAAATGGCTTAGGGCTGAGATAAGTATGGTGGTAAGATTGTGGAGGAGGTAGGGTGAGGTAGGGTCAAGCACCAAAGTGTTATGTGGGAAGAGCATTGGTCTATTTGCAAAGGAGTTGTGTTGTTTAAAGATTAAAGCTTTGTCTGATGTGGCTAATCTTGTTTTTGAAGTATGAGGAACAGTCTTCTGCAGAAATGAAGGAGATCAGACGGGGCATCAATGAATAGAGAAGGGTATTAAAAATGTTAAATAAATGTTTAGGATTAAGGGATAAAGACGATATGAGAGTTGCAAAGTAGTAATGTTTAGCAGAGGTGAGGGAAGAAGATTTACTATTGCAAGCAAATTATGGGATTACTTTTGAATCAATACAAGACAAGGCAGAATACATTACCATATTGTTAACCCGCATAGTGGCAAAGTACTTAAAGCTGGGTTATACAGAGCTGTAGAAAATCCAAGTGTCACACCATTCATGGCCAGTTCATTTAAAAGTTCTCCCCTTAATAAAGCAATATTTACACAAAGGCTTTTTGGAGACAGTAGTTTTTCAATTGTTGTCAAATCATTAGCATGCCCTTTGCATTTTTGGCATATCTAGTAAATATGAGTGAATTTATTTAATGCAAACTAAACTTGTGTCAAATTTTAAGGAATCTGTTGAACTCGGAATGAAAAAAATGACATCTGCCAGAGAAGACTCACATGATTGTAGGAGTGGTCCTGATGGCTGCCTCCTAATAGCTTGCATGTGCCAATCAGAAGGGAATTTCAAAGCCTGTATAAAAGGAGAGGCAGGGAATACAGCAGCTTTTTTATGTAAATCTATATAGTGGTCATTATGGTTTTATCTGGTGAGGTGGATCCAATAAGTCATAGGTCAAGGAGAGCAGCAGGATTAGAAATGGACAGTACGCTGATCACAAAGGGCCAGGACAGCAGACTGTGAAGGATGGTAGATGGGCAAGCAAAGCTGGAATTAGTAGATTAATTTGTTTAACAGTACATATAGAGAAGTAACTTAGAGGACAGTGGCAGCTTGAATGTCGCAACACCCGCAAGGGGGAAAAATGATCTAGCAGACACGTTTCAGACGATAATGACTAAAGATCTTAACGTCTGAAACCCGTCTGCTATACCCTTGTAGGGTTTGTCACATTCATCCATGTTTTCAGAGGATCCTTGAAGCTGAACTTTTTCTCCATTTGATTCATTTTCCTGATGCACTGCTTGTTTCCCTGGATTTGGGTTCCTCAATGGGTGAGCTGACTTATTTTTTACTTTTTTGACTTTTTCTTACTTATACAGACAGTGTGTGACAACGCTGCAGTGAAAAAGAATTGCAAGGGAAAGAGAGCTACAGATGTTTTACTAGTTACCTTACTTTATCACTTTAGCATTACTAAGACTTTGTTTGCATTATAGAGATTAAATGGGGTAGGATACAGTCCTAAAAGGCCACAGTATTGCACAGGTCCTTTCAGGGCAATTGGAGGCTTTGAAGCACTTTTCGATTCGCAGCTAAACGATTTGCAGATCAAATTATTTTCAAAAATTTGTGAGAAGCTGGCAAATATACATTTCGAAAGACTTGCCCAAGCTCTGATATCCAGTGATGAAGGAACAGGTATAGAGTTAAAACTCCATGCACCTTTTTAGACTTGTGATTCCATGCACAACAGAGCCGTGTGAATGATCGCTAAGTCTAGGAATACATGGACTCTTTGTAGCCCCAGTTTATGAGCTACCAATTCATTAATCAGAAATACTTGAGATGAAAACAACATATGTAAAACTGGAAAATTACATTACAAAAGGTTTCCACGTAGTTTCAGTCTAATGATTTACCTCCATTCCAGCAAGTGATTTCGCTATTATAATTCCAAGTCTCTTTCCATGAGCCTACAAAGATAATACAATTTATTTGAGAACATTTTATTATTTTCTTTTTCTTTTAAAAACATATTTTGCTAAAATACTCTAAAAGTTTAGTACTTTTCTTGTCCAAAAGATTAGTCATAATCATAACTGTTCAAGATGAGTCACTGCAATAGATCTTTGAGTCGAGCTGAGATGAATCAAGAATTATCACATTTGTATATTTAAACATCAAAAATGAAGAAAAAAAGCGATAAGCATCCACAGCAACCAATAAAGTGCAGCGAAAGTACCAGCTGCTATAGTAACTATTAAAAAGAATGGGCCTCGCAGTGTGCGGTTTCTAAGATACAAGTATATTATTAAACAGGATATATTTATTCCCAAGAATTATACCTGTAGGATATCTTAAAACTGCTTCTGAAAATTAATCTATCGAAGGAGGGCTATGTGTTTGATAATAAATGTACTACTGGAAATGCTACTGGATGGTTTTAAATAATTCACTTCTCTAGCCAAGTGTCAAAGTGGCAGTTTTCTCACTGTTTTTAGAGCAATACAAAATGTTTAGTGAACAAGTTAATTAACCCCTTAGTGACAGAGCCAATTTGGTACTTAATGACCGAGCCAATTTTTACAATTCTGACCACTGTCACTTTAAGAGGTTATAACTCTGGAACGCTTTATCGGATCCCACTGATTCTGAGATTGTTTTTTCGTGACATATTGTACTTCAAGATAGTGGTAACATTTCTTCGATATTACTTGCGATTATTTATGAAAAAAATGGAAATATGGCGAAAATTTTTAAAATTTTGCAATTTTCAAACTTTGTATTTTTATGCCCTTAAATCAGAGAGATATGTCACGAAAAATAGTTAATAAATAACATTTCCCACATGTCTACTTTACATTAGCACAATTTTGGAAACAATTTTTTTTTTGTTAGGGAGTTATAAGGGTTAAAAGTTGACCAGCAATTTCTCATTTTTACAACACCATTTTTTTTAGGGACCACATCTCATTTGAAGTCATTTTGAGGGGTCTATATGATAGAAAATAACCAAGTGTGACACCATTCTAAAAACTGCACCCCTCAAGCTGCTCAAAACCACATTCAAGAAGTTTATTAACCCTTTACGTACTTCACAGGAACTGAAACAATGTGGAAGAAAAAAATGAACATTTAACTTTTTTTTTGCAAACATTTTATTTCAGAACCATTTTTTTTAATTTTCACAAGTGTAAAAACAAAATTTAACCACAAATTTTGTTGTGCAATTTTTCCTGAGAACGCCGATACCCCATATGTGGAGGTAAACCACTGTTTGGGCGCACCGCAGAGCTTGGAAGTGAAGGAGCACCGTTTGACTGTTTCAATGCAGAATTGGCTGGAATTGAGATCAGACGCCATGTCGCGTTTCGGGAGCCCCTAATGTGCCTAAAAAGTGGAAACCCCCCACAAGTGATACCATTTTGGAAACTAGACCCCTTAAGGAACTTATCTAGATGTGTGGTGAGCACTTTGAACCCCCAAGTGCTTCACAGAAGTTTATAACGTAGAGCCGTGAAAATAAAAAATCGCATTTGTTTTCACAAAAATGATTTTTTAGCCCACAAATTCTTATTTTCACAAGGGTAACAGGAGAAATTAGACAACAAAAGTTGTTGTGCAATTTCTCCTGAGTACGTCAATACCCCATATGTGGGGGTAAACCACTGTTTGGGCGCACCGCAGAGCTTGGAAGTGAAGGAGCACCGTTTGACTTTTTCAATGCAGAATTGGCTGGAATTGAGATCGGATGCCATGTCGCGTTTGGAGAGCCCCTGATGTGCCTAAACAGTGGAAACCCCCCACAAGTGATACCATTTTGGAAACTAGACCCCTTAAGGAACTTATCTAGATATTCGGTGAGCACTTTGAACCCCCAAGTGCTTCACAGAAGTTTATAACGTAAAACCGTGAAAATAAAAAATCACATTTTTTCTACAAAAATGATTTTTTGCCCCCAAATTTTTATTTTCACAAGGGTAACAGGAGAAATTAGACAACAAAAGTTGTTGTGCAATTTCTCCTGAGTACGTCAATACCCCATATGTGGGGGTAAACCACTGTTTGGGCGCACCGCAGAGCTTGGAAGAGAAGGAGTGTCGTTTTACTTTTTCAATGTAGAATTGGCTGGAATTGAGATCGGACGCCATGTCACGTTTGGAGAGCCGCTGATGTGCCTAAACAGTGGAGACCCCCCACAAATGACACCATTTTGGAAACTAGACCCCTTAAGGAACTTATCTAGATGTGTGGTGAGCACTTTAAACCCCCAGGTGCTTCACAGAAGTTTATAACGTAGAGCCGTGAAAATAAAAAAATCGCATTTTTTCTACAAAAATGATTTTTTGCCTCCAAATTTTTATTTTACCAAGGGTAACAGGAGAAAATGGACACCAGAAGTTGTTGTACAATTTGTCATGAGTACGTCGACACCCCGTATGTGGGGGTAAACCACTGTTTGGGTGCATGGCTGAGCTCGGAAGCAAAGGAGCGCCATTTGACTTTTCAATGCAAAATTGACTGGAATTGAGATCGGACGCCATGTCGCGTTTGGAGAGCCTCTGATGTGCCTAAACAGTAGAAACCCCCCAAAAGTGACCCCATTTTGGAAACTAGACCCCCCATGGAACGTATCTAGATGTGTAGTGAGAACTTTGAATGCCCAAGTGCATCACAGAAGTTTATAATGCAGAGTCGTGAAAATAAAAAATATTTTTTTTTTAACAATAAAGATTTTTTAGCCCCCAAGTTTTTATTTTCACAAGGGTAGCAAGAGAAATTGGACCCCAAAAGTTGTTGTCCAATTTGTCCTGAGTATGCTGATACCCCATATGTGGGGGTAAACCACTGCTTGGGCGCACGGCAGAGCTCGGAAGAGAAGGAGTGCCATTTTGGAATTCAGACTTTGATAGAATTGTCTGTGGGTGTTATGTTGCGTTTGCAGAGCCCCTGATGTACCTAAACAGTAGAAACCCCCCACAAGTGACCAAATTTTGGAAACTAGACCCCCTAAGGAACTTATCTAGATATGTGGTGAGAACTTTGAATGCCCAAGTGCTTCACAGAAGTTTATAATGCATAGTAGTGAAAATAAAAAATATTTTTTTTCCCACAAAAAAGATTTTTTTAGCCCCCAAATTTTTATTTTCACAAGGGTAACAAGAGAAATTGGACCCCAAAAGTTGTTGTCCAATTTGTCCTGAGTACGCTGGTACCCAATATGTGGGGGTAAACCACTGTTTGGGCGCACGGCAGAGCTCGGAAGAGATGGAGCGCCATTTTGGAATTCAGACTTTGATAGAATTGTCTGTGGGTGTTATGTTGCGTTTGCAGAACCCCTGATGTACCTAAACAGTAGAAACCCCCCACAAGTGACCAAATTTTGGAAACTAGAACCCCTAAGGAACTTATCTAGATATGTGGTGAGAACTTTGAATGCTCAAGTGCTTCACAGAAGTTTATAATGCAGAGTAGTGAAAATAAAAAAATATTTTTTTTCCCACAAAAAAGATTTTTAGCCCCCAAGTTTTTATTTTCACAAGGGTAACAGGGGAAATTGGACCACAAAAGTTGTTGTCCAATTTATCCCGAGTACGCTGATGCCCCATATGTGGGGGTAAACCACTGTTTGGGCGCACGGCAGAGCTCAGAAGGGAGGGAGCACCATTTGACTTTTTTAACGCAAAATTGGCTGTCGTGTTTGGAGACCCCCCTGATGTACCTAAACAGTGGAAACCCCCAAATTATAACTCCAACCCTAACTCCAACACACCCCTAACCCTAATCTTAACCTGATCCATAATCCTAATCACAACCCTAACGATAATCACAACCCTAACCCCAAAACAGCCCTAATCTCAACCCTAACCATAACCCTAATCAAAACCCTAAATCCAACACACCCCTAACCCTAATCCCAAACGTAACCGTAATCCCAACCCTAATCCAAACCCTAATCCCAACTCTAACCCTAACTTTAGCCCCAACCCTAACCCTAACTTTAGCCCCAACCCTAACCATAACTTTAGCCCCGTCGTCACAAAAAAAGTTCAATGTAACCTTTTTTTTGTACGTCGCGTCCGCCATTTCCGCGCATGCGTGGCCGTAACTCTGCCCCCTCCTCCCAGGACATAGACTGGGCAGCGGATGCGTTGAAAAACTGCATCCGCTACCCACGTTGTGCACAATTTTCACAATGTGCGTCGGTACGTCGGGCCGACGCATTGCGACCGCCCCGTACTGACGCAAGTGTGATAGAAGCCTAAGGCATCTTTCACACTAGCATCGTACTCGGCCCATCGCAGTGTGCCGGGCCGACGTACCGACGCTAGCGTTGTAAGCGCCGCACAACGGGTGCAGCGGATGCTGTTTTTTCAACGCATCCGCTGCCCCATTGTGAGGGGAGGCGAGGGCGGAGTTCCAGCCGCGCATGCGCGGTCGGAAATGGCGGACACGTCACACAAAAAAGTTACATGTAGCTTTTTTTGTGCCGACGGTCCGCCAAAGCACGACGCATCCGTCGCACGACGGATGCGACATGTGGCAATCCGTCGCAATGCGTCGCTAATGCAAGCCAATGGAGAAAAAACGCATCCTGCAAGCACTTTTGCAGGATGCGTTTTTTCTCTGACGCATTGTGACGGAAGCCAAAAAACGCTAGTGTGAAAGTAGCCTAACCCTAACCCTAGCCCTAACCCTAACCCTAAATTTAGCCCCAACCCTAACCCTAGCCCTAACCCTAACCCTAACTCTAGCCCTAACCCTAGCCCTAACCCTAACCCTAACCCTAACTCTAACCCTAACCCTAACCCTAACTCTAACCCTAACCCTAACCCCAACCCTAACCCTAACTCTAACCCTAACCCTAACCCTAACCCTAACCCTAATTTTAGCCCCAACTCGTCTTCTCCTGCCGGCCGGCAGATGGCAGCAGATGGCGGGCGCACTGCGCATGCGCCCGCCATAAGGAAAAAGCCGGCTGGCAGGAGAAGACAGAAGAGGACCCAGGGACACCGGGTGAGTATGTTAGGGTCCCCGAATCCCCCTATTTCTCTGTCCTCTGATGTGTGATCACATCAGAGGACAGAGAAATACAGATCGCTTTTTTTTTTTTTTTTTTTTTGCGGTCGCCGGTAAACTGTTAATTACCGGCGATCGCAAAACAGGGGTCGGTGCAAACCGACCCCGATCATGTTCTTTGGGGTCTCGGCTACCCCCGGCAGCCGAGACCCCAAAGATCTTCCGGGTGCCGGGTGGCGGGCGTACTGCGCGTGCGCCCGCCATTTTTTCCCGGAAAAAAGATGGCGGGGCCCATGGGGACCCACGAGGAGCACCGAGGGAGATAGGTGAGTATTGGGCGGCTACCGGAGGCCATCGGGGACCCTATTTCTCTGTCCTCCAATGTGCGATCACATCGGAGGACAGAGAAATTAAACGGCACATCGCGTTTTGTTTTTTTTTTGTTGCGACCGCCGGTAAACGGTTAATTACCGGCGATCGCAACTCGGGGGTCGGTAAAAAACCCCCGAATCATGTTCTCTGGGGTCTCGGCTACCCTTGGCAACCGAGACCCCAGAGAAAATCCGACTCTGGGGGGCGCTATTCACTTTTTCCACAGCGCCGTTAATTAACGGCGCTGTGGTTTAAGTACCCTTAGCGGCCGCCGTTAAAAGGCGTATCGGCGGTCGTTAAGGGGTTAAACAGCTCAGAAAACTACAATGGAAAATTAATGAGTATTTTATCTTTTTTTTAGAAAAATAATCAAGGATCCTAAAGAAAAGACAGAAATTGTTTATAACCACTTTTCTCATTTCTTTTTTTTTTAATTTTTGTCAAATAATTCTCAATATTGCAAAGCCTCTAATTGCCCTCAAAACAGGTGTAGAACACTAAAAGATCTCCTATGACTGATTTCAACCTCTCTTGAGCTCATCAATGAAGCCACAGTCACCGATCTCAACCTCTCTGACTAGGTGAAAACAAATGGTAAATGGTGTTAAATAACACGCTAATTGATAACATGCAGCAGTTTTACACTTTGTAGGCTACTTAAATTGTGGAAACGGTACTAAAATTATCCCTTTTGTGGGTAGATGACTGAATTGCTGATGTTTATACATAGATGGTGCAAACAGAAGTACTTGTGGCTTTTTCACACAGAGTTGGACAAAAAGTTATCCTTGTTTGGTGAAGTTTCAAGAGCTTATTTGCTAACTGAAAAAAGTAAAAGTTATTTTCCAAGGTGTCTAAAAATTATCCCTTTATTTTGGAAGAAAAAGCATGTGTGCTCAGCTTATGGTTGTTTCCTCAACACAACCATGGATGGATATTTGCTGCTGCAACAATAAATTAGAACAGAATAATGTATAGAGAATCATTAGTCAACTGATAATAAGGACAGACAACCAAGATGTATGAAAATGAGATACTTTTATAATATAGCCAAACACTGCAAACATATCCATCCACCTCACAGGTGTAGCATATCAAATTGCTGATTAGACAGCATGATTATTGCGTAGGTGGGGCTAAGGATAGCCACAATAAAAGACCACTCTAAAATGTGCAGTTTTACAGTATTAGGCTAGTCTCACACATCCAGATAATTCCGGTACCGGAAAAATCGGTACCGGAGTTATCCGTGCCCGTGTGTCCGTGTGCTCACGTGGCACATCAGTGTGGCACACGGGCGGCAGCCGTGTGCCGCCCGAGTGCCAACTGAGGACCACACGGACCATACAGGAGACAGCACTAGAGTTAAGTGCTGTCCCCTGCTTTTGGTGCTGAAGCCGTCATTCATTCCTTCTCCCCAGCAGCGTTCGCTGGAGAAAAGGAATGAAAAATCAAGGTTTTGTTATTTTTTTTGTGTTTAAAAAAAAGTTTGTGGTCACAAACCAACTCCCACCTCCTGTGCACCAGCCCGCTTGCATTAAAATACTCACCCAGCTCCCGGGATGCCTCCTCTCAGCGCCGGCAGCTTGTCCTGTGTGAGCGGTCACGTGGTACCGCTCATTACAGCGATGAATATGCGGCTCCACCCCTATGGGAGGTGGAGCCGCATATTCATCACTGTAATATGCGGTACCACGTGACCGCTCACACATGACGAGCAGCCGGCGCTGAGAGGAGGCATCACGGGAGCTGGGTAAGTATTTCTCTGTAAGCGGGCGGGCGCACAGGGGGTGGGGAGGGGTGGGAGGCGGGAGGTAACTCCCAAACTTTATTTTTAAAGAAAAAAAAGCAAAATGTCATTTTCAATCTCTTCTGTTCTGCAACCGCTGCTTTCAGCCGAGCAGGACAGAAGGAATGAATGCCGCCTTCAGCACCACAAGCAGGGGGGACAGTGCTTACTGTAGCGCTGTTTCTCCTGTGGCGGTATGTGCACATGGAGGGGAGTGCACGTGTGCGGGATGCTTTGCGGACCGTGCTGCCGGAGAAAAATGGATATGTCTCCGTGTTTTGCACATGGACACATGGTGCGTGAAAACACGGAGACATGTGCATAGACCCATTCATTTGAATGGGTCTATGTGTGTCAGTGTCTCCGGTACGTGAGAAAACTGTCACTACACATACCGGAGCCACTGACATGTGAAACCGGCCTTAGAGGGTTCTGGACGGGGGTAAAAAAACAGTCAGTATCTGTAATGAATACCAATTGTCTCAAGTAGCGCAACACATCTCCTTCGCATAGAGTTGATCAGGTTGTTGATTGTGGCATGTGCAATGTTGGTCCACTCCTCTTCAATGGCTGTAAAATGTTGCTGGATTTTGGCAGGAGCTTGAGCACACTAGTCTGTATGGAATACCTAGTGTACATGCACAGACCCTAAACACTGAATACTCCAGGAAGTCCTTGCTACTGTTTTCATTCGGCACCCCAAACATCTGGTGTTTCCCATGCTGTCATTAGCATGACAGCACTAGAAAAACTGGCAACTCTGCTATGCGGTAAGATCATTACCGCTGGTCAGATAGCTGCGGTTCCCACACTGTCAGATGACAGCTCTCGCTAATATCAGTGAGAGCAGGCACAATTGATGGGAGTATTCAACAGCCGCCACCTGTATAAATAATAATTATAAATAAATAAATAAAATGATGTGTGGTCTGTTCTTTTATAGATAACCAGTGCAGGCAAAACTGATAGTTGTCAGCTTTATCATGGCTGTTTATCAAGAAAAGAGAATCTCACCCTGTTTTTTTAATCATTTAAACAATCTTAAAAACAGAGAAAGGTCTTCTCTATTTTTTACAACCAGCCAAGTTATTTCAAAAAGCTGAAGGATGGTATTCTCAGACTGGTAAGGAGCTATGGATATTGAACCCTCAGCCTAAAAATAGCAGCTCACAGCCGCCTCTGAAAAGGCACAGATATTACATGCTCCAAATCTGGCCCTTGGCCTCACTTTTCCCATTAGCCCTGGTGTAGTTGAAAGTGGGTTAATAGTTGTGGGGTTGATGTCAGCTGTTTTATGGCTGCTGACATCAAGCCCAGTGGTAAGTAATGGAGAGGCGTCTATGAAAAGAACCTATTAATAACCCATATTTAGATTGTAAAAAAACCAAAAACAAACACAGCTGGAATAAAATCTTTTAATTTAAATATTGACAAACAATAACTAAAAATTAAAAAGCACAGTTATACTCACCTTTACTCCTAATCAGTTGAAGCCCATGTCACCTGTAAAAACACAAAACACAAACAGCAATAATACTCACCTGTGCAACTAAACCACTGATACCCATGTTCCATGGAAAAAAGAAAAAAGTGAACAACCATATCCCTCACCTGTCTGACATGAAGATAATCCATACTGTCCCATGACAAGCTGAATGATTTGGATAGCGGTCACATCAGTAATGCGACCACTATCCCCGCCAGTCAGAACACACTTACACAGGAGCATAATCTTTCCTGCTGTGTGTAGCGCTGAATAACCAGCAATGATAAAGTTGGCAGCTGAGGGTTGCAGCCTGCAGCTGACAGTTTTGCATGTGCTGTTTATAAAAAAAAAAGACCACAAGTCATTTTTATTTATTTATTTACAGCACAGTCGTCAGCTGATAAATACTATCATCAGCGGTGTCTTCTCTCACTGTTATCAGCAACAGAAGCCATAGGCTGATGATAGTACTACTCTCTCATCTTTCGATGCCTGTGTCCGGTGTTAATCTTTTTACCATCAGTTATAAATGCTGGCTCATGCTGTCATGTGACACTGTGGAAAACACATCTCTCTGACTGGCGGGAATCCTCTTATCGCTGATCAGAGGCCGTATTTGCAGATGACAGCGTGGCAAACAACTTATGTTCAAGTCTCCCCAATTTGTCTGAAGGGGATCTGGGTTTTGATTCCGGTACCATTCTGTTAACCAGACAAAACTGTTTTTAGTTGTTTGGCCTAACCGGCCGGACCCAAACATCCATAGATTCACCCATCACTAGTCATGGATGAATGGCAGAACAATGAGTCTCAGCATCTCATCGCGATATCTCTGCATTCAATGTGACATCAATAAAAATTACCTGTGTTCGTTGTCCATAACATGCACCTGCCCACTAATAATATTATATCAACTTTTAAAATAAACAATTAAAATTTAGTAATAGGTTCTTTTGTAAGCCACATATACCTATAAAGCCTGAGAATGTGCCTGATCAGGACCCGGGTAAATGGCGCAGACCTGACCTAATTTAAAAAGTATTATGCGTGAATGAGATTAGCAAATCTCTGAGGCAAATCCAGTTTACCTTGAATTTCTTTTTTTTTGCGATTCGATTAAAATGAAATTACGTAGCAGCATCATATGTTAGTGCACCAGCATTTAGCACCTCAATTTTGGATGTATGCACTAGAATGTTGCCGCCGTTGGTATTTTGTTTTTTGTTCACTTTGCGCCAAATAAAAAAAGTAACGAACACATGAAAAAAGAACATGCAAAATGTTCCCCCTCTAAAAAATGGGTAAACTATAATGCAAAAAAATTAATGTAAAAAAAGTTTTGAAAAAAATCTGCTGAAATATTTCTTGGATTTGGCCAGGAAATATTCCTAATTCCAGGAATATAGAGCTGAAGAGGACACATGGAGCATTGGATGATGGATTTCGGTGGCTGGCAGGTGAGTTTTTTTTTTTTTCATCCGTCTACAATTTAACAAAATAGTGAAACAAAGCAAATTGCAAAAGTTAAGAAGATTCAGAATTACATTTTTTTGTCAAATGCAAAACAAAATGAATTCACTAATGAAGAAATCACAAGTGGTGACATGGACTTCTCCCCTATTCCAGGATTATTTGTAAAAAAAAGTATTATTTTTTTATGTTGTTTTGGATGCACTAACTGAAAAAATGGTTACAATGTAACTATAATACGCACACCGATATTTCTTTTTTTTTACTTTTTGCAAATTAGGTAGATGCGAGTACAGCGCTGTAGTAAAGTGAATTTCATCAGTAAATTCTTGCCTTCTAATAGCTCAAATCTGAATCCATTGAGAAACATTCTTCTTATCTTTAATCAGTGGAGCAGGCAACAGAATGGGCCATTTCATAGCCCTTTCCTGTGACTGGGAGCAGGTGCTAGCAATTCATTAATTAGACTTTTTTTTTTCAGGAGCGAGTGAACAGAATTGAAATTAGCAAACACAACTGGTGGTAATAGGAAATATAAAACCTTGATTGGAGCTCTGCAATTGAAATTCTCCTCCGCTTTCTGCCACAGCGTCTTCCGGTGAACAAGCCGGCACCTTACAGATGTGTGTAATATAGTCGTTCATTATTCATCCTATTCCCCAAATGTTCACCCCGCACCACCAAAATAAGTTTTTTTATGCATTCAGTGAAAATCTAAAACATTAATCTCTAGAATTAGTATTTCAAGTGGTCCATGGTGTAATATGGTTAATATCCCTGGTGATCTTAGGACGTTCATGATCCTTGGAGATTGCCTTTTCTTGTGATAGATTTTCCAAACTTAGAATTTCTTCTGAGATTCTATTTGCATGAAACCTGGAAAATGATGACCAGGAAGGGGTTAAGAAGAAAAGATTATACTCATCTGTCCTAAGACCGCCAAACATAAAAAACTCCTAAATAAATCTGATATCATTGTGGTCGTATTGACCCAACGAATATAGCTGTCTCACTTATACCATGTGAGGACTGGGGCAAAAATAAGTAAAAATAATTCTCAAATTGCTGTTTTGTTTTTCACTCGACCACCCAAAAAACTTAGAAAAAAATTATAGGTATTCCACAATGTTACTAATAAAAATTTCAACTTGTGCTGTGAAAAAATGTCTTCACTCTGCTCATTTGGCAGAAAAATGTAAAAAAGTTAGCTAACTCGATAACGGTCAGAAAATGGTGATGATTTTGTTGTAAAAAAGTGTCTGTGCACAAATAAAGCAAAATATAAAAATGCTATATTACCCTGAAGTCCCTGTAATCATACTGATTAGAATTAAAAAAAATGTGTCTATCACTTTTACTGGAAAGTGAACAGTGAGAATAAAAATTGATGAAAAAATGTAATGTGCCCAAATGGAACCAATAGAAACTTCCACTCATCCCATGAAAAATAATCTCCTACGCAGATATGTCATCTGTCGATGGAAAAATGGAAGTTTTTCACATCAGTAATAGCTCAAAGGAGTTGTAAAAGCAATTTCCAGCTAATTGGTGTGTCGGCCCCCCACCGATCTCATATTGACATAACTCATCGAATCTATAATCGTGTATGTGTGGATGTGTGTATGCAATCTGAGGAAAGCTCCTAATTTATCCCCTTCCCTACCATTGTTGACTGAGTGTGGGTGATTGGAGCTAACTAGCACCAGATTGTGCCATCCAGCACAAGGCACGACAGTACAGCATCCATAGCAGCATCCTTCAGAGCGGCACCATGGGCAGATAGTGTGCTTTCCTGGCCCAAACTTAGGGTGGTCAGTAGCGTCCGCCATGGCGGCGCTATACGCACATAGTTCGGTAAATCTTTAAGTTTAGTTTCTCCCTGGCACTGAAGTTGCGGAGCCGAACACTACTGGGTCTAGAAGGACTCTCACCCTGTGTTCTTAGGGCAAGGTCCTGTGACCAAAACACTAGCATTCACTCTGTGGTATTGTGGCCCTCTGATGCAACAGGGTTCGCCTCCTACATACCTGGTGGAGTTAACCCATGTGTGGTCACATTATACCGCCATATACTGTCTGTCATTACCAAGCAGCAGGTACCATCTCTGCCTATTGGACCCCGGGCTGCGAACGCACCTTTTATCCTCCTTAATATTATTTGGTGCGTTCCGCCAGCTCTAACAGCAAGGGATCACATGAGAGTATACAGATAGCAATGCACGAGATCACAAGAGAGTATACAGACAGGACAGCATGGGATCAAATGAGAGTATACAGAAATTACAGCACAGGGTCACATGCGACTATACAGACAGAACAACATGGGATCAAATAAGAGTATACAGACAGGACAGCATGGGATCACATGAGAGCATACAGACATTACAGCATGGGATCACATGAGAGTATACAGACATTACAGCTTGGGATCACATGAGAATATACAGACATTACTGCATAGGATTACATGAGTGTATACAGACAGCACAGCATGGGATCACATGAGAGTATACAGACAGGACAGCATGGGATCATATAAGAGTATACAGACAGCACAGCATGGGATCACATGAGAGTATACAGAAAGGACAGCATGGGATCACATGAGAGTATACAGACATTACAGCATGGCATCATATGAGAATATACAGACATTACTGCATGGGATCACATGAGAGTATACAGACAGCACAGCATGGGATCACATGAGAGTATACAGATATGACAGCATGGGATTACATGAGATTATACAGACAGCACAGCATTTGGTTACATGAGAGTATACAGATTTTACAGCATGGGATCACATGAGAGTATACAGACATTACTGCATAGGATTATCATCGCATGAAGATAGGAGGTGCTGGACCTGGACCACGACACCCAGCGGTCCGGACTGCCCCCCGGGTGAGTATAATCTAACTTATTTTTCTTATCTATCAGGTTTCATCAGGGGCTTAGCTACAGCATTACAGAATACTGAGTCCAATACCAAGTGGGTCACAACACGGAGAGTGAGTACTACAATGGACAAAGTAACAAGGGAACACAGGAATGAGACATAGGTTAATGGGCAGAGGACAAATTAGGGTTTACTGGGGTCAGCTGCTCAAGCCAGAGACAGGAACTATAACTGACACTTCGTGCAGTTAACAGTGGACTAAAATAGCCAGACAGATCCTAAAACGAGGCAGAGAAGATTAACCCCCACATGACCATCCCCGGGAATAATCAGAACCAAACCCCGGACTGGATCATGACAGTTACAACATACGAATGGTCATGCTTTATGAAATATTACAATATTTTGCAGTAGTGACGTTGGTTACATCGTATGATAATATTTACCATGATTGTCATGACATTAATATCAACAAATATAGTAGCTGTAATCTATTTCCTGTGAATGAATTGTTACATTGTATCAAGTGACAGAGATAAAAAATCTCACCAATAACCTTGAAATGTTAATACAATTAATGAGGAACTGTAACGAATAGATGGGGCTACAAGAAAAAATGTTTTTTGGTGTATGTCTTTTGTTTAAATATGTGCATATTTCCAGCAAAATGCTTGTATGCATGTAGTACATACATTAATCTTGCTTTCAAGCTGAGACACAAGGGAAATTCATCTAGATATTCTGCAGGAAATATTTCTGATGTAAACAGTGATGTTTTAAATTGGAGATATGATAGTTTCAGATAAAGATGATTTAAGTTGCGGGAAAAAAAATGAAAGCTCCCATCTGGAGCGACCTATTGCAGGGAACTGCAGCACTAGTAATTCCTGAATGCAAAATCACTCTACCTTTGATTGAAATAGAACAGTTTATAGGATTACTTGAGACTCATAATTTACTCAAAGGTTTTGCTTCTGATAACGATCCTTATCCCTGTGCCCTATAATGGCATGGAGAAATCGTAGAGGTAATAAGACCAACTCCATAAGACCAGCTTCTGCTCTGGTGGATTCAAACCATCTATTATTACACAGATGTTCATTCATCAGATTCCCCATCATCTAAAACAGTGGGAAAATTACTACAAGGAGGCAACTTCCCTCCGGTCATGGTGGCTCCAAACTAATTTGGGTTGTCTCTTTTGAGAAAATTATTTAATAGGAAGATACTTGATTACTATTATTTATTATAGAGCCATTTATTTCATGGCACTTTACATGTGAAAGGGTACACATAATAAAACACAAGTCACCAACTGGTACAGGAGGAGAGGCGACCCTGCCCATGAGGGTACGCAGTCTACAAGGGATGGGTGATGATACAATAGGTGAGGGTAGAGCTGAACGTACATCAGTATAGTGGAATAAGGGTTACTGAAGATTCAAGGCTTGTCAGAAGTGGTAGGTTTTCAGGTTCCTTTTGATGGTTTGCACGGTGAGCGAGAGTCTGATATGTTGGGGTAGAGAGTTCCAGAGTAGGGAGGTTGCACGTGAAAAATCTTGTATGCAATTGTGATAAGATTGAAGTAGAGAAGGTGATCTTCTGAGCATTGGAGGTTGCATGCAGGTAAATACCCAGAGACTGGACCACAGATGTATGGAAAAGACAGGTTTTAGATCACTTTGTAAGCCATGGTTAGGGTTTTGAAGTGGAGTTACTGGGCAATGGGGAGCCAGTGAAGGAAATGACAGACAGGAGAGGCTGGGAAACATCAGGAGACAGTTGGATTTGTCTGGCAGCAGAATTTAGGATTGATTGGAGGGGTTTGTGAGTGTTAGAGGAGAGGCCACAGAGCAGGAGGCTGCATTAGTCGAGGTGGGAGATGACCAGTGTTTTTGCAGTTTTCCGTATTCTTGAATAAGGAACGTACGGATCTGGGAAATATGTTTGAGTTGGAGTCTGCAAGAAATAGAAAGGGCTTGGGCATGTGGTTTGAAGGAGAGATCAAAGTACAGGGTTAGTCAGATTATTTGCCTTGGTTCCATCAATGGCCGCATTGTGTGCTCCTTGACAGATAGGCATTTAAACAAGGATATCAATAAGTCCTTACAGAGGAAACTTTGTGAGAAAATTCTTCCCACTATACCGCCTTTATATATTGGCAAGTTCTTATATACCATAGATGCAACCTGTGCAGATGATATAAGGTTCATAAATAAAGAGAAGATCATATCTGTAGTTGACCACATCTTGGTTCCCATGGGATGCGGAGACCATAGACCGAGCTCCCCCATCAACAAATGGCACTACAACATTAAATAATAATGAATAAGTATAATCCAGTGGTTCATGAATGGGCCAAAGAAGTATTCTTGTTATGTTTCTTCTCTTATATGACTTGTTTTTGTCTACACAATTACTGTATATCAGTAGAATGTTGGCCTTAACCATCTACAATACTTGCAATTTCGTCTCAAATTGCTTTACCTCTCCAAACATATGACTTTATGAAGATTGTTTTATCATTTTCCATAGTTGTTCTATGTTCATAGTTCATAGTTGTTCATAGTTCTAGTTGTTTACTTTATTATTAAACTCAATGTCAATGTCCTTGTGATAAAAACAAGTTATCCATACAGATATCCATGTAACTCTAAGCATGAAGAAAATGGACTATAATGGTCTAGATTTTATCAGGAGTATCAGTTAGTGTCCAAAATCTCTTCACTTGAAAATTACCACCAGAAATCTTAAAAGCCAGGGTTTAAATCTAGAATATCTATTATTATCTATGATTTGGAGAATGTATGGTGAACTTAATTGGAGGGTTGTCTTCATGCGATACTTTGGGTTCATACACCTGGGCACATTATGGTGAATGTCTCATGGAGGCATAGATGGGATTTCCTTTTTTGTATTCCAAAAGCATTGCCTGTAGAAGACAATATCTTCTTAATGTGAAGCTACAATATCTTTGAAGCATCATGCAACGTTATCCTGTTAACAAATAGAAATTACGGTGAAAAAGCTAACAGACGGATGGTTACAGAAAGGAGAAGGCCCTACCCTTGTAGCCTAAATTCTACAGGATAATGGGGAAGGAGACAGCAGGTTGGAGGTTGCTACAGCTCTGGTGGTGATGAAGTGTCGGCGGGGTCAGTGCAGGCTGTAGCCTTCTTGAGGAGATGGGCTTTCACGTTCCGTCTGAAAGTTCCGAATGTGGTAGATAATCTAATGTGTTGTGGCACAGAATTACAGACGATGGTGGGTACTTCGGAGAAGTCTTAGAGGCGATTGGGTAAAAAAGGTTTGAGTGGGGAATAAAGAAGGAGGTCTAAGGAGGATTGTTGGCAGGAAAATATTGGGAGATTAGTTCGGAGATATAAGGAGGAGACAGATTATGGACCTCTTTGTAGGTCAATGATAGTAGTTTGAACTGGATTTGTTGGGGAATTGGGAACCAATGAAGGGATTTGTAGAGGGGGGAAGAGAGGAATAGTGTGGGCAGATGTAGATGCAAACTTGTGTTCATGTCTATAAAAGAATCCTGTTTTCTAACATTTATCACTTAACCATTGTTTAGGTAATAGCTGATATCTGTCGACATATCCCTTTACTTACTTTCATTGTTGTTTATTTATTGGGTGGAATATTTTGCATAAATATTCACAATTTATTGTGATAAATTTTGTCTTTTAGGTATGATATTATGGGGGACGCTAAAAAACTGTTAAACCCAAGTTTTGTGCAGAAGCGTAAGTGACCTTTCCGATAAGTTGGTCAACTCAACACTTTTTAATTGTACTCTTTAGAGATAATCATGCATAAATACTTGAATGAGAAAAAAATGGAACATTATGTAACCCATGTCCAAGCGTGGTAAAATGCAACACCTCTTAACAAATCATCAAGTGGAGCAGTGAGTAAATTAACATTATTAGCAGAGGTTAATTGCAAGTGTCAGGCTTTAAATATGCATTTGGTTTAATAAGTACATGAATAATATGTTCTTTATCTGATAATCTGCCATAATTTTTTTCTCCATGACCAGGATACTATTATTGGAGCAAATATTGGCTCTTCTTTTCCAGTTGTCAGTATACTAAGTATACCAAACATTAAAAATGTAAAGCATTTATTTTTTTATGGTTTTCTGTACTTTTCTTGAGGAATTAAAAAAAGGTTTTTTTTCAATCTGTTGGAGGGTTATTTTGTCTTTTTCTTCCTGCTGTAACACAAATATAAAATAGATGGTGTGTTTCAGATTGAACTACATGATTCTTACCAAGTGACATCTGTATGATGCAGGATATGGAACCTTCAGGTTCTGGAACAGGTCCTCATTCATGCTTCATAGCGACAATGAAATATATTCAATATTTTAGGATTTGTTATATCTATAATAAGATGCTCTCTGGCTGTAAATCTGGAAAGCACTTATTATTTTAAGGCTATCTGAACACGTCTGGAATTGCCGTGGAAATTTCCGTGGCAATTTCGGAACTCCCTGCCACGGGAAAAATGCATGCGGAATTGGCATGCATTTTCCCGCTAAACACTAGCATTTTACAAGCGTAATTAGCTTGCAGAATGCTAGTGTTTTCAAAGCGATCTATAGCATCACTTGGAAAACTGATTGACAGGTTGGTCACACTTGTCAAACATAGTGTTTGACAAGTGTGACCAACTTTTTACTATTGATGCTGCCTATGCAGCATCAATAGTAAAAAGATCTAATGTTAAAAATAATAACAAAATAAAAAATCACGATATTCTCACCTTCCGGCGTCCCTCGCACGCTTCCCGCTCCTCGCGATGCTCCTGGCAGCTCCCGTTCCCAATAATGCCTAGCGGCAATGACCCCAGATGACGTAGTGGTCTCGCGAGACCGCTACGTCATCACAGGTCATTCTCACAATGCATTATTGGGAACAGGAGCATCGCGAAGAGCGGGAAGACTGCGGGGGATGCCGGAAGGTGAGAATATCGTGATTTTTTATTTTAATTCTTTTTTTTACAGGTATATGGTTCCCAGGACCTGGAGGAGAATCTCCTCTACTCAACCCTGGGTACCAACCACAAATGATCCGCTTACTTCCCGCATGGTGTGCATAGTGCATTCCTATGTGTGCAGAATCCCCGCAATTCCACACAAAGAATGAACATACAGCTTTTTTTTCCGGAATGCGATTCCGCTGCGGAAAAAAATGCAACATGTGCACAAAAAATGCAGATTGTATTCTAGTAAATAGTGTGCTTAATGTATGCGTTTTTTCTCGGTTTTATCGCGTTTTTATAGCGAAAAAACTTGAAAAAAACAAGAAAATTCCTGAACATGTGCACGCAGCCTTAGAAGGAAGAGCTGCCTAGGTAAAGCAAGATTCTAGAACCTGCAGAATCTGTGCCAGGGCAAAACCCATGTTGCATGGTGGCAAGGGAGAGTATATATTTTAGTATATATTATTCTTATAAATGAGTGCTTTAGGCCTACAGTACAAGAGAAGGTATATAAAATTTACAGTATAAAATGGAGTACTGCATTAGTGACACAGGATATAGAACTTGCATGTTCTGTACCAGGTCATCACTCATAGTACATAGTGGTAAGAAAGAGTATTTATTATATTGATACTTATTATTTTGATAACCAATAGATATGTTTATATAACATACTGTATATCATAGTATTCATATAACAGAGTATTGCCAGGGAGAAGCAGGATATAGAACCTGCAGGTACGGTACCAAACCATCGCTCTTCTGACAAAAGAGATTATTTATTATTGAATGTATTAATAATTCTACAATAGAGGACTGTCTGGCTGGGAAGGAAAGTATGTATTATTTCTGCAATGGAAAAATAATTTTATGTTTGCATCCAATGTAGGACCCCAGTACAAATGAACCCAGATTTATAATAAAAATTAAGACTTGATTAATTTTTGACCATTGGTATTAGCTTAAATTCATGGAGTCTTCTTTTTTCACAAAACTCCTTTCTCAATGTGCTGTTTGCTTTGCAAATAAAGAAATTGTGCTTTATTTACCCAGGGCTCAGCACCGACTCTCCTCTGTTGTTCTCAGTGTCTGTTAATGTCTCTAGCGCTGCAGGCTCTGCCTGAATAGATGGCATGAATCAATCAAAGTTACTGAGATGCAGCGGTGTGGATGTGATGTCAGCTCTGCAGACAATAAAAGACACTGTGAGAAGCAGCAAAGACTTAGCTCCGGACCTGGGGACAGTGAGTAAAGCGCAATTTGCTTAAAATATAGCAAGAATATTACAAAACCCAAAATTCAAATCGTGGGTCCGGGGGGACCACAGCCTTTGCCAACATGGTAGCTATGCTACTGATGGAATCCTGTCACAGTAGGGATCTACTCTTATGTTATAAATTGGACAATTGGAGAATCCTCTCAATCCTGCCGCTGGAATCTCATTAATTGATCCACTTTATTACCAAACACTAAGGCTACGTTCCCATATAGAGTTTTTGGTGAACTTTTGATATTGCAGATTTTCTGCACCCATTAAGTAAAATAAGTTACTTACATTTTTTTTCTAAATTACACACCGTACAAAACTCATTGTGGGAATGTAGCCTAAAATGAAAGATGCTGTAGAAAGAACTGATAGAAGTTCTTTGCACAACATCTTTTTCATACGGGCTGTGCCCAAAATCGCCTGGAAAAGTGCCGAAAATCACCTTAAAAAATGAACATAATGCAGCGGAATCGAAAAACAACATTGCCGAGCAAATGGTCACTATTTTGCTACTTCTTTTATCTCCTTCAAGGCTTAGAAACAGTGAAGTGTTTAGAAAAAAGTAACATGGTCATTCATTCAAATGAAGGCAGAGGCTCTGTAAAATAAAAGATTTAGAAAAAAGAAGCCAGTGGCAGAAAGGGAGTGCAAAAATGCCGGTAGAGCCGTTTCAGGACAAGAGATGGCAATGGCAAAAAAGTTGCACAAAAATGCTGTTAGAGCCACTTCGGGACAAGAGACGCCAGTGGCAGAAAAGTAGAGCAAAATCCCCGGTAGAGCTGCTTCGTGACATAAGATGCGAGTGGCAGAAAAGGAACGCAAAAACATTGGCCGAACCGCTTCAGGACAAAAGATGCCAGTGGCCAGAAAAGGAGAGCAAAAACACTGGTGGAGCCGCTTTGGGACAAGAGATGGCAGTGGCAAAAAAGTAGCACAAAGACACCAATAGAGCCGCCTCGAACTAAAGGTGCGAGTGGCAGAAAAGGAGCGCAAATATACTAGCCAAGCCACTTCACGGCAAAAGATGCCAGTGGCAGACAAGGAGGGCAAAAATGCCGGCAGAGCCACTTTGGGACAAAAGACGCCCGATTTTTCCTGAAGTGCCTTTGTGAAAAACACTCTGGTGTCTTCACCATTGGATTAAAGACATGGTATGCACATAATGTAAAAAACAGATTCGACACTCAAAAGCATGGAAATTGACCTGCTTGACCAAACCACGTTTTCCACATGAGATTGAAGATTAATTTTAGATTTTATGTACGTTTATTTTGTACGCTCTAGAGTCCAGTGTTTTAATATTTTGCTTCCTTTATAATAAATTCAGCACCTTGACATAGCTACAAAGTGATAAAAAAGTACTGAAAACTCCAAATCTAATTCTAATGTAAGAAGAGAACACACCGACACTCGACATAACTCCAAGCACTTCATCGGAATAAAAAACAGGTGATCACTGATGGAGAAAATTAGGAGAGGAAGGAAGAGAAATATAAAAGAAGAATTTACTGCACATTAGAAAGCAGAAAATACTAAAAATGATATTTATGGTGTGTTTAATGTGAGAGAACTGTTCAGATGGACTAAATCCATCCTACAGAGTCACAGATCAGTTCTCTGCATAAGGACTTCTCAAGGTCAAGTTTAATTATCTGGATTAGCGAAAGCATCGATGACGGTTGTCAGTCATTGAACAGGGATCAGGTTTGTCTACAGCCGTTTCTCATGCAGAATCCGATCTGTACAATGCAGTTATGCTCTTCCACTCATCATACGCTCTAAATATTATTATTTAATATACTATTAAAGGGAGGCTGGTGCAGGTATTGGGTTTTTCTGCAGCTACCATTGACGTTCACTGATTTCTACAGCTTTTTACAGATCTCCTCTAGTAGGAAGAGGCAATCATGACTTACAAGTAATAGAGAGGAGAGGTATTTTACATATTAGTTGGAAATCCACAAGGAGAACCAGTACCTGGAAAGTACTGCAATTCTGGTCTTGAGGTCCAATGGGTTGCCATGCCTGGGCTTCAAAGAAGATCACTATTTTTACAATGAAACACAATAATAAAATATTACTGTATATAGTTCAAGCAATCACAGGTTCTGAACACATTCCAAAACAAAGATACCACTCTTACCAATGCCTGGTCACTATACCAATATACTGCTGGATGCATACCCAACGATATATGGCAGAGGTAGCAAAGGGGCAAAATACTAATGCACAATCATTCATGAACCAATCATACATGAGGGGGTGGTTGGTTATTATTCTAAATGCACACACAGCAAAGGCTTGTATAAGACACACAGTTACATGTGGATGGCCATGCTGGCTAGTAGGCTATTGGTTACACTAGAGAAGAGCATATCAAATGAATTCTACTCCAATTTTCTAGCAATCCGCATTTGCCAAAATGTGGAATTTTTGTAATCCACTTCCGCACAGAAATGGTGGCCGCTAGCTGCCATTTTTCTGGACTATAAGGGTGGCAACAAAAGGTTAAAAAAAATCCTTATACTCACCTGATGGAGGGGATGGTGGAGGCGCTGGAGAGGTGAGTGTAAGGCCGGGGTCACACTTGTGAGTGTAATGCGAGAAACTCACGTGAGTCTCTGGCATCAAAACCCGGCACTGCTGGCGACACTCAGGACCAGAGTGTGTGGCTGCATGTATTTCTATGCAGCTGAATGCTCCAGTCCCGAGTGCCTGCGGCAGTGCCGGGTATTGGTGCAAGAGACTTGAGTGAGTTTCTTGCATAACTGTACACTCACAAGTTTGACCCCGGCCTAAGGTGTTTTGTGTTCACATCTTATGTTTATTGTGCTCTGGGTTCTAGACAGATCTTGGCCATAAAAAGGGACATGAAATTCGTGTAGAATAACTTCTCTAAATTTCCAGGAAAAAACGCTCAAACAAGAATTTTGTCTAAACTGCTCATCTCTAGGTCACACCCAAACTATTAGATTAAGTGGGCTATCAAACATTACGTAAGCGCACTCCACAAGGACAAACACTTGGTGGGGGATCAAAAGAAATTTTAAAAAGTTTTCAAAATAATAAAAACAGAAAAGAAAAATTAAAAGCCCCCACCTAATCTCAATCTGAAAATAAAATAGCTGTATTTACCATCAACGTCTCTGCAAATGTCTTAATTTATCAAAATATAAATGTACTAAACACAAACAATAAATGAGGTAAAAAAATCTAAATATAAGAATAAACAGTTTTTGGTTGCAGGATCTCAACCAAAATTGCAAATAAAAGTGGTGAAGAAATCATATGACACACAATAAGATACCAAAAAAAGCACAGCTTACCAAAAGTAAAGTAAAAGCTGAAAATTAAGTTAATAGGTGTCAAAAAATGTCAAAAAATCTAATTTTTTTACAGATTTTTTTTAAAGAACACTAAAATATAAAATTAACTGTACAAGTTTGGTATTACCTAACTCGTACTGACCTGAAGAACCGTAATGTCGGCCATGATGTGTAAGCAACACTCAAAAATCTACGACAAAATTCAATTTTTTACTCAATTTTGCCTCACTCTAACTTTTAGATGGTAAAACGAAAGGTGTCACTCAAATCTACTGCTCGTCCCACAAAAAAATCCCCTATTTGGCTGCGACTAGAAAAATAAAAAAGTTAGGCCTCTTGGAAGAAGAAGAGGAAAAAATAAAAGTGCAAAAATGAAAAGTGGTTACAATGGGAAAGAGTTTATGTAAAGCACCAAAGCTGTTCCCTCCAGTCAAACTATGAGAAGGGAAGATGCAGCCGTCCAATTAAGTGGTGCTGTTATCAAGGCATCTAAACAATGCATAAAGGTTCTCCATAAAACCTTTTCTGCAAGAGAAGCTTCATGTAGAGTCAGAAACAAAATGACCGGTAAAACTCAATGTTCCCTTGAACTATGACATTGAAGCGCTTTGAGGCTCTTTGAGATCCGAACCTCATAAAGAAAATGTAAGTTTATTTGGCTTTCATAAGCTTTCATAATTCTGGTCCGTCTATATATTATGGATTATCTATAAGTTTTCTATGCAAAATGAGAATGAAATGCCAAGAAAAACCACTGTTACAAGTTAAAACCACGTTGTGCCGATTTTGGTGCCAAATTTTGCAGCAAATTTCCATTTCTCGATAGACTATTGGTAACCTGCCATGAGGAACTGATGTGCCAACAAAGTGCTCTTTGCAGCTTATATTTGACATGACACATCATTTCTGGAGGACAGTTTGCTGAGCTTGTCAGCGAGCTAGGCAAAAATTGCCAAGGGTGAATCAGGGAATTGCTAAAGCGAGAGTACTGCTTTCTCGCAAAGATATTCAAACACTTGTTGGCTTTGCCGCAGATCTACCGGTAAAATTCAGTAAAATATGCAACATTAGATTTTGATTTTGGATCTCTTCTTTACTGTTGAAGTCAATAAGGAATGTCAACAATTATTATTGTCTCAAGCCATAGATCAATTTCCCTTGCAAAAAAATCTTTAATAATTTTTGGCTCAAATTGGCACATAAAATCCAGAATATTTCCTACTAATGAAACTTCACCTTGATAATAGTATCCTGGTAGGAGCCCTCAGTGGAGGAGTCACACATCCTAAGCTTTTCTATGAGTCTCTATGAATTTAGTTTATGTTCCTGTCAAAGTCTTTATCTTCAATGACTGCCTAGCAACTGCCTAGCAACTGACTCCTCCTCCCGACCAGAGAGAGCAGCTCCCCTGAAGTTGGGTGTAGAGCTCCCCCTTCTGGCCTGGTGTCAGAACGGTGTTGTATGTGCTGAATGTTAAAGGGATCATTCCTCGCTTCCAAACATGACATCACTCTCCCCGTGAGGAAAGCAATGCCACTGTAACAACTGGTTACCTGGGGTGTTACACACGTCCACCATGTAAGGCCTCCTTTACAAGTTATGATAGTTCACAAACCGGACAAACCAGTACAGGTGTTATCTGTGCCCATGTGTCCTTGTGTAAATGTTTGTCATTCGTTTGTCATCCCTGTGCCGCCCATGTGCCATCCATGTGGCACATGCTGGAATAGATCACAGAATAGAAATACATGATGATCAGGTGTTAAAAGTGTGCAAAGATAGAGATGGATATTAGTTAAATATGAGGTAAAGTGATGATAAATAGAATAGATTGCTAGATAGATACATATGAGGTAGATACTGTAGATAGCTAGATATATAGCCATGAGATATATATTAGTGCTTTGCATGTGCAGTTTACTGTACTTGTATTAAGCTAATAAATAAATGAAAAAAAAAATAACGTGGAGTCCCTCCTATATTTGATAACCAGCAAAGGTAAAGCAGACAGCTGCAGTTTTATATTATCAGACTGGGAAAGTCAATGGTTATTGGGCCCTTCCCAGCCTAAAAATACCAGCTATCAGTCACCCCTTAAGTGGAGCATCACATTAGATGCACCAATTCTGGAGCTACGACCATCTCTTCCTGATTGCCCTGGGGCGGTGGCAATCGGGGGTTGATTTGTCAAAAATCATGGCTGGCAGCAAGCCCTGGGCTTACTAATGGAGAGCTGTCTATCAGACACCGCAATTACTAACCTAGTACTGAAAAATAAAAACAGACACCAAAAAAGACAGTTTTCCTGTCCAGCAGACACGAATTGATATTCTCATCTCAAGTCACCGTGCTCTAGATGGTGTTCTGCTCTGTTTAAATATTCTACCACGGCATCTATTCCATTTGCATTTGTAGGGCCACTTTTATACAAAGCAAATGAGTGTCCACTGGCCATCTACGGAAGTAGAGTAAGCTCTTTGCAGTTTCTTTTAGTTTTGCAGCATCTGTAGGTTAGACATTTACTTACAGTGCAGATGAAACCTATTTCATTTTTTTTTTCCAGGGAGTATTGCACTTAAAGAAGTTTCCCAGGACTTAGATATCAATGACCTATCCTTATCAATGGGTGTCCAACTCTCGATACCCCCATCGATGATCTGTTTGCAGCCAGAAGCACACAGTGTAAAGAGCTGGAACACCATATTGGTTTTGATCTTTTTCATATTTTTGTGAATGTTTTGCTCAGAATTTTCAGAAAATACATAAAGGTAACAATTCTGTAAAGTGCAGTAAAATCGGCTTGCCTGAAATATGTTGATGTGTGATGACATTTCTACAGCTCTCCAAAATGGTTTCTCTTGTCATATCGGTCAATTGTTTCACCATTCCTCGTGTCATTCTGTTTCCTGGCTGACATATTTTGGACACAGCAGCAGTTAACAAGTCACGTCTATCACATTTTGATGCATATTTGTCTTTAATTGCATTTCATTGGCTCGTAAACATGTCATTTTTGCCACATCAAATGGTTGTTTTTACAAGCTGCACATTAACATTGGCAAAAAAAATGAAGGAGATCAAGCCAAGATTCAAATCACAGGATTTATTAGAAAAAAATAAATAATGATGGCTGAATTATGGAAAGATGAAATGGAAGAAGATGCATTCTGTCAAAGTGTACACATTGAGATTGTTCATAATGATATAGATGTGTCAGAACTGAGCTTGTCCAAGCCTGCAGCTGAGATGCTTCACGCAAATTTGTGGCGTTTTCCATATGATTGACCAAGACACTTGATAGATCATCTTAAAGGGAAAGAATCAGCAGATATGAAGTCTTTTTCAAATCAGTTTTTTATTATACGAAAATTGTGGCCAAATTGTAAGAAATCAAATACTGTGGCATTGCTAACCATGCTGGGTAGAGGTGCTGGCCCTTCTAGATGCACTGATGGCCATGTTGGGGGTGGTAATGGCTGTGCTGGATTGGATGATTGTGCTGGCTCTGTTGGAGGGTGGTGTTGGCCATGCTGTGGGCAGCACTGGCCATGTTATGGACAGTGCTGGCTCTTCTGGGGGTTGTGCAGGCCATGCTGTGGGCAGTGCTGGCCTTGTTGGAGATGTTGCTGGCTGTGCTGGGGCTTGGTGCTGGCTCTGTGACAGGTGGTACTGGCCATACAGGGGCAGTGAAGGCAGTGGTGGGGTGGTGCTGGCTGTGGGGGTGGGATGATGCTGGCTCTGATGGGGGATAGTGCTGGCCATGCTGTGGGCACAGCTGGCCATGATGGGGATGGTGCTGGTTTATGGGATGGGCTCTGCTGGAAGGTGGTACTGGCCATGCTGTGGGCAGCTATGGCCATGCTGTGGGCAGCTATGGCCATGTTGTGGACAGTGCTGGCTCTGCTGGAGGTAGTGCAGGCCATGCTGTGGGCAGTGCTGGCCTTGTTGGAGATATTGCTGGCTGTGCTGGAGGTTGGGGTTGGTGCTGGCTCTGTGACGGGTGGTACTGGCCATGGAGGGGCAGTGAAAGCAGTGGTGGGGGTGGTGCTGGCTGTGGGGGTGGGAAGATACTGGCTCTGATGGGGGATAGTGCTGGCCATGCTGTGGGAAGTGCTGGTCATTTTGGGGACAGTGCTGGCTGTGTTGGTTGATGGGATTGGCTCTGCTGGAGAGTGGTGTTAGCCATGCTGTGGGCAGTGCTGGCCATGTTGTGGACAGCGCTTGCTCTGCTGGGAGTAGTGCAGGCTATGTTGTGGGGTGATGGCTGTGTGGGAGGATGGTGCTGCCTCTGCTGGAGGGTGATGTTTGCTATGCTGGGGGCAGCAGTAACAGTGGTGAGGCCAGGGCTAGTAATGTGGTGGGATGGTGCTGACTTTGAAGCAGGTTAGTGCTGACCATGATGAGGGAATTTCTAACCCTGGTGAACCCCTATTTGTTTTTTTTCTTGCATTTTTTAGATGCTTTGAAAAAACTTCAAACTTTTTAAGACCCAACTTCCAATAATAGAGAATGTCAGCACGGATAATAGCGCGCTCGTATCAATGTCACATAAATTTGGTCCTATTATTTCTAGTGATTGAAAGACCTCAGAATACATTGTGACTTTAGATTGTACTGGGCTGATTGCCATCAGTATCTTTGCCAAGTAGAGAACTAAATGGATGTGACAAAAAAATAAGGTCAAGCACAGATTGGTTATTATATTGTATAGAGAAATCCAGAGGAGACTGCTGATTATTTCTGCAAAGATTATTTTATGACATCATGTTTTTATTTCACTGTGTTATTTCAGGTAAAGTTAAATAACCGCCCATGTAATTGTATCGTCTTCTAACAAAGCGAAAATGATATGCGGTCCTGAAGAAACTTTAAGGGTATTTTGTTAATCGTTTTTGGGGTAACATACAGTAGAAGGCAAGAAACACAAAAAAAGCATGAAATAAAATATATGAGGCTATAGGCTTTGCTGAAGAGATGAGTTTTCAGGTTGTGTCTGAAGGTTCCAAATGTGGGAGACAATAGGACGTGTTGGGACACAGAATTCCAGAGGATGGGAGATTCTCTGGAAAAGTTTTGGAGGTGACTGGATGAGGAAAGTTTGAGAGAAAGAGTTATTGTCAAGACTGGAGATTACGTGTTGGAATATATGAGGAGATGGAGTTTGGAGATGTATGGAGGAGACAGATTATGGATGGCCTTGTTGTTCATTGTTAGAATGTTAAACTGGAATAATTTGGAAATTGGAAGTCCATTAAGGAATTGGCAGAGGGGAGAGGCAGAGGGAAGGCAAGGGGAGAAGTGGATTAATTAGGGAGTAGACATAAAGGTGGACCAGAGAGGTGCAAGAGCATTAGTTGAGAGGTCACAGAAGAGGATATTGTGATCCAGAAGGGTGATGATGCAATAATATTTTAGTAGATTTGGGGCTGAAGAAGAAATAAATTCTGGAAATATTTTTAAGTTGGAGGTGGTAAGTAAAGATGAGCAAATTTTTCACAAAAAATTAGTTTGTGCTATTAAATTTGCTAGAATTTCAATACTGGAAACCTTATAACTGATCACAAGAGCTTACATTCACCTCCAGGTGAAAATGAGAGAACCCTTCTTATTATTAGAGCTTCAATGTACAGGCGAAAGACCAAAGAGAACAGGACCCTGCTGACTATATGATTTTACACTCTACTGGAGAGAGAGGATCCTGCTGACCATAAGAGCTTACACTCTACAGGAGAGAGAGAGGACCCCGCTGACCATAAGAGCTTACAGTCTACAGGAGAAAGAGAGGACCCTGCTGACCATAAGAGCTTACACTCTACAGGAGAGAGAGGACCCCACTGTCCATAAGAGCTTACACTCTACAGGAGAGAGAGAGGACCCCGCTGACTATAAGAGCTTACAGTCTACAGGAGAAAGAGAGGACCCTGCTGACCATAAGAGCTTACACTCTACAGGAGAGAGAAAGAGGAACCCGCTGACTATAAAAGCTTACACTCTAAAGGAGAGAGAGAGAGTACTCCACTGACCATAACAGCTTACACTCTACAGGAGAGAGAGGATCCTGCTGACCATAAGAGCTTACACTCTACAGGAGAGAGAGAGGACCCCGCTGACCATAAGAGCTTACAGTCTACAGGAGAAAGAGAGGACCCTGCTGACCATAAGAGCTTACACTCTACAGGAGAGAGAGGACCCCACTGTCCATAAGAGCTTACACTCTACAGGAGAGAGAGAGGACCCCGCTGACTATAAGAGCTTACAGTCTACAGGAGAAAGAGAGGACCCTGCTGACCATAAGAGCTTACACTCTACAGGAGAGAGAGGACCCCACTGACCATAAGAGCTTACACTCTACAGGAGAGAGAAAGAGGAACCCGCTGACTATAAAAGCTTACACTCTAAAGGAGAGAGAGAGAGTACTCCACTGACCATAACAGCTTACACTCTACAGGAGAGAGAGGATCCTGCTGACCATAAGAGCTTACACTCTACAGGAGAGAGAGAGGACCCCGCTGACCATAAGAGCTTACAGTCTACAGGAGAAAGAGAGGACCCTGCTGACCATAAGAGCTTACACTCTACAGGAGAGAGAGGACCCCACTGTCCATAAGAGCTTACACTCTACAGGAGAGAGAGAGGACCCCGCTGACTATAAGAGCTTACAGTCTACAGGAGAAAGAGAGGACCCTGCTGACCATAAGAGCTTACACTCTACAGGAGAGAGAGGACCCCACTGACCATAAGAGCTTACACTCTACAGGAGAGAGAAAGAGGAACCCGCTGACCATAACAGCTTACACTCTACAGGAGAGAGAGGACCCCATTGGCCATAAGAGCTTACACTCTACAGGAGAGAGAGAGGACCCCGCTGACCATAAGAGCTTACACTCTACAGGAGAGAGAGGATCCCACTGACCATAAGAGCTTACACACTACAGGAGAGAGAGAGAGTACCCCACTGACCATAAGAGCTTACACTCTACAGGAGACAGAGGACCCCGCTGACCATAAGAGCTTACACTCTACAGGAGAGAGAGAGAGAGGACCCCGCTGACTATAAGAGCTTACACTCTACAGGAGAGAGAGAGGACCCCACTGACCATAAGAGCTTACACTCTACAGGAGAGAGAGGACCCCACTCACAATAAGAGCTTATACTCTACAGGAGAGAGAGAGGACCCCACTGGCCATAAGAGCTTACAGTCTACAGGAGAAAGAGAGGACCCTGCTGACCATAAGAGCTTACACTCTACAGGAGAGAGAGGACCCCACTGACAATAAGAGCTTACACTCTACAGGAGAGAGAGAGGACCCTGCTGACTATAAGAGCTTACAGTCTACAGGAGAAAGAGAGGACCCTGCTGACCATAAGAGCTTACACTCTACAGGAGAGAGAGAGAGGAACCCGCTGACTATAACAGCTTACACTCTACAGGAGAGAGAGAGGACCCACGCTGACCATAAGAGCTTACACTCTACAGGAGAGAGAGGAACCCACTGACCATAAGAGCTTACACCCTACAGGAGAGAGAGAGAGTACCCCACTGACCATAAGAGCTTACACTCTACAGGAGAGAGAGGACCCCACTGACCATAAGAGCTTACACTCTACAGGAGAGAGAGAGAGGAACCCGCTGACTATAAGAGCTTACACTCTACAGGAGAGAGAGAGGACCCCGCTGACCATAAGAGCTTACACTCTACAGGAGAGAGAGGACCCCACTGACCATAAGAGCTTACACCCTACAGGAGAGAGAGAGAGTACCCCACTGACCATAAGAGCTTACACTCTACAGGAGAGAGAGAGGACCCCACTGACCATAAGAGCTTACACTCTACAGGAGAGAGAGGACCCCACTCACAATAAGAGCTTATACTCTCCAGGAGAGAGAGAGGACCCCACTGACCATAAGAGCTTACACTCTACAGGAGAGAGAGAGGACCCCGCTGACTATAAGAGCTTACACTCTACAGGAGAGAGAGGACCCCACTGACAATAAGAGCTTATACTCTACAGGAGAGAGAGAGGACCCCACTGACCATAAGAGCTTACACTCTACAGGAGAGAGAGAGGACTCCGCTGACCACAAGAGCTTACACTCTACAGGAGAGCGAGAGAGGACCCCGCTGACCATAACAGCTTACACTCTACAGGAGAGAGAGGACCCCACTGACAATAAGAACTTATACTCTACAGGAGAGAGAGAGGACCCCACTGACCATAAGAGCTTACATTCTACAGGAGAGAGAGAGGACTCCGCTGACCATAAGAGCTTACACTCTACAGGAGAGAGAGAGGACCCTGCTGACCATAACAGCTTACACTCTACAGGAGAGAGAGAACCCCAGTGACAATAAGAGCTTATACTCTGCAGGAGAGAGAGAGGACCCCACTGACCATAAGAGCTTACACTCTACAGTAGAGAGAGAGGACCCCGCTGACGATAAGAGCTTACACTCTACAGGAGAGAGAGAGGACCCCACTGACCATAAGAGCTTACACTCTACAGGAGAGAGAGAGGACCCCACTGACCATAAGAGCTTACACTCTACAGGAGAGAGAGAGGACCCCACTGACCATAAGAACTTACACTCTACAGGAGAGAGAGAGGACCCCACTGAATATGAGTGATTATATTTTACAGACAAGAGAAAGGACCTCTATGGCCATAAGTGCTTACATTTTACATTAGAGAGAGGACCCCACTGTCCATAAAAGCCAAACACTTACCCTGTGACTCTGAAGATGGAAAATGACTCTGCAATTTGTGTTCCATTGGGAATCATTGATTTGTAATGGCCCAGGCATTTTCCATACAATACTAGATATGATAGTCCACATGATTTCACATCTCCCATCTGCAGGGAATTATGGGGAGACCTCCTGGCAATGAAAAGTAACATTTGCCTAACCCTAACTTGTTATTGTGAAGTGCATATTGAATCTCAAAATATTCAAATTAGCACGCAACCGGAAATTTCAGGAAATTTGACATGAACTTGATTCTCTGAGGATCGACCTGCTCATTTCTAGTGGTAAAGACTTGGTTTAGAACAGTGAAGGGTTACACAGTCAAGGGTTACACTGAGGCAGCTGACTTGTGATACAGGAGAAAGTGTGACATAATTTATAGTGATAAACAAATAAGGAATGGGGGTTGTGTGACATGGAGGAAAAATGATAAGGTCAGTTTTGTCCACATTGCATTTTAGAAAGTGTGATGAGAAGAAAAAACATATGTCTGATAGACATTCTGGAATGCTGGACAGCAAAGAGGTGACAACTCAGCGAGTGGTGTAAATTTGAATGTGATCAGCATATAGGTGGTACTGGAAGCTGTGGGACTTTTTCAGTTGTCCTAGGTCAAAGGTATAGATGGAGAAAAGCAGGGATCCCAGGACATAGCTTTGAGAGGCACCAACAGAGAGAGAGAGCGAGAGGAGGAGGTAGCATGGAAATGGGAGATGCTGAATGTATGGTTAGTGAGGTTTGAAAAGATCTAGAAGAGGACAAGGTCTGTGATGACAAGGGATGAGATGATCTAATCTCTGTTTGAAGGCACAGATCATATTAATAGAAGGAGTTCAGTGAAGTATTTGTTAGCTTTGGCAGTAAATTGTTTAATAATTTTGGTCAGGGCTGATTAAGTGGAGTGATTGGGAAGTAAATCCAATTGTAGGTTGTTAAAAACTATGCTAGATGACATGCGAGATAAACGTTCAATGTGGACATGCTTTAGAAGAGTATGGAAGTGAACATTAGTAGCAAAATGGGGCAATAGCTGTAGACGTTGGGTCGAGAGATGATCCCTACAGGATAGGAGTGATTGTTGCATGTTTGAAAGCAGAAGAGATTACACCAGAGGTTAATAATAAGTTGAAGAAATGGCTTAGGGCTGAGATAAGTATGGTGGTAAGATTGTGGAGGAGGTAGGGTGAGGTAGGGTCAAGCACCAAAGTGTTATGTGGGAAGAGCATTGGTCTATTTGCAAAGGAGTTGTGTTGTTTAAAGATTAAAGCTTTGTCTGATGTGGCTAATCTTGTTTTTGAAGTATGAGGAACAGTCTTCTGCAGAAATGAAGGAGATCAGACGGGGCATCAATGAATAGAGAAGGGTATTAAAAATGTTAAATAAATGTTTAGGATTAAGGGATAAAGACGATATGAGAGTTGCAAAGTAGTAATGTTTAGCAGAGGTGAGGGAAGAAGATTTACTATTGCAAGCAAATTATGGGATTACTTTTGAATCAATACAAGACAAGGCAGAATACATTACCATATTGTTAACCCGCATAGTGGCAAAGTACTTAAAGCTGGGTTATACAGAGCTGTAGAAAATCCAAGTGTCACACCATTCATGGCCAGTTCATTTAAAAGTTCTCCCCTTAATAAAGCAATATTTACACAAAGGCTTTTTGGAGACAGTAGTTTTTCAATTGTTGTCAAA
This sequence comes from Ranitomeya variabilis, assembly GCF_051348905.1. Taxonomy (NCBI): domain Eukaryota; kingdom Metazoa; phylum Chordata; class Amphibia; order Anura; family Dendrobatidae; genus Ranitomeya; species Ranitomeya variabilis. Next base: position 553,550,027 of record NC_135237.1, read on the forward strand.
TCATTAGCATGCCCTTTGCATTTTTGGCATATCTAGTAAATATGAGTGAATTTATTTAATGCAAACTAAACTTGTGTCAAATTTTAAGGAATCTGTTGAACTCGGAATGAAAAAAATGACATCTGCCAGAGAAGACTCACATGATTGTAGGAGTGGTCCTGATGGCTGCCTCCTAATAGCTTGCATGTGCCAATCAGAAGGGAATTTCAAAGCCTGTATAAAAGGAGAGGCAGGGAATACAGCAGCTTTTTTATGTAAATCTATATAGTGGTCATTATGGTTTTATCTGGTGAGGTGGATCCAATAAGTCATAGGTCAAGGAGAGCAGCAGGATTAGAAATGGACAGTACGCTGATCACAAAGGGCCAGGACAGCAGACTGTGAAGGATGGTAGATGGGCAAGCAAAGCTGGAATTAGTAGATTAATTTGTTTAACAGTACATATAGAGAAGTAACTTAGAGGACAGTGGCAGCTTGAATGTCGCAACACCCGCAAGGGGGAAAAATGATCTAGCAGACACGTTTCAGACGATAATGACTAAAGATCTTAACGTCTGAAACCCGTCTGCTATACCCTTGTAGGGTTTGTCACATTCATCCATGTTTTCAGAGGATCCTTGAAGCTGAACTTTTTCTCCATTTGATTCATTTTCCTGATGCACTGCTTGTTTCCCTGGATTTGGGTTCCTCAATGGGTGAGCTGACTTATTTTTTACTTTTTTGACTTTTTCTTACTTATACAGACAGTGTGTGACAACGCTGCAGTGAAAAAGAATTGCAAGGGAAAGAGAGCTACAGATGTTTTACTAGTTACCTTACTTTATCACTTTAGCATTACTAAGACTTTGTTTGCATTATAGAGATTAAATGGGGTAGGATACAGTCCTAAAAGGCCACAGTATTGCACAGGTCCTTTCAGGGCAATTGGAGGCTTTGAAGCACTTTTCGATTCGCAGCTAAACGATTTGCAGATCAAATTATTTTCAAAAATTTGTGAGAAGCTGGCAAATATACATTTCGAAAGACTTGCCCAAGCTCTGATATCCAGTGATGAAGGAACAGGTATAGAGTTAAAACTCCATGCACCTTTTTAGACTTGTGATTCCATGCACAACAGAGCCGTGTGAATGATCGCTAAGTCTAGGAATACATGGACTCTTTGTAGCCCCAGTTTATGAGCTACCAATTCATTAATCAGAAATACTTGAGATGAAAACAACATATGTAAAACTGGAAAATTACATTACAAAAGGTTTCCACGTAGTTTCAGTCTAATGATTTACCTCCATTCCAGCAAGTGATTTCGCTATTATAATTCCAAGTCTCTTTCCATGAGCCTACAAAGATAATACAATTTATTTGAGAACATTTTATTATTTTCTTTTTCTTTTAAAAACATATTTTGCTAAAATACTCTAAAAGTTTAGTACTTTTCTTGTCCAAAAGATTAGTCATAATCATAACTGTTCAAGATGAGTCACTGCAATAGATCTTTGAGTCGAGCTGAGATGAATCAAGAATTATCACATTTGTATATTTGAACATCAAAAATGAAGAAAAAAAGCGATAAGCATCCACAGCAACCAATAAAGTGCAGCGAAAGTACCAGCTGCTATAGTAACTATTAAAAAGAATGGGCCTCGCAGTGTGCGGTTTCTAAGATACAAGTATATTATTAAACAGGATATATTTATTCCCAAGAATTATACCTGTAGGATATCTTAAAACTGCTTCTGAAAATTAATCTATCGAAGGAGGGCTATGTGTTTGATAATAAATGTACTACTGGAAATGCTACTGGATGGTTTTAAATAATTCACTTCTCTAGCCAAGTGTCAAAGTGGCAGTTTTCTCACTGTTTTTAGAGCAATACAAAATGTTTAGTGAACAAGTTAATTAACCCCTTAGTGACAGAGCCAATTTGGTACTTAATGACCGAGCCAATTTTTACAATTCTGACCACTGTCACTTTAAGAGGTTATAACTCTGGAACGCTTTATCGGATCCCACTGATTCTGAGATTGTTTTTTCGTGACATATTGTACTTCAAGATAGTGGTAACATTTCTTCGATATTACTTGCGATTATTTATGAAAAAAATGGAAATATGGCGAAAATTTTTAAAATTTTGCAATTTTCAAACTTTGTATTTTTATGCCCTTAAATCAGAGAGATATGTCACGAAAAATAGTTAATAAATAACATTTCCCACATGTCTACTTTACATTAGCACAATTTTGGAAACAATTTTTTTTTTGTTAGGGAGTTATAAGGGTTAAAAGTTGACCAGCAATTTCTCATTTTTACAACACCATTTTTTTTAGGGACCACATCTCATTTGAAGTCATTTTGAGGGGTCTATATGATAGAAAATAACCAAGTGTGACACCATTCTAAAAACTGCACCCCTCAAGCTGCTCAAAACCACATTCAAGAAGTTTATTAACCCTTTACGTACTTCACAGGAACTGAAACAATGTGGAAGAAAAAAATGAACATTTAACTTTTTTTTTGCAAACATTTTATTTCAGAACCATTTTTTTTAATTTTCACAAGTGTAAAAACAAAATTTAACCACAAATTTTGTTGTGCAATTTTTCCTGAGAACGCCGATACCCCATATGTGGAGGTAAACCACTGTTTGGGCGCACCGCAGAGCTTGGAAGTGAAGGAGCACCGTTTGACTGTTTCAATGCAGAATTGGCTGGAATTGAGATCAGACGCCATGTCGCGTTTCGGGAGCCCCTAATGTGCCTAAAAAGTGGAAACCCCCCACAAGTGATACCATTTTGGAAACTAGACCCCTTAAGGAACTTATCTAGATGTGTGGTGAGCACTTTGAACCCCCAAGTGCTTCACAGAAGTTTATAACGTAGAGCCGTGAAAATAAAAAATCGCATTTGTTTTCACAAAAATGATTTTTTAGCCCACAAATTCTTATTTTCACAAGGGTAACAGGAGAAATTAGACAACAAAAGTTGTTGTGCAATTTCTCCTGAGTACGTCAATACCCCATATGTGGGGGTAAACCACTGTTTGGGCGCACCGCAGAGCTTGGAAGTGAAGGAGCACCGTTTGACTTTTTCAATGCAGAATTGGCTGGAATTGAGATCGGATGCCATGTCGCGTTTGGAGAGCCCCTGATGTGCCTAAACAGTGGAAACCCCCCACAAGTGATACCATTTTGGAAACTAGACCCCTTAAGGAACTTATCTAGATATTCGGTGAGCACTTTGAACCCCCAAGTGCTTCACAGAAGTTTATAACGTAAAACCGTGAAAATAAAAAATCACATTTTTTCTACAAAAATGATTTTTTGCCCCCAAATTTTTATTTTCACAAGGGTAACAGGAGAAATTAGACAACAAAAGTTGTTGTGCAATTTCTCCTGAGTACGTCAATACCCCATATGTGGGGGTAAACCACTGTTTGGGCGCACCGCAGAGCTTGGAAGAGAAGGAGTGTCGTTTTACTTTTTCAATGTAGAATTGGCTGGAATTGAGATCGGACGCCATGTCACGTTTGGAGAGCCGCTGATGTGCCTAAACAGTGGAGACCCCCCACAAATGACACCATTTTGGAAACTAGACCCCTTAAGGAACTTATCTAGATGTGTGGTGAGCACTTTAAACCCCCAGGTGCTTCACAGAAGTTTATAACGTAGAGCCGTGAAAATAAAAAAATCGCATTTTTTCTACAAAAATGATTTTTTGCCTCCAAATTTTTATTTTACCAAGGGTAACAGGAGAAAATGGACACCAGAAGTTGTTGTACAATTTGTCATGAGTACGTCGACACCCCGTATGTGGGGGTAAACCACTGTTTGGGTGCATGGCTGAGCTCGGAAGCAAAGGAGCGCCATTTGACTTTTCAATGCAAAATTGACTGGAATTGAGATCGGACGCCATGTCGCGTTTGGAGAGCCTCTGATGTGCCTAAACAGTAGAAACCCCCCAAAAGTGACCCCATTTTGGAAACTAGACCCCCCATGGAACGTATCTAGATGTGTAGTGAGAACTTTGAATGCCCAAGTGCATCACAGAAGTTTATAATGCAGAGTCGTGAAAATAAAAAATATTTTTTTTTTAACAATAAAGATTTTTTAGCCCCCAAGTTTTTATTTTCACAAGGGTAGCAAGAGAAATTGGACCCCAAAAGTTGTTGTCCAATTTGTCCTGAGTATGCTGATACCCCATATGTGGGGGTAAACCACTGCTTGGGCGCACGGCAGAGCTCGGAAGAGAAGGAGTGCCATTTTGGAATTCAGACTTTGATAGAATTGTCTGTGGGTGTTATGTTGCGTTTGCAGAGCCCCTGATGTACCTAAACAGTAGAAACCCCCCACAAGTGACCAAATTTTGGAAACTAGACCCCCTAAGGAACTTATCTAGATATGTGGTGAGAACTTTGAATGCCCAAGTGCTTCACAGAAGTTTATAATGCATAGTAGTGAAAATAAAAAATATTTTTTTTCCCACAAAAAAGATTTTTTTAGCCCCCAAATTTTTATTTTCACAAGGGTAACAAGAGAAATTGGACCCCAAAAGTTGTTGTCCAATTTGTCCTGAGTACGCTGGTACCCAATATGTGGGGGTAAACCACTGTTTGGGCGCACGGCAGAGCTCGGAAGAGATGGAGCGCCATTTTGGAATTCAGACTTTGATAGAATTGTCTGTGGGTGTTATGTTGCGTTTGCAGAACCCCTGATGTACCTAAACAGTAGAAACCCCCCACAAGTGACCAAATTTTGGAAACTAGAACCCCTAAGGAACTTATCTAGATATGTGGTGAGAACTTTGAATGCTCAAGTGCTTCACAGAAGTTTATAATGCAGAGTAGTGAAAATAAAAAAATATTTTTTTTCCCACAAAAAAGATTTTTAGCCCCCAAGTTTTTATTTTCACAAGGGTAACAGGGGAAATTGGACCACAAAAGTTGTTGTCCAATTTATCCCGAGTACGCTGATGCCCCATATGTGGGGGTAAACCACTGTTTGGGCGCACGGCAGAGCTCAGAAGGGAGGGAGCACCATTTGACTTTTTTAACGCAAAATTGGCTGTCGTGTTTGGAGACCCCCCTGATGTACCTAAACAGTGGAAACCCCCAAATTATAACTCCAACCCTAACTCCAACACACCCCTAACCCTAATCTTAACCTGATCCATAATCCTAATCACAACCCTAACGATAATCACAACCCTAACCCCAAAACAGCCCTAATCTCAACCCTAACCATAACCCTAATCAAAACCCTAAATCCAACACACCCCTAACCCTAATCCCAAACGTAACCGTAATCCCAACCCTAATCCAAACCCTAATCCCAACTCTAACCCTAACTTTAGCCCCAACCCTAACCCTAACTTTAGCCCCAACCCTAACCATAACTTTAGCCCCGTCGTCACAAAAAAAGTTCAATGTAACCTTTTTTTTGTACGTCGCGTCCGCCATTTCCGCGCATGCGTGGCCGTAACTCTGCCCCCTCCTCCCAGGACATAGACTGGGCAGCGGATGCGTTGAAAAACTGCATCCGCTACCCACGTTGTGCACAATTTTCACAATGTGCGTCGGTACGTCGGGCCGACGCATTGCGACCGCCCCGTACTGACGCAAGTGTGATAGAAGCCTAAGGCATCTTTCACACTAGCATCGTACTCGGCCCATCGCAGTGTGCCGGGCCGACGTACCGACGCTAGCGTTGTAAGCGCCGCACAACGGGTGCAGCGGATGCTGTTTTTTCAACGCATCCGCTGCCCCATTGTGAGGGGAGGCGAGGGCGGAGTTCCAGCCGCGCATGCGCGGTCGGAAATGGCGGACACGTCACACAAAAAAGTTACATGTAGCTTTTTTTGTGCCGACGGTCCGCCAAAGCACGACGCATCCGTCGCACGACGGATGCGACATGTGGCAATCCGTCGCAATGCGTCGCTAATGCAAGCCAATGGAGAAAAAACGCATCCTGCAAGCACTTTTGCAGGATGCGTTTTTTCTCTGACGCATTGTGACGGAAGCCAAAAAACGCTAGTGTGAAAGTAGCCTAACCCTAACCCTAGCCCTAACCCTAACCCTAAATTTAGCCCCAACCCTAACCCTAGCCCTAACCCTAACCCTAACTCTAGCCCTAACCCTAGCCCTAACCCTAACCCTAACCCTAACTCTAACCCTAACCCTAACCCTAACTCTAACCCTAACCCTAACCCCAACCCTAACCCTAACTCTAACCCTAACCCTAACCCTAACCCTAACCCTAATTTTAGCCCCAACTCGTCTTCTCCTGCCGGCCGGCAGATGGCAGCAGATGGCGGGCGCACTGCGCATGCGCCCGCCATAAGGAAAAAGCCGGCTGGCAGGAGAAGACAGAAGAGGACCCAGGGACACCGGGTGAGTATGTTAGGGTCCCCGAATCCCCCTATTTCTCTGTCCTCTGATGTGTGATCACATCAGAGGACAGAGAAATACAGATCGCTTTTTTTTTTTTTTTTTTTTTGCGGTCGCCGGTAAACTGTTAATTACCGGCGATCGCAAAACAGGGGTCGGTGCAAACCGACCCCGATCATGTTCTTTGGGGTCTCGGCTACCCCCGGCAGCCGAGACCCCAAAGATCTTCCGGGTGCCGGGTGGCGGGCGTACTGCGCGTGCGCCCGCCATTTTTTCCCGGAAAAAAGATGGCGGGGCCCATGGGGACCCACGAGGAGCACCGAGGGAGATAGGTGAGTATTGGGCGGCTACCGGAGGCCATCGGGGACCCTATTTCTCTGTCCTCCAATGTGCGATCACATCGGAGGACAGAGAAATTAAACGGCACATCGCGTTTTTTTTTTTTTTTGTTGCGACCGCCGGTAAACGGTTAATTACCGGCGATCGCAACTCGGGGGTCGGTAAAAAACCCCCGAATCATGTTCTCTGGGGTCTCGGCTACCCTTGGCAACCGAGACCCCAGAGAAAATCCGACTCTGGGGGGCGCTATTCACTTTTTCCACAGCGCCGTTAATTAACGGCGCTGTGGTTTAAGTACCCTTAGCGGCCGCCGTTAAAAGGCGTATCGGCGGTCGTTAAGGGGTTAAACAGCTCAGAAAACTACAATGGAAAATTAATGAGTATTTTATCTTTTTTTTAGAAAAATAATCAAGGATCCTAAAGAAAAGACAGAAATTGTTTATAACCACTTTTCTCATTTCTTTTTTTTTTAATTTTTGTCAAATAATTCTCAATATTGCAAAGCCTCTAATTGCCCTCAAAACAGGTGTAGAACACTAAAAGATCTCCTATGACTGATTTCAACCTCTCTTGAGCTCATCAATGAAGCCACAGTCACCGATCTCAACCTCTCTGACTAGGTGAAAACAAATGGTAAATGGTGTTAAATAACACGCTAATTGATAACATGCAGCAGTTTTACACTTTGTAGGCTACTTAAATTGTGGAAACGGTACTAAAATTATCCCTTTTGTGGGTAGATGACTGAATTGCTGATGTTTATACATAGATGGTGCAAACAGAAGTACTTGTGGCTTTTTCACACAGAGTTGGACAAAAAGTTATCCTTGTTTGGTGAAGTTTCAAGAGCTTATTTGCTAACTGAAAAAAGTAAAAGTTATTTTCCAAGGTGTCTAAAAATTATCCCTTTATTTTGGAAGAAAAAGCATGTGTGCTCAGCTTATGGTTGTTTCCTCAACACAACCATGGATGGATATTTGCTGCTGCAACAATAAATTAGAACAGAATAATGTATAGAGAATCATTAGTCAACTGATAATAAGGACAGACAACCAAGATGTATGAAAATGAGATACTTTTATAATATAGCCAAACACTGCAAACATATCCATCCACCTCACAGGTGTAGCATATCAAATTGCTGATTAGACAGCATGATTATTGCGTAGGTGGGGCTAAGGATAGCCACAATAAAAGACCACTCTAAAATGTGCAGTTTTACAGTATTAGGCTAGTCTCACACATCCAGATAATTCCGGTACCGGAAAAATCGGTACCGGAGTTATCCGTGCCCGTGTGTCCGTGTGCTCACGTGGCACATCAGTGTGGCACACGGGCGGCAGCCGTGTGCCGCCCGAGTGCCAACTGAGGACCACACGGACCATACAGGAGACAGCACTAGAGTTAAGTGCTGTCCCCTGCTTTTGGTGCTGAAGCCGTCATTCATTCCTTCTCCCCAGCAGCGTTCGCTGGAGAAAAGGAATGAAAAATCAAGGTTTTGTTATTTTTTTTGTGTTTAAAAAAAAGTTTGTGGTCACAAACCAACTCCCACCTCCTGTGCACCAGCCCGCTTGCATTAAAATACTCACCCAGCTCCCGGGATGCCTCCTCTCAGCGCCGGCAGCTTGTCCTGTGTGAGCGGTCACGTGGTACCGCTCATTACAGCGATGAATATGCGGCTCCACCCCTATGGGAGGTGGAGCCGCATATTCATCACTGTAATATGCGGTACCACGTGACCGCTCACACATGACGAGCAGCCGGCGCTGAGAGGAGGCATCACGGGAGCTGGGTAAGTATTTCTCTGTAAGCGGGCGGGCGCACAGGGGGTGGGGAGGGGTGGGAGGCGGGAGGTAACTCCCAAACTTTATTTTTAAAGAAAAAAAAGCAAAATGTCATTTTCAATCTCTTCTGTTCTGCAACCGCTGCTTTCAGCCGAGCAGGACAGAAGGAATGAATGCCGCCTTCAGCACCACAAGCAGGGGGGACAGTGCTTACTGTAGCGCTGTTTCTCCTGTGGCGGTATGTGCACATGGAGGGGAGTGCACGTGTGCGGGATGCTTTGCGGACCGTGCTGCCGGAGAAAAATGGATATGTCTCCGTGTTTTGCACATGGACACATGGTGCGTGAAAACACGGAGACATGTGCATAGACCCATTCATTTGAATGGGTCTATGTGTGTCAGTGTCTCCGGTACGTGAGAAAACTGTCACTACACATACCGGAGCCACTGACATGTGAAACCGGCCTTAGAGGGTTCTGGACGGGGGTAAAAAAACAGTCAGTATCTGTAATGAATACCAATTGTCTCAAGTAGCGCAACACATCTCCTTCGCATAGAGTTGATCAGGTTGTTGATTGTGGCATGTGCAATGTTGGTCCACTCCTCTTCAATGGCTGTAAAATGTTGCTGGATTTTGGCAGGAGCTTGAGCACACTAGTCTGTATGGAATACCTAGTGTACATGCACAGACCCTAAACACTGAATACTCCAGGAAGTCCTTGCTACTGTTTTCATTCGGCACCCCAAACATCTGGTGTTTCCCATGCTGTCATTAGCATGACAGCACTAGAAAAACTGGCAACTCTGCTATGCGGTAAGATCATTACCGCTGGTCAGATAGCTGCGGTTCCCACACTGTCAGATGACAGCTCTCGCTAATATCAGTGAGAGCAGGCACAATTGATGGGAGTATTCAACAGCCGCCACCTGTATAAATAATAATTATAAATAAATAAATAAAATGATGTGTGGTCTGTTCTTTTATAGATAACCAGTGCAGGCAAAACTGATAGTTGTCAGCTTTATCATGGCTGTTTATCAAGAAAAGAGAATCTCACCCTGTTTTTTTAATCATTTAAACAATCTTAAAAACAGAGAAAGGTCTTCTCTATTTTTTACAACCAGCCAAGTTATTTCAAAAAGCTGAAGGATGGTATTCTCAGACTGGTAAGGAGCTATGGATATTGAACCCTCAGCCTAAAAATAGCAGCTCACAGCCGCCTCTGAAAAGGCACAGATATTACATGCTCCAAATCTGGCCCTTGGCCTCACTTTTCCCATTAGCCCTGGTGTAGTTGAAAGTGGGTTAATAGTTGTGGGGTTGATGTCAGCTGTTTTATGGCTGCTGACATCAAGCCCAGTGGTAAGTAATGGAGAGGCGTCTATGAAAAGAACCTATTAATAACCCATATTTAGATTGTAAAAAAACCAAAAACAAACACAGCTGGAATAAAATCTTTTAATTTAAATATTGACAAACAATAACTAAAAATTAAAAAGCACAGTTATACTCACCTTTACTCCTAATCAGTTGAAGCCCATGTCACCTGTAAAAACACAAAACACAAACAGCAATAATACTCACCTGTGCAACTAAACCACTGATACCCATGTTCCATGGAAAAAAGAAAAAAGTGAACAACCATATCCCTCACCTGTCTGACATGAAGATAATCCATACTGTCCCATGACAAGCTGAATGATTTGGATAGCGGTCACATCAGTAATGCGACCACTATCCCCGCCAGTCAGAACACACTTACACAGGAGCATAATCTTTCCTGCTGTGTGTAGCGCTGAATAACCAGCAATGATAAAGTTGGCAGCTGAGGGTTGCAGCCTGCAGCTGACAGTTTTGCATGTGCTGTTTATAAAAAAAAAAGACCACAAGTCATTTTTATTTATTTATTTACAGCACAGTCGTCAGCTGATAAATACTATCATCAGCGGTGTCTTCTCTCACTGTTATCAGCAACAGAAGCCATAGGCTGATGATAGTACTACTCTCTCATCTTTCGATGCCTGTGTCCGGTGTTAATCTTTTTACCATCAGTTATAAATGCTGGCTCATGCTGTCATGTGACACTGTGGAAAACACATCTCTCTGACTGGCGGGAATCCTCTTATCGCTGATCAGAGGCCGTATTTGCAGATGACAGCGTGGCAAACAACTTATGTTCAAGTCTCCCCAATTTGTCTGAAGGGGATCTGGGTTTTGATTCCGGTACCATTCTGTTAACCAGACAAAACTGTTTTTAGTTGTTTGGCCTAACCGGCCGGACCCAAACATCCATAGATTCACCCATCACTAGTCATGGATGAATGGCAGAACAATGAGTCTCAGCATCTCATCGCGATATCTCTGCATTCAATGTGACATCAATAAAAATTACCTGTGTTCGTTGTCCATAACATGCACCTGCCCACTAATAATATTATATCAACTTTTAAAATAAACAATTAAAATTTAGTAATAGGTTCTTTTGTAAGCCACATATACCTATAAAGCCTGAGAATGTGCCTGATCAGGACCCGGGTAAATGGCGCAGACCTGACCTAATTTAAAAAGTATTATGCGTGAATGAGATTAGCAAATCTCTGAGGCAAATCCAGTTTACCTTGAATTTCTTTTTTTTTGCGATTCGATTAAAATGAAATTACGTAGCAGCATCATATGTTAGTGCACCAGCATTTAGCACCTCAATTTTGGATGTATGCACTAGAATGTTGCCGCCGTTGGTATTTTGTTTTTTGTTCACTTTGCGCCAAATAAAAAAAGTAACGAACACATGAAAAAAGAACATGCAAAATGTTCCCCCTCTAAAAAATGGGTAAACTATAATGCAAAAAAATTAATGTAAAAAAAGTTTTGAAAAAAATCTGCTGAAATATTTCTTGGATTTGGCCAGGAAATATTCCTAATTCCAGGAATATAGAGCTGAAGAGGACACATGGAGCATTGGATGATGGATTTCGGTGGCTGGCAGGTGAGTTTTTTTTTTTTTCATCCGTCTACAATTTAACAAAATAGTGAAACAAAGCAAATTGCAAAAGTTAAGAAGATTCAGAATTACATTTTTTTGTCAAATGCAAAACAAAATGAATTCACTAATGAAGAAATCACAAGTGGTGACATGGACTTCTCCCCTATTCCAGGATTATTTGTAAAAAAAAGTATTATTTTTTTATGTTGTTTTGGATGCACTAACTGAAAAAATGGTTACAATGTAACTATAATACGCACACCGATATTTCTTTTTTTTTACTTTTTGCAAATTAGGTAGATGCGAGTACAGCGCTGTAGTAAAGTGAATTTCATCAGTAAATTCTTGCCTTCTAATAGCTCAAATCTGAATCCATTGAGAAACATTCTTCTTATCTTTAATCAGTGGAGCAGGCAACAGAATGGGCCATTTCATAGCCCTTTCCTGTGACTGGGAGCAGGTGCTAGCAATTCATTAATTAGACTTTTTTTTTTTAGGAGCGAGTGAACAGAATTGAAATTAGCAAACACAACTGGTGGTAATAGGAAATATAAAACCTTGATTGGAGCTCTGCAATTGAAATTCTCCTCCGCTTTCTGCCACAGCGTCTTCCGGTGAACAAGCCGGCACCTTACAGATGTGTGTAATATAGTCGTTCATTATTCATCCTATTCCCCAAATGTTCACCCCGCACCACCAAAATAAGTTTTTTTATGCATTCAGTGAAAATCTAAAACATTAATCTCTAGAATTAGTATTTCAAGTGGTCCATGGTGTAATATGGTTAATATCCCTGGTGATCTTAGGACGTTCATGATCCTTGGAGATTGCCTTTTCTTGTGATAGATTTTCCAAACTTAGAATTTCTTCTGAGATTCTATTTGCATGAAACCTGGAAAATGATGACCAGGAAGGGGTTAAGAAGAAAAGATTATACTCATCTGTCCTAAGACCGCCAAACATAAAAAACTCCTAAATAAATCTGATATCATTGTGGTCGTATTGACCCAACGAATATAGCTGTCTCACTTATACCATGTGAGGACTGGGGCAAAAATAAGTAAAAATAATTCTCAAATTGCTGTTTTGTTTTTCACTCGACCACCCAAAAAACTTAGAAAAAAATTATAGGTATTCCACAATGTTACTAATAAAAATTTCAACTTGTGCTGTGAAAAAATGTCTTCACTCTGCTCATTTGGCAGAAAAATGTAAAAAAGTTAGCTAACTCGATAACGGTCAGAAAATGGTGATGATTTTGTTGTAAAAAAGTGTCTGTGCACAAATAAAGCAAAATATAAAAATGCTATATTACCCTGAAGTCCCTGTAATCATACTGATTAGAATTAAAAAAAATGTGTCTATCACTTTTACTGGAAAGTGAACAGTGAGAATAAAAATTGATGAAAAAATGTAATGTGCCCAAATGGAACCAATAGAAACTTCCACTCATCCCATGAAAAATAATCTCCTACGCAGATATGTCATCTGTCGATGGAAAAATGGAAGTTTTTCACATCAGTAATAGCTCAAAGGAGTTGTAAAAGCAATTTCCAGCTAATTGGTGTGTCGGCCCCCCACCGATCTCATATTGACATAACTCATCGAATCTATAATCGTGTATGTGTGGATGTGTGTATGCAATCTGAGGAAAGCTCCTAATTTATCCCCTTCCCTACCATTGTTGACTGAGTGTGGGTGATTGGAGCTAACTAGCACCAGATTGTGCCATCCAGCACAAGGCACGACAGTACAGCATCCATAGCAGCATCCTTCAGAGCGGCACCATGGGCAGATAGTGTGCTTTCCTGGCCCAAACTTAGGGTGGTCAGTAGCGTCCGCCATGGCGGCGCTATACGCACATAGTTCGGTAAATCTTTAAGTTTAGTTTCTCCCTGGCACTGAAGTTGCGGAGCCGAACACTACTGGGTCTAGAAGGACTCTCACCCTGTGTTCTTAGGGCAAGGTCCTGTGACCAAAACACTAGCATTCACTCTGTGGTATTGTGGCCCTCTGATGCAACAGGGTTCGCCTCCTACATACCTGGTGGAGTTAACCCATGTGTGGTCACATTATACCGCCATATACTGTCTGTCATTACCAAGCAGCAGGTACCATCTCTGCCTATTGGACCCCGGGCTGCGAACGCACCTTTTATCCTCCTTAATATTATTTGGTGCGTTCCGCCAGCTCTAACAGCAAGGGATCACATGAGAGTATACAGATAGCAATGCACGAGATCACAAGAGAGTATACAGACAGGACAGCATGGGATCAAATGAGAGTATACAGAAATTACAGCACAGGGTCACATGCGACTATACAGACAGAACAACATGGGATCAAATAAGAGTATACAGACAGGACAGCATGGGATCACATGAGAGCATACAGACATTACAGCATGGGATCACATGAGAGTATACAGACATTACAGCTTGGGATCACATGAGAATATACAGACATTACTGCATAGGATTACATGAGTGTATACAGACAGCACAGCATGGGATCACATGAGAGTATACAGACAGGACAGCATGGGATCATATAAGAGTATACAGACAGCACAGCATGGGATCACATGAGAGTATACAGAAAGGACAGCATGGGATCACATGAGAGTATACAGACATTACAGCATGGCATCATATGAGAATATACAGACATTACTGCATGGGATCACATGAGAGTATACAGACAGCACAGCATGGGATCACATGAGAGTATACAGATATGACAGCATGGGATTACATGAGATTATACAGACAGCACAGCATTTGGTTACATGAGAGTATACAGATTTTACAGCATGGGATCACATGAGAGTATACAGACATTACTGCATAGGATTATCATCGCATGAAGATAGGAGGTGCTGGACCTGGACCACGACACCCAGCGGTCCGGACTGCCCCCCGGGTGAGTATAATCTAACTTATTTTTCTTATCTATCAGGTTTCATCAGGGGCTTAGCTACAGCATTACAGAATACTGTAAATAAGCCCCTGATGGCGGTGGCCGAAGCTTATATACGAAAAAGTAGGTGACAGATTCCCTTTAAGGATAAAAATAAAAATACCAAATGGCGCTTTCGGTCAGGGAAAGCGTGCTTTCATGAAGGACTGTTGAAATTAATGTGAAAAACGTGGTGTCAACATGGTGTGAGGCAAGTCCGACGGAGCAATAATAATAATAGTTACTGTAACTATCATTCACTATACAGCCTGGAATATTTTGAGTTATTCTGTGCCTGCAACCTTCCATTCCTCTTGTTTTTTTTTTCACACCATTCAAGTTATCAAACAGCCGGCCAAATCTGGTATGTTCCTTAGAGAAACTGACCCTATTTTTATTACCAACCGTTCAAATACACTACCAACCTCATCCTTTGGCACCATACATAATTTATTTTTGTTGTATTCCACAATCTTGTCTATAGGATTAATTTCAATTGTACTTCATGGATGCACGCTTTCCCTCACCCAAACCGCTTTTGTTATTTTTATTTTTATCTTTAATCGTTATTATTTCAGACAACAGGTGGAAGTTGTCCACCAAACCAGGCAGCTTGGTGAGGCTTTATTGTATATAGCGCCAGTGGTATTGTGTTTGATAGTTTTGGAATGCTTAAAAACATTTTTCATACATTCTATTGGTTACTGTAATGCCTGCTGCAGCACAGTGGCACACAATCTCCACCAGAGGGTGCGGGTGAAGGAAAACAGGCACACTCACAGTGAAATCACAGAGCAGCAGGCAGGAGCCACTAGGTGGTGAAAGAATAGTCAGACAAAGCCAGGTCAGCAACAGAGAGGGAGCAAAGTATCAGAGGTCACAGCAGTAGATGTGGTCAGAAGCAGGCCAAATAAGTCAGAGCTGATTGGGAGCAGGAAAGGCATAGACTCAAGAGAGTCAAACAGGTCAAAGGACAAGCTGAGTCCAATACCAAGTGGGTCACAACACGGAGAGTGAGTACTACAATGGACAAAGTAACAAGGGAACACAGGAATGAGACATAGGTTAATGGGCAGAGGACAAATTAGGGTTTACTGGGGTCAGCTGCTCAAGCCAGAGACAGGAACTATAACTGACACTTCGTGCAGTTAACAGTGGACTAAAATAGCCAGACAGATCCTAAAACGAGGCAGAGAAGATTAACCCCCACATGACCATCCCCGGGAATAATCAGAACCAAACCCCGGACTGGATCATGACAGTTACAACATACGAATGGTCATGCTTTATGAAATATTACAATATTTTGCAGTAGTGACGTTGGTTACATCGTATGATAATATTTACCATGATTGTCATGACATTAATATCAACAAATATAGTAGCTGTAATCTATTTCCTGTGAATGAATTGTTACATTGTATCAAGTGACAGAGATAAAAAATCTCACCAATAACCTTGAAATGTTAATACAATTAATGAGGAACTGTAACGAATAGATGGGGCTACAAGAAAAAATGTTTTTTGGTGTATGTCTTTTGTTTAAATATGTGCATATTTCCAGCAAAATGCTTGTATGCATGTAGTACATACATTAATCTTGCTTTCAAGCTGAGACACAAGGGAAATTCATCTAGATATTCTGCAGGAAATATTTCTGATGTAAACAGTGATGTTTTAAATTGGAGATATGATAGTTTCAGATAAAGATGATTTAAGTTGCGGGAAAAAAAATGAAAGCTCCCATCTGGAGCGACCTATTGCAGGGAACTGCAGCACTAGTAATTCCTGAATGCAAAATCACTCTACCTTTGATTGAAATAGAACAGTTTATAGGATTACTTGAGACTCATAATTTACTCAAAGGTTTTGCTTCTGATAACGATCCTTATCCCTGTGCCCTATAATGGCATGGAGAAATCGTAGAGGTAATAAGACCAACTCCATAAGACCAGCTTCTGCTCTGGTGGATTCAAACCATCTATTATTACACAGATGTTCATTCATCAGATTCCCCATCATCTAAAACAGTGGGAAAATTACTACAAGGAGGCAACTTCCCTCCGGTCATGGTGGCTCCAAACTAATTTGGGTTGTCTCTTTTGAGAAAATTATTTAATAGGAAGATACTTGATTACTATTATTTATTATAGAGCCATTTATTTCATGGCACTTTACATGTGAAAGGGTACACATAATAAAACACAAGTCACCAACTGGTACAGGAGGAGAGGCGACCCTGCCCATGAGGGTACGCAGTCTACAAGGGATGGGTGATGATACAATAGGTGAGGGTAGAGCTGAACGTACATCAGTATAGTGGAATAAGGGTTACTGAAGATTCAAGGCTTGTCAGAAGTGGTAGGTTTTCAGGTTCCTTTTGATGGTTTGCACGGTGAGCGAGAGTCTGATATGTTGGGGTAGAGAGTTCCAGAGTAGGGAGGTTGCACGTGAAAAATCTTGTATGCAATTGTGATAAGATTGAAGTAGAGAAGGTGATCTTCTGAGCATTGGAGGTTGCATGCAGGTAAATACCCAGAGACTGGACCACAGATGTATGGAAAAGACAGGTTTTAGATCACTTTGTAAGCCATGGTTAGGGTTTTGAAGTGGAGTTACTGGGCAATGGGGAGCCAGTGAAGGAAATGACAGACAGGAGAGGCTGGGAAACATCAGGAGACAGTTGGATTTGTCTGGCAGCAGAATTTAGGATTGATTGGAGGGGTTTGTGAGTGTTAGAGGAGAGGCCACAGAGCAGGAGGCTGCATTAGTCGAGGTGGGAGATGACCAGTGTTTTTGCAGTTTTCCGTATTCTTGAATAAGGAACGTACGGATCTGGGAAATATGTTTGAGTTGGAGTCTGCAAGAAATAGAAAGGGCTTGGGCATGTGGTTTGAAGGAGAGATCAAAGTACAGGGTTAGTCAGATTATTTGCCTTGGTTCCATCAATGGCCGCATTGTGTGCTCCTTGACAGATAGGCATTTAAACAAGGATATCAATAAGTCCTTACAGAGGAAACTTTGTGAGAAAATTCTTCCCACTATACCGCCTTTATATATTGGCAAGTTCTTATATACCATAGATGCAACCTGTGCAGATGATATAAGGTTCATAAATAAAGAGAAGATCATATCTGTAGTTGACCACATCTTGGTTCCCATGGGATGCGGAGACCATAGACCGAGCTCCCCCATCAACAAATGGCACTACAACATTAAATAATAATGAATAAGTATAATCCAGTGGTTCATGAATGGGCCAAAGAAGTATTCTTGTTATGTTTCTTCTCTTATATGACTTGTTTTTGTCTACACAATTACTGTATATCAGTAGAATGTTGGCCTTAACCATCTACAATACTTGCAATTTCGTCTCAAATTGCTTTACCTCTCCAAACATATGACTTTATGAAGATTGTTTTATCATTTTCCATAGTTGTTCTATGTTCATAGTTCATAGTTGTTCATAGTTCTAGTTGTTTACTTTATTATTAAACTCAATGTCAATGTCCTTGTGATAAAAACAAGTTATCCATACAGATATCCATGTAACTCTAAGCATGAAGAAAATGGACTATAATGGTCTAGATTTTATCAGGAGTATCAGTTAGTGTCCAAAATCTCTTCACTTGAAAATTACCACCAGAAATCTTAAAAGCCAGGGTTTAAATCTAGAATATCTATTATTATCTATGATTTGGAGAATGTATGGTGAACTTAATTGGAGGGTTGTCTTCATGCGATACTTTGGGTTCATACACCTGGGCACATTATGGTGAATGTCTCATGGAGGCATAGATGGGATTTCCTTTTTTGTATTCCAAAAGCATTGCCTGTAGAAGACAATATCTTCTTAATGTGAAGCTACAATATCTTTGAAGCATCATGCAACGTTATCCTGTTAACAAATAGAAATTACGGTGAAAAAGCTAACAGACGGATGGTTACAGAAAGGAGAAGGCCCTACCCTTGTAGCCTAAATTCTACAGGATAATGGGGAAGGAGACAGCAGGTTGGAGGTTGCTACAGCTCTGGTGGTGATGAAGTGTCGGCGGGGTCAGTGCAGGCTGTAGCCTTCTTGAGGAGATGGGCTTTCACGTTCCGTCTGAAAGTTCCGAATGTGGTAGATAATCTAATGTGTTGTGGCACAGAATTACAGACGATGGTGGGTACTTCGGAGAAGTCTTAGAGGCGATTGGGTAAAAAAGGTTTGAGTGGGGAATAAAGAAGGAGGTCTAAGGAGGATTGTTGGCAGGAAAATATTGGGAGATTAGTTCGGAGATATAAGGAGGAGACAGATTATGGACCTCTTTGTAGGTCAATGATAGTAGTTTGAACTGGATTTGTTGGGGAATTGGGAACCAATGAAGGGATTTGTAGAGGGGGGAAGAGAGGAATAGTGTGGGCAGATGTAGATGCAAACTTGTGTTCATGTCTATAAAAGAATCCTGTTTTCTAACATTTATCACTTAACCATTGTTTAGGTAATAGCTGATATCTGTCGACATATCCCTTTACTTACTTTCATTGTTGTTTATTTATTGGGTGGAATATTTTGCATAAATATTCACAATTTATTGTGATAAATTTTGTCTTTTAGGTATGATATTATGGGGGACGCTAAAAAACTGTTAAACCCAAGTTTTGTGCAGAAGCGTAAGTGACCTTTCCGATAAGTTGGTCAACTCAACACTTTTTAATTGTACTCTTTAGAGATAATCATGCATAAATACTTGAATGAGAAAAAAATGGAACATTATGTAACCCATGTCCAAGCGTGGTAAAATGCAACACCTCTTAACAAATCATCAAGTGGAGCAGTGAGTAAATTAACATTATTAGCAGAGGTTAATTGCAAGTGTCAGGCTTTAAATATGCATTTGGTTTAATAAGTACATGAATAATATGTTCTTTATCTGATAATCTGCCATAATTTTTTTCTCCATGACCAGGATACTATTATTGGAGCAAATATTGGCTCTTCTTTTCCAGTTGTCAGTATACTAAGTATACCAAACATTAAAAATGTAAAGCATTTATTTTTTTATGGTTTTCTGTACTTTTCTTGAGGAATTAAAAAAAGGTTTTTTTTCAATCTGTTGGAGGGTTATTTTGTCTTTTTCTTCCTGCTGTAACACAAATATAAAATAGATGGTGTGTTTCAGATTGAACTACATGATTCTTACCAAGTGACATCTGTATG
Organism: Ranitomeya variabilis; assembly: GCF_051348905.1. Lineage (NCBI taxonomy): Eukaryota > Metazoa > Chordata > Amphibia > Anura > Dendrobatidae > Ranitomeya > Ranitomeya variabilis. The sequence continues at coordinate 553,569,673 of NC_135237.1, forward strand.
ATGCAGGATATGGAACCTTCAGGTTCTGGAACAGGTCCTCATTCATGCTTCATAGCGACAATGAAATATATTCAATATTTTAGGATTTGTTATATCTATAATAAGATGCTCTCTGGCTGTAAATCTGGAAAGCACTTATTATTTTAAGGCTATCTGAACACGTCTGGAATTGCCGTGGAAATTTCCGTGGCAATTTCGGAACTCCCTGCCACGGGAAAAATGCATGCGGAATTGGCATGCATTTTCCCGCTAAACACTAGCATTTTACAAGCGTAATTAGCTTGCAGAATGCTAGTGTTTTCAAAGCGATCTATAGCATCACTTGGAAAACTGATTGACAGGTTGGTCACACTTGTCAAACATAGTGTTTGACAAGTGTGACCAACTTTTTACTATTGATGCTGCCTATGCAGCATCAATAGTAAAAAGATCTAATGTTAAAAATAATAACAAAATAAAAAATCACGATATTCTCACCTTCCGGCGTCCCTCGCACGCTTCCCGCTCCTCGCGATGCTCCTGGCAGCTCCCGTTCCCAATAATGCCTAGCGGCAATGACCCCAGATGACGTAGTGGTCTCGCGAGACCGCTACGTCATCACAGGTCATTCTCACAATGCATTATTGGGAACAGGAGCATCGCGAAGAGCGGGAAGACTGCGGGGGATGCCGGAAGGTGAGAATATCGTGATTTTTTATTTTAATTCTTTTTTTTACAGGTATATGGTTCCCAGGACCTGGAGGAGAATCTCCTCTACTCAACCCTGGGTACCAACCACAAATGATCCGCTTACTTCCCGCATGGTGTGCATAGTGCATTCCTATGTGTGCAGAATCCCCGCAATTCCACACAAAGAATGAACATACAGCTTTTTTTTCCGGAATGCGATTCCGCTGCGGAAAAAAATGCAACATGTGCACAAAAAATGCAGATTGTATTCTAGTAAATAGTGTGCTTAATGTATGCGTTTTTTCTCGGTTTTATCGCGTTTTTATAGCGAAAAAACTTGAAAAAAACAAGAAAATTCCTGAACATGTGCACGCAGCCTTAGAAGGAAGAGCTGCCTAGGTAAAGCAAGATTCTAGAACCTGCAGAATCTGTGCCAGGGCAAAACCCATGTTGCATGGTGGCAAGGGAGAGTATATATTTTAGTATATATTATTCTTATAAATGAGTGCTTTAGGCCTACAGTACAAGAGAAGGTATATAAAATTTACAGTATAAAATGGAGTACTGCATTAGTGACACAGGATATAGAACTTGCATGTTCTGTACCAGGTCATCACTCATAGTACATAGTGGTAAGAAAGAGTATTTATTATATTGATACTTATTATTTTGATAACCAATAGATATGTTTATATAACATACTGTATATCATAGTATTCATATAACAGAGTATTGCCAGGGAGAAGCAGGATATAGAACCTGCAGGTACGGTACCAAACCATCGCTCTTCTGACAAAAGAGTGTATTTATTATTGAATGTATTAATAATTCTACAATAGAGGACTGTCTGGCTGGGAAGGAAAGTATGTATTATTTCTGCAATGGAAAAATAATTTTATGTTTGCATCCAATGTAGGACCCCAGTACAAATGAACCCAGATTTATAATAAAAATTAAGACTTGATTAATTTTTGACCATTGGTATTAGCTTAAATTCATGGAGTCTTCTTTTTTCACAAAACTCCTTTCTCAATGTGCTGTTTGCTTTGCAAATAAAGAAATTGTGCTTTATTTACCCAGGGCTCAGCACCGACTCTCCTCTGTTGTTCTCAGTGTCTGTTAATGTCTCTAGCGCTGCAGGCTCTGCCTGAATAGATGGCATGAATCAATCAAAGTTACTGAGATGCAGCGGTGTGGATGTGATGTCAGCTCTGCAGACAATAAAAGACACTGTGAGAAGCAGCAAAGACTTAGCTCCGGACCTGGGGACAGTGAGTAAAGCGCAATTTGCTTAAAATATAGCAAGAATATTACAAAACCCAAAATTCAAATCGTGGGTCCGGGGGGACCACAGCCTTTGCCAACATGGTAGCTATGCTACTGATGGAATCCTGTCACAGTAGGGATCTACTCTTATGTTATAAATTGGACAATTGGAGAATCCTCTCAATCCTGCCGCTGGAATCTCATTAATTGATCCACTTTATTACCAAACACTAAGGCTACGTTCCCATATAGAGTTTTTGGTGAACTTTTGATATTGCAGATTTTCTGCACCCATTAAGTAAAATAAGTTACTTACATTTTTTTTCTAAATTACACACCGTACAAAACTCATTGTGGGAATGTAGCCTAAAATGAAAGATGCTGTAGAAAGAACTGATAGAAGTTCTTTGCACAACATCTTTTTCATACGGGCTGTGCCCAAAATCGCCTGGAAAAGTGCCGAAAATCACCTTAAAAAATGAACATAATGCAGCGGAATCGAAAAACAACATTGCCGAGCAAATGGTCACTATTTTGCTACTTCTTTTATCTCCTTCAAGGCTTAGAAACAGTGAAGTGTTTAGAAAAAAGTAACATGGTCATTCATTCAAATGAAGGCAGAGGCTCTGTAAAATAAAAGATTTAGAAAAAAGAAGCCAGTGGCAGAAAGGGAGTGCAAAAATGCCGGTAGAGCCGTTTCAGGACAAGAGATGGCAATGGCAAAAAAGTTGCACAAAAATGCTGTTAGAGCCACTTCGGGACAAGAGACGCCAGTGGCAGAAAAGTAGAGCAAAATCCCCGGTAGAGCTGCTTCGTGACATAAGATGCGAGTGGCAGAAAAGGAACGCAAAAACATTGGCCGAACCGCTTCAGGACAAAAGATGCCAGTGGCCAGAAAAGGAGAGCAAAAACACTGGTGGAGCCGCTTTGGGACAAGAGATGGCAGTGGCAAAAAAGTAGCACAAAGACACCAATAGAGCCGCCTCGAACTAAAGGTGCGAGTGGCAGAAAAGGAGCGCAAATATACTAGCCAAGCCACTTCACGGCAAAAGATGCCAGTGGCAGACAAGGAGGGCAAAAATGCCGGCAGAGCCACTTTGGGACAAAAGACGCCCGATTTTTCCTGAAGTGCCTTTGTGAAAAACACTCTGGTGTCTTCACCATTGGATTAAAGACATGGTATGCACATAATGTAAAAAACAGATTCGACACTCAAAAGCATGGAAATTGACCTGCTTGACCAAACCACGTTTTCCACATGAGATTGAAGATTAATTTTAGATTTTATGTACGTTTATTTTGTACGCTCTAGAGTCCAGTGTTTTAATATTTTGCTTCCTTTATAATAAATTCAGCACCTTGACATAGCTACAAAGTGATAAAAAAGTACTGAAAACTCCAAATCTAATTCTAATGTAAGAAGAGAACACACCGACACTCGACATAACTCCAAGCACTTCATCGGAATAAAAAACAGGTGATCACTGATGGAGAAAATTAGGAGAGGAAGGAAGAGAAATATAAAAGAAGAATTTACTGCACATTAGAAAGCAGAAAATACTAAAAATGATATTTATGGTGTGTTTAATGTGAGAGAACTGTTCAGATGGACTAAATCCATCCTACAGAGTCACAGATCAGTTCTCTGCATAAGGACTTCTCAAGGTCAAGTTTAATTATCTGGATTAGCGAAAGCATCGATGACGGTTGTCAGTCATTGAACAGGGATCAGGTTTGTCTACAGCCGTTTCTCATGCAGAATCCGATCTGTACAATGCAGTTATGCTCTTCCACTCATCATACGCTCTAAATATTATTATTTAATATACTATTAAAGGGAGGCTGGTGCAGGTATTGGGTTTTTCTGCAGCTACCATTGACGTTCACTGATTTCTACAGCTTTTTACAGATCTCCTCTAGTAGGAAGAGGCAATCATGACTTACAAGTAATAGAGAGGAGAGGTATTTTACATATTAGTTGGAAATCCACAAGGAGAACCAGTACCTGGAAAGTACTGCAATTCTGGTCTTGAGGTCCAATGGGTTGCCATGCCTGGGCTTCAAAGAAGATCACTATTTTTACAATGAAACACAATAATAAAATATTACTGTATATAGTTCAAGCAATCACAGGTTCTGAACACATTCCAAAACAAAGATACCACTCTTACCAATGCCTGGTCACTATACCAATATACTGCTGGATGCATACCCAACGATATATGGCAGAGGTAGCAAAGGGGCAAAATACTAATGCACAATCATTCATGAACCAATCATACATGAGGGGGTGGTTGGTTATTATTCTAAATGCACACACAGCAAAGGCTTGTATAAGACACACAGTTACATGTGGATGGCCATGCTGGCTAGTAGGCTATTGGTTACACTAGAGAAGAGCATATCAAATGAATTCTACTCCAATTTTCTAGCAATCCGCATTTGCCAAAATGTGGAATTTTTGTAATCCACTTCCGCACAGAAATGGTGGCCGCTAGCTGCCATTTTTCTGGACTATAAGGGTGGCAACAAAAGGTTAAAAAAAATCCTTATACTCACCTGATGGAGGGGATGGTGGAGGCGCTGGAGAGGTGAGTGTAAGGCCGGGGTCACACTTGTGAGTGTAATGCGAGAAACTCACGTGAGTCTCTGGCATCAAAACCCGGCACTGCTGGCGACACTCAGGACCAGAGTGTGTGGCTGCATGTATTTCTATGCAGCTGAATGCTCCAGTCCCGAGTGCCTGCGGCAGTGCCGGGTATTGGTGCAAGAGACTTGAGTGAGTTTCTTGCATAACTGTACACTCACAAGTTTGACCCCGGCCTAAGGTGTTTTGTGTTCACATCTTATGTTTATTGTGCTCTGGGTTCTAGACAGATCTTGGCCATAAAAAGGGACATGAAATTCGTGTAGAATAACTTCTCTAAATTTCCAGGAAAAAACGCTCAAACAAGAATTTTGTCTAAACTGCTCATCTCTAGGTCACACCCAAACTATTAGATTAAGTGGGCTATCAAACATTACGTAAGCGCACTCCACAAGGACAAACACTTGGTGGGGGATCAAAAGAAATTTTAAAAAGTTTTCAAAATAATAAAAACAGAAAAGAAAAATTAAAAGCCCCCACCTAATCTCAATCTGAAAATAAAATAGCTGTATTTACCATCAACGTCTCTGCAAATGTCTTAATTTATCAAAATATAAATGTACTAAACACAAACAATAAATGAGGTAAAAAAATCTAAATATAAGAATAAACAGTTTTTGGTTGCAGGATCTCAACCAAAATTGCAAATAAAAGTGGTGAAGAAATCATATGACACACAATAAGATACCAAAAAAAGCACAGCTTACCAAAAGTAAAGTAAAAGCTGAAAATTAAGTTAATAGGTGTCAAAAAATGTCAAAAAATCTAATTTTTTTACAGATTTTTTTTAAAGAACACTAAAATATAAAATTAACTGTACAAGTTTGGTATTACCTAACTCGTACTGACCTGAAGAACCGTAATGTCGGCCATGATGTGTAAGCAACACTCAAAAATCTACGACAAAATTCAATTTTTTACTCAATTTTGCCTCACTCTAACTTTTAGATGGTAAAACGAAAGGTGTCACTCAAATCTACTGCTCGTCCCACAAAAAAATCCCCTATTTGGCTGCGACTAGAAAAATAAAAAAGTTAGGCCTCTTGGAAGAAGAAGAGGAAAAAATAAAAGTGCAAAAATGAAAAGTGGTTACAATGGGAAAGAGTTTATGTAAAGCACCAAAGCTGTTCCCTCCAGTCAAACTATGAGAAGGGAAGATGCAGCCGTCCAATTAAGTGGTGCTGTTATCAAGGCATCTAAACAATGCATAAAGGTTCTCCATAAAACCTTTTCTGCAAGAGAAGCTTCATGTAGAGTCAGAAACAAAATGACCGGTAAAACTCAATGTTCCCTTGAACTATGACATTGAAGCGCTTTGAGGCTCTTTGAGATCCGAACCTCATAAAGAAAATGTAAGTTTATTTGGCTTTCATAAGCTTTCATAATTCTGGTCCGTCTATATATTATGGATTATCTATAAGTTTTCTATGCAAAATGAGAATGAAATGCCAAGAAAAACCACTGTTACAAGTTAAAACCACGTTGTGCCGATTTTGGTGCCAAATTTTGCAGCAAATTTCCATTTCTCGATAGACTATTGGTAACCTGCCATGAGGAACTGATGTGCCAACAAAGTGCTCTTTGCAGCTTATATTTGACATGACACATCATTTCTGGAGGACAGTTTGCTGAGCTTGTCAGCGAGCTAGGCAAAAATTGCCAAGGGTGAATCAGGGAATTGCTAAAGCGAGAGTACTGCTTTCTCGCAAAGATATTCAAACACTTGTTGGCTTTGCCGCAGATCTACCGGTAAAATTCAGTAAAATATGCAACATTAGATTTTGATTTTGGATCTCTTCTTTACTGTTGAAGTCAATAAGGAATGTCAACAATTATTATTGTCTCAAGCCATAGATCAATTTCCCTTGCAAAAAAATCTTTAATAATTTTTGGCTCAAATTGGCACATAAAATCCAGAATATTTCCTACTAATGAAACTTCACCTTGATAATAGTATCCTGGTAGGAGCCCTCAGTGGAGGAGTCACACATCCTAAGCTTTTCTATGAGTCTCTATGAATTTAGTTTATGTTCCTGTCAAAGTCTTTATCTTCAATGACACATTCACCCTACACAGTGTGAGATCTCAGTACAGGGAAATCAGATACATCTTAATTAAATTGTACAAAATGTACAGTATAAGAAATGTATTGTGAACGTCCTCATTCACCTCATTAAATTTGCCATCATCTCCAATAATCCCTCTCTGTGAATTTTCATAGATATGAATAGCAAAACATTTTTCTAACTTTTTTTACATACAATACAGTACATTGTAAGGCTGATATGTGTGAAGGCAACAGAGAAAAATTGTATTCAATAATGAACCTTCGGAATACGTGAGAGGTGTAAGAAGCTTGTTCATTGTTATCGGAAGGGATTGATTGCAGTTATTTATTTGAATGGGTGCAACCAAATATTAAGTTGAGGGTGCCATCAATTTTGTCCAGCCTATTTTGGGGATTTTCTGTGAAATTTTGATCAATTTGCTTTTTTTCTTTTTGATCAACACCTGGTCATCTAATGGTTAGACGCAGACCTGGAGAGGCGTACAAGCCACTGTGAAATTTGGTGGAGGATCGGTGATGATCTGGGGATGCTTCAGCAAGGCTGGAATTGGGCAGGTTGTTCTTTGTGAAGGACGTATGAATCAAGCCGCAAGGTTATCCTGGAAAAACAGTTGATTCCTTCTGCTCAAGCAGTGTTCCCCAACTCCGAGGACTGTTTTTTCCAGCAGGACAATGTGCCATGCCACACGGCTAGGTCAATCAAGGTGTGGATGAAGGACCACCACATCAAATCCCTGTCATGGGCAGCCCAATCTCCAGACCTGAACCCCATTAAAAACCTCTGGAATGTAATCAAGAGGAAGATGGATAGTCACAAGCCATCAATCAAAGAAAAACTGCTTACATTATTGTACCAGGAGAGGCATAAGGTCACCCAAAAGCAGTGTGAAAGACTGGTGGAAAGCATGACAAGACGCCTGAAAGCTGTGATTAAAAATCATGGTTATTCCACAAAATATTGATTTCTGAACTCTTCCTGAGTTAAAACATTAGTATTGTTGTTTCTAAATGATTATGAACTTGTTTTCTTTGCATTATTTGAGGCCTGCAAGCAATGCGTTTTTCTGTTATTTTGATCATTTCTCATTTTCAGAAAATAAATACAAAATGTATTGCTTGGTGGTTTGGAGACATGTTGCCAGAAGTTTATAGAATAAAATAATAATTGACATTTTACTCAAAAACATACCTATAAAGAGAAAAATCAGACAAACTGAAAATTCTGCTATGGTCTCTTAATTTTTGCCAGAGCTGTACTGTATGTATATATATATATATATATATATATATATATATATATATATATATATGTGTGTGTGTTTTGCTTATCCACCATCTTAAAGTGCGCTTTACAGTACATAATTCAGAATATTTAAGAGTGGATGCATTTTTTTTACATTCTTGATTAACGTCTATAGAATGCTTCCTGGTGTTGACATAAAATGTGTGAAACCATGTGATTGCTATTCAAAAGAACAATTTACAACATTTTTTCAAAAATTTCCATCAGCTGTATAAAGCTTTTTACATTATTATATTTGTTCCCAATAAAGCTTCCAATATTTCATTGCTCAAATCAAGGGGAAATGTAATAACTTTGATGCAAATTAGTTTGGTCATATTAATATATATATATATATATATATATATATATATATATATATATATAAATGTTAAACTCGCTACTCTCTGACTCTCCCTATAGTTGTCTGGCCAAAGTTGGTCTTCATATCAGCAGATATAACTTTTTTGGAATCTTGTATTTGGTGTCTTCAGTATGGACTTCCATCCACTTTCAATCAGGTTTTCCATTCACTAGGCTCTTTCATGTGCATTGGCGCTCAGAGTTATAACATGGATCCTCACAAATGCTAGACCTGGCCAGAATTGTTTAGAGCCTCAGAACGAAGACAGAAATGCTAATCGGAGGATGAGGAAGAGGAAATTATATTTTTTTTATTATCTTCTGTCTTCCTTGTGCATCTTCCATTCACTAAGCTCCATATCATCACGTGGAGTGTGACAATGGCAACATGAGAAATAGTTATGGATGGAAGATACAAAAATAGAAGAAGTAAATGAAGGACCTGTGGACATTTCACAGGTTTATACTTTTGAGAAGAAGTGGTTCTAAGTTTTCTTTTAGACACCTATACTTTTTCTTTTCCAAACTTTTTATTGGCTTTTATCAAGAAATTTAAGGAGGGTAAAGGGAGGAGAGGAGTTAAGGATGGGTGGGGGCAGGAGGTCGGGGGAAGGAAGTGGGATAGGGGAGGACTTTAAGGGAGTAATTAACCAAATTACAAAGCAAAGTAACATCAATGCAAAACAAACAACAGGTTGTTATGTGTTGACCAGTACATTTCTTTTAATACCTCAAGGAAACAACTCAGACCATTGAACCCACTTTCTGGCAAACTTATCATAGCAATTATTGACCATAGCAAGTTTGTGTTCGAAAGATTTGTGAAGGGAAACTTTGTCAATTATGTCTTGAATTGAGGGTATGTCAGGCTTTTTCCAAAGAAAGGCGATACCATTTTTTTGTTACAAGTAGGATATGGATAATGATGAGTCTGAGAGATGAGTCGATTTGTTCTGTATCTAGTGAGAGAAGTGCTAGTTGGGGTGATCAAGTTAGGTTCTTGGACAAAATAGTGTTGGAAAGATTTGACATTTTTGTCCACAGAGGCTTGATTTTTGGACATTGTCAAAAAATGTGAAGTATGCTTCCACGATGACCAAAATTTCTCCAGCATTCTGATGAGTGCTATGGATTTATCGAGGACAATCTTGCTTGGGTAAGATACCGTCTTGTAAAGAGTTTATAATATGACTCTAGAAGTGACATGGAGGTGGTTGACGAGTATGTGAGGGATATAGCTTGTTCCCAATCTTCTGGTTCCACTGTTGTGTAAAGTTCGGATTCCCATTTTAACATGCGAGACGTTTTAAGTTCAGTGTTATTGTTAAACCATTTGTAAATATAACTCAAGCTCCAAAATATCTTGTGTCCGATGTTGCAAATGAGATTAATAACTGGTTCGGAGAACAGAGGCTTTTTAAAAAGGAAACATTTGATTTGATCTTTTAGAATTATATTTTTAAGGAAGGCAGATGAGGGTATGTTGAAGTGGTTTTTAATGAAGTTAAAAGAGTAGCAATCAGTGCCATCATGTATATCCTTTAGTTATAATATCCCAGATTCTGCCCATAGGGGGTCAAGGTTTTGGTTGCTTAACATGAGAATGAAAGAAATATTTAAATTCTTTCATAAGTTAAACCTGTTATAGCCCCTTTTTGGTTTGGATATTTTTTTTCCAAGCCGATATAGAGACCAGAAAAATGGGATGAGTACTAACGCTTTCTTTTTTGTACATAAGTTGATTTAATAGGAGGTAGTTGAGTAGTTGTTTTTTGTTGAAAGTGAGTTCAAGTTCATACCATGCAGGGGTATCATTTTGAGGCCACCAGAAAGTGCTTTGCTTAATTAAATTTGCGTAATAGTACGCAGAGACATTCGGTAGGCCCAAACCTCCAAATAGTTTGTTTTTAAATAGTACGTTAGTGGCGATTCTTGCTTTCTTGTTTCTGCAAATAAAGCAGTTGATCTGTGCTTGAAAGCTGGACAAGTATGAGGCAGGGACTGCTAAGGGGAGGGATCTGAACATGTACAGAATTTTGAGGAGGATAAATGTCTTGATAGTCAAGGTTTTTCCCCACCATGAGAGTTCCTCAAGCTTTTTCCCTACCCTGAGAGTTCCTCAAGGTTTTTCCCCACCATGAGAGTTCCCTGTCTCCATACACAATTAAATCTTTGGCTATAGTTTTCGAAAGGGTGTCAAGATTAGTGGGAATTAAAGAGTTAATGTTTCTTGAGAATTTTAAACCCAGATAGGTGAATTCATTTTCAGCCAAGCTCCAATAGGAGACCATTTTTTATCTCTTCAATCTGTGAGACTTCCAAGTTGAAGTCAAGTATTTTAGATTTGGTATCATTGATCTTGAAATATGAGATTTTTGAAAAGGTGTGAAGCTGTTTTTGGAGTTTAGGGATAGATATAGTTGGGTCAGAGAGGGTTAAGATAAAATCATCGGCAAATAATTCTATTTTTAATTCTCTTAATAAGGATTTTATTACTGAGATTTCCGAGTCTTCTTTAATAACTTGCACCAGAGGCTCTATGGCCATCACAAACAGTAAAGGGGAAAGGGGGCACCCTTGCCTAGTACAGTTAGAGATTTTGATAGGTGTGGAAAGGTGATTATTGGCATAGATTTTAGCCTTAGGATTTGAGTGTAGGGTCATGATTGTGGTGAGGCAATGTGAGTTGAAACCAAATCTTTGGTTTGCTGCTTGAAGATATTCCCAGTTAAGGCGGTCAAACGTCTTTTCATTGTCCAAAGAGATTATAGTGGAATTAATTATTTTTGAGGCGCTCAATTTGATTAGGTTAATAATCCTTCTGGTTCCATCACTGGACTGTCTACCGTTAACAAACCCTATTTGGTCATTGACAATTAACCTAGGAAGGATATGATTCACGATATTTGCTATAATGTTAGCGTAGAGTATTATATCTGTATTTATAAGAGAGATCGGCCTGTAGTTATTTACAAGATTCAGATCAGAATTTGGCTTTGGGATAAGAATGATAGCAGCCTCGAGCCTCGAGCATTTCATCTGGAAAATTACCAGATAGTGAGGCTGAGTTGAAGATTTGTGCGAGGTGGGGAGCTAGGAGTTGACGCCTCTACTTTTTCACATGAAGTGAAACATAAAAAAAAACAATTTGGTGAATTCAAATTTTTAAACAATTCTATGTGAATTTGATTTGCCACAAACTTATTTGCTCATTTGTAATATTTCCAAAGATTTGTATTTATCTTTAAGAAAGAAGACAATGTAATCTATATGGTACAGATGAAAAACAAGTGTTTAAAATAAATTGCTTGCGTAATATAGAACGGTGTAAGATAAAAAGGTCAGTTACTGTTAGTTAAGCAGATATTTATTGTCGTCTTCAAGCTTGAATGGCTGGAACAGAGGCGGCTCATTATTCTCTATTCTTTATGGTTGAGAGAAAAGGAAAACATACAGATTTTGCATGCGATGGTAGTCTCAGGCGGAGAAACCATGGTTACTGATCTACTTAAAGATTCACTAGGATGTTCTAAATTCCAAATCCAAGATACGCTTTTAACTGACATTGCGTGTGAATGATGGCTTTGTAAGTAGCCTACTGCCGTCATAAACAGGTGTTCCCGGGAAGGCAGTTGGTTGAATATATCTGCCACTTTTAGAACCTATCATTTATTTATCCTGGAACTAGTGTTGTGCTCGCAGTACAACACATCAATTTAGCTTAATGTTCTCACCTGATAATATCCAGTGGTCTAACTTCTATATTTCATATTTCCATTTGATATTGAATAAAATTCACAAAAATGAGGCAATAAGAACATGATGAATGGAATAGAAAATCCTGTCATTTGCAGGTGACTTTGCAGAATGAGGTGTTTTGTATATGTGAACAGGAAGAGTAACAATATTTGTGGCCATTATATGACTTAGATCCTCCATTTTTCATCAGTTTTCCCCTCTGCTCTATATCTAATTTTCAGTTGTCTCTGAAAAAGTGGATGGAGAATAGCTGCTATGATGTCTTTATATACACAGCTCGCACACACATCAAGGATTCGTGCTCACCTGTCTTTCTAAAAGATAAATTGAGAATCAACAACTGTATTGAGGACAATAAACAATAATACTGAGCATTGTAGCTGTGAATACAGCTCTGGAACAAGATAAAATCATTTACAAAGAAATACAAAGTATAAAAAATATTTTTACAGCAGTGCTAAACCATGTAATTGCAAATCCAGCTTTGGGGTAAGACAAAATATATAAGTAACACTTGCTCTCATCTCTCTATATAAAACACCTCCAGAAACATCAACAGCAGCATGGAGGACAATATAAATCTGTGCTGAGTAGTGTATCTGAGAATCTAACTCAGCAGTAAGATAAAATAATTTACAAAAAATGGCTCAGCATGCAGAATAGCTTGAAGCAGTACTAAAGAGTGTAAGTGAGAATCCAGCTATAGGGTAAGATAAAAAGAAAATGATATGCCTGCTCAGCTGTATCTATAGAAGAAAAATTCAAAAACAGAAGTAGCAGCATGGAGGACAATACTACAGTACTAAGCAGTATATCTGGGAATCCAGCTCAAGGAGTAAGATAAAAACATTTTTAAAAAGTACAGCATGGTGAATATCTTACTGAAGTACTCAGTAATTGTGAATCCATCTATTGGGTAAGATAAAATTCAGAGTTTGTTGAGCATCAAATAGTAGTACTGAGCAGTATAGCTGGGAATTCGGCTCTTGGGTACGATGAAAGCATTTACAAAAGAGCCACAGCATGCAACAGTATTGATCAGTGTAGCTGAGAATCCAGCTCTGGACTAAGATAAAAGAAAAACAATTCCTTGGCGCTGAGGCCGACCTCGCCCTATGTTCTCTACATTATTGAGTCATAAATACTCCATACGTTACCAAACAGTCATATTGTGTCTGTGATACATTATTCCACTATAGACATTTATGGTTTGGTGGTTTATACTAAGCCTATGTGGGGGCAGCCCTTAGATGATACAACCTTATATATTACTGTATGATGTATTATTTTGGCTTCATCGTATACTGTTTCCAATCCAGTGCTGCCAATAATGACATCTGACTAAATATCCCTATTTTCTGCCTGTCCAAAACTTTAATCGATGCTGGAAACTTGTTTTATACACAATGAAGAATGCTTGTGGCACTGGAATATCAGCAGCCGGGAGTCTATTGATTTCTGCTGTTTATAACTATGTTTTTCAGCATAGATTCTTCTATATGCTCATTCCCACTCTCCCCTGATGATGCAAGTTCTCAACAGTTAATTTAGTCCAATCCAAGAACTTGTTCTAGTAATATTTACAACCAATTAGGTATTAAGTCATGCAGTAATGTTGTAGCCAGTGGGGATTTATAAAGGTTTTCCCTATGTAAAAAGGTTGATGGGGCACAGCCGGAGATCTGTAGACTGGTGATGATGCAGAACTGCAAAAATAATAACACAGATCTTACCACGATGATACGACCACAATTAGGAACAGAGAAGGGAGAGAAGAAATGTCAGCAACAGGTCTCACATCTAATTACATTATATTGTGAAAACTGGCAAAGTGTTAGAGGAGGATAAACTGAAAGGCAGAGATGATCTCTCTTATTATTCATCTATTTATAATGTATTGTGATGCAGTGACCCATGCTGCAGCTAGGGGGCGCTGTGTGGGTCCTTCAGGATACGCATGGAGGCATAACTTGGTTTGTGACAAATGTTCAACCCCACAAGTTTGAACTGAGGGGGGTATGTGATGCAGTGACCCATGCTGCAGCTAGGGGGCGCTGTGTGGGCTCCTCTGGATATGCATGGAGGCGTAACTAGGTTTGTGAAACAGTGTCCGGCATGATGTTAAATAGCCGGTATGTGTCGCAGAGGGAGTCTGCGCTGTAAGCCAGTATTGTTGTTCTGGGACTTGTAGTTCTATAAGAGTTGTGTTTGTGTAGCTTTATAGGGAGGCTTACAGGGTTAGTCGGAGAGCTGGGTGGGTCTGACTAACCACACATGGATGGCACCCCATAGGGCAGTGGGGTACTCGGTACCGGGTCCTTCAGTTTTCAAGGGGGATGTCACGGTGGCTGACCCGGTCCGTGGCCCTAGGGACGTCCGTGTTAAAAGGGGAAGGTCTTTAAAGGGATATGTTCGTGACGCCACCTGTGGTATTCGGTCAGGGTGACCGAGCTGCTTAGGGGTCCGCTGGGGTGATGTTGTGGCAGCTAGATGGTATACCTTCCCACAGGTGAAGTGTGTCCCCAGGGCTTCCCAGTAAGGTAGATGGTGGATGGTCTGAGGCACAGTGAAGAACGAGGACACAAGGTTGCAGTCTCTTTACTTTTTTACTGAAGGCTTCAGCATCCACAGTCCAGGGTGCCAGATCACAGGGTAGGCAGAGTCCGGCCGGTCTGAAGGCAAAACCAGAGCCCCCTTATCCTGGAAATCAGTAGCCTTCCTCTAGCGCCTGGGTGTTGTAGTACCTTACTGCTGAGCCTCTCATAAGGTCCTCACAACTGTTGTAGATGTTCTAGATGTTATGTCTCTTTCTCTGTCCCCCAGATGGATAGGAACAAAACCCGTATGACTGATGGCCTGAGGCTTTTTACAAGGACTCTAGCACGCCCCGGCCCCCACAAGTTGCCACCGTGCCTCCTGGGTGTAGGGCAGATCAGTAACTTGGAATTAGCTGTCCTGTCAGTCTCTGGAGCAAGGCATAGAGACTGTTGCTCCCTCGGTCGTCCGGCTACCGGATCCTGCGCCTCAGAAGGAGGCAGCCTTTGCAGGGCAGAACTCCTTCTGGTTTCCTCTCCTTTTGCTATTACTTAGTTTTTCACCCTCTACAATACAATTCGCTGTTCGTGTCTCTTTCTTAGGATGCTGCCGCATGTCAGGCAGGCGCAGCTCCGTGGCCTTCTGTCTAGGCCTCTGACAGGATCCCACCCCTGTCAGAGACCCACTCTGTCAGCAGCTATTAGATGCTCCTCCTTCCCCTCTGTCTGCCTGACAGGTACTGCCTGGGTGAAGCCCAGTCAGCTTCTGACTAACTTCCTATCCAGACCACCAGTTTTACCTAATTGTGAAGAGTGCCCTAATAGATAAAAGCATAGCTCCCCCTCGTGGACTGGAGTGTGAAGTGTGTTGCATGGTTTGTGATACCTGGTAAAGAGATCTCCTTTATTGCCTTCAGATGTAACATCACTCCCCCTGGTGGAAGAATGACATTACTGCAACGACCAAGACCCTAGGGCGCTGCTCTCACCCCCTCGTTAAATCCAGTACTCCGGGACTGGGAAAAGAAAACAACAATACATTAGCAAATGACATGCAAATTTTTAAAATGCTACAAAACAAATTAATTTAACTGTTGCTTCCCTTTATGGGAGGTGAGGACACTTGAATGATGCAAACAAGAACATATTACTTGTTTCTATAAATTGACCATACCAATAACGGATGTACTAACTAACTATGAAATGTAATTACCCATACAGGTATACTATCTATTAAGTGCAAAGGCTAACAGCTTATTTTTATTCAAGTGCAAAACAGTATTCCTCGCTAAGTGCAAACTTTTAACTAACCCGCATGGGTTCACTTTATTCAATTGCAGATCAGTCTATCAACCCCCACAGGCTCACTGCATTTTCTTTCAGTTTATTTTAAGTACATTATCAAACCTTTTCTTACTATCTAGATTTCTGGCTACATCCTATCAACTACGAAAAACATTATCACTATCTAGATCTAAATTTCTAACTTTACCTGCTATATTACCCTGTAATATATTAACTATTTAGCAAAGTGCAATAATTCAACATTTCGTTTAAGAGCGAATAACATTCAAGTCTGTCAATGAGGTAGTGCAAACAATCACATCAAGATTCAAGTCAGTTTAGCAATATCAGTGACGTGATGAGAGGGACCAGTGATGAACCCCAATGCTTGCCTTGGGTGGGCTACAAGACTTGTATCCTGACCCGGAATTCTGCCACACCAATGGGTTTTTCTTCAGGTCTGAAAAGCAAAGCAATTTTTACAACAAGATTAACAGCAGTTTCTGTTAGAGGCAGTCTGTGTAAAAACCTCCTTTGTAAAACCAGTAGGAAGCACCTTTAAGAAGGTGCAAACTATTTACAAGGACAGTTTGTGATCATGCACAGTTCATGATTCTGCAGTTTGTGGAAATAAGGTAACTTGTGCAAAACTAATTATCCCTTTAACCCCTTCACCCCCGGAGCTTTTTCCGTTTTCGTTTTTCGCTCCCCTCCTTCCCAAAGCCATAACGTTTTATTTTTCCCTCAATATGGCCATGTGAGGGCTTATTTTTTGCGGGACGAGATGTACTTTTGAACGATACCATTGGTTTTACCATGCCATGTAACAGAAAACGGGAAAAAAATTCCAAGTGTGATGAAAGTGCAATCTCACACTGGTTTTTTGTTTGGCTTTTTTGCTAGGTTCACCAAATGCTAAAACTAACCTGCCATTACGATTCTCCAGGTCATTACGAGTTCATAGACACCTAACATGTCTAGCTTATTTTTTATCTAAGTGGTGAAATAAATTCCAAAGTTTGCTAAAAAAAAAAAAAATTGCGCGATTTTCCGGTACCCCGTAGCGTCTCCAATTTTCGTGATCTGGGGTCAGGTAAGGGCTTATTTTTTGCATGCCAAGCTGGCGTTTTTAATGATACCATTTTGGTGTAGATACGTTCTTTTGATCGCCCGTTATTGCATTGTAGTGCAATGTCGTGGCGACCAAAAAAACGTAATTTTGGCGTTTTGATTTTTTTTCTCGCTACGCCATTTAGCGATCAGGTTAATCCTTTGTTTTTATTGATAGATCGGGTGATTCTGAATGTGGCGATACCAAATATGTTTATGTTTGATTTCTTTTTTAATTGTTTTATTTTGATTGGGGCGAAAGGGGGGTGATTTGAACTTTTATATATTTTTTATTTTTTTAATATTTTTAAGCACTTTTTTTAAAAAATTTGGCATGCTTCAATAGCCTCCATAGGAGGCTAGAAGCATGCACAACTCGATCGCCTCTGCTACATAGAGGTGGAGTACAGATCACCTCTATGTAGCAGAAATGCAGGTGTACTTTGAACGCCGACCACAGGGTGGCACTTAAAGCAATCGGCCATCAACAACCATAGAGGTCTCAAGGAGACCTCTGGTTGTTATGGCAATGCACCGCTGACCCCCGATCATGTGACGGGGTCAGCGGAGCGAGTACTCCCGGCCGCGCGGCCGGGAGCGCTAGTTAAATGCCGCTGTAAGCGCTTGACGGTGGCATTTAACTAGTTAATGGGCACGGGCGGATCGCAATTCCGCTCGCGCTCATTGCGCACACATGTCAGCTGTCCAAAACAGCTGATATGTCACGGCTTTGAGGTGGGCTCACCGCCGGAGCCCACCTTAAAGCAGGGGATCTGCCAGCTGACGTACTATTCCGTCAGCTGGCAGAAAGGGGTTAAGCATGGGACCCCTTTAAGAGTTAACCCTGGACCAGTTTAAAGTAGAAAAAGGAAAGTTTGAGAACTATTTACAATCAGTTTTCTAGATTTCACTTATTACTGGAACAGTTCTGGCGGTAGCACTGGTGGGGGCAGTCCTCTTGGATACTGGCGACTACCAGGTGCAACATAGGGGGCTCCCTTACTCCAGATGGGGGTCTGCGCGCCCACTGAGTTCTATTCAGGGGTAACCTTAGCACAGGTTACCGTTGGAGGTGGTTCCGTGGCCACAACAGTTTCTGCTGTAGTAGCAGTGCACACTGTGGTCCTTGTGAAGGTGCAGGTAGGAGTGACATTAGTGGTAGTTGTAGTGGTAGTGGTCTTGACACATGGCGGTGTTGTTGTCACAGGAGACGACATAGCTGGAATGTTAGCATGGTGTATCACAGAGCTTCTTTGCTTATGAACATTCAGGGCAAACCATCCTTTTTCACCAAAATGCCTGGTGTAAGTGACATTGTCTCGTGGGTACAAGTCTCTGTCTGGATGTCTTTCCCAGAGATGAGATTCTACGTCTCTGCAGTTGACAAATATTTCTGCGTATAGGCCCGGTTCTTTTATAAAACTCCAACCTCCTTGCAGCTTAAAGACGACGACTGTGCCCTGCTTACGTGGGGCGTGGTTAGTGGTGCGGTCCTTGCAGGCCTGGGCTTTAACTTGTAGGTCACATTTGTCAAAGGCTTTGTGTTGGGCCTGATGTCTTTCCTCCGTTTCCTCCTACTTGCGGGCAAGCTGGGCCTAGTAGTCCTCCCAACTCAAAACTTCCACAGTGTCTCCCTTCTGTTTTTCTGCCCCGGGGAACCCCATAAAGTCTAATCCGGGATTCACCCAGCGGTATACAGTCCGCTCTGCATATAACTCACCTGGCAGGGTGGTGGGTGTAATTGGGGCCTTCATGAATTGCTCCATTCCCATGGCCTGGTCCCAAGGCGAGAGACGCTGGAGCCGGTGAGTACCGCGGGGAGGTGGCGCTGCAACGGGGCCTATCAGCAGTTCCTCTGTCACCGGGGCAGGGTCAGTGTTCTTACCTGCCACTGCGATGTCTTCGGTGTCGGTCGGTTCCACTGGCGGTGGCGTCTGCAGGTGGGTTGGCGTCGGCTCTGGAAGTGGTGCAGGTAACGGTGTTGGAGGCGGTGCCGGTGGGTCCTCCGCAGGCGTTGTCTGGCATGCGGCCTTGGTGTTCACCCACAGCTGCAGGAGCTGGTCGATTAGCTCTTCCACTCCGGCCTGCAGGACGTCAGCGCCAACTTTGGATGCCTGGTTGCGGTGCCTCTCCAGGTGGCTGGGGGTGTCCTCAGGTCCAACCCCACACTCTGGTTCCGGGCGGCTGGCCATGGCGTCTTCCACGTGGCTCGCTTCTTCCTTGTCCTTTTCCCGCTCTCTTCTCCGGGGGCGGTTTCTGTTTCTTTGTCTCCGCCCGCCATTGAGGATCAGGAGGCGGATCTCGGCTGCTGACGGACACGTCCTCAAAGTACAGAGATATTTTGACTGGGCGGCCATTATTTTTCACGCTCCTTAGTTTGTTCACGCCCACGACAACACGCCCTTCTCCTTCTCCTGCGCTCCTCGTGGCTCTGTAATGGTGGCAGTTTTGGCGGGAATTTTGGTGGTCTTTTGCAATACACAGTCCTTTAGTAAATCAAAGTTCAAGCACAATTCCGGCACAGTTCTTAGGTGCACATGACCCGATCTTCAGGCTTAAGTAGATCCTGTTCGTGACACCAAAAGATGGAGCACCCCCGTAGGGCAGTGGGGTACTCGGTACCGGGTCCTTCGGTTCTCAAGGGGGATGTCACGGTGGCTGACCCGGTCCGTGGCCCTAAGGACGTCTGTTGTAAAAGGGAAAGGTCTTTAAAGTGATATGTTTCTGATGCCACCTGTGGTATCCTAATAGATAGGAGCATAGCTCCCTCTGGTGGACTGGAGTGTGAAGTGTGTTGCATGGTTTGTGATACCTGGTAAAGAGATTTCCTTTATTGCCTTCAGACGTAACAGCAGTCCCCCTGGTGGAAGAATGACATTACTGCAACGACCAGTACCCTGGGGTGCTGCACACACACCTTCCACCTTCCACCTATGGGAGGGGATACAGGTACATAATGTGACCATGGTGTGGTCACATAGTGGAGAGTGTATGGAACTGAATGGTCTGTGTTCTATGGTCTTGTGAGACAGGAAGGCTTGTGTGTTGGGAGATACTGGGAGCAGGATTGGATCCCTTATGAGCACATGGTGAGGCCATGGATCTGAAGGCTTGTGTTGGAAGATACTGGGAGTAGGACTTCCTGAATAGCACAACCTGTGTTGGAAGATCCTGGGAGTAGGACTTCCTGAATAGCACATGGAGAGGCCACATGTGCAGAGTCTGTGACGGCTACTATTTCTTCTGCAGATCTGGACTGTCGTGAGTGCCCTGGTCACAAGGATGGTGAACCAAGTAAGACAGCTTCCATGGGAGAGAGAGTACTGACAGGAATCAGCGGGTGGAGCAGGAGCTCCTGGAAGGTAACCCAGAGTATGGGGAACTATGTGCACTGTCAGGGGGTCAGTTAATGAACTGTGCAGTCACCTATGGTAACTGGATGGAGTAAGGTCCAGCATGTTTAGAGACTGCAACCTAATGTCATGTGTTGGTGCCTGTTGTGTTCCATGGACATTAATGAACTGTTCGGCATGCGGTCGCCCACAGTAACTGGACAAAGCTGTCCAGCATGCTTAGTGACTGCATCTCAAAGCCGTATACTATGAAGTGCTAAGGACTATGTGAGGTCTGTAATGGGTAATATGGCTTACAGCGGTATACGGTGCTTGAATAAACCAAAATAGACTGTTTATGTGAAAAATCGTGCCTGTCTAAGTTTATCCTGTTGCAAGCGAGTGTCTCCCAACCCATTAGTGATCGCGGCATCACATATGGTGCTAGACTGTGTGCAATGGTCAAGGAAGCACGTGTGGAGGTGATGGCTGTAACTCGGTGGGGTTACGAAGTTTGCTGTGGATCGGCGGGTCCCCAAAGCTTACAAGTGTCTGGCTGTAACTCGATGGGGTTACTAAGTTTTGCTTTGGATCGAACGGTACACGGTTTAGTGACTGTGTCTCAAAGCCATATACTATGAAGTGCTAAGGACTTTGTGAGGTCTGTGATGGGTAACATGGCCTACAGCTGTTTATGGTGCTTGAATAATAAAGCAAAATAGACTGTTTATGTGAAAAACCGTGCCTGTCTACATTTATCCTGTTGCCAAGCGAGTGTCCCCCTACCCATTAATGATTGCGGCATCACATATGGTGCTAGACTGCATGCAACGGTCCAGGAAGCAGGTGTGGAGGTGATTGCTGTAACTCGGCGGGGTTACAAAGTTTGCTGTGGATGGGCAAGTCCATGAATCTTACAAGTGTATGGCTGTAACTCGATGGGGTTATGAAGTTTTGCTTTGGATCGGCAGGTACACCAAGTCTGCGGTGTTGAGCCAGGCAGAGCATTGCAGCAAGAAGTTCTGCAGCAGCAGGAGCTGCAGTTGCAGCATAAGTGGCTAGAGATCAGCACCAGGAGGTGCCGACGGTTTGTGACTGCAGCAGGAGCTGTGATAGCACCAGTGGGAGATGGTGAGGTGTCATGAGAGGACATTGGTCCAGCTCATGCAGGCTCTTAAAGGGTCAGTGCCAACCCAAAGAAACGTTTTTGTACTGTGCGGACTGGTGCCTGAGAGTACTGCGGGGAGTCCATGGGGTGTACCCCAGGCAAGGGGTGGTATCCCAAAAAGGGTGTGGTAACCCAAACAGGGATGGTAGCCCTAAAAAGGGGGAGTCCCAAAAGGGGTGGTAACACTAACAGGGTTACTTGCCAAAAAGGGGTGGAGTCCCAAAAGTGGCGGTGAACCAAACAAGGATGGTTGCCCAAAAAGGATGGAATCCCAAAAGGGGGCGATGACCCAAAAAGGGATGGTTGCCCAAAAGGGGGTGGAGTCCCAAAAAGGATCAGTGTCCCAAAAATGTGTAGTTACTCTAAGGGGGGTGGAGTCCCAAAAAAGAGGCGGCGGCGAATGCACCACTGGAATGTAGCCAGGTACAACAAAGTCTGTGTTATGCAGATCCATGTTATGCTGTGGGTTACTTGGTCAATGGGGCGTCACAACAGTGCCCTTTCTGGCTGGATGGAGAGCGGGTGTGGGGACTGATAGACCCAGAGAAAGGAGTGACCTTACTAAGGGCCCCTCCTGATCGCTCCATGTCGCCTGGGACAGGGACGAGAGTGAATGTCGCATGTAAGGACCTTAAAGGACTTTTGACAGCCCTCCTCTACATTGATGCGGCTGAGGTTTCCACGTACCATGAAGTGGGAATAGTCCCTGACTTGCTGTGTCCGATGGAAATAAGTTGGGACTTGGAAGGCCTATGGGATTGGTGGATAAAAGGAAAAGTCTCGGTAGAAATAATGTGTCTAGGAGATGGTAATGTGGAGAATGCACCCCCTAGAGTAGACAGTCCCACGTTAGGCATGACTAGAGGAAAGGTTGTGTCTCCCCAACTTTCTGACCTGATGTCACCTGAAGGGTACCACAATGTGACTAATAGTGATGTGGTAGATAAAAAGAGAGGAGCTGACACCTAGATAGAGAGGAACTTGAGGGTCCAACATACTGTGGGGTGTGACACAGGCTCCGGGGTTGACAGTGACGTGTCATGACCAGTCGCAACAACTAGGGCTGAGTAAATGGGGTGCTGACAGAAGCACTGACACAGTAGAATGACAGTGCTCCACAGGGTGAAGTCAGGATGACGGTGGTAGCCAAACCAGAATGTATGACCGGACAGAAGTGTTTGGGGTCTGACCAACTCTGGCAATTGGCAGAGGTGACCAAAGGTGTGAACATTGAAGATGGAGAATCTCCAGGAATGGGGTCCGACACCTGTAGAAATGGGGACCGCTGGTTCCAGGATGACCAATCGGGTGGTGGTGACTCCCATTTATACGATGATGATAGCGGAAAAGGTTGCAGTAAGGCTGACTTGGGTACAAGTGGCAAGTCTTCCTCCCATCGCCAGAAACAAAAAGGGTGTAAAGGGACTGAACAAATTGCACCCTCTGAGATGATAAAGAGTAGGTCTGTCAACAGCTGGCAAATGAGAGGTTGAAGGTGTCGAGTATGGAAGCCACCAACTCCCGACAGTTGGATCAGGTGCTTCATCTGGAGTCTGAGCTCTCTGTAGTCAAGGCTCAGCTTGGAGAGAAGGAAGCACAGGAGGTCCAGGATCTCGCCAAAGAGTTGTCTCATGAGAAGCAAAAAAGTGACAGATTTACAGGCTGAGTTAAAGCATCTGAAAGCCAACAATCTGAGGAAAACACGACTTTGGAGTCGAGGAACAAGAACAGTGATGCTTTAAAGATGCTTAAAGGGGGTATAAAAGATCATGTTGAACAAAAAAAGGCCCTGAGGCAAGAGGCTGAGCACAGAGTGGATGAGCTGGAAAAGGAAGTCTCTGTGCTCAGAGGTCACCTGTCAACTTGGCAAAGTGTGAACAAGGCCTAAAAGGAAGATGTGGAAGTGCTCAGAGAAACATTAAGAGGTCTTCTGCCAGAGGAGAAGATGGTGGTCACAGACTTGCAGCGGCGGTGCCAGAGTGGTAATGAGGTGAAGCTGCCAATGCTCATCTTGGCGAGGGGTCTGGAAGAGTGTAAAGTGGAGGAAGAGTTGGAGCTAAAAGCAGAACAAGACAGTCACCCGGTCGTGGCAGATGTCTTGATGGAAATATCCAAGGCAAAACGGGAGCCGTCCGTCTATGAAGAGAGTGAGACCTTGCTCTTCAAGTGCGTGATAGAGGTACCCAAAGATGTGAGATGCATGTACCGGTGAAGGTGTGCATGAGGCCTTTAAAAAAGCAGTAGTTTGCACTGGGCACCGGAGACTCAGCAGTTGTTCATACAATCGACTAGGGAAGTCACAATGAAGCGGGTGGCTATCCTGAGGGATATGCATCTACAATGCCTCTGCACAAAGCAGATGATCCTGGTGAGGAATAAAGAAGCTGCTTGACATTTGCCAGGAAAGCTCAAAGTCGGCTGGGCTTTGTGAAAGACATCGTTCGGGTGCCCAGAAATCTGGTGAGGAGAGTCATTGGGAGACTTGGAAAGTTGATGCAGGAACTAGTGAATCGTTCCTGTGTGGTGAGAGTGAGGATTCCAGGTGATAGCAAGGTCCAGGTGGCTGGTGAAGATGAAATGGTTCCTTTTGTCATTGTGGGCTGAATGGAGAGCCTTAAAAATATCCGAATGCTCCAGGAATATCAGGTGATGTACCTGCAAGATGTAGAGCAGCTGAATAGGGAAAGAATGCAGATTAAGGTACAGTTACAGGAGTGGGAAAGAGGATGGCGACCGCTTCCAGCCCGAGACATGGAGAGATGAGGGGGTTCTCTGGAGACTGGCAGTATGTGGTCTGAAGCAAAGAGGGTTAGTCGTGGTGACTCCTCTCTTAACTCAGGGCTGAGCAGCTTAGGCAGGAGACCCGTAGTGGACGTAGTAACAAAGAGTCAGACTCAGATCAATCACTAGGCGCGACTGGAGGGTGGACTTATGAAAACAACAACAGTGGGAGGCGGCCATGGAAAGAAAGGTCACATGAAGGGGCACACTTGAAAAGTGGGTTGACTAAAAAGGGTCTGGTGACACAGACAGATGGTGACTCAAGGGCTGAAGCCCAAGGTTGACATACTGACAGCTGGGGGCTGGGGATGCCTAACAAAGGTGTAATGCTGAATGATGCCCAAAACCGACAGAGACTGTCCTCTCGACTTGTAGGGCAAGGGGACATGGGTGCCCGGTCTCAAGGCCCCCGGTTTGTGACAAATGTTCAACCCCACAAGTTTGAACTGAGGGGGGTATGTGATGCAGTGACCCATACTGCAGCTAGGGGGTGCTGTGTGGGCTCCTCAGGATACGCATGGAGGCATAACTGGGTTTGTGAAACAGTGTCTGGCATGATTGTAAATGGCCGGTGTGTGTCGCAGAGGGAGTCTGTGCTGTGAGCCAGTATTCTTATTCTGGGACTTGTAGTTCCATAAGAGATGAGTTTGTGTAGCTTTATAGGGAGGCTTACAGGGTTAGTCGGAGCTGGGCGGGTCTGACTAATCACACACTTCCCACCTATGGGAGGGGTTACAGGTACATAATGTGACAATGATTTTGTCACATAGTGGAGAGTGTATGGACCTGAATGGTCTGTGGTCTAGGGTCCTGTGAGACAGGAAGGCATGTGTGTTAGGAGATCGTGGGAGTAGGATCAGATCCCTGAAAAACACATGGTGAGGCCATGGATCTGAAGGCCTATTTTGGAAGATTCTGGGAGTAGGACTTCCTAAATAGCACATCCTGTGTTGGAAGATCCTGGGAGTAGGACTTCCTGAATAGCACATGGAGAGGCCATATGTGCAAAGTCTGTGACGGCACTGTATTGGGGAAGTTACCGTCTCTTCTGCGGGTCTGGACTGTTGTGAGTGCCCTGGTCACAAGGATGGTGATCCCAGTAAGACAGCTTCCCTGGGAGAGAGAGTACTGACAAGAGTCAGCATGTGGAGCAGGAGCTCCTGGAAGGTAACCCAGAGTATGGGGAACTGTGTGCACTGACAGGGGGTCAGTTAATGAGCTGTGCAGCATGTTTAGAGACTGCAACCTAATGTCATGTGTTGGTGCCTGTTATGTTCCATAGACATTAATGAACTGTTCGGCATGCGGTCGCCCACGGTAACTGGACAAAGAGGTCTGACGTGTTTAGTGACTGCGTCTCAAAGCCATATACTATGAAGTGCTAAGGACTATGGGAAGTCTGTTAAGGGTAATATTGCCTACAGTGATTTATCATGCTTGAATAAACCAAAATACACTGTTTATGTGAAAAAATGTGCCTGTCTACGTTTATCCTGTTGCCAAGCGAGTATCCCCAAGCCCATTAGTGATCGCAGCATCACACTATCTATCTATCTATCTATCTATCTATCTATCTATCTATCTATCTATCTATCTATCTATCATCTATCTATTAAAAATGAGCCAATTTTTTTAAAAAAAGAAGAGAATGTCCAGCTTCACCGAATCTGTAAAAAAGAGTTTTCTTTATTCACAAACTTTAAACATAGAGGATACAGACTTCAGCACAAACCATATGGGTAAGAATCTTAAAGGGTTTCTGGAGCCTAAGCTCCCTTAATCATGACATTAACCGAGTGTCTTCGACGTGCTCGAAGAATATGTTTGAGATACGACGGCTGCATGTCTCGAGGCTGTTAGACAGCCTGTTTGTTAGGCAATCCCTACATGTGTTGCTGCTGTCTAAAAGCCGCGAGACATGCAGCCGCGGGGTCACCAGCATATTATTCGAGCAAGTCGAAGACATTCGGTTAGCACCCAGGCATGCTCGGTTAAGACCTTATCAGAGCATATTCGCTCAACCCTAATCCTGATTAATTCAACTTTTTTGTAAGCTTTGACTCCCCTCGTAGAGCACCTCTCATCTCTAGCAGTCATTCTAGATCTAGACAAAATGGTAGACTTACTAAATTAACGCCTCAACATGATACGTTTTTTGATGCAATAAAAAAAATATTTTTTTCAGACATGTCTGGCACATTACTGTATATAAATAGTGCATGTGCACTACATTGATGACGCATCAACCTACAGCAGCTACTTTGCCTCTTGCTACATCTGTAGTGAAAACATAAAATTGGGATTTGAATTTCTTAAAGAACTTGTGGCAAAAAATCCCATTTGGTTTCACAGGATGTATTTTTTGCTGTCATGTTTCATACTAACAAGCGTTTTATAAAAGGCCGAAGCTGTGAGGAAGATTTCCATGATAAAACATATGTCACCAGTTCTCTAACAGCAGATGCATAAATTCCACCTCCATCCATGTCTCCTGAGTATCATTAGGCTCCCCCATTTTCCACAATGTATGGTCTCCCCCTGAGCAAACTGTAAAGGCAAAAAATGAATCATTTATTAAGAAGTAAATGTTTTTAGTCACATTTTTTGTTTTTTTTTTCTACATGAATTATGGTCAAAAATTCATAATAAAAAAGGATTTTGGAAGAACCTTGGATATATCATTATATCATCTTAAAGAGAAAATAAAATCTGGAAACTTTATAATTTTTTAGAACGCATTTTTTTTTTATAGACTGGAATGAAAAATATAAAGTAAAGAGATAAAATGATAAATAAACATGAAGATAATGTAAAAGATATGAGATAGATAGATAGATAGTAGATATAGATAATAGATAGATAACAGATGGATGGATAATAGATAGATAATAGATAGGAAGGAGGGGTTTGGGTTCCTGCAGAACTGGGCCGACTTCTCAGTTGGCTACAGGCTCTACGCTAGGGACGGGCTGCACCTCAATGGGGAAGGTGCAGCTGTGCTGGGGGAGAAAATGGTTAGAAGGTTGGAGGAGTGTTTAAACTAGGGATTGGGGGGGAGGGTATTCATTTTATAGGAGGGGAAGATAGTGCAGATAGAGACCTGGGCACAAATAAGGAAGTTGGGGGTGGCGGTGGCATGGGGGGTGGGGTTAGAACAGTTACTAATTTAAGAAAGAATAGAGGTACAGAGAGTAACATCAAGTGCATGTATACTAATGCCAGAAGCCTCGCCAACAAAATGGATGAATTAGAACTAATGTTGTTGGAGCATAATTATGACATGGTGGGGATATCTGAGACGTGGCTGGATGAGAGCCATGACTGGGCTGTTAACTTGCAGGGCTATAGCCTGTTCAGAAATGACCGTACAGATAAGCGAGGGGGAGGGGTGTGTCTATATGTAAAATCTTCCTTAAAACCCATCCTGCGTGATAATATAGGTGAATTTAATGAAAATGTAGAGTCCCTGTGGGTGGAGATAAGGGGAGGGGGAAAAAATAATAAATTACTGATAGGGATTTGTTATAAATCTCCAAAACTAATGGAAGCAATGGAGAATATCCTCGTAAAGCAAATAGATGAAGCTGCGACTCAAGGAGAAGTCATTATTATGGGGGACTTCAACTACCCTGAAATAGATTGGGGAACAGAAACCTGCAGTTCCAGCAAAGGTAATCAGTTTTTGACAACTATGAGAGACAATTACCTTTCACAACTGGTTCAGGACCCAACAAGGAGGGGGGCACTGCTAGACCTAATATTAACCAACAGGCCAGACCGCATAGCAAATATAAGGGTTGGGGGTCACTTGGGGAATAGTGATCACAAAATAATAAGTTTTCATGTCTCCTTTAATAAGATGTGTAGTAGAGGGGTGACAATGACACTAAACTTCAGGAGGGCAAATTTCCAACGGATGAGAGAGGATCTTGGTGCAATTAACTGGGACGATAACCTGAGACATAAAAGTACACAAAGAAAATGGGAGACATATATTAGCATCCTGGATAGGACCTGTGCACAGTATATACCATATGGGAATAAACATACCAGAAATAGGAGGAAACCAATATGGCTAAATAGAGCTGTAAGGGGCGCAATAAGGGACAAAAAGAAAGCATTTAGAGAATTAAAGGAAGTAGGTAGTGAAGAGGCATTAAATAAATACAGAAAATTAAATAAATTCTGTAAAAAGCAAATCAAGGCAGCAAAGATTGAGACAGAGAGACTCATTGCCAGAGAGAGAGTAAAAATAATCCCAAAATATTCTTTAACTATATAAATAGTAAGAAACTAAAAAATGACAGTGTTGGCCCCCTTAAAAATAGTCTGGGTGAAATGGTGGGTGAGGATGAGGAAAAAGCCAATATGCTAAATGACTTTTTTTCATCAGTATTTACAAAAGAAAATCCCATGGCAGACAAATTGACTAGTGATAAAAATTCCCCATTAAAGGAAACTCTCCTTCAGGCCCTGGGATCCATATTAATGTGTAAAATAAAGAATACAAATTAAAAATATTGATATACTCACGTGACCGCTCACGCGACCAATCACAAGCCGCGACGTCATCTAAGGTCTTTCAAGCGCTCATTCTTAGGAACAGAAGCTGCCAGTTACATCGGTAAAGTCCAGGCTGCGTCGGAGAGGTGAGTATATCAATATTTTTTATTTTTATTCTTTATTTTACACATTAATATCGATCCCGATACCGATTCCCGATATCACAAAAGTATCGGATCTCGATATCGGAATTCCGATACCGCAAATATTGGCCGATACCCGATACTTGCGGTATCGGAATGCTCAACACTATTTTTTACATGAATATGGATCCCAGGGCCTGAAGGAGAGTTTCCTCTCCTTCAGACCCTGGGAACCATCCAGGATAGCTTCCAATACTTGTGTCCCATTGACTTGTATTGGTATCGGGCATTGGTATCGTCGATATCCGATATTTTACGGATATCGGCCGATACTATCCGATACCGATACTTTCAAGTATCGGAAGGTATCGCTCAACACTAGTCATTACTGAACGGAGACCCCCAAGCAAGGGCGTTTTCATTACCTTCTGATTCAGCTGCATTTAACTCAGTAGAGGTTTTTTTTTCTGCTCTTGGACTCATATTTGATGATCCTGACAGATTGGCTCTAGCAGAATCTAAAATACGTGCTCTCTGCCAGGGGGAGCGATTGGCAGAGGATTACTGTTCTGAATTTCACCACTGGGCGGTGGACACACAATGGAATGACCTGGCGCTGAGGAGTCAGTTTGTATGTGGGGTTTCGAGAAGGGTTAAACAAGCCCTTCTGATGTATGAGACTCCTGCTTCTCTAGAGTCTGCCATGAGTCTTGTTGTCCGCATTTATCGCCGTTTGCATCAGGGGGTGCTAGAGACGCCGCCTATGGGGGAGGTTGTAGGTGCACGTGAGGTTGCTGCAGGTGAGCCCATAGAGCCTATGCAAATCGCAGGGGTGTCACGTCATCAAGCCCCCTCGCTCAGGAAGCAGAGACTCTGTTTTTGCTGTGGTAAAAAGGGGCATTATGTAAATGCTTGTCCTCTGTTTTCTAAAAAAAAGCTCAGAGGGTGTGGAGGAGGCCAATCTGAGCTTATGCATATCCTCCATGGTGGTCTCTCAATGTATGCTCCCTGCCAGAGTTATGGTCGCTGGCAGAAAGCTGCCAATCACTGTTTTTGTGGATAGTGGTTCGGCCACTAATCTCATTGATGAGGAGTTTGCGCACACGGCCGGGTTCACGGTCGAAAAATTGCCTCATCCTATCCGGGTGGTCCCCATCAATGCTACCCCTCTCCCACAGGGGGAGATTACTGAGTTTGTGGCTGAGGTTAAACTCCACATTGGGGTCCTACATTCTGAGCAGGTTACATGCAGGGTGCTCAGTAATCTTCCTGCACAAATGGTTCTGGGTTTTCCATGGTTACCTATGCACAACCCGGTTATTGACTGGAAAACTCAGGACTAGTGTTGAGCATTCCGATACTGCAAGTATCGGGTATCGGCCGATACTTGCGGGTATCGGAATTCCGATACCGAGATCCGATACTTTTGTGGTATCGGGTATCGGTATCGAAACAACATTAATGTGTAAAATAAAGAATTAAAATAAAAAATATTGCTATACTCACCTCTCCGACGCAGCCTGCACCTTACCGAGGGAACCGGCAGCCTTCTTTGCTTAAAATGCGCACGTTTACTGCCTTCCGTGACGTCACGGCTTGTGATTGGTCGCGTGCCGCCCATGTGGCCGCGACGCGACCAATCACAGCAAGCCGTGACGTAATTTTCAGGTCCTGAATGCCTAATTCTAGGCATTCAGGATTTTATAATTACGTTACGGCTTGTGATTGGTCGCGTCGCGGTCACATGGGCGACGCGACCAAACACAAGCCGTGATGTCACGGGAGGCAGGCAACGCGCGCATTTTAAAATTACGTCACGGCTTGTGATTGGTTGCGTGCCGCCCATGTGACCGTGACGCAACCAATCACAGCAAGCCGTGACGTAATTTCAGGTCCTGTATGCCTAATTCTGCATTCAGGACCTGAAAATTACGTCACGGCTTGCTGTGATTGGTCGCGTCGCGGTCACATGGGCGGCACGCAACCAATCACAAGCCGTGACGTAATTTTAAAATGCGCGCGTTTCCTGCCTCCCGTGACATCACGGCTTGTGATTGGTCGCGTCGCCCATGTGACCACGACGCGACCAATCACAAGCCGTAATGTAATTTTAAAATCCTGAATGCCTAGAATTAGGCATTCAGGACCTGAAAATTACATCATGGCTTGCTGTGATTGGTCGCAGCCACATGGGCGGCACGTGACCAATCACAAGCCGTGACGTCACGGAAGGCAGTAAACGCGCGCATTTTAAGCAAAGAACGCTGCCGGTTCCCTCGGTGAGGTCCAGGCTGTGTTGGAGAGGTGAGTATAGCAATATTTTTTATTTTAGTTCTTTATTTTACACATTAATATGGATCCCAGGGCCTGAAGGAGAGTTTCCTCTCCTTCAGACCCTGGGAACCATCAGGGATACCGTCCGATACTTGAGTCCCATTGACTTGTATTGGTATCGGGTATCGGTATCGGATTAGATCCGATACTTTGCCGGTATCGGCCGATACTTTCCGATACCGGTACTTTCAAGTATCGGACGGTATCGCTCAACACTACTCAGGACATAATTCAGTGGAGAGGATTGTGCCAGGAGAATTGCCTGGCCACATGTGTGTCCGCTGTGACTCCAAGCATTCCTGAGTCACTGCTGGATTTCGCGGATGTGTTCTCAGAGAAGGGTTGCTCAGAATTGCCACCACATTGCCCCTATGACTGTACTATTAGGTTTAAACCAGGGGCTAAATTGCCGAAAGCAAGGATGTTCAACATCTCTGGTCCTGAGAGGCAAGCCTTAAAAGATTACATTGCTGAGAGTCTGAGCAAAGGGCACATCAGGCCTTTGTCCTCGCCGGCGGCAGCGGGGTTCTTCTTCATTAAAAAGAAAGATGGCGGACTACGCCCATGTCTGGATTTCAGGGAGTTAAACCCGATTACGGTTCGTGATCCATACCCTATGCCACTGATACCTGATTTGTTCAACCAGGTGGCTGGTGCTAAGTGGTTTTCCAAGCTTGACCTCAGGGGGGCTTACAACCTCATAAGAGTCCATCAAGGTGATGAGTGGAAGATGGCTTTTAATACTCCTGAGGGTCATTTTGAAAATTTGGTGATGCCATTTGGGTTGACAAACGCGCCTGCAGTTTTTCAACATTTCATAAATGATGTATTCTCGCATGTTCTAGGGAAATTCGTTATTGTGTACCTATATGACATTCTCATTTATTCATGCGACCGTGATACTCATTTAGAGCATGTGAGGCAGGTGTTACAGCTTCTCAGGGAAAATAAGCTCTATTCAAAACTTGAGAAATGTGTATTTTCGGTTCAGGAGTTGCCTTTCTTGGGTTATATTGTGTCTGCTTCAGGGTTTAAAATGGGCGTCGCTAAGGTGCAAGCGCTGCTGCATTGGGAATGGCCTGATAACCTAAAAGCACTCCAGCGGTTCCTTGGGTTTTCCAACTATTATAAAAAGTTTATCAAAGATTTTTCTACTATTGCTAAACCGCTTACTGACATGACGAAAAAGGGTACCAATTTCTCTGCCTGGCCTCAGGCTGCTGTGCGCACATTTGAATTTCTGAAGAACAGTTTTGCTTCGGCCCCCATTCTGGTGCAACGGGACGTATCAAAATTTTTTACCGTGGAAGTCGATGCATCTGAGGTTGGAGTGGAGGCGGTGCTGTCACAAGGCTCATCCTTGGGCGAGTTGCGTCCTTGTGCCTACTTTTCCAAGAAGCTGTCGTCTGCCGAATGTAATTACGATATCGGGAACAGGGAGTTGTTGGCTATCAAGTTGGCATTTGAGGAATGGGGACACTTTTTGGAGGGGTCGGTCCATCAGGTTTCAGTTATCACTGACCATAAAAATCTGCTGTATTTGGATTCAGCCAAGTGTCTGTCCCCAGGCAGGCTCGCTGGGCATTGTTTTTCACGCGGTTCAACTTTTTTGTTACGTACCGACCTGTGTCTAAGAACACTAAGGCAGATGCTTTGTCCAGGTGTTTTCCGGGGGGAGAACCTCGGGAAGATCCGGTACCCATCCTCCAAAAGGGTGTAGTGGTCTCGGCTCTCACAACCGAGGTTGAGGCTGAGATTGCCGAGGCTCAGGTGGAGGTACCACCAGAGCTTCCCATTAACAAATCGTTTGTACCGCTCTATCTTCGCCTAAAGGTGTTGGGTGAGCATCATGATGCTGTCCTGGCTGGCCATCCAGGGGTTTGGGGTACCTTGGAGTTTATGTCACGTCGGTTTTGGTGGCCCAAAATCCAACTGGATGTAGTCTCATACGTATCAGCATGTACCACGTGCGCTAGGGCTAAGACGTCCCGCTCTCATCCTGCTGGCACACTACATCCTCTCGGGGTACCCAGTAGGCCATGGACGGAGATTTCCATGGATTTTATCACAGATTTGCCCTCCTCTGCTGGGAACACGGTCATTCTGGTGGTTGTTGATCGGTTCTCAAAGATGTCGCACTTTGTGTCTTTGCCTTCGTTGCCTAACGCTAAGACCCTGGCTCAGGTTCTTGTGCAGGAGGTGGTCAGACTTCACGGGGTCCCGTCTGACATCGTGTCTGATAGGGGTACTCAGTTTGTGGCAAAATTTTGGAAAGATTTTTGCTCACGGCTGGGGATCAAGTTGTCTCATTCTTTTGCGTTTCATCCTCAATCAAATGGTCAGACCGAGCATATGAACCAGAATTTGGAGCAGTACTTACGCTGTTTTGTTTCTGACAATCAGGAGGAGTGGTCAACGTTCCTTCCTTTGGCTGAGTTTGCTATAAATAATCACCATCAGGAATCATCTGGGGAGTCCCTGTTCTTTTGTGTTTACGGACTCCATCCTCAGTTTTGTACACTGCGTCAGGGGGGCTCTACTGGCGTCCTGGAGGAGGAGCAGTTAGGATCACAACTGTCATCCATTTGGAGGAGAGTGAATCAGTGCTTGCTAAGCGTAGTTGCAAGGTACAAACGAGTGGCTGACAGTAAACGTGTGACAGGTCCGGACCTGAGTGTGGGTGACTGGGTGTGGTTGTCCACAAAAAACATAAAACTCAAGATTCCATCCTTGAAATTGGGTCAAAGGTTTATTGGTCCATTTAGGGTTGCCGCCATCATTAACCCGGTAGCCTACCGTTTGACGCTCCCTACAGTATATAAAATACACAACGTGTTCCACAGATCTTTATTAAAAAAGGTGGTGGGTTCTGTGGACACGGCACCTATGCCACCTCCAGTCTTGGTGGATGGCAATTTGGAGTTTGAAGTCTCCAAGGTGGTTGACTCTCGTGTAGTGCGCTGCACATTGCAGTACCTGGTACACTGGCATGGTTATGGGCCAGAAGAGAGGTCCTGGGTACCAGCCTCGGACATACATGCGGACCGGCTGGTCAGTATGTTTCACCGCCGCCATCTGGACAAGCTGGGTCCTATAAGTCGTGAGGGCCCTGGGGTCCCTCGTAGAAGGCGGGGTACTGTCATGTCGGACGCTGTTCACACTAGGGCATCCGACAGACAGCAGTAATTCCACTTACGTCCAGTACACGCTCAGTGGCGTCGGCTAGATTTTATCCAGCTTGCTCGGGGTTAATCTAGCTGGTAATTAAGTTGGAGGCTGGGTCACGCCCACGGCCTTTAAATAGTAGCACTGGACTTTGGGCATCACCGATTATAGCTTGTGCTTTATGCCTGGTAATTCCGGTCTGGAGTGGTGGTCTTGTTGTAGGAATATCGTATCTGGTGGTGTATAATCCTTTGTCATATTCCTCCTTCCTATTTGAATTTGTTTTGCCCTGTGCACATTATAGTGTATTCCTGTGTGTCTGCGGCTTGGTGCATTTTTCAGTTTTCCCTGTCTGTGCTTTCTGTGGGGATTGGTGTGTGGTCTCTTCACTGGGTGGCGGGTGGTGGTTTCAGCTTAGGGCTGAAACAGGAGTCAGGGTCAGGCCTGGCGGCCCAGAAAAGCACACCTTTAGTGTAACTTCTGGGAAAGGGACAGACAGGGTTTCCCCAGCCTGAGGGATATCGCAGGGGCCTGGGTAACCAACCTTAGTCTACCCAGTTTCCCCGTGACAATACCCTGGCGAACCCGGTCTCATGGTCGCAGGCGGCCAATCACTCTAGCGCTTTCTACGCATGCGCATTGGTTATGGCTCCCTATTCACATGTATTTCTTGGAGCTGACTGGACCTGAGTAACCCTGGGGGTAGGTGGTACTTCATGCCACGATCCCAGCTTTATAATATGTGTTTGAGACTCCTGTTATCATAGATAGATAGTGGAGAGAGAATAGCTGATAGATAGATAGATAGATAGATAGATAGATAGATAGATAGATAGATAGATAGATTATATATATATATATATATATATATATATATATATATATATATATATATATATATACTGTATATTGATAATAGATATATAGATAATAGATAGATAAATAGATAGATAATAGATATATGGATAATATATGATAGAGAAATAGATAATAGATAGATGATAGATAGATAGATTATATATACATATATATATATATATATATATATATATATATATATATATACTGTATATATTATCTATCTATCTATTTATCATCAATGTATATATATATATATATATATATATATATATATATATATATATATATATATATATATATATATATATATATATATATATAAACAGTACAGACCAAAAGTTTGGACACACCATCTCATTTAAAGAATTTTATGTATTTTCATGACTATGAAAATTGTACATTCACACTGAAGGCATCAAAACTATGAATTAACACATATGAAATTATGTACTTAACAAAAAAGTTGTGAAACAATTGAAATTATGTCTTATATTCTAGGTTCTTCAAAGTAGCCACCTTTTGCTTTGATGACTGCTTTGCACATTCTTGGCATTCTCTTGATGACCCTCAAGAGGTAGTCACCGGAATGGTTTTCACTTCACAGGTGTGCCATGTCAGGTTTAATAAGTGGGATTTCTTGCCTTATAAATGGGGTTGGGACCATCAGTTGTGTTGAGCAGAAGTCTGGTGGATACACAGCTGATAGTCCTACTAAATAGACTGTTAGAATTTATATTATGGCAAGAAAAAAGCAGCTAAGTAAAGAAAAATGAGTGGCTATTATTACTTTAAGAAATGATGGTAAGTCAGTCTGAAAAATTGGGAAAACTTTGAAAGTGTCCCCAAGTGCAGTGGCAAAAACCATCAAGTGCTACAAAGAAATTGGCTCACATGAGGACCACCCCAGGAAAGGAAGACCAAGAGTCACCTCTGCTTCTGAGGATAAGTTTATCCGAGTCACCAGCCTCAAAAATCGCAGGTTAACAGCAGCTCAGATTAGAGACCAGGTCAGTGCCACACAGAGTTCTATCAGCAGACACATCTCTACAACAACTGTTATAAGGAGACTTTGTGCAGCAGGCCTTCATGGTAAAATAGCTGCTAGGAAACCACTGCTAAGGACAGGCAACAAGCAGAAGAGACTTGTTTGGGGTAAAGAACACAAGGAATGGACATTAGACCAGTGGAAATCTGTGCTTTGGTCTGATAAGTCCAAATTTGAGATCTTTGGTTCCAACCACCGTGTCTTTGTGCGACGCAGAAAAGGTGAATGGATGAACTCTACATGCCTGGTTCCCACCGTGAAGCATGGAGGAGGAGGTGTGATGGTGTGGGGGTGCTTTGCCGGTGACATTGTTGGGGATTTATTCAAAATTGAAGGCATACTGAACCAGCATGGCTACCACAGCATCTTGCAGCGGCATGCTATTCCATCCGGTTTGCGTTAAGTTGGACCATTGTTTATTTTTCAACAGGACAATGACCCCAAACACACCTCCAGGCTGTGTAAGGGCTATTTGACCAAGAAGGAGAGTGATGGGGTGCTACGCCAGATGACCTGGCCTCCACAGTCACCAGATCTGAACCCAATCGAGATAGTTTGGGGTGAGCTGGACCGCAGAGTGAAGGCAAAAGGGCCAACAAGTGCTAAGCATCTCTGGGAACTCCTTCAAAATTGTTGGAAGACCATTCCCGGTGACTACCTCTTGAAGCTCATCAAGAGAATGCCAAGAGTGTGCAAAGCAGTCATCAAAGCAAAAGGTGGCTACTTTGAAGAACCTAGAATATAAGACATAATTTCAGTTGTTTCACACTTTTTTGTTAAGTATATAATTCCACATGTGTTAATTCATAGTTTTGATGCCTTCAGTGTGAATGTACAATTTTCATAGTCATGAAAATACAGAAAAATATTTAAATGAGAAGGGGTGTCCAAACTTTTTGAAAGGCTCTCCATGGGCCGAAACGTTGCCATGATGGGCTATTAAATTTGAATACCTTCATAACCTTATCCACAATGGTGTGCTGCCTCTGATTTTTGGACTTCTATGACAAGGTTTGGTACATGCCTGAGAGGCCTTGCACCCTGATTTTTGTTTTTCTTTTCTGTGCTGCTTTCACTTTTTTGCAATAGATAGATAGATAATAGACAGATAATAGATAGATAACAGATAGATAGATAGATAGATAGATAGATAGATAGATAGATAGATAGATAGATATTATCCAGAAAAATGAAGGCAGCACTCCAATAGAAAAGGTCCACATCCTGGACTGAAACGTCGCACATTGGCCAATAAACCACATTTATTTTTTCTATTGAAGTGCTGCCTTCATTTTTCTGGATAATAGCATGAGGTTTGGTATATACCTGGAAGGATTTTTTGCACCTTTTGTTTTCTTTTGGTGCTGCTTTTTGTTTTCTTTTTCTAGATAGATAGATAGATAGATAGATAGATAGATAGATAGATAGATAGATGGATAGATAGAAAGATAGATAGATAGATAGATAGATAGATAGATAGATAGATAGATAGATAGATAGATAGAAAGATAGATAGATAGATAGATAGATAGATAGATAGATAGATAGATAGATAGATAGATAGATGATAGATAATAGATAGATAACAGATAGATTGATAATAGATAACAAATAGATAATTAAAAATAAGTAATACTCAGTCACCGGTCTCTGGTTCCTTTGCTGCAGCGATCACAGGCTCTACAGAACACGCACTTACTCGCTGCCACCAATCCCCAGCTTCAGAATGATTTTTTTACTTATGTGTGATCTCTGCCGTTTATTCTTTTCTTTTATACAACCTTTCACTATTAGTGTAAAGGATATAAAAAAGCTTTATTGCTTTATTCCAATATTAAAAGTAATGGTGATTGTGGA
Source organism: Ranitomeya variabilis (assembly GCF_051348905.1). Taxonomy (NCBI): domain Eukaryota; kingdom Metazoa; phylum Chordata; class Amphibia; order Anura; family Dendrobatidae; genus Ranitomeya; species Ranitomeya variabilis. Next base: position 553,607,844 of record NC_135237.1, read on the forward strand.
TTATTGGCATCAATTTCTGATTCGAAGCTGTTCTGTAGTTGTGTAAGACTCCGATGAGCCGGTGTAGAAAGCGTTCATCATTTCTGTTCTTGCGACGATCATCCAAGCCTCTCCAGAAGGACGCTGTGGAGGAGCAGCTGATGCACAATGCCGGTGTTTGTCTTCACAGTATTAGGATTCATTTCAGGACTTCACAGACATATGTTTCATTTCCTTCTCAGATTCCTGTGATTACATGAATAATTATTTCTTGGCCCAAAACACTTTCTGATTAATTATGTTTAATCAATTCTGATTATGTTTGCACTAACTGCCTGCAACTACTCGCACTGAGCCATTCTGTCTGTATAGTCATGTGCGGAGAGGACGGTTATGTATGGCGTATGATACAACTTCACATGTAGCAGCTTATTCTGTGGCAAACAGAAAAATTGGGCTTGTCCACATCTTATTAGAAAGATCTCAGCGTCGAAGGTTCTCCCCATTGATTAGCTGCAATTATTGTGGAGGAGATAATAGAAAGTATTCCAATGCTCTTCAGCGCCACCGCAGGGGAAATGAGGAATTACACAGTTCTTGTTAAAATCAATTGACGGTTCCCTTAATAACAAGACACATTGAGCTCTTAAGAGTGAAGGACACGCTAATAGTCTCTTGTACTCTCTGTCAAACATGATAAAAGATTAAGTCTTCTCTCATTTACTTAAAATTCCTAAACAAGTTATTTGATAATGGGTTTCATAAACTGGCAGCCCATTTAGTTAACAGGATTTTGTCACATGATTTTTGCTACCTAATCTGAGAGCAGTATGATATAGAAAAAGTGATGCGCCTCTTACTGGGCTGCTGGCTGCAGGCAGGGCTTACTGGGCTGCTTGCTGCAGTTTTTGTAACATCAATGATTTATCAGCAGGAGATTATCACTAGAGGACTAGTAAACTGGTAGTCCAGCCCTGCCAACAATGCTGATTGGCAGCTTTCTGCCAATGCACAGTGTAAAGGAAAAAGCAGACAATTGGTGGTGTTGGTGCGTTATACACACAGAAGATATATGCACTTCTGTAAGTGATATACCTCCATAGATGGATATTCATCCAGACATCTAGACAGCCAAGACACCCAGAGATCCAAAGAAACAGATACTGTTTACAAGGCAGCAGCCAAGACATCATGGTTCTATCACAAGGGCCACAGCTTTGACATTCTACAGGATGCCAGCTTAGGGGACCATGGCCGCGGCTGAAATAATACAGATCTGCTCCATTGACTTTCACTGAACAATGGATATGTTTGGGTTATTCAGGATTTGGATCCACCGGACTCCTGAGCTTCATGGATATGTTTGTGAAAGCCAGGAGTTTGACCCACCGGTCACCTGGCTCCATAGAGATGTTCAGAGAAGCCAGGTTGTGACCCTGCAGTCAACTGACCTTTAACCTCAATGGACAGTCATCTTCCTAAACTTTTCATTACCTCTTCTCCATGCTTGTCACAGGTGGGGTAGTCAACCCTGGATTATTGAAATAGCAGCTTCTGTTATCCCGGCGAGCCAGCGAAACGATGAGGCTCTGTAATTTGCATCATCTTGGGTATTTTTCTGGGACTGTTCTATTATTTGCCTGTTCTATGATTCAAAAAATTATTACCACAGTGTTTTACCCTCACCCTATGTTGTCCGAGTAGTATTATGCCCACGGAGTAAGGAGAATGAGCTTTTGGTGGGATGATCCCTGGTCCATGCAGTTTCTGCTAGCAGACATTGGCGCCCGCTACCCCTGTGTCTCCACAGATACTTCCATTCAAAACATTGGGTCAGGATCTGACCATTGCTGCTGCTAATTTACAACTGTTGTTTCCTGAAACAACAGCAAATTAGAGTCTAAAAAAGCCCAAGTGACCAGGTTGAAAATTGGAAGATTTCTATATTTTCATTTTTAATATAAATTGTGATATGTTAAAAAGGTAATTGCTAAAAAAATTTCAACAATACATTTAACACTTTATTTAAACAGAAATTAATTTTCTGATGATAGCTTTTCTTTAAACCGTGCTAAAGAGAGTCTTTAATATTAGTGTAGAAATGTAATAAACACATATACATACAAACACATAGATACAATATATCAAAAACACTAAATAAAAATTAACCATTTGAGAGTGAAGATCTGGGGATGCTAAAAGTATCTTCGTAGGAAAATCTTGTGCTCATGTCTATTAGTGTCAATCAATGTTGAAAGTAAAACACATTTATCATCTCTTCTGTCTATGTATAAACATTGTCAATCAAGGTAGCACATCCTATAATCAGCCTGTAATTACCATCCTCAGAAGATGCTCCACGAAGAGCAAAACAAGGCCTTCTGTATTCAGAAAACATGTCTGTCTGACACCCATTGCCTGATAAGTGCAGCACTGAAATCTGTCCTACTGGAGCCCTATTACTGATTGAGAAATTGTACAATGTTGCCTGGTTACTAGTGTTGAGCGATACCGTCCGATACTTGAAAGTATCGGTATCGGAAAGTATCGGCCGATACCGGCAAAGTATCGGATCCAATCCGATACCGATACCCGATACCAATACAAGTCAATGGGACTCAAGTATCGGACGGTATTCCTGATGGTTCCCAGGGTCTGAAGGAGAGGAAACTCTCCTTCAGGCCCTGGGATCCATATAAATGTGTAAAAGAAAGAATTAAAATAAAAAATATCGCTATACTCACCCTCCGACGCAGCCTGGACCTCAGCGAGGGAACCGGCAGCGTTGTTTGTTTAAAATTCGCGCTTTTACTTGGTTACGTGAAGTCCCGGCTTGTGATTGGTCAGGGCGGCCATGTTGCCGGGACGCGGACCAATCACAGCAAGCCGTGACGAAATTACGTCACGGCTTGCTGTGATTGGTCCGCGTCCCGGCAACATGGCCGCCATTAACCAATCACAAGCCGTGACGTCACGGGAGGCTGGACACACGCGCTTTTTAAACTGGGCGCGTGTCCAGCCTCCCGTGACGTCCCGGCTTGTGATTGGTTGCGCCGCGGTCAACCAATCAAAAGCCGGGAGGCTGGACACGCGCGCATTTTAAAATTTTAAAATGCGCGCGTGTCCAGCCTCCCGGCTTGTGATTGGTTGATCGCGGCGCAACCAATCACAAGCCGGGACGTCACGGGAGGCTGGACACGCGCCCATTTTAAAATGCGCGCGTGTCCAGCCTCCCGTGACGTCACGGCTTGTGATTGGTTGCGTCTCCCATGTGACTGCGACGCAACCAATCACAAAGCCGGGACGTAATTTTAAAATCCTTAAGGACCTGAAATTACGTCACGGCTTGCTGTGATTGGTTGCGTCGCCCATGTGACTGCGACGCAACCAATCACAACGCCGGAACGTAATTTTAAAATCCTGAAGGACCTGAAATTACGTCACGGCTTGCTGTGATTGGTTGCGTCCCGGTCACATGGGCGGCACGCAACCAATCACAAGCCGGGACTCACGTAAAGGAAAGAAAAGCGCAAATTTTAAACAAAGAACGCTGCCGCTTCCCTCGGTAAGGTGCAGGCTGCGTCGGAGAGGTGAGTATAGCAATATTTTTTATTTTAATTCTCTCTTTTACACATTTTTACATTAATGTTGTTTCGATACCGATACCCGATATCACAAAAATATCGGATCTCGGTATCGGAATTCCGATACAGCAAGTATCGGCCGATACCCGATACTTGCAGTATCGGAATGCTCAACACTACTGGTTACATTAAACCCTTCCACAAAAACAAACATCCGACAAGCGTCAAATTAGGAGAAGCCCCACTGCTCTTGATACGAGGAATCCCAAACAATTGAAATCTAAATACAAAATCCCAAATAAAATCCATATCTCCATTCTCCTAGTACAAATGTCTAGTTACAAAGTAACAAATACTTTGAAATTCCTAAAGTTTCCTCATTAATGACATCCCTAATGTGCAAAAACTCGTTAACAAGTGATGGCAAAAGCGCTAATTATCTACAGGAGAGGTGACAGTGTTATAATCCAATGGGCATAAAGGCACGTAATTCATCGTTAGTGGTGATGAGCGAATCGATTATCAGTGAATTGAATTCATATAGAATTTAGAGGAATTTGGAGGAATTTGCTGAATTTGTTATTTGCATAATTGAAAATTGCCTGAATGATCATAAATGGTGACTATATTTTAGTGCACCTGACAGCTGACCCTGCTTTTCTTGCGGCTACATTTTAATTGCACACTCTTTTTTTTCTAATTATTCATGCATGAGCAAGTCAACAATAATGCTGAAAGAAAGAAAAAAAAAACTAATACGCTGTTTTCTAAATTGGACATGTCATAAACTATTGCACTGAGATTTAGTTTGCACACCTGTTATACTAATCTAGTTTCATGACTATAAATACAAATGAAAACTGCAGTTTTCTGATTTTTGGCTATATACCTAGCATTTCTTGGTCAGTTAGCTACGCCTGTGGCCAGAGCTACCATGTCACCAGAACCATCACCTGCTTAGGGGGTGATAGTAGCCCTGTCTTGAGCTGCCTCAAGGAGCCTCTCTCAGGCTCGTTTATTCCACAAGAAGGGTTTATAGTGCTCCATTCCTTCTGGGATCACAACCTCTGTATACCAGAGGTATACCAAACCTCCATTTTGAGGAACATGACCCTGGTTCCAGCCCTCCCAGTATGCCAAATCTTGGCACCTTGCAGCTAGCGGGCCCAATAACATTTCTCCATACCTGGTTCTGGCTTGCCTCCTTGTCTCTTCTGACCAGCCTAGGTTCCACAGTCCGCTCACCAGTTCCTGGATCCTGGCTCTCTCGTCTGCAGTTCACAAGAACGCAGCAGAAAACCATGCGCCATGGGTTCAGGCCTTGGTGGTTCTGGGTAATTGGACAACAGGCTCCTGCCACCTCTGCTGATGTGCCAGCTACCTCTGGCTCCTATATTCCTCTGGTTATTCCCTCAGGAGTCTGACATGCTTCTGCCATCTTTGTAGTCCACTAGCATTTTACACTGTATGGATGACTAATTGAACACAGCAAAAAATGTTAACACTTTTTTGGAGTGCTATATATATATATATATATATATATATATATATATATATATATATATATATATATATATATATATATATACAGAAATTAGAGATTCATGACTTGTTCATTTTGATAAAAGTTAGGCGGCCTACACTTCCAGGGGACAGCTATATATGCTTATCCATCAGCATCAGCAGGGCTGGAAACACATTCGGAAAGAACACTGGCTGCTGGGCATAACAAAACCTCCAAGGCGTGACAGGCGAGCTCAGGCCACTCTTCCATTTTTGAAGACCAAAATGCAAAGGGGTTCAAATTACCCTTGATGACTTTGGTATTGAGCTCAAGATACTCCTGCACCATCCTCTCCAGTCATCCACAACATGTCAGACATCTACTCTGTTCTGATGGTGCATAGGTTGGTCTAAAAAATGTGAGAAATGAATCACAGAAATTGCTTATGTCATTTAAACTGCTGCTGCTAATGATTTTACTATGACGCCTTGATGTTTCTGGGAGTTGAAAGTGTAGAACTTCGATGCACATTGTGTCTTGAGGAAAACCACTCTTAAGATTGTCTACAAGTGTGTTTTCACACTCCAGCATGCACGCATCTCTTTCCAGGTAGCAAATCATCTGGCTAAATTTACTCTTGTACCATGGATCTAACAACGTGGAAACCTTGTAGACAGCACTATTTCTAACCCTTTAAATACGGGCATTGTGTTGAAGATAGTGCAGCAAGAAGATGCTGATGTGTCGGGTGCTTTCATGGGGTCCAAGTCTATGGTGCGTTAGTGGCAGGATAACATTCAAGGTTGCTTTCTCCGTCCCCTCTCACCAATCACAAACAACAGAGAGGGGATCATTATCCTCTTCATCTCCTGACTGTTGCTCTTCCATCACAATGTCTTCAGCTCCTGCATCTTCACTAACTGTTTGTCTGGTACCATGAGCCCCCCTTGATTGCTGTAAGCCACCCTCCCATGGCACCCTTCTGTACAACAACATTTGAGATATTGCTATCCATTCCGCATCCTCCTCTGCTTCTAACTCTTCCCCTGTGATCATCACCTACTCATGCAGACTATTTAAAGTGTGTTCCACCATGCAAATGACTGGAATAGTGGTGCTGATGACAGCATTGTCAGCGTTAACCATCTTAGTAGCCATTTCAAAGTGTTGCAGAAAGACGCAGAGGTCATTCACCTGTGTTCACTCAGCAAGAGTGATTTGCAATACATCCGGACTGCATTAGCCCAGGCTATGAAAAAGAACATACTGCACCAGAGCTCATCGCTTCTGCCAGAACCACTGCAACTTGTGCAAAGTGGAATTCCACTGTGTCGGAACATCATTAATCAAACGGTTAACCGGTAGGCCAAAAGACCTCTGTAGTGATGCAAGTCGATGATCTTCAGGGTGCGACAGTTGGAAGTGAGCACACAGCGACTGTGCTTTCTGCAGCAGCAAATCCAGGTCAGGATAGTAGTGAAGAAATTACTGTACCACCAGGTTGAGGATTTGAGCCATGCAAGGCAAATGTGTGAAGTTTCCATTTCGTAGGGCCACTCTCAGGTTTGTATGGTTATCACACTTGGCCTTCCCTGGCTCCAGGTTTAGTGGAGACAGCTATTGCTCTAACATGGCCTTGACACCTCTTGAGCTGTGTGACTGCAATCTCCAAGGCATATTATTTAAACTCTGCCTGTCTCAAGTCTGATTGAGGAAGAGGTTGAGAGAACACATGAAGGCACTAGAAGAGATGGCGGAGGCAGAAACAGTGGAGGAACTGTTAGATAAAAAGGTTTGTCTCACAAGTCATGGGGATTCAAAGACTTCTGGAGCAGCCCTTTGACCACCGGCCCCCACAGCCATAGTCACTTAATGTCCAGTCAGTGAGTTGTAATGCCCCTGCTCAAGTTTTCTCGTCCATATATTAGTGGTAAAATGCACCCTGGCAGACATAGATTTTTTCAGGGAATGGGTGATGTTGTCGGTGACATGCTGGTGTAGCACAGACACAGCTTTCTTAGAAAAGTAATGGTGACTTGGCAACTGGTACTGGGGGACTGCGATGGCCATCAACTTTCCGAAACTATCTGTATCCAGCTGGCAGAAAGGTAGCATTTCTATGGCCAACAGATTGGAGATTGTGGAATTGAAGCTCTTAGGTTTGCCATGTGTAGGAGGAAACATTATTTTATGTGACCACAACTGTTATGATCCAGTGGTAGGATCACCAAACTGACCTGATAGGTAAACCTGAATAGTAGGACAAGCTCCGGGGATGTGGGAACTATACCGACCGCAATCCTGATCCTATCCATACACACTAAAGGCAGCCGTGGAGCGTTACCTAAAAACCTAGACGCCTCTTCACAGCCTGAGAAACTGGCTACCCCTAGAGAGAAAGCAAAGCCTCACTTGCCTCAGAGAAATAACCCCAAAGTTTAGACAGCCCCCCACAAATAATAACGGTGAGTTAAGGGGAAAATACAAACGTAGGAATGAAAAACAGGTTTAAGCAAATGAGGCCCGCTAACACTAAATAGACAGAAGAGAGCAAGGGATCTGTGCGGTCAAAAACTATCCACGCAGAAAGTACAAGAACCCCCACACTGACTCACGATGTGAAGGTTGCACTCTGCACCCCAGAGCTACCAGCAAGCGAAAAATCACATATAAGCAAGCTGGACTGAACACATCATATACTGAGAAACATTTTCAAGGAAACAATGAGCAAAAAGAACTAGCAAAACTTAGCTTCTCAGAAAGAAACAGGTCACCAGGGAAATCCAGGAGAGGTCAGAACCAGTACTGAATACAACGACAGCAGGCAACAAGTAAAGGTCCAGGTGGAATTAAATAGGAACCAGCATAGCAGGAAATGAGGCAGCTGAGCCCAGCTCCAGACCCGCAGTATCGCTAAAGGCCACCAGAGGGAGCCCAGACGGAATTCACAACAGTACCCCCCCCCCTTGAGGAGGGGTCACCGAACCCTCACCAGAGCCCCCAGGCCGATCAGGACGAGCCGAATGAAAGGCACGAACCAAATTGGCCGCATGGACATCAGAGGCGAAAACCCAGGTATTATCCTCCTGACCATAGCCCTTCCATTTAACTAAGTACTGAAGCTTCCGTCTCGAAACACGAGAGTCCAAGATCTTCTCCACCACATACTCCAATTCTCCCTCGACCAAGACCGGAGCAGGAGGATCAACAGAAGGAACCACAGGCACCACATATCTCCGCAACAATGACCTATGGAACACATTGTGAATGGCAAATGATGCTGGGAGGTCCAAACGAAATTACACAGGGTTGAGGATTTCCAAAATCTTATAAGGACCGATGAAACGAGGCTTGAACTTAGGAGAGGAATCCTTCATCGGAACATAACGAGAAGACAACCATACCAAATCCCCCACACGAAGTCGGGGACCCACACAGCGACGGCGGTTAGCAAAGCGCTGAGCCTTCTCTTGTGACAACGTCAACTTGTCCACCACGTGGTTCCAAATCTGCTGCAACCTATCCACCACAGAATCCACCCCAGGACAGTCAGAAGGCTCAACCTGACCTGAGGAAAAACGAGGATGAAAACCAGAATTGCAAAAAAAAGGCGAAACCAAAGTAGCAGAAATAGCCCGATTATTGAGGGCGAACTCAGCCAATGGCAAAAAAGTCACCCAATCATCCTGATCAGCAGAAACAAAACATCTTAGATAAGTCTCCAAGGTCTGATTAGTTCGTTCGGTTTGGCCATTCGTCTGAGGATGGAAGGCCGATGAAAAAGATAATTCAATGCCCATCTTAGCACAAAAGGACCGCCAAAATCTGGACACAAACTGGGATCCTCTGTCAGACACAATATTCTCAGGAATACCATGCAAACGAACCACATTCTGAAAAAACAGTGGAACCAAATCGGAGGAGGAAGGCAGCTTAGGCAAGGGCACCAAATGGACCATTTTAGAAAAACGATCACAAACCACCCAGATAACAGACATCTTCTGAGAGACTGGAAGATCCGAAATAAAGTCCATGGAAATATGCGTCCAGGGCCTCTTCGGGACAGGCAAAGGCAAAAGCAATCCACTGGCACGAGAACAGCAAGGCTTGGCCCGAGCACAAATCCCACAGGACTGCACAAAGGAACGCACATCCGGCGACAAGGAAGGCCACCAAAAGGACCTAGCCACCAATTCCCTGGTACCAAAAATCCCAGGATGACCCGCCAACACTGAAGAATGAACCTCGGAAATGACTCTACTGGTCCATCTATCCGGGACAAACAGTCTCTCCGGTGGACAACGGTCAGGTCTATTGGCCTGAAATTCCTGCAGTACCCGTCGTAAATCAGGGGAGATGGCAGACAAAATCACCCCCTCTCTGAGGACACCGGCCGGTTCAGAAACTCCCGGAGAGTCAGGCACAAAGCTCCTAGAAAGAGCATCAGCCTTCACGTTCTTCGAACCCGGAAGGTATGAAACCACGAAATCGAAACGGGAGAAAAACAGCGACCATCGAGCCTGTCTAGGATTTAGCCGTTTAGCAGACTCGAGATAAGTCAAATTCTTGTGATCAGTCAAGACCACCACACGATTTTTGGCTCCCTCAAGCCAATGTTGCCACTCCTCAAATGCCCACTTCATTGCCAACAACTCCCGATTACCAACATCATAATTCCGCTCGGCAGGCGAAAACTTTCTTGAAAAGAAAGCACATGGCCTCATCACAGAGCCATCAGAGCTTCTCTGAGACAAGACAGCCCCTGCTCCAATCTCAGAAGCATCAACCTCGACCTGGAAGGGCAGAGAGACATCCAGCTGACGCAAGACAGGAGCCGAAGAGAACTGACGTTTGAGCTCCTGAAAGGCCTCCACGGCCGCAGGAGACCAATTCGTCACATCAGAACCCTTCTTGGTCAAATCCGTCAAAGGCTTAACCACACTGGAAAAATTAGTGATGAAGCGACGGTAAAAATTAGCAAAACCCAAGAACTTCTGAAGACTCTTTACCGATGTAGGTTGAGTCCAGTCATGAATAGCCTGGACCTTGACTGGATCCATCTCAATGGTAGAAGGAGAAAAAATAAAGCCCAAAAAGGAAACCTTCTGGACTCCGAAGAGACATTTAGAGCCCTTCACAAACAAGGCATTGGCTCGCAGGACCTGAAATACCATCCTGACCTGATTCACATGAGATTCCCAATCATCAGAAAAGACCAAAATATCATCCAGGTACACAATCATAAACCTATCCAGATACTCTCGGAAGATGTCATGCATGAAGGACTGGAACACAGAAGGGGCATTAGAAAGCCCAAAAGGCATCACCAAGCACTCAAAATGGCCCTCGGGCGTATTAAATGCTGTTTTCCATTCATCGCCCTGCTTAATACGCACAAGATTATACGCTCCACGAAGATCTATCTTGGTGAACCAACTGGCCCCCCTAATCCGAGCAAACAGATCGGACAACAGTGGCAAAGGATACTGAAATTTGATCGTGATGTTATTTAGAAGGCGATAATCTATACAGGGTCTCAGAGAACCATCCTTCTTGGCCACAAAAAAGAACCCCGCACCAAAGAGGACGAGGACGGGCGAATATGCCCCTTCTCCAAAGACTCCTTGATATAACTCCACATAGCGGCATGTTCTGGTACAGACAAATTAAAAAGTCGTCCCTTAGGGAACTTGCTACCAGGAATCAAATTTATGGCACAATCACAATCCCTATGAGGAGGTAGGGCACTGGACTTAGGCTCATCAAATACATCCTGGTAGTCCGACAAAAACTCAGGGACTTCAGAAGGAGTAGAAGAAGCAATTGACACCAAAGGAGCATCGCCATGAATCCCCTGGCAACCCCAACTTGACACAGACATTGCTTTCCAATCCAGGACTGGATTATGAGCTTGCAGCCATGGCAGACCTAACACGACAACATCATGCAAATTATGTAACACAAGAAAGCGAATCACCTCCTGATGTGCAGGAGTCATGCACATGGTCACTTGAGCCCAGTACTGAGGTTTATTCTTGGCTAATGGCGTGGCATCAATTCCCTTTAGTGGAATAGGGAATTGCAAAGGCTCCAAGATAAAACCACAGCGCCTGGAAAAAGACAAATCCATCAAATTCAGGGCAGCACCTGAATCCACAAAAGCCATAACTGAGTAGGATGACAGAGAGCAAATCAAAGTAACAGACAAAATGAATTTAGGCTGTACAGTACCAATGGTGACAGACTTAGCGAAGTTTTTTGTGCGCTTAGAACAATCTGAGATAACATGAGCAGAATCACCACAGTAAAAGCACAACCCATTCTGATGTCTGTGATTTTGCCGTTCAATTCTGGTCAGAATCCTGTCACATTGCATAGACTCAGGCTTCTGATCAGAAAATACCTCCAGATGGTGCACTGGTTTGCGCTCCCGCAAACGCCGATCAATCTGAATGGTCAAAGACATTGACTCATTCAGACCCGCAGGCGTGGGGAACCCCACCATAACATCCTTAATGGCCTCAGAAAGACCCTTTCTGAAAATCGCTGCCAGGGCACACTCATTCCATTGAGTGAGCACAGACCATTTCCTAAATTTCTGACAGTAAACCTCTGCTTCATCCTGACCCTTGGAGAGAGCCAGCAAAACCTTTTCTGCTTGGTCTACCAGATTAGGTTCCTCATAAAGCACTCCAAGCGCCAGAAAAAACGCATCCACATTTTGCAATGCAGGATCTCCTGGCGCCAGAGAGAATGCCCAATCTTGAGGGTCACCACCCAACAAAGAAATAATAATTTTAACTTGCTGAACCGGATCACCAGAGGAACGAGGTCTCAGAGAAAGGAATAATTTGCAATTATTTTTAAAGTTCAAAAACCTAGATCTGTCTCCGGAGAACAGCTCAGGAATAGGTATCTTAGGCTCTGACATAGGACTGTGGACTACATAGTCCTGAATGCCTTGTACCCTAGCAGTGAGATGATCCACACTAGAAGACAGACTCTGAAGGTCCATAGCTGCAGCTGAATTCTGAACCACCCAGAGATTAAGGGGAGGAGAGAGGCTAGACACACTGCAGAGGAAAAAAAAAAATGAACTCAGGATTTCTCTTATCCCTCTTTTGCGATGCATTAACTCTTTACTGGCCTGCTGTACTGTTATGATCCGGTGGTAGGATCACCAAACTGACCTGATAGGTAAACCTGAATAGTAGGACAAGCTCCGGGGATGTGGGAACTATACCGACCGCAATCCTGATCCTATCCATACACACTAAAGGCAGCCGTGGAGCGTTACCTAAAAACCTAGACGCCTCTTCACAGCCTGAGAAACTGGCTACCCCTAGAGAGAAAGCAAAGCCTCACTTGCCTCAGAGAAATAACCCCAAAGTTTAGACAGCCCCCCACAAATAATAACGGTGAGTTAAGGGGAAAATACAAACGTAGGAATGAAAAACAGGTTTAAGCAAATGAGGCCCGCTAACACTAAATAGACAGAAGAGAGCAAGGGATCTGTGCGGTCGGGACAAAAACTATCAAAAACTATCCACGCAGAAAGTACAAGAACCCCCACACCGACTCACGATGTGAGGGGCGCACTCTGCACCCCAGAGCTACCAGCAAGCGAAAAATCACATATAAGCAAGCTGGACTGAACACATCATATACTGAGAAACATTTTCAAGGAAACAATGAGCAAAAAGAACTAGCAAAACTTAGCTTCTCAGAAAGAAACAGGTCACCAGGGAAATCCAGGAGAGTTCAGAACCAGTACTGAATACAACGACAGCAGGCAACAAGTAAAGGTCCAGGTGGAATTAAATAGGAACCAGCATAGCAGGAAATGAGGCAGCTGAGCCCAGCTCCAGACCCGCAGTATCGCTAAAGGCCACCAGAGGGAGCCCAGACGGAATTCACAACACACAACTTTGGGACCAAGGGCTGGCTGCAGTACTGAGAGACGGCGGAGTACAGAGAACAGGACAAACTGCTGGACTGTGAGTGAGGTGCAGGTGGAGATGTTATCGTGGATTGAGAAAGATGTTTTTTGCTAGGTAAAACAAAATCAGCAGTCATGTCTACTTCCATAACAACTGACCAGCTCTCATTCACCCCAACAGTGGTGAGAAAACAATTGTAGTTTCTGAGCCAGAGACCTGTGTGACAAGACTTGGAATGGTGAAAGAGGAGGAAAAAGCAGCAGATGGAGTTGATGGGACTTGCAATGGTTGGTGAGGCCACTAGTACACATTTTAGCAAAGTGAGATTCCCACACGAAGACATGTTGTGTAATTTTTGCCTCTACTGAGTTTTTTTGCAAATTTGACAGAAAATGTGTGTTGGGTCATCCTTTGAGGTCTCAAAAAAGGCCCAGACTAGACAACCATTGCCGCCCCTGCGAACTGCACACTTGTGACCGATGCTGGCCGCAGCCATAGTTGGGGCTAATGTTTCAGTTCTTGTCGTGGTTGCATCATTTTTGTCTGTGTGGGAAGCCACAATGTAATCTCCTCCTCCTTCTCTTCTGAGCTACTCAGCGGCATACCTCTGGGTTCATGCCAAGCAGGATCTACAACCTCATCATCATCCTCTCTGTTCTCACACTCTTCACCCTCAGAGTCACCCTCCTCTTTCTGCCCTGACACCACAGTACAGTCCGTGTGCGCCTTTGATATCTGTTTCTCATCAGGATCACCTCCACCCTTGGTGGTTAATGTCTGGTTATGAGGGTATGGATTTTGATCAGACCCTACTTCATCTGGCCCCAGATCCAACATGAGAACATTTTCAGCATAGGTGCAGATGCTTTCCACCTCTGGATTATGTGATTCTTTGGAGCAGACTTCTGATACAAATGGACTACAATGTGTGAAGAGCTCTGCAGAATGGATGAGGTTCCCCACTGCCAGTTAGGCATTTGGAAATTTTTGACGTGGGGGAAACAAGGGTGATTGGGGTGCCACCTCTGAGGATTGTACTGTATGTGATATTAAGGCGGAGGAAGGTGAGGAGAAGCCACTTGATGCAGCGATTGCATCCACTGTAGCACATGCACTTTCTGAGTCTCATTGACAAGGTATACTGCTGTGCACGTGCCAAAGAAAGGGAATCAAGTAGCCCAGACAGTAACAGATGTTGTCAGTGGACTTTGGATAGATAGAGATGGTGTTTGTTCAGTTGAAATTTAATTCACATTTCACCTAACCCACGTACACATCGAACACCACACCTACGCCACCTTTCACCAAGACATCAATTTTTCCCACTTATGTTGTAAGTAGCCTTCCACTGTTGTATCCTTCTGTTTCTTACCCTTAAGCACACAGCTGTCAATCACCTGTCACTAAATTAACTATTTATTTTCTTAGATAGGGTGCCTGAACAACACTGTTATTCCGAACAATTTTTAAGTGTAAATCTGGCCTTCTGATTTGCCACTCAAACACAGTTTTATCACAAACGATTTGGAGTAGCTAATTGGCCCTCCAGGCTACACCACAATATTAGGCCTAACAATTTTTAAATGAAAATCTGGCCTTCTGAAACATAGTTTTAGCAAAAATGATTTGCAGCAGCTAATTGGGCCTCGTGGCTGCACCCCATTGTTAGGCCTAATGATTTTTAAGTGGAATTGTGGCCTTCTGGTTTGTCTCTGAAACACAGTTTTATCACAAACGATTTGGAGTAGATTATTGGGTCTCATGGGTTCACCACTATATCAGGCCTATCGATTTGTAAGTGGAAATCTGGCCTTCAGATTTTCCACTGAAACATAGTTTTATCACAAACGATTTGGAGTAGATAATTGGGCCTCATGACTGCACCACAATATTAGGCCTAACAACTTTGAAGAGGAAATCTGGTCTTCAAATTTGCCTCTGAAATACAGTTTTATCACAAATGTTTTGGAGTAGCTAAACGGGCCTTTTGACTGCACCAATGTATTAGGCCTAACTATTTTTACGTGGAAATGTAGCCTTCTAATCAGTCTCTGAAACACAGCTTTAGCACAAATTATTTGGAATACCTAATTGGAACTCATGGCTGCAACCCCAATATTAGGCCTATTGATTTTTATGTGAAAGTCTTGCCATCTGATTCTCCACTGAAACATAGTTTTATCACAAATGATTTGTAGTAGCTAATTAGGCCTCGTGGCTGCTCCCCCATATTAGAAAAAAATATTTTATCACGTCACTCCTTGCAGATAATAGGGTGCTCAGAGGAGGGATGCCACCCCTTTGTCCAAACAATGAGAAAAATATCCGGCACTCCAAATAAATTATAAAATTTTTATTCAACATAAATCCAGTTTAAACGTAACGTTTCGGTCAATCCTGACCTTCATCAGACTAGAACATAAAAAACAGATATAACACGATGTTACATAAATATCAATCCATACTACAATCAAGAAATTTAGAGAAAATACAAAATAAGGAAGAAAAAATCAGTATAAACTGTTGTACATGATTTATCCAATATTATCGATCAAACACCATCCACATGATGGTAAAATTATAGATTTAACATTAGTATACAGTTCACAGAAGTGCTTTTCTCCATAGACATGTATATGTCTATGGAGAAAAGCACTTCTGTGAACTGTATACTAATGTTAAATCTATAATTTTACCATCATGTGGATGGTGTTTGATCGATAATATTGGATAAATCATGTACAACAGTTTATACTGATTTTTTCTTCCTTATTTTGTATTTTCTCTAAATTTCTTGATTGTAGTATGGATTGATATTTATGTAACATCGTGTTATATCTCTTTTTTATGTTCTAGTCTGATGAAGGTCAGGATTGACCGAAACGTTACGTTTAAACTGGATTTATGTTGAATAAAAATTTTATAATTTATTTGGAGTGCCGGATATTTTTCTCATTGCTCCCCCATATTAGGCCTAACGATTTTTAAGTGGAAATCTGGTCTTCTGATTAGTCTCTTAAACACAGTTTTAGCTCAAATGATTTGGAATAGCAAATTGGGCCTCGTGGCTGCAACCCCAATATTAGGCCTATCAATTTTTAAGTGGAAATCTGGCCTTCTGATTTTCTATTGAATCATAGTATTATCACAAACGATCTGAAGTAGCTAATTAGGCCGCCTCGTGGCTGCTCCCCTATATTAGGCATTGCGATTTTTAAGTGGAAATCTGGTCTTCTGATTTGCCACTGAAATACAGTTTTATCACAAACTATCTGGAGTAGCTAATTGGCCCTCCAGGCTGCACCCCAATATTAGGCCTAACAATTTTTAAGTGGAAATCTGGTCTTCTGACTTGCCACTGAAACATAGTTTTAGCAAAAATGATTGACAGTAGCAAATTGGGCCTCGCGGCTGCACCTCGATATTAGGCCTAACAATTTTTAAGTGGAATTGTGGCCTTCTGATTTGTCTCTGAAGCACAGTTTTATCACAAACGATTTGGAATAGGTAATTGGGTCTCATGGGTGCTGTTATGGAACTGCAACACATAACTAGAATAGAAGGGGGAAAACTGACCCTGCACTGAGACTAGGCTGATAACCTACGATGGAGTGGGTGACCCATTCCTTGCGAATAGACCCACCGACGATCCTAGGTTAATCTCAAGCGAAGACCTATAGATAGGGGGAAGGAGGTCCCTAAAAGATCTAAGGACTGGATATAAAAACAGGTCACCTTCTAATAGAAAATACAGAGAAGGCTGCAGAAACCAAACAAAAACAGAAACTAAAGCTAGCAGAACTGGGGGTCCCAGAACTGCACAATATCAAACACAGAGAGCTATCAAAGCACCTAGCTAGAACTCTAGCGGATTAATACTGTTGTCCAGCAAGGACTGGGAGACATGTACTGGGTAATAAAGGGTGATACAATCTCCTGACTAGTGTTGAGCGATACCTTCCGATACTTGAAAGTATCGGTATCGGATCGTATCGGCCGATATCCGAAAAATATTGGATATCGCCGATACCGATACCCGATACCAATACAAGTCAAAAGGACACAAGTATCGAAAGGTATCCTGGATGGTTCCCAGGGTCTGAAGGAGAGGAAACTCTCCTTCAGGCCCTGGGATCCATATTCATGTGTAAAATAAAGATTAAAAATAAAAAATAGGGATATACTCACCCTCTGACGCGCCCTGGTTGTAACCGCTGCAACCGGCAGCCTCCGTTCCTAAGAATGAGCGAGTGAAGGACCTTCAATGACGTTGCGGCTTGTGATTGGTCGCGTGAGCAGTCACATGAGCGGTCACGCGACCAATCACAAGCCGCGATGTCATCGAAGGTCCTTGACTCCCTGCATTCTAAGGAACGGAGGCAGACGCTTGGACCGGTGAGAACCGGGGCCGCCGGAGGGGTGAGTACATCCATATTTTTTATTTTTATTCTTTATTTTTTACATGAATATGGATCCCAGGGCCTGAAGGAGAGTCTCCTCTCCTCTAGACCCTGGGAACCATACACTGGGAACTTCAGATTCCGATTTCCGATATCACAAAAATATCGGAACTCGGTATCGGAATTCCGATACCGCAAATATCGGCCGATACCCAATACTTGCTGTGTTGGAATGGTCAACACTACTCCTGACCTAAGACAACCCAGCACCAGGGGAAAAAGACCAGCAGCCAGAAACCACAACAAGATGGCGGATGGTCAAAAACAAAACAGGTGCACCACTATGTCAGGCCTATCAATTTTTAAGTGGAAATCTGGCCTTCTGATTTTGCACTGAAACATAGTTTTATCACAAACGATTTGAAGTAGCTAATTGGGCCTCATGGCTGCCCTCCCCATATTAGGCCTAACTCTTTTTAAGTGGAAATCTGGCCTTCAGATTTGTCACTGAAATACAGTTTTATCAAAAATGATTTGGAGTAGATAATTGGCACTCCAGGCTGCTCCCCAATATTAAGTTCAACGATTTTTATGTGGAAATCAGGCCTTCTGATTTGCCACCAAAACGCGGTTTTAACACAAACAATTTAGATTAGCTAATTGGGTCTCGTGGCTGCACCAATATATTAGACATAACGATTTTTCTGCGTGGAAATCTGGCCTTCTAATTTGCCACTGAAACACAGTTTTATTACAAATGATTTAGAGTAGATAATTGGGCCTCGTGGCTGCACCACAATATTAGGCCTTTCGATTTTTAAGTGAATATCTGGCCTTCTGATTTGCCACTGAAACATAGTTTCTTCACAAATGATTTAGAATAGCTAATTGGGCCTTGTGAATACACCACTATATTAGGCCTAACGATTTTTACGTGGAAATCTCACCTTATGATTAGTCTCTGAAACACAGTTTTAGCACAAATGATTTGGAATAGCTAGTTGGACCTCATGGCTGCAACCTCAATAGTAGGCCTATCGGTTTTTAAGTGGAAATCTGGCATTCTGATTTTCTACTGAAACCTTAGCATTATCTCAATCGATTTGAAGTAGCTAATTAGGCCTCGTGCTGCTCCCCTATATTACCATGCTTGGCATAGGTGGTTTTCCTGTATTGGATGTTTTCCTTTATTGGATGCTGCCCTTCCCGTGGTTGTTCCTTCCCGGGGAAAGGTCTGGCTATTCACTGCTTGCATTGAGAAACACGTGATGGTGTCTCTGCAGCTATCCTACATGCATTTGCATATTTCCCATAAGGGATGGGGGCAGTGTTCTGGATCACTGCGTTGAGAAACACGTGATGGTGTCTCCGCGGTGTTGGATGTTTTGGTCTCCCCGAGGCCAATCATCTGTGCCTTTACAGCCTTTTACTAGGCACTGCTCCTAATAGCCAGATTCCTACTCCACACTGATGAGGGGCAAACACCCCGAAACAGCTGTCTGTGGATGGATACCATGCTTGGCATAGGTGGTTTTCCTGTATTGGATGTTTTCCTTTATTGGATGCTGCCCTTCCCGTGGTTGTTCCTTCCCGGGGAAAGGTCTGGCTATTCACTGCTTGCGTTGAAAAACACGTGATGGTGTCTCTGCAGCTATCCTACATGCGTTTGCATATTTCCCATAAGGGATGGGGGCAGTGTTCTGGATCACTGCGTTGAGAAACACGTGATGGTGTCTCCGCGGTGTTGGATGTTTTGGTCTCCCCGAGGCCAATCATCTGTGCCTTTACAGCCTTTTACTAGGCACTGCTCCTAATAGCCAGATTCCTACTCCACACTGATGAGGGGCAAACACCCCGAAACAGCTGTCTGTGGATGGATACCATGCTTGGCATAGGTGGTTTTCCTGTATTGGATGTTTTCCTTTATTGGATGCTGCCCTTCCTGTGGTTGTTCCTTCCCGGGGAAAGGTCTGGCTATTCACTGCTTGCGTTGAGAAACACGTGATGGTGTCTCCGCAGCTATCCTACATGCGTTTGCATATTTCCCATAAGGGATGGGGGCAGTGTTCTGGATCACTGCGTTGAGAAACACGTGATGGTGTCTCCGCGGTGTTGGATGTTTTGGTCTCCCCGAGGCCAATCATCTGTGCCTTTACAGCCTTTTACTAGGCACTGCTCCTAATAGCCAGATTCCTACTCCACACTGATGAGGGGCAAACACCCCGAAACAGCTGTCTGTGGATGGATACCATGCTTGGCATAGGTGGTTTTCCTGTATTGGATGTTTTCCTTTATTGGATGCTGCCCTTCCTGTGGTTGTTCCTTCCCGGGGAAAGGTCTGGCTATTCACTGCTTGCGTTGAGAAACACGTGATGGTGTCTCCGCAGCTATCCTACATGCGTTTGCATATTTCCCATAAGGGATGGGGGCAGTGTTCTGGATCACTGCGTTGAGAAACACATGATGGTGTCTCCGCGGTGTTGGATGTTTTGGTCTCCCCGAGGCCAATCATCTGTGCCTTTACAGCCTTTTACTAGGCACTGCTCCTAATAGCCAGATTCCTACTCCACACTGATGAGGGGCAAACACCCCGAAACAGCTGTCTGTGGATGGATACCATGCTTGGCATAGGTGGTTTTCCTGTATTGGATGTTTTCCTTTATTGGATGCTGCCCTTCCCGTGGTTGTTCCTTCCCGGGGAAAGGTCTGGCTATTCACTGCTTGCGTTGAGAAACACGTGATGGTGTCTCCGCAGCTATCCTACATGCGTTTGCATATTTCCCATAAGGGATGGGGGCAGTGTTCTGGATCACTGCGTTGAGAAACACGTGATGGTGTATCCGCGGTGTTGGATGTTTTGGTCTCCCCGAGGCCAATCATCTGTGCCTTTACAGCCTTTTACTAGGCACTGCTCCTAATAGCCAGATTCCTACTCCACACTGATGAGGGGCAAACACCCCGAAACAGCTGTCTGTGGGTAGGAGTGCCTCTCGGCCTTTTGGCTGCGATCTTGTGTCGCAGTCAGAGGGTGCGAGTGTTTCTTTGCAGCGTGCTGCTAATTTTCGTCTGCGATATTCGTATCGGCAGTGAAGACTGAAGATGTTTGTCAAGAATACGATTCGTTTGGTCGTGGAGGATGGTGCCAAAAACAACGTGGTATATGTGGTTCGTGACCTGCTGGAGGGAAAGGCTGGAGCTCATCGGACTGACATTTTCAGTGTGAATGAATTTCACAACCAAGGTATATATGATGTAACCTTTGTGAGTGAGCCTTGCTGTCTAACTGTCTTCGAGTGGTTAAGAAGCCATGATGGTGACCCCTGCCTGGGGGGAGTGCGGGTGGAGCCTTTGTTTGGGCTCATGGAGAAAGTAGTGACTGTAACCGTGTACAATCCTTACACAGAAGTAAGGCTGCTGGAGCAGTTCCTGGCTCGGTACTGCGAATATGTAAAAAGTGGAGAGAAACAGAGAAATTGTTTGGGCATTTTTAATTGTAAATATGTGTTTCGTGTGAAACTGAGGAAAGACCCAAGCTGTTTGGGAGGCTTTACCCATCCCCCGGCGAACTTTTCAGTGGCGGGTCATAGGGGCTTTCTGTCGTATGCAGGGCAGCCTCTATACTGCAGGAAGTGTTTTCAATTTGGGCACTTACAGAACACATGTGAGAAGAGCATGGTTTGTCGTAACTGCAAGCAAGAAGGCCATACAGCGGCTCAGTGTCCGATGCCACGTGAATGTGACCAGTGTGGTAATACAGGGCACCTGTATAAGGACTGTCCATATGGTGTGCCAAGGAGGCCAACTAGAGAGGAGGAGAGGCGGGAGGAGGAAGAAAAGAAACGTAGGGAGGAGCGGAGGCAGGAGGAGGAAAAAAAGAGAGAGGAGGAGGTTAAGAAACGGGAGGAGGAGAGGAAGCGGGAGGAAAGCGAGGCATCTGCGCAGCAAAGCGCTGAGGTAATTCCGCCCTCCATGGTTGAGAGACGGCGGGATAGACGGCAGGAGGACAAGGAGGCTGAAAGGAGGAAGGAGGAGCTGGAGGACAAGTTATTCTGGAGAGCTGCAAAGCAAGAAGAGCGTGCTATGGTTAAAAATAAAAAGAAAAAAAAGGAGGCCCCAGTTACCAAAGATGAGGAGTTGGGTGGTTTGATGGATTTTGACACTTCTGGGGCGGAGGAGATGGCTGCGTCATTGATTGTTGATTCTGATCCAGAAAGCATTGGCGTTTTTTCCTCAGAAGAGGAGCCTGGAGGTCGAAAGTGTCCCAGGGAGGGTGGTGGGGAAATCTGTGATGAAGGTGGAGGGCCCCAGAGGAAGGCTGGGCAGAAGAAGGCGCGTGTGGAGGAGTGTATGGAGGTCAGCGGCTCTGAAAGCTGCTCAGCGCAGATGGTGGAGGAGGACAGTGGCGGTGCTGTGTAGATATGTGCTATTATTTCAGTAGCTAGGTGATTTTGTATATAGCATTTGCCTTTAAAATTTTTTTTTTTTTTTTCCTTTTGGTTTGTTTTTCATGTAAGTTGAGTAATGTCATGTTCGTAGGTTATTTTTTTTAGTATTTTTTTGTGTATATGATGGGTTTTGTACTCATATCACAAAATGTGAGGGTCTTTAAAAGCAGGTGGCGGCGGGCAGCCATTTTGGATTTTTTTGCAACCCAGAATGCAGGAATTTTTTGTCTGCAGGAGTGTGGGATTGTGGATGGTGTGAAGGGGAGTGAATGGCCTCATGGTGCGTCTGTGTGGTCAGGGAGTGCCTGTAATAAAAATGATGGTGTGGGTTTTTTGGTGAAGGGAAATGATGTGAGTTTGTGTGACTATATGGTGATTGAGGTTGGAAGGTGTGTGTTGGCTAATTTTGAGTTTAGAAATGTTCGTTTTTGCGTTATTAATGTATATGCGCCTGTGGATAAACAGGAGCGTAGAGTTTTATTTGAAAAAATTAAGTTTTTTATTCCAGGAAGAGTGCCTGTTGTGATAGTGGGTGATATGAACTGTGATGTGGGAAGTGTGAATGTCGATGCATCAGGGAAAGTGTTAATGGATATTGTGAGTGATTTTGGTTTAAAAGATATGCAGCGGGCATGCAAGATAACTCCGTTGTTAAATACGTTTTTTTCTGACAGTGGGAGGGTGGAGTCTAGATTGGACTATTGTTTTGTTTCAAAAAATCTGATTCCTGTTAGTTATGCACAGGAGAGGGTGTTTTTTTCGGATCATGTGTGTATGAAGTGTGAATTGGATTTGCATGTTAATGAGGTGGCTGGGAAAGGTGTGTGGAAGTTGAATGTGAGTTTGCTGGAAGGAGGGGGGGTGAGAGAGGAGTATGAAAGACATTATGCAGAGTGGTGTGGGTGCAGGAGTGATTTCAGAAATGTGTGTGAATGGTGGGATTGGGTTAAATGGAGAACCAAGAGTTTTTTTAAAAAACTCGGGTACAAGTGTGCGGCTGCAAAGAGAGAAAGGTTTGTTTTTTTAAATGCAAGATTGAGTTTGTTGTATAAGTTGAGGGCGGGAGGGATGGATGTGAGTGAAGATTTAGTGAAAGTGAAAAAAGAAGTGAATGATTTTTTGTTAGAAAGAGGGAGGAGTATTGTGTATAGGGCCAAATTAGAGAATTTGGAGAAGAATGAGAAGTGTTCGCGGTTTTTCTTTAAGAAAGTTTTTGGGAAGAGACAGAGTATGAGTGTTTTGAATGGGATGGATGGAAATGAAGTTAGTGGCGCGGACTTGTGTGAGGAAGTGGCAAAGTTTTATGATGATTTGTATGCTGTGAAATGGAGGGATGAAGGTTTGGAGGGTGAGGTGTTGAGTGTTTTGGAAAATAGTTTGAATAGGATAGAAAGGGAAAGTTTGATGGGTGAGGTGACGGGTGAAGAAGTATGGAAGGTGGTGTGCAGTATGGCGCTGAATAAAACACCGGGGGAGGATGGTCTACCGGTGGAATTTTATCGTGTGATGTGGGATGTGATTGGGAAGGATTTTGTGGATGTATGTAAGTATATGTGGGCGAATGCAGAGGTGGCAAATGGTATGCGTGCAGGGGTGGTTGTGTTATTGCCAAAAAAAGGTGATTTGAAAAATCTAAAAAATTGGAGGCCGATCACATTGCTGAATTGTGATTATAAGATTTATGCGAAACTTTTGGCTAACAGGATGCGTGGTGTGGTTGGGAGTGTGGTGGGTGAGGAGCAATGTTGTGCGGTACCTGGAAGACGAATACATGGAAGTTTGTGTATGTTGAGAGATTGTTTGTGGGACTGCATGAATCGTAAGAAAGGGGTGTATGTGTTGAGTTTGGATTTTGAGAAGGCGTATGATAGATTGGCGCATGGTTTTTTGTTTAGTGTGTTGGTGAAGATGGGTTTTCCTTCTGAGTTTGTTGAGAGAGTGAGAAGTTTGTATAAGAATATTTACAGTTGTGTGTTGTTGAATGGAAATGTGGGGAGGAGAGTTAATGTATTTTCGGGTGTTCGGCAGGGGTGTCCTTTGTCCCCTATCGTTTTTATTTGCGCAATTGAGCCTTTGTTATGTTTGTTAAGAAAAGATAAGGTGATTCGGGGTGTGCAAGTACCTGGGGGTGGGGGGAGAGAATGGAAGATGAGTGGCTATATGGATGATGTGTGTGTGCTGTGTGATTCAGAGTGTTCGGTACGGCGTGTGAAGTTGTTGGTTTCTATTTTTTGTGGAGCATCTGCTTTTAAAGTGAATTGGGAGAAGAGTGAGTGTAAGAATTTTGGGGGAAGGAGTCTGAGCGATGATGTTGGAGTGAATGTGGTGAGTGGATCGATAAAGGTTTTGGGTGTGAAATTTTCAGAGAAATTGGATGGAGAGGAAAGCTGGGTGGATGTGAGAGAGAGAGTGGAGCGTAAGTTAAATTTTTGGAGTTTGAGGGATCTTACGTTTTTTGGTAAAATTTTAGTTATTAAGAGTGTTGTGTTACCTATTTTTTTGTATGTTGCGATGGTGTTTCCACCAAGCCACATGTGTATTAGAAGATTAAATAGGGTTTTGTTTGTCTTTTTTTGGGGTTCATGTATGGAGCGTGCAAGGAGAGAGATTGTTATGAAGAGTTTGGATAAGGGGGGACTGGGTTTCCCAAATTTGAATGTATTTTTCGGCGTGAATATTATGGTGTTTGTACTAGGTGTGATTAGGATGGATGGGAAGTATGCATGTATGTGCAGGTTTTTGTTTGGAAATTTCTTGTTTCGTTTGAAATGGCGTGAAAGAGATCTTAGGAGCCCAGTGGCTTTTGAGGTTCCTGTGTGGTATGTGTGGGTTTACAAATTTCTAGTGAAGTATGAACTTTGTGATGTGGATGTGAGATTGTTAGAAAAGAAGAAAGCTGTATATAAGATGATTGAGTGTAGAGAGATGGAATGTGACATTATTGTAGGACGAGCCCATAGGCTGTTCTTGCCAGATTTTAAAATGGTAAGAGGGGATGATGTGCAGAAAGTATGGAAGAAGGTACGTGTGAATGGTATGACAAATAGGCAGAGTGAGATTGTATGGCAGTCATTGCATGGGGTGTTGCCAGTGAGGGAGTTTCTGAAAAATCGGGGTTTAGTGAGGAGTGAGAGGTGTCCGAGGAGTGGATGTGGTGGGAGTGAGAGTGTGGTGCATTTGTTTTGGAATTGTCAGTATGCTAGAAGTGTGATTGCAGGTCTGGGTCGTTTGTGTAAGGAGCTGTGTGAGGTAAATCTGTTGTCTTTTGAGCTCTTTATGTTTGGATTGGGTATGTGTGGGGAGAAGGAGAGAGTATTGTGGTTGATGATGGCATGTATAAAAGAGGTTTTGTGGGATGTGAGGAATGTGTATGTGTTTAAAAGGAAGGATATTGAGGTTAAAAACTGTATAAAAATTATTTTGGGAAAATTGTATTTTTGCTTTGTGTGTGATCAGAGGAGGAGAGGGGAGGTGGATGCAGAGGGAATTTGGAAGACTAAAAAGTGGAAACATTTTGTTAATGTATCTTGAAGTGGTTTTTGGTTGTTAATTAAAACATTTTTTGTGTGTTTTCCAATGATGATGGGAATGGCGGTGGCACTAAGTGTGTGGCACGCTGTTTTGGGAGATGAGTTCCTTATAGTTTTGGTTACCTGACTGTGGAACTTCCCATCTGAGGGGAAAAAAAAAAAAAAAAAAAAAAAAAAAAAAAAAAAGCTGTCTGTGGATGGATACCATGCTTGGCATAGGTGGTTTTTCTGTATTGGATGTTTTCCTTTATTGGATGCTGCCCTTCCCGTGGTTGTTCCTTCCCGGGGAAAGGTCTGGCTATTCACTGCTTGCGTTGAGAAACACGTGATGGTGTCTCCGCAGCTATCCTACATGCGTTTGCATATTTCCCATAAGGGATGGGGGCAGTGTTCTGGATCACTGCGTTGAGAAACACGTGATGGTGTATCCGCGGTGTTGGATGTTTTGGTCTCCCCGAGGCCAATCATCTGTGCCTTTACAGCCTTTTACTAGGCACTGCTCCTAATAGCCAGATTCCTACTCCACACTGATGAGGGGCAAACACCCCGAAACAGCTGTCTGTGGATGGATACCATGCTTGGCATAGGTGGTTTTCCTGTATTGGATGTTTTCCTTTATTGGATGCTGCCCTCCCCGTGGTTGTTCCTTCCCGGGGAAAGGTCTGGCTATTCACTGCTTGCGTTGAGAAACACGTGATGGTGTCTCCGCAGCTATCCTACATGCGTTTGCATATTTCCCATAAGGGATGGGGGCAGTGTTCTGGATCACTGCGTTGAGAAACACGTGATGGTGTCTCCGCGGTGTTGGATGTTTTGGTCTCCCCGAGGCCAATCATCTGTGCCTTTACAGCCTTTTACTAGGCACTGCTCCTAATAGCCAGATTCCTACTCCACACTGATGAGGGGCAAACACCCCGAAACAGCTGTCTGTGGATGGATACCATGCTTGGCATAGGTGGTTTTCCTGTATTGGATGTTTTCCTTTATTGGATGCTGCCCTTCCCGTGGTTGTTCCTTCCTGGGGAAAGGTCTGGCTATTCACTGCTTGCGTTGAGAAACACGTGATGGTGTCTCCGCAGCTATCCTACATGCGTTTGCATATTTCCCATAAGGGATGGGGGCAGTGTTCTGGATCACTGCGTTGATAAACACGTGATGGTGTCTCCGCGGTGTTGGATGTTTTGGTCTCCCCGAGGCCAATCATCTGTGCCTTTACAGCTCCCCTATATTAGGCCTAAAGATTTTTAAGTGGAAATATGGCCTTCTGAATTGCCACTGAAACACTATTTTAGGACAAACAATTTGCAGTAGCAAATGGATCTTCTGGTGGTTGTCAAACAGGTTTTACATAATCTCCTTCGATGCTGAAAGATCATTTTCACACAGGTCAGGATCCTATCTATTTCACTGGCCAGTTCACTTTCAGCACCAGCAGTAGCACAGCTGAGACAATGGCACCAGCAAAACAAGATGTTCACTTTTTATATAGCCAGGGACATGTGACTTCGGAAGCCAATCACAGAAGACCTTGTGTCATGACGTTGTGGATGGTTTCTGCGCCCTCAATGGTTTTCGGAATTAACACACATAAAGTTAAGGTAAAAAAAAAGAAGCGCCGCCTCCTGCAACCTCTCCACACGCTCTTCTAACCTCTCCACACTCCCTCCCCTCATCAAACACATCCCCCCGTCTCCCGCTCATCATACAGCAGCACTATGCTAGCCAAAGTCATAACCAAAGCATTAGTGGAAATGTGATCATTTACCAAACTGTGACCGATTTTGCCGACTTTGAGTAAAAATGCTCGTGATAGCAAACGCAAATCCGAATGTGCTACATTTGTGCCGAATTTGAGATTGGCGAACGTTTTCCGAACACGTTCGCTCATCTCTCTCAAGATGTGGAGTGGGTATTTTTCTTTTTATAGGAAATGAGGTGGACTTTAATCTCTACGAACAGTGATGAGGGCTATTATCCCTACAAAAGAGGTGGTGGCTTTTGTTTCTCTCTATAGTAAGTGAAGAAGGGTCTTTGTTTCTCTACAGTAAGTGAGGTTGGGTATTTGTCTCTTTGCAAGAAGTGAATGTTTGTTTCTCTGCTCCAGCTCCTGTCTGATAAAATGCATACGAGCATTACATAAAGCCAGCTCTAAGAACAACACAGGCAATTTATTGAAGCTTGGTAAGAAAAATAGATCCTGGAAGTGAAGAAAATTAAGTTGTTGCACCTGTAATTTTGGGAAAATGCTGAGGTTACAGTGGGTGAGAATCGGGGTAGTTCCTGTACATATTAGATCAGTGTTTTTTTCTTGCTATGAGGGAGCAAGACAAAAATTATCTACAGATTTTGTGTGATAGGACAGGTGGTACAGTTTTATAACAGCATCTCTTGAAACTAGCAGAAACTTCTCAATTATCCAAATCCACCTCCTCTTGACCTAGTTTTTCGGAGAGTTCAAGATAAAGTTTGGAGAGATGAAACCAGTGATGTGACTATAAGGGGTGCAAAGACAGCAGTCAGACTTTGGATTTGGTGCCTTTGTTGACATAAAGGTCCCTCTGACAAGTACGAAAACACATGACAAGTGGGGGCCCTAATGCAAATTCGAGTTTGGCCCTAACAATGTCTACTATTGATAAATGCAAACTATAGTATGTCTATATATTGGTAATATCAGCATGTTTTCCTGTCGTTGGATAAATAGGTGTTAATGATTTTTTTTTCTTTTTATAGATGTATCGAAGTTTTCTACTTATGGCAGAATTAGTTTTTGGTTTATCAGCTTAATAGATCTCTGGAGCCTTCACCATGTATAGCATTCTAGGTGATAGTTTCCATGGTTACATTGCATGATGTTTAAATTTAAATGTGTGAAATTGTAGCTCGCTGCTCGGAAAAGTAAACTCTATTTTTACATGAAAATCACACTTATTAAAAGGATACGAGAAAAAAAAAAGTACGGTAATCATGAAGATACTGAGGATAGTGATTACGATTTTTAATTTTTTGTTAAGTAGTAAAAATAAATATAAGTAAAATATTTGAAATAAAATAAAATGATAGGATGAAGAAAGAATTAGAGATGAGCGAATCGATTGTATACAAACTTGATCTGTGCCAATATTTATCAAATTCACAGATTTCAGCAAATTCAAACAATTTGCAATTCAACAAGAAAAGAAACAGCACACTTTTATTTTACACATTGCAGATGATTACATCAGCCACAGAAGACTTACATGGCTGTAGATGCTACAACTAAGGCTTCCCCAAAATGCCGCTCGGCTGTCACATCACATGAGCTCAGCCAATTAGGAAAGATTATGTTATCCAGTATAAAAGCAGAGGTAGGGAATGCAGCAGCAATTTTGGGATTATTTAGTATAGTGAGAGGACATCACATTTTAAGGCTTAGCAATGTAGACAAGAAGAGAAAGTCCTAAATCAAAGAATAAATACTCCAGACAGTTATGTCTTGTACTATTGCAGCACTGATGAAGATGAAAGTAGGAAGAAGACATTTCACCAAGCTGGTAATGTTCAAATTACACCGAGATGACGGTGAATAGGTGCCAAGTCCTGTTGGTGTATCACAGCCGGTAAAGTTAGCAAATAAAAAGGAAAGTGTCACAACTATCCAGTCGATAAGAAGTATTTTTTGAAGAGTTGTAATAAAAACTTTAAAATAGAAGGATCCATTGTGAAAAGTAACCATGACACCTTTCCTATGACTAAGGGCTCATACTCATATGCGAGAAACTCTGATGAGTCTGGCACGTCAATACCCAACAGTGCACCCGGCACCCAGGAGCAGAGAGTGCGGCTGCATGTATTGCTGTGCGGCCGCATGCTCCGATCCGAGTGCCGAGTGCATTGCCGGGTATTGACGTGCGAGACTCATCAGAGTTTCTTGCATATGAGAATGAGCCCTAAGGGAGTAGTACACGCCAGGAAAGCATCAGGGTTACTTTTCCCTATGGATTCTTTTATTTTAAAGTTTTCCCTATGATTCTTCAATAAAGACTCCTTTTATTGACTGGATGGATGTGCTGCTTTCCTTTTTCATGCTGACTTCATTGAATATAAAAGTAGTTGGCAGCGAATAAGGTCATGTTCACACATTCAGTAGTCAGTATTTTACACCAGTATTTGTAAGCCAAAACCAGGAGTGGATTAAAAATGCAGAAGTGGAGCATATGTTTCCATAACACTTTTCCTCTAATTGTTCCACTCCTGATTTTGGCTCACAAATACTGATGTTAAATACTGACCATATACTGGATATGTGAATGTGGTCCAAGGGCTTAGGCTAGGTTCACATTGCGTTAGGGCAATCCGTTTAGCGCTAGCGCTAACGGATTGCGCTAACGCAATGTTTATTTAGGGGCCGCGTTCAGGGGTCGCGTTAACGTCCCCGCTCTCGCAGATCCCCGATCTGCGAGAGCGGGGAACGGACCTCGGGTGCGCCGCGGACGCTGCAAGCAGCGTCCGAGGCGCGTCACAGAAGAACGGCACATCACTAGCGCGAGCCGAAAAAGGCACGCGCTAGTGATGCGCTGCAGGCGAAATTTACATTGCTGTCAATGGGTGCGCTAACGGACCCGTTGCACGGCGTTAATTGCGACATTTTCGCCGTGCAACGCTGTCCGTTAGCGATCACCCACTAACGCAATGTGAACCTAGCCTTACTCACACAAGCGTATTCATTGAATGCTTTATCGGATAGCATTCACACCAATGTCATGCTATGAGGCAGTGCATATCTGCAACTTTTTCTCATGCCAATGCAACATGTGAAAAATGTTGCAGCATGGTGGGATTGGCTGTGAAAATCAGATCACGCAGACCCTTTCAAGTTTGTGGGTGCGTGTACATCCAAGTGCACATCGATTTATGCAGTCCCAGACAATAGAAAATATAAAGAAATTAGGTTCTGCGTTTTCCCCACACCAGTGATACAATTCTATCATCCAAGAGAATTGGATCACAGCAAACAGACACTCTGACAAAACCCGATCAGAGTTTGAGCAGAGTGTCAATACCAAAATCTATCCAATTCTCTTGGAAAAGAGAATTATCGCTTGTGTGACCCTGGCATAATACAGAGATACAATTGAGGCTATGTGCACACGTAGTTTCGAGCTCTGCGGATTTTTTTCGAAATCCGCAGGTAAAAGACACTGTGTTTTACCTGCGGATTTATGGCAGATTTTATGCTGATTTTGTGCAGATTCCAACTGCGGTTTTACACCTGCGGATTCCTATTATGGAGCAGGTGTAAACCGCAGCGGAATCCGCACAAAGAATGGACATGCTGCGGAATGTAACCTGCAGCGTTTCCGCCCCATTTTTCTTCTGCAGCTTGGGCACTGCGGATTGCGTTTTCCACAGGTTTACATTGTACTGTAAACGCATGGAAAGCTGCTGCGGACCTGCAGCTGCAGATCCGCTGCGGATCCGCAGCAAAATCCGCAACGTGTGCACATAGCCTTATAGGGGAAAAAAAAATAGGGGAGGTGCCAGTAGCAGTGCAAGACTCAAATTCATTAGTGATATGATTTAAATGGCATCGAACCTACTATAAAATTACATTTTTTCTTCATTCTTAATGCACTAGAGAGCAGCAGCATGCCAGTGCAAAACATGCATTTAGTGTCAGTCAGAGATGGTGTGCTTGCTTGTCACTAGTGACTGCAATGAGTATTTCCATTTCTTGTGAAACTCTTTCTGAAAGAGGAAATATTTGTTTCTTCAAAATCCAAAAGTTAGTTCCCCAAAATACACACAATTAGTTGTGAATGTTTACCTCACAAAGTGTGTCTGTTTTACTCAAACCTTACAATTGTAAATCCATACACTCCACACCAATACAGCGCCCTGTTGTAGGTGCAGGATTTTTTAATGTACCTACCTAGCATTTCTTTTACCATCAGTTTTTGATATATATACATATACACACACAGTCCTGGCAAAAATTAAGAGACCACTGCACGGTTTTATAAAAATCAGCTTCTCAATATGTCCGACAGCCATTTCATTCCAGTGTCAGTTGAATTCCAAACAGAATACATCTCATTCTACTTAATGTGCTTCTGATTAGGTGATCATCTGAACCAAATCTTATTTAATGAGGGAAAGTATAAAAAACACTGCTGTGGTGTTCACAATCCTCTTGCAATAGGACAAGCTGGGTGGCCAAACAAGTGCTAGGAATAGCCCAAAATTAATTTGAATGAAAATATAACTTTTAACCATGTCAAAGGAGTTGAAAAGAAAAGTCTTGAGTGAGGAAAAGAAAGGCTCAATTCTGGCTTTACTAGAAGAGCGACACAGTGAGCGTCGTGCGCAAAACAAGAAAAAAGAAAGAAATCTATCCGCACTAACAGGTGGTAATTGCTGAGAACTCCAATCCACTGCTGTGTGTCAATCTATGCAGCCAGAGCTTGAGAACGGGGTGCACCTCTTGTGAAACATAGTCCATATGATAAATAGTAAAAGGAATCGAGGGCACTGACCGTCTGACGTATGATTCAGTCCTTTATTGTGGCATAAAATAGTATTGGCAGGTCTTACAGGGAAATGCGGGTGTCGGGAGACGACGGACCGTTTCGCGCGTGTGCGCTTCTACAGGTCTACAGAAAGACTGAAAGAAGGGGAATTAATAGCAGCTGGGACGCCGCCTCAACTCCTCCTCTATCCGAATCCTGTGAGTAACCCTGCAACATACTAAACATTAAAAGAACACAAAATTTTAAAACCATAGCACTATGCAAATTTTACGACACCTCATACTTATTGCTGTTGACAGGAACAAATATCTTTATAATAATCATAAAAATACCGACATGTCTGTTCGTTCATTTAAGCCCGTAGGGCCTGTGGCGTTCACCTTCAATATCCATCTACCTTCTCTCTGAAGAAGGAGTCTGTTGTGATCGCCACCTCGTTTTGGAAGTGTGACTTGTTCCAAACCGGCAAATCGCATTAGTGACGCATTATTATTGTGGTAAACTCGCATGTGATTTATCAGGCGGGGGACTCCTTTCCCAGTTCTGATGGAGTTAAAGTGCTCCCTGAATCTTATAAACAAGGGGCGAATGGTTTTACCTACATAATAATGTCCACACGGACAAAATACCACATAGACAACATGTGTTGTTCTACATGATATAAAATCTCTAACTCTGTGCCAGACAGGACCTATGTGAATTACTTTATTGGTTAAATGATACTCACAGAAATTGCAATGCCCGCATTTATAATTTCCTTGCGGGATTCCTGCTTCTAACCAGTTATGGTTATCAGAGATCACTCTGTTCTGCACTAACATATCCTTTAGATTTTTACCTCTGCGGCATGCAAATAACGGGCCCCGGCTAGTTAACTCTAGGAGCGCTGGATCTTTTTCTAATATGTGCCAGCTTTTGCGTATGGCTGATCTAATACAATTGTCCATCGGCCCATATTTAAAACTAAAAACAAATCTTTTTTGTGAGCTCTCCTTACTCTTATTGTTGGTAACCGCATGTGTTTCTGCTCTTATTTTTGCCTTTTTTAATGTTGATTGCGGATAACCTCGCATTCTAAATCTCTCATACAGTTCCTGAGATTGTTTCTCATAACCTTCTTTTCTGCTGTTCAATCTTTTAACTCTCAAAAATTGACTGTACGGAAGGGAGTTTTTTGTGTAATGCGGATGTGCACTATTATAATGTAACAGTGAATTGGTAGACGAAGGTTTCCTATGGACCTCTGTTTGAACACATCCGTCACCAATCCAGAGTTTTACATCTAAAAAGACCAATTCCGACCCTCCAAAAACTGATGTAAATTTCATGTTCATTGTGTTTACCTGTTCTAAATGGCATACAAACTGTTGAAATTCCAATTCTGACCCATCCCAGATGATGAAGACGTCGTCCACAAACCTCAAAAATAATTTTATGTTACCCAAAAACGGATTAGTGTCTGCATAGATATACCGATTTTCAAACACCGCTAGAAATAAATTGGCTAGGGTACATGCGACGGGCGTACCCATCGCTGTACCTACTATTTGCCAAAACCAAGTGGAATCGAACTGAAAAGCGTTGTGTGTCAATATGAATCTTAACCCGTCACAGATAAAATTAACCGTTTTTGTGTCCGTAGCGGTAAGGGACAACATTTCTCGTACTGCCTCCACTCCTTGGTCTTGAGGTATACGGGTATATAGGCTTTCAATATCAATTGAAGCCATGTGGAAACTTTCTTGCCATGTAAACTCTTTTAGCACTCTCAAAAAGTCCTTTGTGTCACGTATATAGGAGGGGATATCAGGTAGGAGAGGATGTAAAAGCCAATCAATATATCTTGACAAGGGTTCTGTTAAAGATCCCACCCCTGACACTATGGGGCGGCCCGGAGGGGCTGTAATTGATTTATGGATCTTAGGTACCCAGTACCAGTGCGGCTTTAATGGAAAACTTGGAAACAATTTCTCTGTTTGTTTTTCTGAAATAACCCCTGCTTCCACATAAATTCTCAAATATGTACGTAACTCATTTTTATATTTTACTGTAGGGTCTGTCTTCAATTTTTGTAATTCACATAGGTCCTGTCTGGCACAGAGTTAGAGATTTTATATCATGTAGAACAACACATGTTGTCTATGTGGTATTTTGTCCGTGTGGACATTATTATGTAGGTAAAACCATTCGCCCCTTGTTTATAAGATTCAGGGAGCACTTTAACTCCATCAGAACTGGGAAAGGAGTCCCCCGCCTGATAAATCACATGCGAGTTTACCACAATAATAATGCGTCACTAATGCGATTTGCCGGTTTGGAACAAGTCACACTTCCAAAACGAGGTGGCGATCACAACAGACTCCTTCTTCAGAGAGAAGGTAGATGGATATTGAAGGTGAACGCCACAGGCCCTACGGGCTTAAATGAACGAACAGACATGTCGGTATTTTTATGATTATTATAAAGATATTTGTTCCTGTCAACAGCAATAAGTATGAGGTGTCGTAAAATTTGCATAGTGCTATGGTTTTAAAATTTTGTGTTCTTTTAATGTTTAGTATGTTGCAGGGTTACTCACAGGATTCGGATAGAGGAGGAGTTGAGGCGGCGTCCCAGCTGCTATTAATTCCCCTTCTTTCAGTCTTTCTGTAGACCTGTAGAAGCGCACACGCGCGAAACGGTCCGTCGTCTCCCGACACCCGCATTTCCCTGTAAGACCTGCCAATACTATTTTATGCCACAATAAAGGACTGAATCATACGTCAGACGGTGAGTGCCCTCGATTCCTTTTACTATTTACAGTGAGCGTCGTGTTGCCTCCATCCTTAAAATTTCGAAGACAGCAGTCCATTACAACAAGGTCAAGCAGCAGACATTCGGGACAACAGAGCTACAGACCAGCAGAGGGTGAAAGTGACTCTCCACTGACCGGGAGGACCATCATCTTATTCAAATATCACTCAGCACAGGATGACATCAAGTGACCTACAAAAGGAATGGCAAATGGCATCTGGGGTGAAGTGCATGGCAAGAACAGTTCGTAACAGGCTCCTAGAGGCAGGACTCAAGTCATGTAAAGCTAGAAAAAAGCCTTTCATCAATGAGAAGCAAAGGAGAGCCAGGCTGAAGTTTGCCGAAGACCATAAGGATTGGACCATAGAGGACTGGAGTAAGTTAATCTTCTCTGATGAGTCTAATTTTCAGCTTTGCCCAACACCTGGTCATCTAATGGTTAGACGGAGACCTGCAGAGGGGTACAAGCCACAGTGCCTTGTACCCACAGTGAAATTTAGTGGAGGATCGGTGATGATCTGGGGATGCTTCAGCAAGGCTGGATTTGGGCAGGTTGTTCTTTGCGAAGAACGCACAATTCAAGCCACATACAAGGTTTTCCTTGATAAACAATTGCTTCCCTCTTCTCAGGCAATGTTCCCCAACTCTGAAGACTGGTTTTTCCAGCAGGACAATGTGCCATGCCACACAGCTAGAACAATCAAGGTGTGGATGAAGGACCATCACATCAAATCTCTGTCATGGTCAGCCCAATCTCCAGAGCTGAACCCCATTGACAACCTCTGGAATGTAATCAAGAGGAAGTTGGATAGTCACAAGCCATCAAACAAAGAAGAAATGCTTAAATTTTTTGTTCCAGGAGTGGCATAAGGTCACCCAAAAGAAGTGAAAGACTGATGGAAAGCATGCGAAGACGAGGGAAAGCTGTGATTAAAACTCATGGTTATTACAAAATATTGATTTCTGAACTCTTCCTGAGTTAAAACATTAGTATTGTTGTTTCTAAATGATTATGAACTTGTTTTATTTGCATTATTTGAGGTCTGAAAGCACTGTTTTTTTTTTAATTTGACCATTTTTCTTTGACAGAAAACATTTTAAAATTGTATTGCTTCGAACTTCGGAGAAATGTTGTCAGTGGTTTATACAACCCATGGCAAAAATTATGGAATCACCGACCTTAGAGGATGTTCATTCAGTTGTTTAATTTTGAAGAAAAAAAGCAGATCACAGACATGGCACAAAACTAAAGTCATTTCAAATGGCAACTTTCTGGCTTTAAGAAACACTAAAAGATATCAAGAACAAAAAATGTGGTAGTCAGTAATGGTTACTTTTTTTAACCAAGCATAGGGATAAAATTATGAAATCACTCAATTCTGAGGAAAAAATTATTGAATCACCCTGTAAATTTTCATACCCAAAAATAACACCTGCATCAAATTAGATCTGCTCGTTAGTCTGCATCTAAAAAGGAGTGATCACACCTTGGAGAGCTGTTGCACCAGGTGGACTGACATGAATCATGGCTCCAACACGAGAAATGTCAATTGAAACAAAGGAGAGGATTATCAAACTCTTAAAAGAGGGTAAATCACACAATGTTGGTTGTTCAGTCAGCTGTGTCTAAAATCTGGACCAAATACAAACAACATGGGAAGGTTGTTAAAGGCAAACATACTGGTAGACCAAGGAAGACATCAAAGCGTCAAGAGCGGAGACTTAAAGCAATATGTCTCCAAAACAGGAAATGTACAACAAAACAAATGAGGAACGAATGGGAGGAAACTGGAGTCAACGTCTGTGACAGAACTGTAAGAAACTGCCTAAAGGAAATGGGATTTACATACAGAAAAGCTAAACGAAAGCCATCATTAACACCTAAACAGTAAAAACAAGGTTACAATGGGCTAAGGAAAAGCAACCGTGGACTGTGAATGACTGGATGAAAGTCATATTCAGTGATGAATAGTGAATCTGCATAGGGCAAGGTGATGATGCTGGAACTTTTGTTTGGGGCCATTCCAATGAGATTTATAAAGATGTCTGCCTGAAGAGAACATGCAAATTTCCTCAGTCATTGATAATTTGGGACTGCATGTCAGGTAAAGGCACTGGGGAGATGGCTGTCATTACATCTTCTATAAATGCACAAGTTTATATTGATATTTTGGACACTTTTCTTATCCCATCAATTGAAAGGATGTTTGGGGATGATGAAATCATTTTTCAAGATGATAATGCATCCTGCCATAGAGCAAAAACTATGCAAACATTCCTTGAAAAAAGACAGATACGTTCAATGTCATGGCCTGCAAATATTCCGCATCTCAATCCAATTGGAAATCTTTGGTGGAAGTTGAAGAAAATGGTCCATGACAAGGCTCCAACCTGCAAAGCTGATCTGGCAACAGCAATCAGAGAAAGTAGGAGCCAGATTGATGAAGAGTCCTGTGTGACACTCATTAAGTCCCGGCCTCAGAGACTGCAAGCTGTTATAAAAGCCAAAGGTGGTGCAACAAAAAACTAGTGATTTTAATTAAGAGTGCTTTTTGTTTGTTTGTTTTTCATGATTCCATAATTTTTTCCTCAGAATTGAGTGATTCCATAATTTTTCCCTTATGCTTGGTTAAAAAAGTAACCATTACTGACTACCACATTTTTTGTTCTTGATTTCTTTTAGTGTTTCTTAAAGCTAGAAAGTTGCCATTTGAAATGACTTTAGTTTTGTGCCATGTCTGTGATCTGCTTTTTTTCTACAAAATTAAACAAAAGTAAACAACTGAATGAACATCCTCCAAGGCCTGTGATTCCATAATTTTTGCCAGGGGTTGTAAAATAATAGAACAATTTACATTTTACTCAAAAATATACCTATAAAGAGAAAAATCAGACAAACTGAACATTTTGCAGTGGTCTCTTAATTTTTGCCAGAGCTGTATATATATTTAGTCGGGGTCAATTACACATGTTTTGTTATACACATGTATATTTCCTTTGTCTGTATTGGAGCAACTCCAAAAAAAGAGAAAAAAGAACATTGGACATGATTTCACACAAAACTCCAAAAATGGGCCAAATGAAATTG
Source organism: Ranitomeya variabilis (assembly GCF_051348905.1). Taxonomy (NCBI): domain Eukaryota; kingdom Metazoa; phylum Chordata; class Amphibia; order Anura; family Dendrobatidae; genus Ranitomeya; species Ranitomeya variabilis. The sequence continues at coordinate 553,645,616 of NC_135237.1, forward strand.
TTGGCACCTTTCCAAAAATGCGGGTAAACAACTTTGCTTCAAGCATGTGATGCTCATTCAAACTCTCCCATCGTAAGTAACAGATGTGAGCAATATGTAAATAAACACATCCATTGCATTAAAAAGCCTCCTGATGATCCTTTTGGTGAAACGCGTTGAGGCGCATTATGACATCTTCTGAACGATGAGTATCTCTTCCTTGCTAACTGCTTAGCCCTACTATGTCATGTACACATTGCTAGTCCACTGCAGATTAATATGCAGATATTGACTGACTATAGGTTATCCATGGCAATAGTCATATGTAAAGACCTCTAATGATATGCAACATCAGAGCATGAGGTATATTATGCTATTCCTTATATGATATATATATTCACTAATTTTGTGATATATATTCAGTGCATATGGCAACTAGCGTGTGGGTTTATTAATTTAGTTGTAGTCTTGTTAGCAGTCCGGCCTTCATTATCAATTTAGCAACAAGACATTCTCTCCTGCCAATCATTAAAAGCTACACATAGGGAATATCAAGGGATAGCCGATGTGGAGTGGGGGTGCCAGTTCCGCTGAACAGTAGGGTGCCAACCCCCACGGCAAGGCAGGATCTGAGATTATAGGGAGCAGTCTAGCAAGGACTTTTTGTTCACTACAGCACTTTAGTTTTGCACTGTTTTGCACTTTGTATGTCTGTGTCTCTCACCCTGTAAAAGCAATTTTTTGCCCAATATTTTTATGGGCCATATTGGCTGATAATCTATCTCTACCCAATGATTTCCTGTTGTACAATTGGGGGCCCGAATGTAACACGTATATAGGGCATCAACAGGAGAATTAGGGCTAGCCGACATTGAGTGGGGGCGCCAATCTCGACTGTGTATAGGGTGCCAACCTCTGCTGATAGGCACTGGGCATCCAGGGCCCCTTGATAGGGTTATGTATATAGAGAGCACGATTGTTTGTAGTGTTATGTCTGTGGTTGTGTTTTATGGATTCATTTAATTAATAAAATAGGCATCTATATATATAATTGTCTAAGGGTTTTTCCGTCTGTCTGTCTGTCTGTCTGTCTGTCCTGGAAATCCCGCGTCTCTGATTGGTCGAGGCCGAAAGGCCTCGACCAATCAGCGACGGGCACAGCATGGCGACGATGATGTCATAATGGAAATCCTGCGTCTCTGATTGGTCGAGGCCCCCAGGCCTCGACCAATCAGCGACGGGCACAGTATCGACGTAGATGTCATAATGGTTGCCATGGCGATGATGATGTCATAAAGGTTGCCTCGACCAATCAGCGATGGGCACAGTCTGCCGCAAATTCTGGAATCATCATTGTCCATATACTACGGGGACATGCATATTCTAGATTACCCGATGCGTTAGAATCGGGCCACAATCTATTTTTTTATATATATGTCTTATGCGTATAGGTTAATTGTGATATACAATATGTAAATAAAACCTGAAATGAGATATAAAGGGGAAAAGTTGACTTAATCTTTGCATTTTGTGTCTGTGTGTGCCACACTAAGCACCGAGAACAGAAAGAAGAGTAGAGAACTGTCTGAGGACTTGGGAACTGAAATTGTTGAAAAATATCAACAAATTCAAGGTTACAAGTCCATCACCAGAGATCTTGATGTTCCTCTGTGCATTGTGCGAAATATAATCAAAAATATTACAACCCATGGCACTGTAGCTAATCTCCCTGGACATGGATGGCAGAGAAAAATTCATGGAAGGTTGCAATGGAGGATAGTCCAGATGGTGGACCCAATAAAGTTCCAGAGTAATTCTATCTGTCCTGCAGGCTCAGGGAGCATCAGTGTCAGCCTAAACTATCTGTCTACATATGAATGAAATTAAACATTATAGCAGGAATCCCAGGACGACCTCACTGCCGACACACAGACATAATAAAAGGTAGATTACAATTTGCCAAAATGTACATGAGTAAGCCAAAATCATTCTGTGAAAGAGTCTTGTGGACAGATTAGACCAAGATAAAGCTTTTTGATAAAGCACATCATTCTATTGTTTACTGAAAACGGAATGAGGTCACATTTTTTGGGGGGTCTTCTATGAACTTATGTCCAATTTGTCTTTTTTCTATTTTTTTTGTGTTGTTCAATACAAGAAAATGAAATAAACATATATATATATATATAAAAAAAAAAAACCTACAGGGCTCTGTGTGAAAAAGTGATTGCCTCGCTTTCTAAAACATAAATTAACTGTGGTTTATCACATCTTTTGGAAGCCAAGTTCAAATTCCACACGCAGGTGGCCAGATTACTGCCACACCTGTTCTCAATCAAGAAATCACTTAAATGGGACCTGCCTTAGGCCTCTTTCACACGTCAATGTCTCCGGTACGTGTAGTGACAGTTTTCTCAGGTACCGGAGAAACTGACACACGTAGACCCATTCAAACGAATGGGTCTATGCACATGTCTCCGTGTTTTCACGGACTGTGTGTCCGTGTGCAAAACACGGAGACATGTTCGTTTCTCTCACGCAGCACGTACTGCAATATGTCCTGCACACGGAGAACATTGTGCACTCTCCTCCGTGTGCACGAACCGCCCGCAGGAGAGACAGCGCTACACTAAGCGCTGTCCCCCCCGCATGTGGTGCTGAAGGCAGAATTCATCTCTTCTCCCCCAGCATTCGTTGGAGAGGAGAGATGAAAGATCTTTTTTTTTTGGTGAAAAATAAAGTTTGCATGTGCCCCCCGCCTCCCCCCCCAGAGCGCCGCCTGGCCCCTTGCTGAAGAAATACTCACCTAGCTCCTGCGATGTCTCCTCTGTCCTCTCCACGCTGGCAGCTTCTCCTGTGTGAGCGGTCATGTGGTACCGCTCATTACAGTCAGGGAATATTCACTGACTGTAATGAGCGGTACCATGTGACCGCTCACACAGGAGAAGCTGCCAGCGCGGAGAGGACAGAGGAGACATCGCGGGAGCTAGGTGAGTATTTCTTCGGCAAGGGGCCAGGCGGCGCACTGGGGGGAGGCGGGGGGCACATGCAAACTTTATTTTTCACCCAAAAAAAAAAAAAAAATCTTTCATCTCTTCTCTCCAACGAACGCTGGGGGAGAAGAGATTAATTCTGCCTTCAGCACCACATGCGGGGGGGACAGCGCATAGTGTAGGGCTGTCTCTCCTGCACGGTCCGTGTGGTCCTCAGGCGGCACACGGGCGGCATACGGATGCCGTACGTGTGCCACACTGATGTTGTGCCACTTGAGCACACGGACACACAGACACGGATAACTCCGGTACCGATTTCTCCGGTACCGGAATTATCTGGACGTGTGAAAGAGGCCTTACAAAGTGAAGTAGAACATTTTTTTTTTCAAAAGCTAGATATCTTGCTGCCATCAAAGGAGGTTCTGGAACCAATGAGAAACAAAGTAATTGAGATCTATCAGTCTGGAAAAAATTATAGAGCCATTTCTCAAGCTTTGGGACTTCAGCGAACAGGAATAAGAGCCATTATGCACAAATTTTAATAAAACTTGGCTGTATTGAAACTACGGCAAGCTGCTGAGCAAGTGACCCATTGCTGGAATCAGACTCTCAGCCGATACATTATACTGCTCTTAGATTAAATAGCAAAAACCTGCTGATAGATTCCAATTAAGTTTAGTTAGGTGGGAGGTGAAGAACTCCCTAGAATGAGCATAAGGCATCCATGTTTAGAAGGTCAATTAATGATGAGGGATCTGGAGTAGAAAAAGTTGTGTAAAGGAGAACACTGGTAACACTCCAATTATTTTTTTCTACTTTGAATTTTTTTATCCAGTTTTTAAAACAGTTTTTCTGGATGGTAGAAATAATGCTGTCCTACTTCTTAGTCTCCCAATGATATGTAATCTTCTGAGAAACCTGTTGTGACTTGTTAAATAGCCTTATAATATCATGAAATTGGGAAGGAAATAATAGTATTAAACAAAATTGACAGGTCCTGCAGAAAAATAGATAACTCTATTGTCTATAGCCACACCTCACTCCAGCTAATTTATGCAAATTCCGTATGATGCATCACCCGTGTATTTTAAGGGCGGTCTCATTTGAGCAACCACTTCCTGCTGTAGCTTGAAGCTGATCGACTGATCGACAATTGAAAAAGCTGCACACATTTTCCCTGTAGCGGCCACTTCTGGTGAAATGTAGTATTACATGGTCACTGGGAGCTTCTCTTTATGGTCATTCTCTGTTCCCATTGAGTGGGAATCTTCTTATAGGACATCTATTTGCTTTAATTCCCTTAACGTTGGAATTCACAAGTATTGCATGTGGAAATGGGTTTCTTGATAAAGTTTAATGGACAAACGTTAATGTAAATGAATAGATTCCTTATAAATTTCTGCATGCATCAATCATGTCACGCGTGTTATTTTTCTTCTTTCATGCTGCATCTGTCTTTTTTATAATTTCTTTATTTCCTTTCTTACGAAAACTGTCATTTAATATTTTTCCAAAGGCTCATTAAAAAAAAACTAATCATGGCCAATTAAAAAAAATCTGATAAAAATACAGGAAAAAAAATAGACATAAAAATGCCTATAAGTATTAAAAACAAAGGCCACGATTTCTTTGACATTCACACAAGCCTCCGTAAATAAAAAATACTGTAAAAAATGCTCAGACCTTATGACATTGGAATAGGCTTAATTATATGGTAGAGGTAGGCAATTTAATAGCAATGTTATTTTTTTTTTCCATTAATATTGAACACTGTAATTATATTTCTCTAAAAAGGAATGCAAATGTGTATTTAGAAGAAAATGGAATATCTGATTAGAGGAGTGAAATAAGACAGCTCGGCAAACAATATTTCTGTCCGTGTTAGTTACATTTACGGTGGGGGATCACAAACTGTATAATTTAGATCAGACAGAGGCAATATACTGACCCATAAGTTAAGAGGACCATTAACCACAACATAAAACTGTCCTTGCGTTACAGTAGAGGGGCACATTCTTTTTTTAAAGTTTTTTTTGTCAGATATTTTTTATTATGTTCATGTTGACGTGTTATTGCGTCATTCAACCTTCAAGTAGTATAGAACCATAACCCGCCACCCATAGACTATAGACTTTATCCTTCACACAGGAGGCAGGACACTCACAAAGCTTAGACCCGTCATCCAGACACCAGAGGCAGGTGGAGGGGCCGGAACAGAAGCTGAAGACCCCACCCACATTCCCACCGCTATGTACCTACAGCTAATTACCCTGAAACTTTAAATAGGAAAAGAACAACCATCATGCAGCTTTCTTCACTGAAGGTATCTATTTATTCGTTATCTATCCGTTATGGCGGTGCCGTTACTTTAACATGCAAAGTTGTGCTGACTGGTTCCCTTTAATGGTGTGCATTGCTCCTTTGTAGTCTACTTCTAGGGCAGGAACGGGCATGTGACAAATGTTTCACCGGAGCAGCCGATGGTTGACTGCATCAGTCAGAGGTCAATACACATTATGGCATCCTGTTTTGGTTACAGACATGTGACTGCTGCAGCCAATCACTCAAAAGGCTACAGGATAAATACAAAAAAAGAAGGGATTGGTTCCAGCTCCTTGAGATAAAATTCAAAAACTTTATTACAACATGTTTAAATTTCCATGACACACAAAAAATGGCGAATATCAGAGGAAAAAAGCGATGCATTTCTATCATACTCATGTGATCCTAATCAAGTTCTAATTAAGATTCCTGGAGTAAGATCGAAATAAATCTAATCAGAGAACTCTTCTTTCTCCTTCTGGACTGATCATTTATTCTCAAATCACAGATAAAAAGTGTATTCAGTGAAGACGGATTTTCCCATTACCGAGATGGAGATGACAATTGGTGCTTATAAGATTCTATGAAGATGGGAGGAGCTGGGGCGGGCACAGACATTCTGCTGCAAGTTCTCATTGCAGTTTCTCTCCAGAGTTTTATAAGCAGAAGATACATTTTTCCAGTGATTTGAGAACTTAGAAAATGAATGACCAGTTCCAGTAGAGAGATAAGTTACCTATACAGCATGATCGGATTCCATACTTTTGATGTATAGGTACGTTGCAGGAGCTCTGCCTGCGCGATCGTGGCCATGACCTCTGCTTACGTGATAGCCGAGCCCCGAATCACAGTCAGAAATGGTGCCCGCATCTCCCCAGGCTGTTTTACCCCCCAAATGCCCCTATCAGTATCAATTGCATCATTTAGGAGCCCCCACGACTTCATCAATCTCATGGAACCCCGATCATGACGACCTCATGATGAAGTCTGTTAGACCAGCATTGCAATGCACTATACCAGTGGTCAGCGTAATGAAAGTTGGTCTCGCAGAGGAACTAAGTAAAAAATTAAAAGAAAAGTTAAAAAAAAAATTGTAAAAATATATTTAAAAAAAAATTTCACACTGTAAATAAAAAGAATGGAAAAATATTATAACAACAAATAGGTATATTTATGTAAAAACAAAAAATTAACAAAAAAAGTACATGTTTGGTATTGCCTCATCTGGAATGATCCGATCTATGCTATAGTTAAACCCTTTAGTGAACACTGGTAAAAAAAATATAAAAAACGTGGCAAAAAACGCTGCTTTTGATCATACTGCCAAACAAGAAGTAGAATAAAAGGAGATATAAAATGTCAAAAAATAAACATGGAATCACTAAAAAAACATCATCTTGTCTTACAAAAAACAAGCCTCTACACTGCTCCATTAGTAGATTAATAAAAAAATTATAGCTCTCAGAATACAATGGTGCAAAAACAACATTTTTTTCTATAAAATAGTCATCTGTTAATAGAAATATAGGAGACTTACACTGTATTGGTAGCACAAAGGCTTTGGAAAAGTTCTACCGTTCCACGACCAAACAAAAAATCAAGATAATTCTGCACTCCTAAATCCAAATGCCCCCTCCCTTCCAGGGCTGCCAATAGGAATTTCAGGGCCCCATACTATCAACATTTTTGGACTCCACCCAGGCTCCACCCCAGCTCTGCCTCCACGCCTCACACCTTCCACAATCTCACCGCCCTCTCTTGGAAAAACTCCACTTCTGCACCACGTCACCAATCACACATTAACAGTTCCCATCAAACACCAGATCACATACATAGCCATCAGCTTTTGTTTTGGCCACAGTCAGAAGTGGAACAATCAGAGGAAAATTATAATAGAAACACGTCACCACTTCTGCATTTATCACCCACTTCTGGTTTTGGCTTACAAATACTGATGTATAATACTGACCAAATACTGAACGTATGAACGTGGCCTTAGGATAGGTGATTACTTGTTTACACAGGAGAGCAAATGTAAGTGCATCTTTTCTACTGTGTAATAGTCACAGGACAGGAAGGGGTAAAACTTCCAAGTATTTAATCTGTATTGGAAATCAAGAATCTTCCCCTTATCGATAACAGAAAGAAAATGTAACCTCAAGACACAACACAATCCACTATGCCAATGCCAATAATACCAAATAAAAGGAACAAATACTGCCACACCATGACCAGACCACAAATTACCACCACATAGTGACCAAGTAATACCACATGCAAGGAACAAATACTGCCATGTCTAGACCACATGTTAGGCTGGGGCACTCACACTTGCGAGTGCAATGCGAGAAACTCAAGCCTCAATACCCAGGACTGCCACTGGCAATTCGGACCAGAGCGTTCAGCTGCATAGAAATACATGCAGCCGCACACTCCAGTCTCAAGTACCGGGTATTGAGGCGAGAGACTCACGCAAGTTTCTTGCATTGTACTTGCAAGTGTAACCCCAGCCTACCACCATATACTGACCAAATAATACCACATACAGAGGACAAATACTGCCACACTGTGACCAGTCCACATTATCAACACATAGTGACCGAATAATACCACATACAAGGTAGAATTACCACCACTCTATGACCACGCCTCGCCATTACTAATGTAGTGATACCAAAGATGTGTACTTTTTTATTTTCTAATATGGGACAAGGAGGGTGAATTAAACCTTTTTTTCAGATTTTTCAAAGCATTTTTTTTTACTTTTCTCTGTATTTTTTAGTCCTCTTATGGGGCTTGAACCTGCAATAATCCGATTACTTGTGCTATATTTAGCAGTGCCACAATATTGCTGAATATTGTAAAAATCACGATCTCCTATGATAGTCAGCTACAGGTTGGTTTTCACAGAAATTTGTCAAGACAGGCACAGTCTGTAAACAAGACTCTGGCCATCGGTAATAATTATAGGGGATAACTCAGGAGACTCTTTGCATGGAACAAGACAACTACAGGACACAGTTTTATAAGTGGTAATGTCTATATTATCACACGGTGATTCAAACAGGTGCAGAGAGAAACTCAAGTCCACAACACTTGGTGTAAATATTATACGCAGCTTAGCAGTCTATAGGAAACTTCAGAGGAAAATGCAATCACGCAGAAAGTCTATGAATCACAATTATTCTTGAGGATACTTGACATGAATAAGTCCTTGTCTTAGTCCAAACACAGATAGATATGCTTATAAGGCAGTTCAAATAATATCTTAGCTCAACCAGGGAGGCCTGGGTAATGGTCTCAGGTTTTTGCAGAGCAGCAACAGCTTACATGTCCAGCAAATGCAGATGGAAGTAAACACGAGCAGCAGATGAAGGAGGATTACTGGAGCTGGTGTATGCAGCAGGAACTCAGAGCAGAGTAGAAGGATAACCCCACAGGTTCACAGGAGCAGGTATATAGCCAGGGAGTCACCAGAGTCAGGAGCAGGATGCAAGGCAGAATACTCTAGCACAGACTGAAGGCTGGGGTGGAGTTTTATATCAGGAAGACACAGTACACATGAGACCAAAGACGCCATCTTGGAAAAGGGCAGTAATGCACAAAAGGTAATAAAAATGTTCAGAGTCCTGACACCATCATGGCAACCCATCAGCTTCCCACGATCATATCACAAGAAGGCCAATGGGCACATTGATCAACACTCTCCCCTGCTGACCCGCTGTGAATATTGCTGTCACAGATCCTAAGCGGTGTTTCACAGGTGAAGAGTGGTGGTTAGTGACAGATGATGGCTCAATAACACTGCCATCATTTGCCAGGAAAGATGCAGGATCAGCTTGCATGCCTGCATTTAGGCAGGGAGACAACATATGACATACCCAGTATGTCATATTTCATTAAGGGCTTATACACTCTGTTGACATTTTTCAAAATTAGTAGTAGGCAAAACTGATGTAGCTGCCTATATCAATGCATCAGAGCAGGGTTGGACGGGCCCACCAGGAAACCGGAGGATTCTCTGGCGGGCTCAGGCATTTACACCTGTTGGCATACAGGGCCAAAGCTGCCTAGGGCCTTCACTGCCCAAGGGGCCCCCAGCCAGTGGCATGTTGCTAATAATGGCACACCCAGCTGCTATGGGGCCCGTGAGTCAGGGGGGCCTGCCCGCTCCCTGCGGAGCAGCAGCTGAAAAGAGGAGCCTGTCCCTGCTGCTAAAGGAAATGAGTATTCATGCCTCCCTAAGCCCCCATGGGTGTGAAGAGACGTGAATATTAATTTCACTTTAATAGTGGGCAATGTCAGCAACAGGCTGAAGCTAACACTGCCCGAATGTAAAGCCAGAGCAGCTGCATCGGGGCCATGGAAGTGGGCCCCTGCGGGGCGGCTAACACTGAGGGCAATCGGCGGGCAATGATAGCAGAGTGGAGCTGCAGGGATCCGATGCCATCCTGCTTCCTGCCCAGCGCTTCCTGTCTGCCAGAATTGCCAGATGGCCAGTCCGGCCCTGGCAGTAATGCCCTGATGGCGGCCCTGCTCTTTTCTGAGCCTCAGTGTTTGGCTTTTCTGTAGTGATCAGAGAGGGGTGTATTTTACAGTTTGTCAGTACTCCTGAGTAAGCGATCAAGGTTTAATGAATATCCTTCGGAGCTCTAGAGCCGCACATTATTTTGGAAGGCAATAATTTTGTTAACTCAAAGATTAAAGCGAGTACTGCTTTTTACCAGCCTCCTGATATATGGAAACCTGCTCTATTTGGTTTTGGCCATGACAAATGAAGAAAGAAAAATCTTGCCAGGGTCAATCTTAAATCTGCGGAGATGCTTTGCTGCGAGCGATAAACACAAGCTCTCCTTGTTAAAGCGTATGGAAAATAAATCTAATGTACTAGAGCGGTGTGTTAGCCGGAAACATTACACCGCTTATATCTGGGAGCTATGTTTCTTTTCATATTTAATATCTCTTCCGCAGCAAAATGGAAGGACAGCCGGCTGTTTTAATTTTCAATTTCTCTCACAAATCCATCACTTTTGCTTGCGTGATCCAGTCAAGTCTCGGAGTAAGTTAAGAGGACGTCTTCAGAATCCAAATCAGCTTGACACCGCTCTAGAGTTCTAGCTCGGCTGACAGTATTTGGACTGAGAATTATGCCTTCTACTCTCCGGCAATGTATTCAGAGGCTTAGAGGGATTTATGGCAAATATTGTCAAGATGTAACACTGAGGCCAATGCAAAAAAAAAGATCCATGTTATTTTTTTTGGACAGTTCTAGATTCACTTCTTCTTTTACCCCAAAGTAATATTGCGACATGGTCAATGGATACTTCCTGCACCGGGCAGCAGTCTCTTATTCCCTCTATCACTATTGATGTCAACTGTTTATGGTGCGACCTTAACCCTTCATAATCCGGATATTTTTTTTTTGTTTTCGCTTTTTTCCATTTCCAAGCGACATACTTTTTTTTATAATTTTTCTGTTCACGTAGCCATACAAGGGCTTGCATTTTGAATGACACCATTGCTTCTACCACATAGTGTATTGGAAAATGTAAAAACAATCCCAAGTGCATTGAAATTGCAAAAAAAAATTAAAAAAATGCAATTCTACTATAGTTTTTTGGTAAAACTGACCTGGCAAAATGATTACCCAGGTCAGCACGAGTACGCAGATACCAAACGTGGAGTATTTTTTATTTTGGTTGTAAAAAACAAACAAAAAAACCCCCAGAAATTTGTAAAAATAAAATTTCCAAAACCTGTAATGTTTTCATTATTTGGCGCCCTCTGGGGCAGATACAATGTTTTGATCGACCCTTATTTCATTTTATTGCAATGTTGCAGGACCAAAAAAGGTAATTTATATTTTGATAGATTGGACTTTTACGGACGTAGCAATACCAAACATGTGTATTTTAAATTACTTTATTTTTAATTTGATAAAAGGGGCTGATTTGAACATGTGTTTTTTATTTTTTCCCGTTTTTAAAACTTGTTTTTTTTTTTTACTTTTTGCTGTATGTATTAGTCCTTTTAGGGGACTTGAAGCTGTGATCATCTGATTGCTTGTACTATACGTAGCAGAAATCACAATCTCCTATGAACCCCAGCTAAACCCTGGGTTTCTCAAGAGTATACTAATGAGTGGACAGGGTCATCAGCAGACCCCCAGGTGTCATAACACCAATGGGCGCGCTGAATGACACGCCCCCTTCCTCCACATTTTAAATCCCGCTGTCAGAGTTTGTGAGATTTAACAGTTCAGGATAAATCTCTGCTCCACTCGTGGCTGTTAAAGGCACATGATGGCTGAATAACACAGTCATCATCTGCACGAAAGATGTAGGTTCGTCTTGCAGATGACACAACATGACATGACATGACATGACGTATATGTACTTAATATGTAATAAAGGAGTTAAAAATGTCTGTACCACACCTGTAAGAGGCCGCAGGCTCAAAAATGTTGCCTAGTACAGACTTGGAGCAAGCCACTTCATCTGGCAAATTGCAGAGGAACCCCGACTTTCACCATTTAACCCCTTGTACAGGGATCTAGATTTAAAACAGGGTCCACTGGAATGCTTTGTTGGCTGCTGACCAGAGCAGCAAACCAAAGGAAAGAGAATAGTCGGTAGTCGGATTAGAACCAGGAGGTCGGTGAAGGGACAAAATTGTAAAGAAGTATAATAGTCAGAAAACAAGCTGAGGACTGAGCAAACAGAGAATAGCAAGTGAAGTTACCCAGAAGCAGGTGAGATTATAACTGACAGTGGACAGCAGGATTTCAGGAGCTTAAACAGCTTGCAGCCCCACCCATCATGCAACAGGTAATGTTATATCTCCCAGCCTGGATGGGACTAGTCCCAAAGAACAGAAAACTAGAACTGTCACTCTGTGGCGCTCTCAAAAAATACAAGGTACCATCTGGTGAATTAAGCACAGGCAGGAAGGGCAGGCAGGCACCAATACAGATGTCACAGTCCCAGTATGGTGTAAAAAAGTGACTAATCTACAGGGTGGGCCATTTAATGGATACACCTAAAAAAATGAGAATGGTTGGCAATATCAACTTCCTGTTTGTGGCACATTAGTATATGGGAGGAGGAAAACTTTTCAAGATGGGTGGTGACCATGGCGGCCATTTTGAAGTCAGCCATTTTGGATCCAACTTGTTTCAAAATTTCTTTCAATGAAAGAGGGTCGTATGACACATCAAACTTATTGAGAATTTCACACTGATAGCAACACCGCAGAAGAAATGCTAGCACAGGCTTCTGGTATCCATTGTTTCAGATGATTTGGGGTCGGAAAGAAGCAGGGCACGTACGAGGGTGAGTATATACCTAATAGGAATATACTCACCCTCGGCTTCTTTCCGGCAGCCTTCCTTCGTAAGAATGAACGCGTGAAGGACCTTCTGATGACGTCACGGCTTTGTGATTGGTCGCGGCGGCCCACGTGACCGCTCAGCGACCAATCACAAGCCGTGACGTAATTCTCATGTACCTGAGAACCAGAACAGGACCTGAGATTAACGTCACCGGCTTGTGATTGGTCGCTCAGCGGTCACGTGGGCCGCCGCGACCAATCACAAGCCGTGAAGCATTCGAAAGGTCTTTCAAGCACCATTTTTAGGAACGGAAGATGCCGGTTACCAGCGGCGATGTCCAGGCTGCGTCGGAGAGGTGAGCATATCAATATTTTTTATTTTAATTCTTTATTTTACACTTAAATGTGGATTCTGATACCGATTTCCGATATCGCAAACATATCGGAACTCGGTATCGGAATCCCGATACCAGATTCAGAAGATCGCCGACCTCATGGCCGACCCCACACAGGGGTCGGGTCGGGTTTCATGAAACCCGACTTTGCCAAAAGTCGGCGACTTCTGAAAATGGTCGACCCGTTTCGCTCAACCCTAGTGACGGGCACAAGGGGGCATTCTCTGCATCTGGAGGAGAGAAGGTTTTTCCACCAACATAGAAGAGGATTCTTTACTGTTAGGGCAGTGAGAATCTGGAATTCATTGCCTGAGGAGGTGGTGACGGCAAACTCAGTCGAGGGGTTCAAGAGAGGCCTGGATGTCTTCCTGGAGCGTAATAATATTGTATCTTACAGTTATTAGGTTCTTTAGAAGGACGTAGATCTGGGGATTTATTATGATGGAATATAGGCTGAACTGGATGGACAAATGTCTTTTTTCAGCCTTGCTAACTATGTTACTATGTTACTCGTCCCGACAATTGAAAATTTAGAAAATGAATGATCAGTCCCAACAGAAAAAGAAGCAGATTTCTCTGATAAGATATATTTTAAAATTATGTATTATTTTCATGTGCAATATATATATATATATATATATATATATATATATATATATATATATATATATATATATATACATATATATATATATATATATAAACATATAGGTAATACTACTCACTCAGCTGGTCACAGAATTAGACACAGGAACGGATCTTCAGCTGGTTTATTTAAACACAGCATAAACCAGTGCATAAAATTATGGCCTTTCTGGCAAAAACGGGAAACAAAAGCAAACATACAGCCAAGTCCATCTGCCTGGGGGGATCTGCTGCTCATTGTTCAGTCTAGTTTCACATAAGCACTTTTCTTGAACTCTTGCCCCCAGACACACAGACAGAAAAAAAATTTAATGTCCGGACATTTAACCATCTGAACCACACCCTGGAGGCGGAGATATGGAGAGTAGTCATCCCACCCATCTCTTACAACTACTCACAAAAAACCCAACCCTGTCATGGCCGATTAAACTCTCAGCACATAACATGAGTGGATAGAAACCTCTGGTGACACCTATAAGAACAAAAGGAATGGCTGCACAAAAACATAGGTAAATCAGCAGTGTTGGCTTGACTTATAATAGGGCATGGTATGCATGAGATACTAAAGTTTTTTTTTACATGACAATTTTTGTAGATGCAGTTTAGCGATATTAACGACACATTTGCAATACTTAGTCAATATTGTCCTGAAAAGTGTACATTAGAGTCTAGCCTGGTGATCAAACGTTATTACTGAGAGAAGCTGCAGCCAACTATGCATTTTCTTTGCAGCATCCACTGCAGGAGAACTGGTAGTATTACATTCTATTAATGAAATCAATGTCTGACCAAGTAATTAATGGATGGTCAACATCTGCTAGAGTGAAATATGACGCTCATTAGCATCTCTTGCTCTAGCTATTGTTGGGGTCTGACTCCCAGCCATTCCTCTGCCATGTTTTAGCGGTAGTGAAACAGCGCCATACATTGTGTAGTGGTCACAAAGGGTACTACAATATTTCCTCCTTTCACGTTTATGGGAGAGAGATTGTAGCAATATTTATTTAGTAGTCCGCAATATAACATACGGAGCTGTACAACTGCCGATGCGGTGATCTGTGGTGGTGTTGAGAGTTGGACCCCCACCAATCTGAGAGATGAATGGAACATTGTAATCAATCTTTAATTATATCTTTCCCTGGAATAAAACTTTTCAGAATGTGGATATCATTGTGTAATAAAACATCCTATGTACAGAACTAACTTCTTGTTAAAGATATAATAGAAAAAGAGCAATAGTGAGATTTCTTAAGTGAGGGTCACTCATTCGGTTTCTGAGCATTTCTCCCTTTTTCTAGGTTATGACAATAATAAAAATTAATACTAATAAATAATGGCGCCATACTACATGAACCGGGGCAGCAGACTTCAGTGGTAAGCGGCACTTATGTGCTTTTATATACGGGTGTTATTTATAATGGATTCAAATTAATCCTTACATTATTCTCTGTACATTCCGTGCAGCAATATGCATTTCTCCTTATCTCAGATGATCATTTTTTTCTCCTAATCAGTTCTTTACTACAGGAAATCTCTACAGGAGCACCTACAGTTCAACAGTATTCACGGTAATTAATTGTGCGGATCAGAGTACTTCTTAGACAAGACTATATTAGCATAATAAAGTGCTTTACTAACATTTTGGCTTGTAGCCTTAAAGGGGAAGTAGCGTCAGTAGGAATTTCATGAAAACTCGAGTCAAAACATTATAAATAATAATAATGTGAATCTCTGTTGAACTCATCAAATGAAATAAAAGAACCTTACCACCTTAACGACCAGGGGTATTTCCATTTTTGCATATCTGTTTTTTGCTCCCCTTCTTCCCAGAGTCATAACTTTTTTTTATTTCTCTGCCAATATGGCCATGTGAGGGCTTGTTTTTTGCGGAAAGAGTTGTACTTTTGAATTACATGATTGGTTTTGCCAAGTATTCTACTGGAAGACATTCTACAATTTTTTTTGTTTTTATTTACCCTGCTCACTAAATGCTAAAACTGACCTACCATTTTGTTCATACCAAACATGCATATTTACTTTTTTATTTAAGTGGTAACAAAAAATACAAAATTTGTAAAAAAAAAAAAAAAAGTGTTTTTTGAGACCCGTACTATCTCTATTTTTTGGGATCTGGGGCTCGATGAGGGCTTATTATTATTATTATTATTATTATTATTATTATTATTATTATTATTTATTTATATAGCACCATTGATTCCATGGTGATGTACATGAGAATGGGTTACATACAAATTACAGACATCACTTACAGTAAGCAAACTAACAATTACAGACTGATACAGAGGGGTGACGACCCTACCCTTGCAGGCTTACATTCTACATGATGGTGGGGAAGGAGACAGTAGGTTGAGGGTTGCAGCAGCTCCGGTGTTGGTGAGGCGGTAGCTTCAGTAGTGATGAGGAGGCAGCGGGGTCAGTGCAGGCTGTAGGCTTTCCTGAAGAGGTGTTTTTTCAGGCTCCTTCTGAAGGATCCGAATGTGGTTGATAGTCGGACGTGTTGGGGCAGAGAGTTCCAGAGGATGGGGGATATTCGTGAGAAGTCTTGGAGGCGATTGGGTGAGGAGCGAATAAGTGTGGAGGAGAGAAGGAGGTCTTGGGAGGACCGGAGATTACGTGAGGGAAGATATCAGGGGGTTAGTTCAGAGATATATGGAGGAGACAGGTTGTGGATGGCTTTGTAGGTCAGTATTAGTAATTTGAACTGGATACGCTGAGGGAATGGGGGCAAGTGAAGAGATTTGCAGAGGGGGGAAGCAGAGGAGTAGTGAGGAGAGAGGTGAATTAGTCGGGCAGCAGAGTTAAGGATGGACTGGAGAGGTGCAAGGGCGTTAGCAGGGAGGCCACAGAAAAGGATGTTGCAGTAGTCAAGGCGGGAGATGATGAGGGCATGCAATAAGCATTTTAGTAGATTGATGGTTGAGGAAAGGATGGATTATTGTGCACCAAGCTGATGTTTTTATTGACACCATTTTGGGGTAGATACAATGTATTGATCGCCCGTTATTGGATTTTAAAGCAATGTTGTTACTCCGTTTACTGATCAGATTAATTATTTTCATATATTGATAGATTTGGCAATTTGGAATGCAGTGATAACAAACGTGTATTTTTTTATTTTTGTTTATGTTTTTTTTAATGGGGCGAGTGGAGGTTGATTCAATCTTTTATATTTTTTGAATTTTTTTTTAAATTTTTTTTTTTAAAACTTTTTACTGGCTTCAATAGTCTTCATGGGAGACTAGAAGCTGCGATCATCCGATCGCCTGTGCCACACAGAGCGGGGTTGCAGAAATGTTCACCTACTATGAGCGCTGACTGCAGGGCAATACTCATAGCAATCCAGCTATGACAACAAGAGCCTGCTGCAGACCCCGGGTTGACATGCCAACCCACAGATGTCCAGCGGTCATGTGACACGTGTGCTGATGGGCATGATTTGTGATGAGCTTCCGGTGCATGCAAGTTAAATGACACTGTCAGAGATTGACAGCAGCATTTAACATGTTAACAGTGTGGGTGGTTTGTGAGTCCACCCGCCGCTGTTAAGGGCACATAACAGCTCATCCGACTGCACGTCATTGGGTGTAAAGTGGTTAATATTCATTATGACGCAACCTACAATAGGTCATACAAATCTGATTGATGTGGTCAGACATAACTAAACACTGTGTGGATGGGAAACTGTACAGTTCCATGCACTGAGTAGAGGCCGTTCTTGGATACTACAGCACAGATCACATTTCAATAGGATCAGACCTGCAGTTCCTGATATGGCCACTTTGCAGTATAGTAAACTTCTGACTGCCATGGAGGCTGGTCAGTATGGCTCATTGGGTGTTAGACCCCCATAATAATATATGAATTACTTATCTTTAGGCTAGGGTAACAGAAGAGTTTCTCTAATCAGTCCGATTATGCTAATCACATTCTGATCTGAGTGTGATCATATTGTGATCCGATTCTTTCGGATGACAATAAGATGGGGAAACAAACTTTCCTCCATCTTCTCCATTGTGTTAGTTCATTAAAATTGGACCATATTTAGATTTCATCTGCGTGCAGTTCAATGGTTTTCAAGGACTCACTGACTTACATGACCGAGTGCGATCCAATAAGTGGATCTAGCTGAGGCATGCTGCCATATTATTCCTCAGACCGAGGAAAAGAATTGGACATAGGCACAGCCCCATAAAATAACATAGGTCTCAGTGCAATCCTATGTCGGGTTGCTCTCTGATGGATAACAGTCTTCTGCACAAGCTCGAAGGCTAGGACGTCATTATATCCAAGGCCATCACATCAACTTGACAGTGAGGTCAATAATAGCTATACCAGAGATGTTGTTATAGTAGGTTCAAAGCCATAGATTCCAAAACCATCTCGGTCACAAAAAAAGCTACTTATGTTATAGATGTCACACGCAGGTGGGGGGCCTTGGATTGATGGCCAGGACTTCAAAGTAACAATTGAGTCTTTCTTTAAAGAGGACTATTCAACACATTTTTCATAGTGAGCTGGACACACAACGTAATAGTGGCTGCAGGGAGGAATAATATATCTATAATATAACGCTGGGAGCGTCACTCTGTCCGAAGCCTCTATAGACTGCGCAAGCGCAAGCGCCGGCGCAGTCTGGACCGCACAGAGCGACGCTCCCAGGAGATCGCGGTATGCGTAAGCGCTGAACGCACACCGCGATCTCCACCGGACAAGCAGGGACGAGCCAGGAGGCGGAGGGTGAGTATACTTACCTGACCCGTTCCACCGACGCGCTTCCGGGCCGTGACTGTCCCCCTGCTCCCGGAATCGGCGCCTGCGCAGTCCGCGCTTTCCGGCGCCATTTTCTTGAAGACACATTGCAGTGTCTTCAAGAAAATGGCGCCGGAAAGCGCGGACTGCGCAGGCGCCGACTCCGGGAGCAGGACCAAGAAAATGGCCGCACCCAGCACAGCCGCCGCGCCCAGCACAGCCACGCACAGCCGCCCACAGCAACGCACAGCCGCCGCACCCAGCACAGCCGACCATAGCCACCCACAGCCACGCACAGGCGCCCACAGCCACGCACAGCCGCCGCACCCAGCACAGCTGCCCACAGCCACGCACAGCCACCCATAGCCACGCACAGCCGCCGCACCTAGCACAGCCGACCACAGCCACGCACAGCCGCCGCACCCAGCACAGCCACCCACAGCCACGCACAGCCGCCGCACCCAGCACAGCCGACCACAGCCGCCGCACCCAGCACAGCCGCCCACAGCCACGCACAGCCGCCCACAGCCACGCACAGCCGCACCCAGCACAGCCGACCACAGCCACGCACAGCCGCCACACCCAGCACAGCCGCCCACAGCCACCCATAGCCACGCACAGCCGCCGCACCCAGCACAGCCGACCACAGCCGCCGCACCCAGCACAGCCGCCCACAGCCACGCACAGCCCACAGCCACGCACAGCCGCCGCACCCAGCACAGCCACCCACAGCCGCCGCACCCAGCACAGCCGCCGCACCCAGCACATCCGCCGCACCCAGCACAGCCATGCACAGCCGCCACAGCCACGCACAGCCGCCTACAGCCACGCACAGCCTCCCACAGCCACGCACAGCCGCCCACAGCCACGGACAGCCGCCGCACCCAGCACAGCCGCCGCACCCAGCACAGCCGCCCACAGCCACGCACAGCCGCCGCACCCAGCACAGCCACGCACAGCCGCCCACAGCCGCCGCACCCAGCACAGCCGCCCACAGCCACGCACAACCGCTGCACCCAGCACAGCCACCCACATCCGCCGCACCCAGCACATCCGCCGCACCCAGCACAGCCGCCGCACCCAGCACAGCCACGCACAGCCGCCACAGCCATGCACAGCCTCCGCACCCAGCACAGCCACGCACAGCCGCCTACAGCCACGGACAGCCGCCGCACCCAGCACAGCCACCGCACCCAGCACAGCCGCCGCACCCAGCACAGCCGCCCACAGCCACGCACAGCCGCCGCACCCAGCACAGCCTCCCACAGCCACGCGCAGCCGCTGCACCCAGCACAGCCGCTGCACCCAGCACAGCCACCGCACCCAGCACAGCCGTCCACAGCTGCCGCACCCAGCACAGCCGCCCGCACCCAGCACAGCCACGTCACATACAGCCGCCCGCACTCAGCACAGCCACATACAGCCGCCCGCACTCAGCACAGCCACATGCAGCCGCCCGCACTTAGCACAGCCGCCCGCACTGATGGGGGCGCAGGATGGAGCAGCACGTGATAGGATGGGGGCGCAGGATGGGAGCACATGACAGGATGGGGATGAGGATGGAGCAGCACATGACACGGTGGAGCAGCACATGACAGGATGGGGGCGCAGGATGGAGCAGCACATGACACGGTGGAGCAGCACATGACAGGATGGGGATGCAGGATGGAGCAGCACATGACACGGTGGAGCAGCACATGACAGGATGGGGGCGCAGGATGGAGCAGCACATGACACGGTGGAGCAGCACATGACAGGATGGGGGCGCAGGATGGAGCAGCACATGACACGGTGGAGCAGCACATGACAGGATGGGGGCGCAGGATGGAGCAGCATATGACAGGATAGGAGCAGCACATACCAGGATGGAGACCATATTCCAATATAAATGCTCGCCACCCGGGCGTAGAACGGGTTCAATAGCTAGTATATATATATATATATATGTATATATATATATATATATATATATATATATATATATAGTATATATATATTTTGTGGTAGCTCAACTCACGTGGCAGTATATGAAGGTAGAAAATAGGAACACCATTAAGCGCAGTGACACATATCTCCCCTCTGCCCAAAGCCGTGGGTTTTGGCACCTTCACTCACTAAGCAGGGGAGTCTGGGCAGTGCATCTGCGCTTGAAATACCTTAGAAGACGTCCGCAGCTTCTGATTGGTCACGTAGCGGTCGCTTGACCGCTACGCGACCAATCACAAAGCAGTGACGTCTTCTAAGGTATTTCAAGCGCTTTAAAGAACTTAGGTGACGTCACTGCTTTGTGATTGGTCGCGTAGCGGTCACGCGACTGCTACGGACCAATCATAGCGCCGTGACGTCATCTAAGGCCCTTCAAGCGCGCATTTTTAGGTACAACGGCTCCCGGTTACGGCGGTAAAGTCCAGGCTGTGTCGGAGAGGTGAGTATATCCCTATTTTTTATTTTAATTCTTTCTTTTACACATTGATATTAATCCCGATACCGATTCCCGATACCACAAAAGTATCGGATCTCGGTATCGGAATTCCGATACCCGCAAGTATCGGCCGATACCCGATACTTGCGGTATCGGAATGCTCAACACTACTAAGCACTCCTTCTTGAAGATGACATAGTTTCTCTCACATGAAGAGAGCTTCCAGCTCAGACACAGGATGGGATGCTTTTCACCATTCACTTCCTGAAACAGCACAACTCCCAAGCCAACTTCTGATGCATCTGTCTGGACCACAATCTCCTTGTTAAAGTCTGGTGCGACCAGAACCGGATGTTTACACAGAGCCTGCTTCAGCTCCTGGAAAGCCATCTCAGTCTCAGCAGACAATAAAATCAATGACAATCTTGTGCCTTGAAGGAGGTCCATCAACGGTGTGGCAATCATGGCGAACCATGGGATAAACCGCCGGTAGTAACCTACAATTCCAAGAAATGCCCTCATTTGCTTCGTGGAAAGCGGTTGTGGCCATTTCTGGATTGCCTCAATCTTGTTCATCTGGGTCTTGATTTCACCCCTCCCAATGACAAAGCCTATGTACTTGGCCTTCTCCTTGACTATGGCACATCTTTTTGGGTTTATGGTGAACCCCGCATCCTCAAAGCATCCAGGACTGCCTGTACCTCTGATGGATGACTGCCCCAGTCAGGGCTGAAGACCACAATGTCATCTAGGTAGGATGCTGTATACTTCTTATGGGGAGATAGGAACCGATCCATAGCTCTCTGGAAGGTTTCTGGTGCCTCCTGCAGTCCGAAGGGCATTCTGGTGCATTGGAAACACCCATCAAGCATTGAGAAGGCTGTCTTCTCCTTGGTACTGTGGAACATGGGGATCTGCCAGTAGCCCTTTGTCAGGTCGAGGATGGTGATGTTCCTCGTGGTTCCAAGTCGTTCAATGAGTTCATCCACATGGAGCATCGGATATGCATCACATTTGGAGACCTTATTCAGCTTGCGGTAATCATTGAAAAATCGCCACTCGCCGTCCGGCTTCAGCACGAGGACGAAGGGACTCGACCATCCACTTTTCGACTCCTCAATCACCCTAAGGTGTAACATTCTCTTCACCTCATTTGATATTACCTCCTGACGTGCTTCAGGAATTCTTTAGGGCCTGAGGTTCACCCATACGTGTGGATCTGTCAACAAGTCATGGTCGACCACCTGCATATGCCCTTGCAACTCCGAGAACAGAACAGTCAATGTGCAGAAGCATATTAAGGTCATGGAGTGACCTAGCCAGTCTCCAGATCTTAATCCCATAGAAAACTTATGGAGGGAGTTAAAGCTCCGAGTTGCCAAGCGACAGCCTCAAAATCTTAATGATTTAGAGATGATCTGCAAAGAGGAGTGGAGCAAAATTCCTCCTGACATGTGTGCAAACCTCATCATCAACTACAAGAAATGTCTGACTGCTGTGCTTGCCAACAAGGGTTTTGCCATTAAGTATTAAGTCTTGTTGCTAGAGGGATCAAATACTTATTTCTCACTGCAAAACGCAAATAAATGTATATCATTTATGCAATGTTATTTTCTGGATTTTATTGTTGACATTCTATCTCTCAATGTTAAAAATAACCTACCCTTAAAACTATAGACTGTTCATGTGTTTGTCAGTCGGCAAACTTACAGAATTAGGAAGGGATCATATACTTATGTCCCTAATTGTGCATATATATATATATATATATATATATATATATATATATATATATATATATATATGAGAAGGGGTTACATCAAAATACAAATATCACAGTTAACAAACTAACAATGACAGACTGGTACAGGGGGAGATGACCCTGCCCTTGCGGGCTTACATTCTACAAGATTGTGGGGAAGGAGATAGTAGGTCGGGGGTTGCAGTAGCTCCAATGGTGTTGAGGTGGTCATGTGGTCATTGCAGGTTGTAATCTTCTTTGAAGAGATGGGTTTTCAGGTTCCATTTGAAGGATCCAAATGTGGTGGATAACTGGACGTGTTGGGGCACAGAATTCCAGATGATGAGGGATATTAGGGAGAAATCTTCGACGTGATACATATGAGATATTGGCAATCACTGTAATTGGCATTTAAAAAGTTAGTTAAGTCCAAGTGAGTGATATTAAATACTTTTCACATTGTTATCATACTTTAATTGTGTCTTTTCTTGGAATAAAACTTTTTAGAATGTGGCTATCATTGGGTATTAAACAGTCTACGTACAGAACTAATTTCTTGTTACATTGGTCTGATAAAAAGCTAAAAAAAACCTATATATACAATAGTTTGACAATTAATTCCTTCACCCAACCACTCACCATGAGTGCAGAAAAAGTTTTGGTATTATCATTCATATTGTCTGAAAAAAGGTCAAGAAAGCAAAAATTCTGCAGGGGTATGTTAACTTTTGAGCAGAACTGTATATATCCTATATTTGAGCCATAGAGCATAAGACAATAAATGAACATCTAAGTTCTGTTTTTATTTTGTATTGAACTAAAAACTTTTTTTTTTTCATTGTTCACCTTTGAAGAGAGCTTTTTTAGGTGTTCACTGATAAAGAGCTAATAAAAAAGAGCAATAGTGAAATTTTCCCTGCATGAGTTGCTATCTGATAACATCCAAACATTTGGTGAAATTTCCTCTTTGACTTAAGTCTTAATTCAACATATCCACAATTGAGTATCAGAAAATGACCAGCTATTCAAAACAGTATTTTGATATTCTGTCACAACTCACAAGATATTTGAGCTATACGCATTTATATTGAGCTATACGCATGTGACTTTGAGTTGTACTGTTGAGCATTTTCTACCATGTTGCAGCTATATATTGTACTAGATGGTAGCCTGATTCTAACACATCGGGTATTCTAGAATATGTATGTAGTTTATTTATGAAGATTTTAGAATAATACATTGAATACACAGGATTCGGCCGGCTGCGACCAATTAGCGAAGCGTGGTTCAAATCCCGCGCCAATTCGCGACCGGACTGCGCCTGATGCTGATTGTTCACAGCCGGCCATGTAGTATATAACAGCCCACATAGTAAATAGCACAGCCACGTAGTATATTGCACAGCCACGTAGTATATTGCACAGCCACGTAGTATATAGCACAGCCACATAGTATATAGAACAGCCACGTAGTATATTGCACAGCCACGTAGTATATTGCACAGCCACGTAGTATATAGCACAGCCACATAGTATATAGAACAGCCACGTAGTATATAGCACAGCCCACAGAGTATATAGCA
The DNA here is from genome assembly GCF_051348905.1 of Ranitomeya variabilis. Lineage (NCBI taxonomy): Eukaryota > Metazoa > Chordata > Amphibia > Anura > Dendrobatidae > Ranitomeya > Ranitomeya variabilis. The sequence goes on from NC_135237.1 coordinate 553,669,794, forward strand.
CAGCCACGTAGTATATAACACAGCCCACGGAGTATATAGCACAGCCATGTAGTATATAGCACAGCCCACAGAGTGTATAACAGCCCACATAGCATATAGCACAGACACGTAGTTTATAACAGCCCACGTAGCATATAAGACTGCTCACGTAGTATATAACAGCCCACGCACGCAGTATATAACACAGCCCACGTAGTGTATAACACAGCCCACGTAGTGTATAACACAGGCCACATAGTGTATAACACAGGCCACGTAGTGTAAAACACAGCCCATGTGGTATATTGCACAGCCCACGTAGTATATAGCACAGGCCACGCAGTACATTGCACAGTCCATGTAGTACATTGCACAGTCCATGTAGTACATTGCACAGCCCACGTAGTATATTGCACAGCCCACGTAATATATAGCACAGCCCACGTAGTATATTGCACTGCCCATGTAGTATATTGCACAGCCCATGCAGTACATTGCACAGCCCACATAGTACATTGCACAGCCCACATATTATATTGCACAGCCCACATATTATATTGCACAGCCCATGTAGTATATTGAACATACCGCCGGACTGTGCACATCGCTGATTGGTCGTGGCCGTTTTGCCGCGACCAATCAGCGACTTAGATTTCCATGACAGACAAAAGCCGCGACCAATGAATATCCGTGACAGACAGACAGACAGAAAGACAGACAGACAGACAGAAAGACGGAAGAGACCCTTAGACAATTATATAGTAGATATGAACTGAGGTATTTCTGATGGTATGGAGGGTATATTAGAGATCTCAGGGTCTCAGAGCAGAAGTGTCACCATTTGTAAAACCATTTGTTTATAGACACAGCTTTGTTGGTTTCTGCAATTTCCAAAATCTTCATTGGAGAGAGTGATTTGCAATCGCAGCAACCTTTCTACAGAGTTCAATGAGTAAATGCAGAAGCTGGCTACCATACTGAACCAATAACATGAGGATCACAGTTCCTCACCCTATAGGTCGATACTATTCTGTCTATATTCCAGACATGACTATGACGAGAGGAACCCTTTAAACAAAAAAAATGAATTTAGATATGACATTGCCTCTTATCTGAAATAATAATGTTTTTCAATTAATATAGTTCTATGAGGTCTTTTTGTGCCCTCTTTAGCCCTCCTTAGGCTCCAGCTGCCTCTTCTGCACATTCCTATTGTCACGGGTTTACTGATTAGAAACATTTCACCTTCATATTAAATGGTGCAGGTTTCTTTTAGCAGTGCAGGGGTTAATCTGCTCAGTTGAGGGCTCCTGGAAACTTTCCTGCATTAAGGTTCTCAGCTGTGCACTGTTAACCACTCCCATCTCCTATATAATCTGTACCCTGGCTAGTACTCATTGTCAGAGTTAGCTTTTGCTGCAATGCAGAGGTTGCTGGTTGCTGTTGGAGAAGGAGTTTGGTGGAATTATCTAGCTTTTTAAAATGTGATAATTTCCTTTCTGCTCTTATTTTGGTTTAACCCCATCATCTACTCCCCGGTGTTTACCTCTGTTGTTTATTTGTGTTTGATTGGTATTTTCCTTTATCCCTGTTCATATTACCATGTTAGTCTGATTGGTGTATTAAGGTACACTACTACTCCCCTCTTACATGGGTAGAGGAAGGGTACAGGCTGAAAGCAGATTCAGGAGCTAAGGCAAGGTACATGGCCCTGGCATCTTTACCATCAGAAGTAATCCAGGGAACAGGGGAGCTAGATCGCCCTTGATGTTATGGACAGAGAAGGAGCCCCTGATCTTGGGACACCTGACAACAGAGTCATGACACCTATCATCCTGTTTCCAAATTGGCCACCAGTAAAACATTGAAAACACAGTGGTCAGTCGAAAATAAACTTATTTTTCCTACCCCAACTTACAGTAAAATCGGTGGAGGTGTAAATTAGACTTACCCATGGACTCCACATGCCACTCCAGTGGTCATATTGAAATCAAGAAGAAAGGAATGTCAATATAGGAATAAATGGCTTTGGAAGGCAAAAGTATAGTTACTTTTTAGTCCCAAAGTAAAGAGTCATTTTAAAGGGAACCTGTCACCCCGTTTTTTCCGTATGAGATAAAAATACTGTTAAATAGGGCCTGAGCTGTGCATTACAATAGTGTATTTTGTGGACCCCGATACCCCACGTATGCTGCCGAAATAAGTTACCAAAGTAGCCTTTTTCGCCTGTCAATCAGGCTGGTTTGGTCAAAAGGGCGTGGTGTCTTCCCCCAGATCTTGCTTAGTTTTCCGTTGGTGGCGTAGTGGTGTGCGCATGCCCAAGGTCCCAAATTCACGTCACAGGGGAGTGAAAAGATGGCGATGTGCTGTGAAATAGCACCACTCTTGTCTATAGGCTGTGTCTGGTGTTGCCACATTCAAGTTCATTCAATTGCAATAGCCTACACATCTATATATATATATATATATATATATATATATATGAATAGTGTTATTTGTAAAATAAATGGCAGACTCCCGTTTTTAAAATCGTTCTATTATTTTAAAGGGCTAACCCCCAGCATATGACCACACTCAGACCTGGCTGACCCCCACCATTAGGGTTAGGGTTAGGCTAGGGTTAGGGTTTGGGATAGGGTTAGGGTTGGGGCTAGAGCTCGGCCTCCTTAGTGATTGCATGCAGCGTTTCCATTCCATATAAGCCAGAGCAGAGAGGTAGAAAACTATTTCCTCCAACCCATTTCGAATGTGACCACTACAGCCTATCATTGACTGTTAATTGGCTGCAGTGGTCATCTTATGCCCACCTCTCCTTTAGAACACTGTTCCGGTAGAAGGGAAGAACAGAGTCTGATAGATTATTTGGTAGGTGTGTTTTTCATTTATTTTTGGACCACTATGGGTACATTTTATTAAAATAATTGAAAACGTCGGATAAGCTATTGAAATATAAAGGATAATGCATTTCCCCATTTTATTTTATTTTTTTATAATTTTTTAACCAGCCGACTCTTACGCAGAATCCCTGTGCTATTACAATACCGACTGTCGCTGCCAAAGAAACTTTGATCAGTTTTAATACTTTTTTCTAGTGAACCATGAAATGTGTCGGTGTTCTCATACAATGAGCGTATTATGTTAATTTCCATTTCTGCTAACATAACGCGGAATCTAATCTTTAAATGGTGTTGTTGTTCTCCCCGCGAACTGTAATTTGTATGTCATTCCAAAAACACATGCCGTTTCTATTGACTATAGTTAATTAAATTTCTAATCTGAAATAGGTCTTTGTTCTTAGATTAGAAAAAAACACGTTTATTATATTTCACAAAATATCAATTTTCACAGTGACTAAGTTTGAAACTATGAGTCAGGAGAGGAGATTTAAAAGCAGAACCGCAGGGTTCTTCTAGAGTTACAAGGTACAATGTACATGACGGATATCTGAGATGAAAAGGAATTCATCTAAGAATTTTGTTCTTTATTACATACATTTGTCATGGGATTTTTGCTTGGAGAGTGAAAAAAATCTATGGGCCCGTTCTCTCTCCTTACATAATATGTAGCTCTGTATGTAAGAAGGGAGAATTGTGTGACCCTCATTTGCACCCCATGCACAACCCTTGAATCATTTACTGTACCTTTAAGAAATTTACTGAGTGACTACTTAGATGTGTTTGATTTTACTGTGCATATATGTTGTATTGTAATATACAGTTTTGGATGATCAATTGAACAGTGGCTTTGTAGATGTTCAGTGCTTGGGCCATTTTTTAATAACCTAACCCTGTTTTACTTTTCTCCACAACTTTATCTTTGACCTGTCTGGTGTGCGCCTTGAATTTTTATGATGCTGTTTGATTTCTAATGTCCTCAAACCTCTGAGGTTTTCACAGAACAGCTGTAGTTATACTAGGAAGAAATTACACATAGGTGGACTCAATTTACTAATTAAGTGACGTCTAGAGGGAATTGTTCACTTATGATTTTATTTAGGAGTATCAGGCTACATGGTCTGAATAGAGATGCAAGTCACTATTTTCAGATTAATATTTCTAAAAAAATAAAAATATCATGTATCATTTAATTAACAATTCACAAACACTGTTATGATACTGGAGTAGCACTGCTGGAAACCAATGGCCAAAGAAGCAGGAGCAGGAACAGCAAGTGGAAATAGATGTTCTTGGAGATAGTAAATGGTTGTAGGAAACACACTGGAGAAAAATGAGAGCTGCCTGGGTAAGAAAGTTCAGGAGCTGGAGACTGGAACTACACTAAAAGCTAGACACAATACTCAAGCAATCAGTGAGGGATCCATGTGACTCTAAGTAGGCCCAAACAGGAAACAAGATGATTCAGAATCTACCATCTTAGTAAAGGGCAATTGCAGAACACAACAGCTGCCTCCAGTGGTAAGGAGTGACATTGCAGCACAATTATTAAGGTGAACAATATGAGCCACTAGTGGTCAAACTGTAAAAGGACAACAGTAATCTTGACAAATACTTGCTACTTTGTGCTGGTATATGACATAAAATAATAAAATAGATTTAAGTTTGTGGGTGTAATATTATAAATGTATAAAAGTTCACTGGATATGAATATTTTTTTCAAGGCATTTTTGCTGGTCCGATGGAGAACGAGTTGTGCTGCCTGGTAGTGTCATTGCATTCATTATACTGTGGTTGGAGAAGGGAATGAAAGTTATTCTTTATCACAGTTCCAGAGGAGGGGCAATTGGTTAGCTAAGTCCAGGAGGGACCTAATACTCCTTTGGGATGTAGCTTGGTCATGCTAATTTGCTTAGTCAGTAGGCTATCAAGTAGGGCCAGTGATAAGCCTATATAGATTGAAGGTTTCGATTAACTTAATGAGGTACTAGACTTGAATCTGGAGGTTCTTTGGAAAAGATAGACTAGGACTTGGTTACCGATGAAGAGCAAACTTGTTCTAGTTTAATGAGGGAGGAAAGGCTAGACATTGAGGCAATGGATGTTCTGGACCAAAGTCGAAAGTCTTGATGGGTAAGGCCTGTGTGAAACTTGGATTGGTCACCTCTCTAAGAGTCAGAGAACCGTGGAGCAGGAATCAGTGCTTTGCCTAGTGGGATGCATAGAATGCATCACAGAATAATCAGAAGCCTAATAAAGTAACCACCAGTGGCCTAAACGAGGCTTCCTTTGTAAGGGGTGTGTCTGCAGCTGTATTATGTGGGATACTGTTTAAAAAAGTTTTACTGAAAGGGTAACGTCAACCCAAGTTAATAGCGGTGAAAATCGTCAAGGAACTTTGAGAAATAGTAGGTCATGGAACCATTTTTGGTTTAGGATAATGGGCTAAAATTATGGTTGAGCTTTGGTTTGATTCTGTAGAAGATGTTAGGAGGGCTAGTAGACTGGATGCCACGTAGGATTGAAGTGTGGCATGTTAATGTAGTCCTGAACTATACTGGCCTGAGATAAGAAGATAGTGGGAGAGGTGGCACAGTGTGAGTCCTTGAGAGTCAGTGCCAAAGAGAAAAGGTCAATCAATGTATCAGTGCACTCTCCATGAGAGAAACAGAGACCTAGGCAAGAAAATTACACAAAATAGCCTGTGTTTTATCAATTTAGTTTTTTTACAGCAATATATTAGTTTTTTTTCCTTACGAGTGACAAAACTATTGCACATATTTTTCCACTTATAGTGATAGCAACCTTTATATTTTGATGCCATTGTCATTTTTTGAATTTATCTTGTCTGTGAATGTTTTCTTTTTATCTTTCACGTAGTTTGAAGGTCTTTAGAATTTATTACATTGGTGTCTTTTCATTTAGCGGAGATAACTGTATGACATGTCAGGAGCATGGGTTCATCACTGTGCTGTGCTGCTTTCTCTTCCTACAAGCAATAAGTGATTTATGCCCCTTCTCACTGACACATGAGTATATGATCTCCCTCCCTAAGCCTTCATGGGTCTGATGTAATCCATCCCATCTATCTGCTGATTACAGTGCGCTCAATACTCCCTATCTACAGCCTGAGCCATCTTTCCTCTCTGAACACTTGGATGCTTTATCCCCTTTCCACATATTGAATTGCCATACACAACCTCCTCATGGTCCTGTTATACCTAAAAGATGGTAGAAGTGGAGCAGAGAGAGACAACAAAGCAAGGAGCTGTGTCTATTTTGTTACAGTCATATGAAAAAGTTTGGGCACCCCTATTAATCTTAAGCTTAATGTTTAATAAAAATAGTTTTTTTTTGCAACAGCTATTTCAGTTTCATATATCTAATAACTGTTGGACACAGTAATGTTTCTGCCTTGAAATGAGGTTTATGGTATTAACAGAAAATGTGCAATCTGCATTCAAACACAATTTGACAGGTGCATAAGTATGGGCACCCTTATCATTTTCTTGTTTTAAATACTCCTACCTACTTTTTACTGACTTACTAAAGCACTTTTTTTGGTTTTGTAACCTCACTGAGCTTTGAACTTCATAGCCAGGAGTATGCAATCATGAGAAAAGCTACTTAAAGTGGCCACTTGCAAGTTGTTCTCCTCTTTGAATCTCCTCCGAAGAGTGGCATCATGGGCTCCTCAAAACAACTGTCAAATGATCTGAAAACAAAGATTATTCAACATAGTTGTTCAGGGGAATGATACAAAAAGCTGTCTCAGAGATTTAACCTGTCAATTTCCACTGTGAGGAACATAGTAAGGAAATGGAAGAACACAGGTACAGTTCTTGTTAAGGCCAGAAGTGGCAGGCCAAGAAAAACATCAGAAAGGCAGAGAAAAAGAATGGTGAGATCAGTCAAGGACAATCCTCATACCACCTCCAGAGAGCTGCAGCATCAACTTGCTGCAGATGGTGTCACTGTGCATCGGTCAACTATGCAACGCACTTTGCACAAGGAGAAGCTGTATGGGAGAGTGGTGTGAAAGAAGCCATTTCTGCAAGCACGCCACAAACAGAGTCGGCTGAGATATGCAAAAGCACATTTGGAGAAGCCAATTTCTTTTTGGAAGAAGGTCCTGTGGACTGATGAAACCAAGATTGAGTTGTTTGGTAATACAAAAAGGCTTTATGCATGGCGGCAAAGAAACACAGTGCGTTGTATAGTTGACCGATGCACAGTGACACCATCTGCAGCAAGTTGATGCTGCAGCTCTCTGGAGGTGGTCTGAAGATTGTCCTTGACTGATCTCACCATTCTTCTTCTCTGACTTTCTGATGTTTTTCTTGGCCTGCCACTTCTGGCCTTAACAAAAACTGTACCTGTGTTCTTCCATTTCCTTACTATGTTCCTCACAGTGGAAATTGACAGGTTAAACCACTGAGACAGCTTTTTTTTATCCTTCCCCTGAACAACTATGGTGAATAATCTTTGTTTTCAGATCATTTGACAGATATTTTGAGGAGCCCATGATGCCACTCTTCAGAGGAGATTCAAACAGGAGAACAACTTGCCAGTGGCCACTTTAAGTAGCTTTTCTCATGATTGCATACACCTGGCTATGAAGTGTAAAGCTCAATGAGGTTACAAAACCAAAAAAAGTGCTTTAGTAAGTCAGTAAAAAGTAGGTAGGAGTATTTAAAACATGAAAATGATAAGGGTGCCCATACTTATGCACCTGTCAAATTTTGTTTGAATGCAGATTGCACATTTTCTGTTAGTACAATAAACCTCATTTCAAGGCAGAAACATTACTGTGTCCAACAGTTATTAGATATATGAAACTGAAATAGCTGTTGCAAAAAAAACCATTTTTATAAAACATTAAGCTTAAGATTAATAGGGGTGCCCAAACTTTTTCATATGACTGTATGTGTCAGAAGCAACAGGACAAGTAACTATAAGTGAAGAAGTTCTCAGACTCTACAGCAGTAAATTGATAGGAACGTCTAATAAAAAAATATGTAGAAAGTTGCTATTTTGTGCATTTAGGAAGCAAATAAACAATCATGAGAAAAAAAATCAGCACCAAAATAAATAAAATAAAATATTAATAATAATACAATTATAATAACACAATTATTAACCAAATAAATAAAATAAACCTAGACTTCAATTATATAAAATGGATTTGCCTTAATGTATGACTTGTATATTTTGATTTCCTTCATTTTCTTTGTAAATTATTTTACTCTCTGCTTTTTTCACATAGCAAACTGGTAAAGCCTCAAAACTGATCGGTTTCTCCGCTTCTTTCCTTGGACACAGAATAACCACAAAGTGCGTAGCTCAAGAATTTTATGCTTCCTATAATCTTAGCAAGCACAGTTCTAAATACCGGTATTACGTTCTGAGAGGTTTTTATCTATTGCTGTATTTCAGTTGCACCTTTTATCTGCTCCGGTCCCTTGTGTGCGATGGCACATTTACCACTGCAAATGTCTGTTTAAATATCTCTCCGACAATGTATACATCACGTGAGGGCACAATGGAATCGACTTTACTGTTCCTATTCATTTGCTTTTCCATTTATTAGAGTAATATAGTCATTGGCAATGAAAAAAATACCTCATTTTGATTTTCTTTAACACTTTTCACCTATCTTGTCCTACTTATTGCTTTGCATTTTTCCTAAAATCATAAGTACCTTGAAAGAAAAGATCACTATTGTTCCATTTGTATAAGGTCTCATATGAGTTCTTCTTTTTGACTATTCGATAGGTAGGCGATGATGCCATTTTAGCATCTTGAAGACAAGATTATACTGGCCCACCAGATCTAAAGAGAATCCTCCAGTGCTCCTTGGCACCGGTACTTTTATGAACCTAAAAGTCCAGCAGAAGGCAACCCTATGTAGGGGTGTCCTTAAAGTCAGTCACTCAGCACTAGGCTATCTTTTTATGACCTGTTTTCCAAATTTTCTAGGAAAGTTATTGACACAATCTGGGAGGCATATAATCTTTTGGTTGGGTTCCTACTAGTGATGAGCGAGTATGCTCCTTACTCGAGTTTCTCCGGGCATGCTTGGGTGGTCTCCTAGTATTTTGGTATGCTCGGAGATTTAGTTTATGTCGAAACATATTTAGTATCGCCGCGTCCGTAATGACCCGACCTATAAAACTGTCCCACTAGTTAACCCCTTCAGTGAACACCGTAAAAAAAGAGGCAAAAAACAACGCTTTATTATCATACCGCCGAACAAAAAGTGGAATAGCACGCAATCTGCTATTACTCGATGCTTGGGTTTTCCCAAGCACGCTCGGGTGGTCGCCGAGTATTTGTTAGTGTTCGGAGATTTCATTTTCATTGTGGCAGCTGAATGATTTACAGCTACTAAACAGCTTGCTTACATGGGGGATTCCCTAGCAACCAGGCAACCCCCACATGTTTTCAGCCTGGCTAGTAGCTGTAAATCATTCAGCTGCCGCGATGAAAACTAAATCTCCGAACACTAACAAATGCTCGGAGACCACCCGAGCGTGCTTGGGAAAACCCGAGCAACCAGTACACTTGCTCATCACTATCAGTGAAGACTTAACCAGCGATTAAGGACATACCTCTGCAACGCGTTGCGACTTTTAACTCTAGTATGATCTATTTTTACTGATTTATAATAAAGAAGATGCATTGTAACACGGCGTGCGTCCTACTGCTGGATCTTATCTGATCTTTTCCTACACCAGTGACTGGGCCAAAGAAAACTACTTAACCTGGGCAAGACTATGTGGCATCACAGGTGAGGACCAAGTGACTATACAGTACATATTATGTAAATTTGTATATGATGCTAGGGAGGTCTAGTGAGACCTCATAGCTTATCAATGTGAATTTGACATGAACTGAATAAATTTCATGCAAATTGAATTTCACGGACAATTTGAGTAAACTGGAGAATTTATATTTTAGCAGATTTTCTCATCACTGATATCATTACAGAAATATGTAGACAAAAGTCTATGCAGCAAATCTAAAATCTAATTATATATCATTGTATTTTTTCCAAATTCTTGTCGTCTTTTTTAGAAGAGCGTACTTCTGGAGACACGTTAAGGAAAGCAAACAGCCTGGACCAAGAACTAACAGTTGGTAGGAAAAGAAAACATCCTTAATTAGTCTTTGTCCACATATACTTGAGAATCTGAACTCCGTAAAAACTATAACTGCGACAGATGGTATATTTCAATGTAATAAACATTAAACATTCCGCAGCATATGTCTGGGTTCTCTTCTGAGTCTTTTCCTTTTTTTTTCTTTTTCTTTTTTTCTTTATTTCACCCAGAAGTGTGAATTAAAGAGCAATGTCTCAGCAGTTTACAATTCTCAAATGAACAAGCTTGGATACAAAAACAAGAATTATTGTTGTTGCTAGATGGCAAACTGTCTTGATTGTCTCTTACTGTTTATTGGTATTTTTATTATCATCATTATTATTATTTATAATAATAATAATAAATATGGCCGAATCTAGCACAAGTCACATTCAGAAGATTATCTGAAGATTGATATATAAATTTGATTCACATTGAATTTTTTCGCTTCTAGAGAAAAGCGAATCGATCCCCTGCAAAACAACTTCAGGTCAAATTTCCTGAAATTCTCTCGTCCTCCTGATGACAGTTTTTTATTTGATTTATGAGGATCACCAAAAAAAAAGCATTCCCAGCACCATTTTACACAGTGGTGAAGATAGCATCAGCTAGAGAGTGAGTTGTGCTTGATTTTCAATAATGCCTTGCATGTATCACATCACTTGATCTAGCACAGGTAATAAGGGAGGACTATCACAGCCAGTATAATAGTTGAGGGCAGAGCAAGCAGTGGTTATTTTTGTATTTTAGAGTATTTTAGAGCCTAGGGATAAAGGTCAGTGAGCCCATTTTCGCTCACGTAAGCATATAACTCGGGCATATGCAATCCAATAAAAAAAAGAGATTGCACTTGGTCCAATGTTATTCAATGAGGCAGTGAAGATGTGTGGGGGGGGGGTTACTCAGCTGTATTCGGAGGGAGAAAAAGCTGCACCATGGTGCGATTTCACTCCAAAATCGGATGACAAGTGAGTATAAAATCGTCCCACTTTTCTTGATGAAAATCAGACTGATTTGTTTATACACTCCTGTGACCCCCTTTACACATTGTGATGAAAAGCCAAATCTGATTGTGGTATACTACTGCAGTACTGAAGCACATAAAAAATGGGAGTGTTAATCTCAATCTGTGAATAATAATTCATTAATCTATGATATATCACAGTATGAAAACTTAATAACAGCATTTCTTTTAATCCTTACACATTGCAAGAAAGGAGGGCAGTTCGATTCCCCTCTGTCCTAATTTTGTACTAAGTAAAAACTAAAATCAAATCTTGTGAGTCACAAATAGCATGCTTCCTAGTTTGTGTGTGTGGAATAACAAACCTATTGCAGATACCAAAAAGGATAACTTTTTTCACTCCTAGTTGAGAAGCTATAGTTTCTTCAATTTCAAAATAGAACACCTGTTTTTGCTCCTTAGGTAAAGGGATAATTTTTGAACATCTTGTCAATAGCTATCACTTCCTTGTTTAGCTGAGAGAAAAGTTTTTCATATTCCCCAAACAGGGATCACGTTTAGACCACCTTTGGTAAAAAAGTCACAACTTATTTGGTTGGCACCATCTGCCCCCAAAAGGGATAATTTTTGGACCATTCTTACAATTTAAATAGCCTAAAAAGTTTCATAGTGCTGTGTGTGTTGGGAACTTGCGAAATAGGCTAGTTATCACCAGTTACCATCTGTTTTCCCCAAGGCAGATAGGTTGAGGTCACTTGTACATTAATACATTAATAAGGCTGTAGGCTGTGTTTGCATTAATGAGCTCAACAGTGGTTCAATGCAGTCCTAGTAGACCTCATAATATTGAGAGTTATAAAAAATTCAGAAAAGTTGGTAAATTAAAATTTTAAAAAAATCTGCTGATCTCTATTCAATACAAATCACATGAGCCTCGATTGTTATAAAAATAAAATGTTATACAAATATATTATGTTCTGATGTCTCAGGACCAAAAAGCATTATAAACAGATCATCTTGGAAGAGGTAAAAAAACATTAAAAAATAATGCTCACCTAGTCCCTCACCTGTCACTGACACTGCACCTCCCAGACTGTCCTTCTCTGGCTTTCTAGGCCCCTGCTCTTCTTCATTGTTCACTACCACAGTGGACAATGACTAGGTTTTGACACATTCTAATGTCATGAACTTTACCCTGTGGTCTCGTAGGGTGGTAAACGTTATAACATCTTGACATCAAAATGTATGTCACAGTCATATTGCTAAATGCCAAAGTGACCACATAAGGTGATGTACAATCTGATTTCATGGTGGCAGATCATGCATTAAGGGTTAGCCAGTGACAAATCAAGAAAACAGACAAGGGGTACAGAAAGTCAGCGTTGGACAGGCAGAAAACTGCAGGCACAGATGAGGAGCTAGGTCAAAATGATTTTTTTAATTGTTTTGTTTTTACTCCCATCCCACATGAACCCAGCAAAATATCAGTCTATTGCATTTTGCTGGACTTGCACAAATCAAACCCCCAAAAATTAGAATTTGCTTGAATCTACTTTTGGGAAAATCTAAATTGGCTCATACTTACTGGGCAATAGAGATGACTGAGCACTATAATGCAAGGATCCTCATTACTCAAACCGGGCAATTTTTAATGCTCGGATGCTCGTTTAGAGTAACAAGTATACTGAGAGTCAATAGGAAATCCAAGCATTTGTCCAGCAGATCCTACAAGTAGGTCTGTGGGGAAGTTAAAATGTTAAAACGGATGGAAAAAGTGCTGAATTGAAGTAGAACAGGGTGGGGAAGACCCCCGGAAGCATCTCTGACAGCCAGATGGCTGCTGACAACAATGGTGTCTCACTTTTATTCCAATTTAAGGACTAACAATAAAACATTAAAAATCAGCGAGAAATTAGAGTGAAGAAATAATTTTCCTGTATAATGTCTTGTATGTAAGGCAACATTAAATTAGGTTTTTTTTTTAAAAAATATAATTTAAGCAAACCATTTTTTTAATTAAAAACCTGGAAATGTCAGTGTAATTTATTAAAGAAAGCAAGAAGTGTAAAAAATGATGGACTCAAAGAGACTCAGATTCACCCTTTATTAGACATTAAGCAGGGGCCTCATACACATTCGGTTCAAATGTAGTGGTGATCCTAGACTCATAAAGGCTATGCACTAAGTGCAAATCCTGCCAAAAATTACAAGCAGTGTCATCCATGCACCCTTGGAGGAACCAACTGTAATGCCTCATTCAAATATTATGAAAAAAGTGTAGTTGGTGTTACTCCTACACTCATAAAAACTCTGCCAATGGTGCCAATAATTACAAGCAGGGTCACCTATACACCAAATATAATGCCTCATAAAAAATTAGGAAAGTGTATGTTAGGGCTGGTGGAACGCACCGAGTAAATATAGAGATGTTATTTGGTGCGTTCGCAGCCAGGGGTCCACCGTGCAGGAAAAGATCCTGCTGCTGGCAAATGGCGGCACTATATGGCGGTAGAAGCGATCTCTGTTGCTTCACAGAGTCGCTATAAAGAAAGGACTGTGTCCTGTTAAACTCCACAGGAATACACAGTAACTGCTGAGCAGATAGCAGCTTGTGGTCACGCAGTCAAGGAGGCAAACATACAATTTCCTCACCGGAGGAGCCGGTATTCTAGGTGGCTAATTTCAGCCACGGCCCTGAAACCATACACACAATCTCCTCACCGGAGGTGCCGGTATTCTAAGTGGCTTATTTCAGCAGGGTCCCTGAATCCACACAAGCGTGACCACATTGGCGCAAAACTCATAACATGCATTGATACTAGCGTATGGCCGTGCAGCCATGCGAACCTTATATAGCTGCAGCAAGTACAAGACCTTCCTAGAAGGACCAATGAGAGGCTGCCACAGAGCCTGAGCACCTTTAGGACCTTCCTGGAGAACCAATGGGCTTTGCTGAACTGAAATATCCTGCATGTCTATTGCTCCATTCCCTGACAGCAAGCAGCTTGAATGGTAAACATATCATTCATTCTCTGAACTGAAATATCCTGCATGTCTATTGCTCCATTCCCTGACAGCAAGCAGCTTGAATGGTATCTGAGTCATTCTATCTTCGGCATTGAATCCTGCATATATCTATATTTGTTATTCATCTTACTATGCAATTGTTTGTGTTTATAGATATTTAACTCACTTCTGCTTGTCCTTATGCAGAAAGATCACATAACTGTTTCAAATGGGTTTATGATCCATGTAGACCTGGACATTTGTTTATCTGATCACTACATTTATTGTGTCCTGCTGTCTCAACTGAGTTTGATTGATTGGTAATGAGAGGGGGAGAAAACACACACAAAAAAGTGAGATCTAAGAGCTAGCCTTCTATAAATGTAGACATAGCTTGGGGATGCATTCGTGCAGGGGTGCATTTGTGCACTATTATTCGTGTACTTTTATTCCAAGTACTTTTTTCTAAGTATTCAGCATGTTATAACATGGCAGTTAGACAGGGCAGGAGACAGGTAAGACAATCTAAATCTACTCCCTATTCACTTGAAACAGAACAAATACTCACCATATGTATTTGTATAATCTATATCCTGGCTGCTGCATTCACTCACAGTCACCACCTTTGCATAAACTCTTTACACTCCATCCATATCGGCCCCTCTGTCCTTGCCTTTCCTATGTATAGCACTCATGCTCTGTTCACATTGCTTAACAGTGCAGATCCATTCAGTCCCACCATCCAACACAAGAGACGCTCTCACAAATCACTTAACCATCTGCTCACTCTTTCTATTCTCCTTCTCCTAGTCGCTGGAGACATCTCTCCCAACCCCGTCCCCCCATGTCATAGCCAGTCAAACCTCCCAATTGCTACACCCAGAAACCCCGCTAACCTTATTAATATTCCATGCATGCCTTCTGTCTCTTTCAATTGTGCCCTTTGGAATTCTCGCTCTGTGTGTAATAAACTCTCCTTCATTCATGACTTCTTCCTTTCTAATTTTCTTAATCTCCTGGCTCTTACTGAAACCTGGATCCAGCAGTCAGACACCACCGCTGCTGCTGCTCTTTCATATGGTGGACTACACTTTTCTCATACTCCAAGATCAGACAACAGAGCAGGTGGAGGCGTTGGTCTGCTCCTTTCACCCAAATGTACCTTCCAAGTTATCCCCCAAGTACCCTCACTTGTATTCCCTTCCTTTGAGGTCCATGCTGTCAGACTCTATGTCCCCTTCTCCATGCGAGTGGCGGTGGTGTATCGTCCTCCCGGCCCCTCTCATCAGTTCCTGGATCACTTTGCCACCTGGCTTCCACACTTTCTCTCCTGTGACACCCCCACCCTTATCATGGGTGATTTCAACATCCCCATTGCTTCTCCCCTCTCCCCATCTGCTTCTCACCTTTTATCTCTAACCTCCTCTTTCGGCCTCTTGCAGCATACTAACTCTCCAATGCATGAAGATGGAAACTCCCTTGACTTGGTCTTCTCCCGGCTTTGCTCAGTGGATGATTTCACAAACTCCCCTCCCCCTCTCTCTGACCACAACCTTCTTTCATTCTCTATCAAGAACTGCCATCCCGCTCAGGTCACCCCCACTTTCCACACTTATAGAAACATACAGGCCATTAACACCCAGAAACTTATGAAGAACTTGCAGTCCTCATTGGCCCCAATCTTCTCCATCTCATGTCCTGATTCTGCTCTGAAGCATTACAATGAAACCCTGCAAATTGCCCTGGATGAAGCTGCACCTCCTATACATAGAACAACTCGGCACAGACAGCGACAACCGTGGCACACGCTGCAAACATGTTTCCTGCAGCGGTGTTCCAGGTGCGCCGAACATCTGTGGAGAAAATCTAATCTACCCGAAGATTTCATCCATTATAAGTTCATGCTAAAAACATACAACTCTGCCCTTCACCTCTCCAAACAAACCTATTTCAACACCCTCATCACCTCACTGTCAAATAACCCTAAACGTCTCTTTGACACTTTCCAGTCCCTACTCAACCCAAGAGAGCAGGCCCCAACCACACATCTCCATGCTGACGATCTGGCCAATTACTTCAAAGAAAAAATTGACCATATTCGACAGGAAATCATCTCCCAATCCCTTCATACCATGCACTGTCCTCCCTCCCCCACTGCATCTAGTTCACTCTCTGACTTTGAACCAGTTACAGAAGAAGTAAGCAGGCTCCTTGCATCTTCTCGCCCGACCACTTGCACCAGTGACCCCATTCCGTCACGTCTCCTCCAGTCCCTTTCCCTGGCTGTCACCTCTCACCTAACAAAAATATTCAACCTTTCCCTCACTTCCGGTATTTTTCCCTCCTCATTTCAGCATGACATCATACATCCATTACTTAAAAAACCATCCCTCAACCAAAACTGTGCCGCTAATTATAGACCTGTCTCTAATCTTCCCTTCATCTCTAAACTCCCCGAGCGCCTGGTCCACTCCCGTCCAACCCACTATCTCTCAGATAACTCTCTTCTTGACCCTCTTCAATCTGGCTTCCGCTCTTTACACTCTACTGAAACTGCCCTCACTAAAGTCTCTAATGACCTATTAACAGCTAAATCTAATGGTCACTACTCCATGCTAATTCTATTGGATCTCTCTGCAGCATTCGATACTGTGGATCATCAGCTCCTCCTCACTATGCTCCACTCCATTGGCCTCAATGACACCGTTCTCTCCTGGTTCTCCTCCTATCTCTCTGATCGCTCCTTCACTGTATGTTTGCTGGTTCCTCTTCCTCTCACTTTCCCCTTACTGTTGGGGTTCCTCAAGGATCAGTCATAGGCCCCCTCCTCTTCTCTTTGTATACTGCCCCTATTGGAGAAACAATCAGTAGATTTGGTTTCCAGTACCATCTCTATGCTGACGACACCCAATTATACACTTCTCCTGTTATCACGCCGGCCTTTTTAGAAAACACCAGTGATTGTCTTACCGCTGTCTCTAACATCATGTCCTCCCTCTATCTGAAACTGAACCTGTCAAAAACTGAACTCCTCGTGTTCTCTCCCTCTACTAACCTACCTTTGCCTGACATTGCCATCTCCGTGTGTGGTTCCACCATTACTCCCAAGCAACATGCCCGCTGCCTTGGGGTCATCCTTGATTCCGAGCTTTCATTCACCCCCCACATCCGATCACTGGCTCACTCTTCTTATCTGCATCTCAAAAACATTTCTAGAATTCGCCCTTTTCTTACTTTCGACTCTGCAAAAACTCTTACTGTCTCACTTATTCATTCTCGTCTGGACTATTGTAACTCTCTACTAATCGGCCTCCCTCTTACCAAACTCTCCCCGCTCCAATCTGTCCTGAATGCGGCAGCCAGGATCATATTCCACACCAACCGTTACACCGATGCCTCTACCTTGTGCCTGTCATTACACTGGCTACCCATCCACTCCAGAATCCAGTACAAAACTACTACCCTCATCCACAAAGCACTCCATGGCTCAGCACCACCCTACATCTCCTCTCTGGTCTCAGTCTACCACCCTACCCATGCCCTCCACTCCGCTAATGACCTCAGGTTAGCATCCTCAATAATCAGAACCTCCCACTCCCATCTCCAAAACTTTACATTTGCTGCGCCGATTCCTTGGAATGCACTACATAGGTTAATACGATTAATCCCCAATCCCCACAGTTTTAAGCGTGCCCTAAAAACTCATTTGTTCAGACTGGCCTACCACCTCAACGCATTAACCTAACTATCCCTGTGTGGCCTATTAAAAAAACCATAATCAGGTTCCTCGCATCATGTTCTCATACACTTCATGCAGTTAATAGCACTCTGTGTCTGTACTGCTACATACTTAGGCAGTTAACTGGTTCATGCAGCTTTACATGAACACCCAAGCCTAACACTATGGCTGGTCCAAATAACTAAAGCAATTGTTACCATCCACCTCTCGTGTCTCCCCTTTTCCTCATAGGTTGTAAGCTTGCGAGCATGGCCCTCATTCCTCCTGGTATCTGTTTTGAACTGTGATTTCTGTTATGCTGTAATGTCTATTGTCTGTACAAGTCCCCTCTATATGTTGTAAAGCGCTGCGGAATATGTTGGCGCTATATAAATAAAAATTATTATTATTATTATTATTATCCAAGCATGTGACCCTCGATCTCCAATGAGAGATCTTACCCTGGGCATGCTCAGAAGGAGAAAAGCAAGACTTAGTCCCAAAAGCGTCTGCTCACCGCTGCCCAGCACTGACTTCAATGGAAGAAGCTGGAAAAGCAGCAGTAACCCTTTGCACAGAGTCAGACTGAGCGAGACGCTGGGACCGATGTCTCCACTGAGCAGGCTCCACTGCGGCAGGAGAAGAATGAGAGACCGCAGCAGAGATGGCCTGAGATTCCCCCTGTGCAGAGGCGGGAACTCGACCCCTAACAGTGTATTTGTGGTACTTCTAAAGGCTTTGCATTTTGTTCAAAGCCAGAAAAAAATGTATAAGTAAGATCATTGAGTTATCTGTTGATCCTAGAAGGCAAAAACTGGTGGGCCGAATACAAAAATTGAACATTAAAAACACTTTGTGCTGCTATCATCTAGTGATGTGGAAAAGTTGGGTCTAATCTAAGTGTTGTTCCTTGTCATCAGAGTGAGCCTGTCAGTATTTCATTTTGACAGCCGAAAACGCATGTCTCTTATGTCTCCCCCCGGTGGCACTAAAAACCCACTCAGACAAGATGCTAGCAGCAGGGCAGTACAACACCTCCAAGGCATAAAGGTACAACTCATGTTAGGTGACCCGCTTTGATATCCAATAGCTGACGGACTCAAAGAACTTATGGTGTATACTGGTTTTATCAGCCAAGTATTGCTTGACCATCTTTAAAAACTTTTGCCTCAGTGTTAAAAGTATCCGGTCATCAGGGCTTGGATGCTGGGAGTAATTAAATTGGCCACATTGGAAAAACTTGTTGATTTGCTGCGCTCCAGCCTTTCAGCAAGCTTTGCTTGATCTGCCGATATTGAAAAGTAGTAAGGACTTTTGTGATAAATTCATGTTCGGAATCCATGTATGGATAGTAGGTGTCCGGTATGGACCCTGAACTTTAGCATTCGGGTTCATCCATCACTAGTGTTGAGCATTCCGATACCGCAAGTATCGGGTATCGGCCGATACTTGCGGGTATCGGAATTCCGATACCGAGATCCGATACTTTTGTGGTATCGGGTATCGGTATCGAAACAACATTAATGTAAAAATGTGTAAAAGAGAGAATTAAAATAAAAAATATTGCTATACTCACCTCTCCGACGCAGCCTGCACCTTACCGAGGGAAGCGGCAGCGTTCTTTGTTTAAAATTCGCGCTTTTCTTTCCTTACGTGAAGTCCCGGCTTGTGATTGGTCGCATGCCGCCCATGTGGCGGCGACGCAACCAATCACAGCAAGCCGTGACGTAATTTCAGGTCATTCAGTATTTTAAAATTACGCTCCGGCTTTGTGATTGGTTGCGTCGCAGTCACATGGGCGACGCAACCAATCACAGCAAGCCGTGACGTAATTTCAGGTCCTTAAGGATTTTAAAATTACGTCCCGGCTTTGTGATTGGTTGCGTCGCAGTCACATGGGCGCCGCAACCAATCACAAGCCGTGACGTCACGGGAGGCTGGACACGCGCGCATTTTAAAATGGGCGCGTGTCCAGCCTCCCGTGACGTCCCGGCTTGTGATTGGTTGCGGCGCGGTCAACCAATCACAAGCCGGGAGGCTGGACACGCGCGCATTTTAAAACGCATTTTAAAATGCGCGCGTGTCCAGCCTCCCGGCTTGTGATTGGTTGACCGCGCCGCAACCAATCACAAGCCGGGACGTCACGGGAGGCTGGACACGCGCCAATTTTAAAATGCGCGCGTGTCCAGCCTCCCGTGACATCACGGCTTGTGATTGGTTGCGGCGCCCATGTGACTGCGACGCAACCAATCACAAAGCCGGGACGTAATTTTAAAATCCTTAAGGACCTGAAATTACGTCACGGCTTGCTGTGATTGGTTGCGTCGCCCATGTGACTGCGACGCAACCAATCACAAAGCCGGAGCGTAATTTTAAAATACTGAATGACCTGAAATTACATCACGGCTTGCTGTGATTGGTTGCGTCGCCGCCACATGGGCGGCATGCGACCAATCACAAGCCGGGACTTCACGTAAGGAAAGAAAAGCGCGAATTTTAAACAAAGAACGCTGCCGCTTCCCTCGGTAAGGTGCAGGCTGCGTCGGAGAGGTGAGTATAGCAATATTTTTTATTTTAATTCTTTCTTTTACACATTAATATGGATCCCAGGGCCTGAAGGAGAGTTTCCTCTCCTTCAGACCCTGAGAACCATCAGGAATACCGTCCGATACTTGAGTCCCATTGACTTGTATTGGTATCGGGTATCGGTATCGGATTGGATCCGATACTTTGCCGGTATCGGCCGATACTTTCCGATACCGATACTTTCAAGTATCGGACGGTATCGCTCAACACTATCCATCACTAATCCTGACAAATGCATCTGCAGTCACCAAAATGTCATGGGAATTTTACCAGGAAAATAAATAATTATGAGATTAAGAGGGTTGTTTAACAAAAGACAATCCTTTCAAAATGTTACTCCTCGGTTAATCAACTGATTGCCCCAAATGCCAAGCCAGTCTCCCCTGGCAAAAAAAAGTGATTTTGCCAGCAGAATCAGCAGTCAGCTAGGCATTTTTCCTGCAATGATAAATGAGTATTTTGGTATTACAAGGAAAACTCAACTTCAATAGGGAGAGAATGGTCAATCCGGATGGGTTTTCTTTTTAGTGCAAGACGGGGATATTGTTATTCTTATCCTTGTGCAAAGGTGCAGAAACTTTAATATAGGAGACAGTGAGGATTCCTGCCTCCAATTTGCTCACCTGATGCTGGTGTTTGTGCCAAGTTACAAGGGGTCCTTCGGTAATTGAGCAGCAGTGATCTCAATACTGGAAAACCCACAAAAATAATAAATTTTGCTAAAATATGATCTGACAAAACCACTTTCATGGTAAATTTGGAGATGGAATCCAGATCTACTGTACATACTACTAGCCCTGCACCCGACTGTACTCTACTGGGATCCTCTGATTTCTGATGTCTCAGTGTACTGACCACCACAGTAATAGATATGAAACTGGGAAGTGATGTGTTAGCTGCTGGGCATAATGGCTAAGCTGCTTGGTGGTGGAAAATGGCTGTCGCCTGCTCTCTGATGCTTCTCTAGTGTGGGAAACGGTGCTCGGCAATTTTTTTGTACTAATCAAACATCAAAGCATTCAAATTGATATGTAACTGCGAAATTTGCTCTGACTCGATCCTCCGCGGATCGATCTTCCGCATCTCTATTGGCGACTAATAACATTGGTGTTGAAAATCATACCTCATTAAAACACAGATAATTATTTAGTCCTTTAAGATAGGGAAAATGAGGGTGCTACATTTATCTTTTAAGTATATATTATATTTGTCCTCAATTCCTAGCAAATAACCCCCAAAGATCTTCATCAGTTGTGAAAGTCGTTTGGTCTAATAAGTTTTTCAAGGATTCAATGTTGAAAAAAAAATTGCATTTTTATTTGTTACATTTACCAATAATCATAACTAACATGTTCATTGTATTGAGCGGGTTGTTATGGATACAGGAATACCAAAGATGTCTGTTATTTACTGTTTTGCATTGCTGCATTACAAAAGTGGGTTTATTGTAAATGTTGCTTTGTTCTATGTTTCTATTTTTTTAGCAATGTTATCTTTACAGAAAAGTACTGTAACTTTTGCTTTTCATCTCATGTATATAATCATGAAGAAAAAAGCTTTGAGATATTTCAAACAAATCTACAAGAAAAGCCAAAAAATAAAAAAAAATGCAAAATGCGCTCACACACCTTTTATATTAAATCAATATACACTTTAGGTGTAGAGATGAGAAAGAGAGAGAATATTTTACTACACAAAAGTTTGGGTCCCATTAACTGATATGAGGTTTGGGTTCTGGTTAAAGTTCGGTAGAGTTCTGGTACCCAAACCGAACTTTTAACTAAAGTTCGGTCTAATCCAATGAACCCGAATTTCAACAGGACCGCTCATATGTGTTCAGGTGCACAAATACGTTACATTGTCAATATACAAACATATACATACACGATGAATCAGCACATTGTGTCTAATGAATACATGAACTCTAATAATGCAATAAACATTAAACACGAATGACACTTGATTAACATTTTTTTTATCATAAAGTGCAAAAGTGCAAAACCTATCCAACCACAAGGTTGGTTGAACTTAATTATGGATGGTCCCTGCCACTTGTTTCTCATTTCTCTATGTGCCATTTCAAACCCATCTGTCCCCAGGTTTTACAATATCAACTGCATACATTCTAAAACTGATCTCTTATACCAAAATATATCTGGTGGATTTTATTGTGAATATTTTTCTCAGAATGATCATATGATACTGAAATAAAAATGAGCATTTTATGATTCCAGCTACTTATAGATTAAAAAAATTGCTAATTTTAATATTATAGAGGAACATTTTCACTAAGGATTAGTGTTGAGCATTCCGATACTGCAAATATCGGGTATTGGCCGATATTCGCTGTATCGGAATTCCGATACCGAGTTCCGATATTTTTGTGATATCGGAAATCGGAATCGGAAGTTCCTATAAGTTTCCAGGCGTGTGCGGTGCGTATGGTTCCCAGGGTCTGGAGGAGAGGAGACTCTCCTTCAGGCCCTGGGATCCATATTCATGTAAAAAATAAAGAATAAAAATAAAAAATATGCATATACTCACCCCTCCGACAGACCCTGGACCTCAGCGGTGCAACCGGCAGCCTCCGTTCCTAAGAATGCAGTGAGTGTAGGACCTGCGATGACGTCGCGGCTTGTGATTGGTCGTGTGAGTGGTCACATGAGCGGTCACGTGACCAATCACAAGCCGCGACGTCATCGAAGGTCCTTCACTCTGCATTCTTAGGAATGGAGGCAGACGCTTGCAGCGGTGACAGCCAGGGCTCGTCCGAGGGTGAGTATATCCATATTTTTTATTTGTATTCTTTATTTTTTACATGAATATGGATCCCAGGGCCTGAAGGAGAGTTTCCTCTCCTTCAGACCCTGGGAACCATCCAGGATCACTTCCGATATTTGTGTCCCATTGACTTGTATTGGTATCGGGTATCGGTATCAGCGATATCCGATATTTTTTGGATATCGGCCGATCCAATCTGATACGGATACTTTCAAATATCTGAAGGTATCGCTCAACACTACTAAGGATTATACAGCTTTTATTAAATGGATTTTCAATGTTAGTACATCAGCCCGTTGCTGCGATAAAACTTCTGTCAAAAAACAAAGTGCCTGGATATGATTATATTCTAATAGAGCTAATAAAGTCTTCTGAAGCATCAGTTGATTTCATCATACACCTATGACAACAGATATGGACAACTAGTAAATGGACCAGGGGCTGGACAAGATTACTGTTTATTCCTATCCCGAGGAAGAGAGATGCCATGGTGTTATGATCCGGTGACCCTGGAGCCGCATGAGACTATCTCTGGAGTAGGTGGTACCTGTACTGACCGCAATCTTAATACTGACACCGCAACTAGAAGTAGCCGTGGGATGTACCTAACCAGGCCTAGACACCTCGACACAGCCGGAGGACTAAATACCCCTAAAGATGGAAATGGGAAATCATATCTTGCCTCAGAGCAGAGCCCCAAAGGATAGGCAGCCCCCCACAAATATTGACTGTGAGTTTAAGAGGAAATATGTACACAGGCAGAAAAAACAGAGTTTAGCAAAAGAGGCCCTTCTAGCTAGATAGAAAGGATAGGACAGAGTTCTAAGCGGTCAGTATTAAAACACTAGAAAATTCCACAGCAGAAAATACTATATAATACATCTAACTAAGACATAGGATGTATATCTGCATCTCCAGAGAAACCAGCATGACAGAAAAATCCAAACAAGTCAAGCTGGACAAAAACACAACAGATTGCACTGCACATAAAAGCACACTGCATGCGTGCTACAGAGAACCAAAAACAAGGCACTTATCTTAGCTGAAATGACAGCAGCGCAGTGGAGCCAGACAGAGATGCAATCCCTCCAAGATACAATGGACAACTGGCAGAGATTGATGGATCCTACAAACCTAAATACCTAATAGAGCTGCAATAAGCAGAAACACCTGCCCTGGCCTATAATCCAGAGACCACTGCACTACCACTAACAACCACCGGAGGGAGCCCAAGAGCAGAATTCACAACACCATGGACTGTAGAAACTATCGGACTATTGCGCTCATACCTCATGGCAGCAAAATACTACTGAAGATCCTACAGCATGACTTTCAGAAAGAATTACCAGAGGAACAGACAGGATTCAGAAAAGAGACAGGATTCAGAAAAGGTAGAGGAACAAGAGATGTAATTGCTAACATTAGATGGGTAAAGGTAAAGGCCAAAGCATACAACAAGAAGATCTATATTTGCTTCATCGACTACAGCAAAGCATTTGATTGTGTTAATCACCATTAACTTTGGAATACCATGAAGAATATCAGTGTGCCGAACCATCTGATCAGCCTCATTAGGAACCTTTACAACAACCATGGAGCAACAGTCCGAATAGAACAGGGCAACACTGCATGGCTCAAAGTAGAGCGAGGCGTCAGCCAAGGCTGCATCCTGTCACCATTTATCTTCAATTTATATGAAGAAGTTATTTTCATGAATGCTGGACTTGTCGAAAAACAAGAAGGAATCAAAATTGCTTGATGAATTATCAACAGTCTTAAATGCGTAGATGATACAACATTGATAGCAACAAGCGTACATGGAATGAAGAACTTGTTATGAATAGTGTTGAGCGATACCGTCCGATACTTGAAAGTATCGGTATCGGAAAGTATCGGCCGATACCGGCAAAGTATCGGATCCAATCCGATACCGATACCCGATACCAATACAAGTCAATGGGACTCAAGTATCGGACGGTATTCCTGATGGTTCCCAGGGTCTGAAGGAGAGGAAACTCTCCTTCAGGCCCTGGGATCCATATAAATGTGTAAAAGAAAGAATTAAAATAAAAAATATCGCTATACTCACCTGTCCGACGCAGCCTGGACCTCAGCGAGGGAACCGGCAGCGTTGTTTGTTTAAAATTCGCGCTTTTACTTGGTTACGTGAAGTCCCGGCTTGTGATTGGTCAGGGCGGCCATGTTGCCGGGACGCGGACCAATCACAGTAAGCCGTGACGAAATTACGTCACGGCTTGCTGTGATTGGTCCGCGTCCCGGCAACATGGCCGCCATTAACCAATCACAAGCCGTGACGTCACGGGAGGCTGGACACGCGCGCTTTTTAAAATGGGCGCGTGTCCAGCCTCCCGTGACGTCCCGGCTTGTGATTGGTTGCGCCGCGATCAACCAATCACAAGCCGGGAGGCTGGACACGCGCGCATTTTAAAATTTTAAAATGGGCGCGTGTCCAGCCTCCCGTGACGTCCCGGCTTGTGATTGGTTGCGCCGCAGTCAACCAATCACAAGCCGGGAGGCTGGACACGCGCGCGTGTTTAAAATTTTAAAATGCGCGCGTGTCCAGCCTCCCGGCTTGTGATTGGTTGATCGCGGCGCAACCAATCACAAGCCGGGACGTCACGGGAGGCTGGACACGCGCCCATTTTAAAATGCGCGCGTGTCCAGCCTCCCGTGACGTCACGGCTTGTGATTGGTTGCGTCTCCCATGTGACTGCGACGCAACCAATCACAAAGCCGGGACGTAATTTTAAAATCCTTATGGACCTGAAATTACGTCACGGCTTGCTGTGATTGGTTGCGTCGCCCATGTGACTGCGACGCAACCAATCACAACGCCGGAACGTAATTTTAAAATCCTGAAGGACCTGAAATTACGTCACGGCTTGCTGTGATTGGTTGCGTCCCGGTCACATGGGCGGCACGCAACCAATCACAAGCCGGGACTCACGTAAAGGAAAGAAAAGCGCGAATTTTAAACAAAGAACGCTGCCGCTTCCCTCGGTAAGGTGCAGGCTGCGTCGGAGAGGTGAGTATAGCAATATTTTTTATTTTAATTCTCTCTTTTACACATTTTTACATTAATGTTGTTTCGATACCGATACCCGATATCACAAAAATATCGGATCTCGGTATCGGAATTCCAATACAGCAAGTATCGGCCGATACCCGATACTTGCAGTATCGGAATGCTCAACACTAGTTATGAAGTGTCAAGATGGAAAGCTCGAACATGGGGCTGCTACTCAACAGAAAGAATAAAAAGATATTGACTACTGCCAGGTACAACCGGGACACATTGGACATGAATGGTGACAAACAGGACGTTGTAAAGGACTCCAACCTACTCAGATCAATGATCACCCAAGATGCAGCGATGATGCTGGAAGTCAGTACGAGAAAGGCTGTGGGGAAACCAACAATGAAGTCACTGAGCAAGGTCTTCAAGTCGAGGAACATTTCTCTGGTGATGAAGACATGGCCCATACATAGTCTGGTCTTTTCTGTAGTAGCATAAGGATTTTAAACCTGGGTGATGAAGAAACAAGACAGAAGAATGATCAAAAGCTTTTGAAATGTGATGCTGGAGTAGGATACTATCAATATCAGGGATGTCAAGAAGAACAGACAAATCAATTTTGAAGCAAATCAAGCTAGACATGTCACTCGAAGCAAGGATCACCAAGCTACAACTTGCCTACTTTGAACACATCATGCAAATAAAGCAATCACTGGAGAAGGACATCATGGCTGGAAGAATAGAAGGAACAAGGCAAAGAGGAAGACCAGAAACTCAATAGCTTGATACTATCAAGATAATGGTGGAGAAGACCCTGGTGGACCTATCTAGGCTTACACAAGATTAATCTTCCTACAGAACATGTATCCATCAAGTCGCCATGGCTCAAGATCGAGTTGAAGGCCATTAATTTTAAAAAATAATAATAATAATAATAACACCAGTCTCATCTTGTCTAAGAGGCCTTTGTAATAAAATCTGCAGTTTCAAGCTAGTAATAAAAGGCACTCTGTCTTCCTTAAAAGTTTGAATCTTTGTTGCTTTGCCATCTAGTTGCCAAGAAACCTCAGATGAAGACTTGCAACTGTAATGGGATGTTTTTACCTTGTCTCTTAAAAATTAATGCACTTTGTATTGTAAAATCTGGTGACTTATCAGCTTTAGGGCTCATTCAGATGTCTGATATTTACGTACGAGTGCTATTTGTGTTTTTCACTGATATCACTTGTGCCTGTGATGGTGTATGGGGCCATTCACAAGTCTGTGATTCCTCATCATTTGCGAGACATGTCAAATTTTTTGATTAAAGGGTTGGATCAAAATCGGCATTGCAAGTCAATATGTCCATGAAAAAATCATACAAAATGCGGATGACTCTTTGGGCTCATTCACTCATTGTGGACCGAGTGTCATTCGTTTTTCTCATACATGGAAAACTGACAAAATAAATATTTCTTCATCTTCACTATTCTGAAAGTCTATAAAAATCAATTTTTATCAAGGACATGTAGCGAAGATTTTGATCCAACCCTGGGATCAAAATCGGATAGTACTCGTATATGAAAACTGAACATCTGAATGAGCACTTAAGTATACAAAACTCTATCGTAGACAGCAGTGCAGTCAGTGGATCACCATTAGTATTTCTGCCTCCCATACATTAGATGATGAGCTTGAGTCCCAGCAGAGTTCTCCTTCTCACCATGTGCTTCTCAGTGGCTGAGGCCAACCCTGCCCAGATCCCCACCCATTGCTACTCCATATTATACTGAACCAACACTTCCAGTAGTCTGGT
This sequence comes from Ranitomeya variabilis, assembly GCF_051348905.1. Taxonomy (NCBI): domain Eukaryota; kingdom Metazoa; phylum Chordata; class Amphibia; order Anura; family Dendrobatidae; genus Ranitomeya; species Ranitomeya variabilis. The sequence goes on from NC_135237.1 coordinate 553,697,696, forward strand.
ATGTTGCTATGCTATATGGATCTCAATAATCTATGCTTGCATGAAATTGGAAAGCACTGACCAACATTTCAATCACTCAATCAATCATTTGACTTTTTTTCTCTAAAAATCATTTCAGATGCTAGCAATGATGTGTAAGCAGTTACTGGGATGCAGGAAGGCAGAGAATGCAGAGAAAGGGTTAACAATAATGTAATTTTATTATAAGAATTGAGAAAACTCCTTGCAGGGAGACAACAGGTAATTAACAAATGGAATTGCAATATAGCAGAACAATCTTGTTATTAAACTTATCGTGTCTTCAATGTTCCTCAATCGCATGCAGTCCGATGAGAGTTATAGTTCCAGCAACGGTCAGCACGGCGTCTTCAGGCGTTTCCTGCCAACACACGAACAAGCTTTTGGAGGCAACGGGCGGTCTCCGGCTTTACCCGATGAGCCCCTAGTCTATTAATCCATAGAACAAAAGAGGGTACCACCGTGTAAGTCTCTAACCGGTGCATGCTCTGCCATACGCCTGTCCACACAGGGGAGTACAGCTCACGATCTGGCACCCGGCACCCATTCCTTGCTGCGAACACCTCACACTGTCTGGCGGTGCACCCGATGCTCTGCACTCTCCCTGTTCCCCAAGGCCCTCACTTAATCCTGAACGGGTCTCAGCTATGCTCTCCCTCCGTGTCTGCAGAGTGCTGTGTACACCTGTTTCTACTCTCTGCTGGCGGCAAACTTCTGAACTTCTGACTCTTCCCAAGATTACAGCTCTCTCCTCCCTCTGCTCCCCACCCCGCTCTCACCAGGTCATCAGTCCTGTCTGGTTCCCAATCTTTCCCCTCCCCGGCAACACTGGACACAGCCCTGACAGTTCCGGACCCGACATCACACAGGTACCCACATCTCGGTCTTCCTCCTTATAGACTGGATGCAGAAAAGGTCCTCTGTGCAAAAATATATGGGCCCTTTGCAGTCCAATAGCTCATCACAATGCACAATTTAACTTGCTTTGGAGGTGGAAATGGCCCCCTTACCTCTTGGGCTCTTGTGGGGCTGCCCCTCAATGCTAGGTCATTTATCATTTAGGTAATGTATTTTTGGATGACTGAAACCAACCAGATCGGGAGGCTGACCTTTCTCGCTTATAGATGTCCATATGCCATAATTGTGCATGTCTTCATGACCTCTTATTTACAAGCCATCATGTTTCCATGTGACACAAGCTGAATATTATTATCTGACTTGCCTTTGTAACTTTTTACTTTCACTTTGGCAAACAAGTTTTGTTAACTTTTCTTATACTGAGGCTAAAACAAGACAAAATACATCTCTATTGGACAAAGTGAAGGACAGTGAGATCTCTGACATTTGACGTGACAAAGAAGACTTATTTCAAGTGTTCACAACCATGGAAGGAATGTAAATGGAGCTTAATCCTGGGGTCAACCATTACTTCATGAATGTAACGTTCAATACTTGGAAAACCCTTGGGTCTTCATTAGGAGCTGAAAAAAGGTAATAAAATAGAGCAAACATATTGAACTCAACCTGTCTGTTCTCATTGTGTTTCCCCATTCCCATTTGTTTTCCTGACATTGTGCAGAATAGCTTTGACAAAACTAAAGGCATTGTCTGAAACTGTTTCCTTTCACAATTTAAGGCATTTAAGTTGATCAAATCCAAGTGTTGTCACCTCCTTTTGTACGAACACATTTGCACATTTTTTTTTCTAATGTGGTTTCAAGAGAAAATAGATCACAATTACTTGACGTAACTTGAGGCTCTAGGGGCCCAATGCAAATCCGTAACAGAAGCCCCCAACTTTCATGTGCTAATTCTAATACCAGTGGAAAATATGTCGAAATTTTGACTATTTTGAGATTGCTCTGCTTTTCTGTCAGAATTTGAAAAGGAATAATTCCAAGTCAATTATATCTTCATCAGTTTCCGAAAGAGCATAGATGATAGAGCTGCACTTCTTTGGAACTTCAGCTATTTGGGTTTTGAAATTGTGAGACCTCCACATCCCCTTATCACTAAGAGACCAGATGCTTGTTTAATGGTTTACACATCTGGAAGAGATTCTTCAAATGAAGATTAAAAACCAGCATTGTCTTACACTTTTTCATGCTTTATACATGCCGAGTACTTTGGGACCTATGTGGCAAATTGGCTTTTGGGTAAACCTTCTAATATCATGGCCCAGATGCAACCACTTCCTCAGAGCCTCCGCAAGGTCAACCCTGGTCCATTGATCCCCATACTTAGTAGAGACAAAATGTAAAATCTGAGTGAAAGGCTGTACTATAAATAAAAATCATGGCGTCCCACGGCAAATAAAATATTCAGCAGAATAGTTGGTGTTATGGCACAGTCACAGAAGGGCATACCTCCAAACTTTTAAAGACTGGAAGAGGGCCTTGTTTTCCAGCATGTACACAGAAATTGTGTCCCTACTGAAGCCCCTTAGATTTCTTGCCCCTCTCCCTCACACACATTGTAATACCCCCACAGTGAATTTAACTCATGATTGATCCCACAGTACCTCAAATGTAATATAATAACCACACAGTGATACCGACAGAGAATGATGCCCCAATACTGCCCCCACAGTTCCCCAACAAAGTATGATGTCTATCATTGGCCCCAACACATTATGATGCCTTCTGAGTGCTTCCATACTGTATTATGCCCCTACAGTGCCCCCCACACTTTATAATGCCCCTACAGTGTCCCCCACACAGTATGATGCACCCAAAGTGCCACACACATAGTATAATATCCTCACATTGCCCTTAAAACAGTTCATGCTCTCACACAGTGTAATGCACCCACACTGCTACTTACACAGTGTGATGTCCCACAGTGCCCCCAGACAGTAGGATGCCTCCACAGAGTTTCAACATAGCATGATGGCCCTATAGTGCTCTCAACACATTATGCTGTCCCTAAATTGCCCCAATACAGTATTATGCCTTCTCGCTATGATGTCCCCATGATTGTCCCACACATATTATGAGACTCAGGCCGGAGTCACACACAATGTATAAATAATCTGTCTGATTTTGTCTGCCGAGAATCGCACAATTGTTCTCCGTATGGTGATCAGTATCTCATCCGTGTGCAATGCCAGGATGCGTTTTTTTCTCAAAAAAGTAGTATCTCATCAATATGGTGAGATTTTCTCAAACACTTGCAAAATGAGCAAATAATGGTTGAGCCTTTCCTGTCACCTGCCCAATGTCTGAGAATTTCTCGCAAGTGACACTGATGGTCCGTGTGCTGTGCCATTTTTTTCTCGCACTTGTAGACTTACATTGGCGTTTCTCAGCTGAGATACGCGGACAATCGCAGCATGCTGCCATTTCACTCGCAAGTGTAATACAGACGAGAAAAAAACGGATGATGGGAGCTGCCCCATAGATTATGCGATTTTTTATCGCTGAACACTCATCTGTATTATGCTGTATTGTGACCCCGGCCTCACAGTCCCCCTCCTACACAATTCCTCTAGAACCCCACCAAAAACACAATATATGCCTCCACAGTCTTCCATCCATTGTATGATGCTATTAGCTTTTCTATTTTTTTTTTCTTGCTGTCAGGTTGACAAAAATAGTATGTACTGCACAGTCAAAACACATTTTCTGAAAATTTCTATATGTAGACTTTTTTTTCTGCATGGTACAAGTTGTATTGTGGTTTTTTTTTTTACATTTTTGAATGCATATTATTTACTAATATTGATACATTTTGGGGGGATAAGTTGGTAATAAAATATTTTGTTTCCCTGCTTTTTTACCATATGAAAAAAAAAACACATTCCGTCCTTATCATTGGAGTAGTACAAATTAAGGGTGTTTTTGTGAATTACTTTATAAAGCAAAATGTAATACATTTTATTGATAAAAGATACCATTTATATATACATATTTTGGGGATATTACTTTTTTATTATGCTTTATTCAACCAGATTATTTTTTTTTCCCATTGAGAGCTTGTGTTAGTTGCCGTCGTACCTCGTAACACATGAGTGAACTGTGATACATCGATGGACCGACAGAGTCGCCATCCTCTGTCAAACACCTTAGATGCTGTGATGACTAGTATTGACCACAGCGTCCAAGATCCAAGATGTTTGACATTGGGGCCTGGATGTCAATCTTTATTGAGCTCCAAGGTTAATTTATCTCTATGTCAATCAAAAACACTTATGGAATAACACACAAACAATATATCAAGTTTACTAATTATTGTTATTTTTCTTTAGTGTATAACAAAGAGAAAAATAACACTTCAACAAATTAAAATCCTATGACTATGATTCTCACATTACCATAAACAATAAAGGCGCTAAAGAAAAATCCATAATTGCAAATAGTTACACCAGTTCCTGGATGCCTGATGCTCTGGAAATAAATTTTCCCGTTGTAGAAATTATACCCATAGGGGACATTAGAGGGAGGGATGATGTATGGTGTTGCTCGCTTCATGAAAACAGGTAAGAGATGCTTATGTATTTTTGAAATCCAGGATGATTTTCAACTTTGTGCCATACAAAGAGCATGTTATATTTTGTTGTGGAATGAAAATGGCAAAGCCTTATGGATTGAGCCCAGTGTATGAAGGGTACAAATTATTTACTGACTTTCACATTTCCGTAGGTGACTTTTCAGAATAAGAAGTCATGTACAGTATGTACATGATGAAAAACAGTTTCCCTCCTCCACAGCTTCAATCTTTCATTTTCAGTTGTCTCTGAGCTCATGGAAGGCTCTTTGTCTAATTTTTAGTTGTCTCTGAACTAGTAGGCTGACACCACACAGAGACCTGAGGGGTTTCTGCTCTGTTGCCTCTAAATATCACATGTTAATTAGCAGCCGCAGCATGGAGGACATTATTCAATGGTACTGAACACTAAGGGTACTGTCACACAGTACCATTTTAATCGCTACGACGGCACGATCCGTGACGTCGCAGCGATCGTATGATTATCGCTCCAGCGTCGTAGACTGCGGTCACACGTTGCAATCACGGCGCTGGAGCGATGCCGAAGTCCCCGGTAACCAGGGTAAACATCGGGTAACTAAGCGCAGGGCCGCGCTTAGTAACCCGATGTTTACCGTGGTTACCAGCGTAAACGTAAAAAAAACAAACAGTACATACTTACATTCCGGTGTCTGTCCCCGGCGTTCTGCTTCTCTCCACTGTGTAAGCGCCATAGCCGGAAAGCAGAGCGGTGACGTCAGACGTCACCGCTGTGCTCGCTTTCCGGCCGGCAGGCGCTCACACTGCAGAGAAGCTGAGACGCCGGAGGACAGACACCGGAATGTAAGTATGTACTGTTTGTTTTTTTTACGTTTACGCTGGTAACCACGGTAAACATCGGGTTACTAAGCGCGGCCCTGCGCTTAGTTACCCGATGTTTACCCTGGTTACAAGCGAACACATCGCTGGATCGCTGTCACACACAACGATCCAGCGATGTCAGCGGGTGATCAAGCGACGAAAGAAAGTTCCATACGATCTGCTACGACGTACGATTCTCAGCAGGATCCCTGATCGCTGCTGCGTGTCAGACACTGCGATATCGTAACGATATCGCTAGAACGTCACGAATCGTACCGTCGTAGCGATCAAAATGGTACTGTGTGACAGTACCCTAAAGCTGCAGACTCTATCTCTAATTTTCAATTGATTCTGAGCTAGTGGGTGAAAACTACAGAGACCTGAGGAGTTCCTGCTCCCCTGCCTCTACATAACACATGTTCAGAAGCAGCCGTAACATTGAGTTCATTATACAATAATATACAACAGTGCTGAGCAGTGAAGATACAGCCTCTGTCTCTATTTTTCAGTTGTCTCTGAGCTAGTGGGTGACGACTACGGAGTACTCAGAGACCTGAGGAGTTGCTGCTCTCTTTCATCTATATAACACATGATCAGAAACAGCCTTAAGATGGAGGACATTATACAACACTATACAACTGTACTGAGCAGTGAATATACAGCCCCTGTCTCTAATTTTCAGTTGTCTCTGAGCTGGTGGGTAAAGACTACAGAGTACTCAGAGACCTGAGGAGTTCCTGCTCTCTTTCATCTATATAACACATGATCAGAAACAACCTTAAGATGGAGGACATTATACAACAATATAAAGCTGTACTGAGCAGTGAAGGTACAAGCTCTATCTCTAATTTTCAGTTGTCTATGAACTAGAGCACACAGAGACTTGAGGTGAGGGGTTCCTGCTCTCCTGCTTCTTTATTACACATGTTTAGTGGTCCTGAGCACTTAAGCTGCAGACTCTATGTCTTATTTTCAGTTGTCTCTGAGGTAGTGGATGGAAACTACAGAGAACACAGAAGCCTGATGGATTCCTGTTCTCCTGCCTTTATATAGCACATGTTCAGAAACAGTTGTAACATGGTGGACACTACACAACAGTACTGAGCAATGAAGATGCGAATCCAGCTCTGTGTCAAAATAAAATACTTACTAGAAACTGTCAGCAACAGTCTTCCTCTTTCTTCCTCTCTTATCCGTTCCATAGACTTTACTACGCATCTGAAATTAGCTCACTCATTGAGCAGTCAGTTCTTCCTCTTTTGACTCAGACTGATTTGAGCAGAATTTAAGAGTGAATGATGAATTTAGGAGGCTGCGGGGAGACAAATTCCTCGTAAATGGGAAAAAAGCAAGTTTCTTCTACACCATATATTACAATATATTATGTTCCAACGTGTAGTATGTTTCATATATTCACCTGTACTACTGACAGCCATTATGACCTTGTTGCGTGGCATCATTCCCCATTGAAATAATTGGCAGGAAATCTTCATGCTCTCATGAATCCATCTTCCATTTCTGCACTGCAACCAGTAAAGGGCAGTCTAGTAATTTAGAACGCTATCATAGATGTGTGACAAGTAGTGCACAAGTTAACCATATTTTCTTATAAAAAGATATACTATAGATATAACTAATAAAACAGTGAAAACATTTCTAACAAAAACAAAGCTTTCATTATTTAAAGCATCAAACAATGTTACCGGGGTTTTCTGCTCTTGAAGTAAATATCTGCAGTCACTCTATGTGACTGCAGATTGGCGAATCCTGACAGTGTGCATTATGCGCATCGTTAGGATTTTCCTTAGTTTCCAGATCGAGCAGGAGTTCATATTACCGCCAATACGTGATTTTTATACTGGTGGCCATGTACCAACTTATTTCTCATCTACTTCGCTCAATATAACATTCAGAAAATCGGATGAGAATCTAGTCATCATGAGACCGCCAGTATGTATATCACACATTTCCAGTCACATGACTTCCTGCTTTATCTGGCAATTGAAGGGAATCCTGAAGAGGTGCATAATGCACTCTGTCTGGATTTAAGTGAATGAAGAAATTTACCTCAAGCCCCCAAAAACCCTTTAGTAAATGGAACGCTGAAATCTATCATCTCAAGGAAAGTGTACTCTTCCTAACCTTCCTACAGCCAGTATATTTCCTTTTCCTGCTGGCATGGCCCTATGAATGTTCAGAAACCACATAAGTCAGCAAACACTTTGCTAGAGTGAAAAAAGTAAATAGTAGACATGAAGGTAGGGTGAGGAGGGGGATGCAGCTGCAGTCAGATTGCAATCTGTCAAAAAGGAAGGGGAAGGAGAGGAAAGCATGTTATAGCCTCCCTAATTTCACCTAAACTACGCGAGAGGGGAAAAGTAGGAAGAGCAAAATGATGACTTATTGACATAAAGAATAAAACACAGCTTTAAAGGGATATTCCCAAAATCATAATGTGGTCTCAGCTTTCTGAGCAAACAGCATTAGTCATGTATGGCAGTATAACCTATTTTTAAAACTGCACTGATTTGCAGACCTCACTGCACTCATGATGACCCCCCAGAGATCTCTCCACTCAACTTTGCCTCTGGATCCATAATACAGGAGGTCTACTGCTGTTTGTCCAGCATGCTGATATGCCCTTAATGACTCTGTGTAATAAAACATCTGACAGCCAGGTTGTAAGCACACCTCAGCTACAATCGTTCCATTTGCCCCTAATGACGCTGTCTAATTTATAAAAAACAGATGCATCTATGACCCTGTCCAATAAAACATTCTCCAGACCTTCATTGTTGCAATAGCCATGTTGTAGCAAAGCTCAGATTTCCTATGCTCAGCTCTGCTATAAATGCAGAGGAGAGCATGGTCATAAATATTGGTCAAATAATGGGTCACAGTAATTACATTCAAAAATATCAATGGTCATTTAATCTATATAAATAAAAATCTCCCGTGTTAAAATCCATCCTTCTCTACCAGTAAGCTCCAGGAGGAAGGGGCCTGCAGCAACGAGAAGAAGCAGGGTGCAATGTAGTTTTAGCAGATAAGAATGAGGCAGCCCATTCAACTATGGGTAGCTAGATGCACAGAGGAGCAGAAGGAGATGAAAAATACAAAAAGGCACAGTAAAGAAACCTAATGTTGGGCTTGTAGTGTATATTAACACCTTCATGACCTTGCAATTTTCCGTTTTTAATCTTTTGTTTTTTGCTCTCCTTCTTCCCAAAGCCTTATCTTTTTTATTTTTTTGCTGGACGAGTTGTATATTTGAATGACACCATTGATTTTCCCATGTACCATACTGGAAACAAGGATACAAATTCCAAGTGTGGTGTAATTGCAAAAAAAAAAAAGAGCAATTTGACACATTTGTTTTTTTTTTTATTTACCATGTTCACTAAATGCTAGAACTGACTTGGAAATATGATATGTCGCCATTTCCCAAGACCTGTAACTTCGCCATTTTTTGTGATCTTAGATTGGATGAGGCTTTTTTTTTTGTGCCACAAGCTGACATTTTTATTTGTACAATTTTGGGGTAGATACGATGTTTTGATCGCCTATTATTGTATTTTATTGCAATGTTGCTACGGCTAAAAACCATAAATCTGTCATTTCGATTTTCTTTCTAGTTAAGGCTACGTTCACATTTGCGTTGTGCGCCGCAGCGTCGGCGCCGCAACGCACAACGCAAACAAAAACGCAGCAAAACGCATGCACAACGCTGCGTTTTGCGCCGCATGCGTCCTTTTTTTCATTGATTTTGGACGCAGCAAAAATGCAACTTGCTGCGTCCTGTGCGCCCGGAAGCGGGCGCCGCAGGGATGCATGCGGCGCCGCAGGGACGCATGCGGCGCAAAACGCAAGTGCGACGCATGTCCATGCGCCCCCATGTTAAATATAGGGGCGCATGACGCATGCGGCGACGCTGCGGCACCCGACGCTGCGCTGCCGACCGCAAATGTGAACGTAGCCTAAGCCGTTTACCGATCTGATTAATTTACTTTATATTTTGATATATCAGACATTTCTGAAAGCAGCGATGCAAAATATGAGTGTTTAAAATTTTTAAATTTTTATTTTTAACGGGGCATAAGTGGGGTAAATTGAAATTTTGTGGGTTTTTTTATTTTTTAATATTTTGTAAAACTTTTATTTTACTTTTTTACTGGTTTCAATAGTTCCTAGCCCAAGGAGGCTTGAAACTGAAACTTGATCACACATTTTACACATAGCAGGGCTTCAGAAATCATAATCTCCTATGAATGGCAGCCATGAGCCGGCATTCACAGGAGTATCGTAGTGACCGGCACTGGGGTCTTCTCCAGACCCCCAACTGTCATGACAACCCATTAACACCCCGCGATCAGGTGACAGGGGCGCTGATGGGTGGGACTTGTGACAGGTGAGTGTTAAATGCTCCTACTTTATTAAGTAAGATGTGTTTTTCTCTAGAATAAGACATTGGATGTTAAGGTATCCTTTTATTCAGCTTTCTGTGACCGACATGCCTCTATATACGGCTTAGGAAGGTTGCTCTAACATTTCTGATGTCTTAGTTATTTTTTTTTTTAGCTTTTATGCCCTGAAAATATGTTATTCTTGTTACCTAATCATTTATTTTATTTTATTGCATTTTGTGAAACAGGAAATTCTAGACATTACAAGTCAAAAAACTCACAGGAGTAATCTGCTCAATGCACCCAGCATGATAAGATAGTGTAATAGTAATATCATAATGACCATAATCCAAACAGAAGTGTGACATTGTAGCGAAGCTGGAACTATTGCATCTATTTCCTAAACAGAACACAAGGTTACAGAACATAGGAGAGCGCTTAAGAGACACATTAAGATTCAGCATCGTAGCACGCTACATGAAATAGAATCTTACCACAGGTAAAGCCGGAGGCGAATATCGAAGCCAGTTTGTTCTTCAACTTTCCATCTGGGATTAAAACGAGGTGGATTTTCTACAGATGAAAAGACGAGATTTTGAAAGCAACAGGGGCCGCTGTGTTTTCTCCTTTACAGCTGATGCCTCCAGTAGCCGTAGTGTCCTCTAATGAAGCAGAGGTTGTTGTCTGATAGACGTAGAATAAACATTTTGTGATGGAATTACATAAAGAACTAGGAAGGCATCCACTGTACCGATGCGGGCTGCGGCGACTTTTACCTTTCTTTTGTGAGTACAGTAAGGAATTATCGATTTGTATGTTTATCCTTGGACATTCATAGAATGGTCTGTTGCAATAATGTAACTGAAATGTAAAAGTTGCTTTTTCTAGAAAAAAAATAGAGCAGAGCTGAGCTTGTCATAGCGTTCTGCAAAACAGGAAATTCTTCACAGTGAAATGATCATAAGATATATTTAAAGCACAGCTTTTATCCTCTTTTATTGCAGTCATCTTATTATGTAGCACGGTTCGCTTACAACTGCTCATTTTGCCTTTCTACCCAGCTAATTATTCTCTTTTCCCTGCTCTATGTAGAAACAGGAAGTCTCTTTTCCCTAAATAAATCATTCCCCCTCTTCAGCTCCTGACCCAGCTGCTCCCTCTTTCCCTTTCCAGGGACTTTTGCTGTGGTGGCTCAGGCAGGGAAAAAAGACTTCCTTTTTCTACATAGAGCTTAGAAGGATTCAGCTAGTTAGTTTTTAATTGCGTGATGTCATAGATCTAAGTAGGTAGAAAGGCAAAACAAGCAATTGTAGAATATGATGATTAAAACTTTGATGGGAGTTTTTCTTTAATAAAACTCATGGGTAAATGAGCAAAAAGTCCTAATCATTCTTAGAATTTGGCACTCCTGAGAGTTATGTACCAACAACTTCGAGGGGTGCCTTAATACAGGCAACCCCTTTCACAATCCAGCCACCATATATACTGAGCACCACTCCTAGGAAACAGCTGTTTTTGCCAGAACAGTGGTCTGAATCTTGAAACCTCTATTTATTACCATTTATGTAGGAAGAAGTTGTCATCATGAGACAACCCTTTTATACAGGTTGCATTGCCTTCAGATGACAAAAGAGCTTATCCAATTTATGAAGTCTATTTTCATATACCTTTTTGGGGAATTATGAGATAATATGAGGTTCAGGATCCCTAACTCCTTGTAAAACTGGAAAACGGCAAACAGCCTGTGACAGAGCTGAGTTAGTAGGAGAGACCCATTCCGTGTGAGGAGACTGCAGGCACGTAGGATGCAGTAACGGACTGTACACAGACCAAGTGTGATAGGGGTTTATTATACAGCAGAGAATCCACGCAGGGAGAAAACGGAGGGATAATATTAACTAATACAGCAAATGGCTAATGGGGATAACTTAAGGAACAAGGACAAGTAAAGCAGACAATTCAATTAAATATAACTTATCATTCAGACGCCAGTCACAGTCGAACTCCTGTCTGTGACTGGGGCCGCTGAGATTGCATTGCAGTGGGAGTCTGTGACAATCTTGAGGAAGATGGTGTAGTATCTCCTGACGTTGGCGGTGTCGTCTCATGGTCCTGATGATGGCGGCGACTCTTCGGGATCTTGAAGCGGGTCTTGAGCCCAGCAGATGAGGTGATGAAGAAGGAAATGTCCTTATTCTCAGCGATGAATGTCCCAACACAACGGAGACCTGCAGCACTGCCCCCACACAGTTTACAATGGGCAGCCCGGTTCGCTGTGCCGTATTGATGCGTGCCTAAGTCCCGTTCACAGACCTTGTCTCTCACGGTCAGTGCTGTCAGCAGGGGCGGCTGTGGCAGGGGTCATGGCGAGGGCAGCGATGTCAGCGGGGACAGCGGTGTCTGAGCGGTACCCAGTCAGTAGTCTCCTGTCAAAGCGCTTTGCCATCCCGGGCTCTGCTCTACTCTGCCCAGTCGCCTCACAGTTGATTTGACAGGCATCACAGGCATCTCGCACGCTCGACGTTCCCGCCCAAATTGTTTGAATCCTCGCGTGCATATGTCCTCTCAGCTTGACCACGCCCCCTTCTCTCGAATACAGGGAGCGGTCCCGCGCTTTAAGCTTTCCCCCTGTAATCTAGGTGACAGCCTCAATGGTTCCGGACCCGTTATGGAGGAGACATGCCTAGTTGGTTTCTTCCCCTTACATTCACAGTCATATTATAGGTTTAGCAGACCATTGGACACACTCTTCTCTTTAACATTCCTCGTTCTTACCATCCCTCCAACCTCATCTGAAAAAGGTAATACTAAACAAACTAACACATTATAGCTGCTCTCTGTAATTCTATAAGATATAAACATTGAGTGTATGAAATTGGAATTGCATTACTGCTGTAAAAAATAAGTATAAAATGATGGTACATAGTGCATAAAGTGGTCAATTCATGAGAGCCGAACAACCAGCAACAAGATGTGCCCCTTTTTTTTAGGAACCCTGACCAAATATAATGCCTCTTCCAGACTAAAAGCCTACAATTATATGGACAGATAGGATCAAGCTCTTTTTAAAACCGCCGATCAGTGGATTCTTCAGTCAGAGGGCATGTTTTACAAATATCAAAAGACTGACCATAACTTCCAAACACAAAGACAAATGTGAACAGGTGCATGTTAAGAGAGCCACTTGAGAGCTATAGTATGTAATCATTGCACATATGAAGTTGGAATTGCATTACTGCTGTAGATGCTGTAGATAATAAGTAACAAATAAAGGTACTTAGAGCATAAATTGGCCAATCAGTGTGAACCTAACAGCCGGCGACAAGGCATACCCCTATGTTGGTACTCTGACCTAACATGATGCCTCTCCCAGCCATGATGCATCCGGTCGTTGGCTGTTGGGCTCACGTGAATCTACCAATTTATACTCTAAGTACCTTCATTTTTCCATGCGTATCCATGAGAGGGAAGCAACAGAGCTTCTCCTTCTTTCTCGCTCTTTTTGAGGATGTCATTTGGTGCTGCATTACAAAGATCTTCCGTTAACTTGTATGGGTACTATGTAGTCCTAAAAGGGGGCTGACCAGACTTGCAATTCAAGTCTGCAGTCAAGCTTTATGATGGCAGACTTGTGAATCTTTATACAGTACTGTATGTGTGTGCTGTCAGGATTCTCTTTTGTTGAGAGTGGATGGGTGTGCGATTTTCATACATGAGGTTATGTGCCGACTAGACGTACGTGACCTTGCACATAAAAGTGTATTGAGAAAGGTCGGACACATCTAGTTGGAATGTGGCCAGAAGTATGCAAAGTGCATGACCGCCCGAACACGTCTCCAGCCCCGGAGAATCCTGACAGTGAGCGCATTGCGTGCTATCAGGATTCACTAGTCTTGAGTCACATAAAGTGATTGAAGACTTAAGCCCCAAGCCTGGACAATGACTTTAATATTTCCTGTAGAGGCAAACTAAACAAATATAGCCAGTCTCCACTGATTACTATTGATTGTTAGGTTCCAAGGAGCGGAGCACTTTGTGATCACCTTATTGTTAATGGGAACTTCCAACGTATTGATTATCGAAAGTGAATAACCTCCCTTGTAGGTATCTGAACATCTTATTATTGGGTATGAAGCATGACGATTAGGACCTCCAGCCACATGCCAAGACAATCCTATGGTCTTCAATTATACAAGTCAAGAAAGACTTTCTGCAGTTAGAAACTTTTTAAGTTCAGGGTTTAGAAAACCTTGAAGTCTTCAAAATCTTTTGTGAAGTTGATAGAAAAACCTAAGGGGTTTTAGAGAAAAAAAACACAACAATTTTCTATTATGAATTAAACATGGGAAGCGAATAATTAAACATTTCCGACTGATAGGCAATGCAATTTACAGGCAGGGAGGGAATATTGCAGAACAAATAGTGAAATCTACAGGCAGCCAGAAGCGACGATAATTAATTCTAGTAAAAAAAAAAGTAAATTATTGATAGATGACTGTTTAACATCTTAAGAGATGAACACTGGATATCGGCTAACACTGAAATCCTTCTACCTACACATTAAAATGATAGGAAATAATAGCTGTAATAAGTCGAACACCAATATTCTGATTCCGCTTTACTCTCAGCAATTAACATCCTATCAGAGGAGATGAGCGGAATACATTATAGACAGATTTAATGATCTGCTCCGGTTATTTTATGGTAGTTTCTGGAAATGATACATGTTCATTATACTGTGTCAAAGCCTGCAAATATTTAATGGATTTAAAGATTTATCCAAGATTAGAAAAACATTTCAGAAGCAGCATGTTCTTAACAATGGGTTGTGTGTGATATTGCAGTACTAAACACAACTTATAGTCAAGGGTGGCACTGTTTCTGGAAAAATAAACAGCTATATTTTCTAATCCAGCACTTTTTGCGCTAATTCATTTTACACAAAGTTACGCAACCATGTTTAAAAACTTCCTATTTGTTATGTACGAATCATATAAAGAAATATGTGTTTCCGTGGTTACAGACTACAAATAAACTTTGTGTAGTCAGATTTTGCAATCATGCACTAATTTATTTCACTTTTTTACTTAATAGTGATGACCGAGTGTGCTCGTTACTGGAGTTTCTCCGAGCATGCTCGGGTGGTCTCCGAGTATTTCGGCGTGCTCGGAGATATAGTTTATGTCGACGCAGCTGCATGATTTGCAGCTGCTAGACAGCTTGAATACATATGGGGATTCCCTAACAAACAGGCAATTCCCACATGTACTCAAGCTGTCTAACAGACGCAGATGCGTCAACATAAACTAAATCTCCGAGCACGTCAAAATACTTGGAGACCACCCGAGCATGCTTGGAGAAACTCGAGTAATGAGCACACTCGCTCATCACTATTACGTAACTATTTCCTGAAGGTTAAGGTGAAGGTTATCAAGAAGGAAAAGAAGTGGCGTAACAAATGATTGTACAATATACACCTCTGAAGTGTTATTTATTAATCATTAATGCTTTGTTTTCTATTTTATTCCACAATAATAGCAAGCAAGAGACACAACGTTGATACAAAGTGTCCACCTTTGAGTAATATGATGTGCTTCTTTTAATCCTAAATCTTTATGCTGATATTCAGATAGCCTGCAAAATATTATGGTAAGTAATAAAGTCCTGTCTGCCGTATGCAATGATCTTGTATGCTCCTCCTAGTTGTGGCTCCAAGAAGACAGAATATTGCAGTTCATCAACAGTTTCTTGTGGAGGAACTTTACATTAGTATCAGTAAGTCAAAATCAGGATTGGGTCCAAAACACAGAAGAGATGCAAATATTTGATTATTCAGGCTGCACACCGTGATTTTGCACAAAGGAAATATGTCTGCAAGCTTTTTCTTTGTAATTTTAAAGCAGCATAGGCAGAGATTTTGGTTCCAGTGATGTATTACATGACAAGGCTCATTAAAGGGTCGACATTGACTGTTAGGATTGCTACTCCCAATAGGTGGCATTAGAGTTCTAGTCCTCTTCCTCTCTGAAGAGACAATTTGCGTAAATCACCATTAAAAATATATAGCTGTGGGATTCGCTGGATGCGTGAAGATGACAGCCGTTTCCCGCTATAGCAGGAGCATCTTCTATCAGACCCATAGAAGTGCTTGCTATAGCATGAAAGAGCAGTCGTCTTCAGTCTTCACACATCCAGCTAATCACACGGCTATATATTTTTAACATCAATTTGGAATGAAATATTTTACTAATGGTGAGTGCCACTTCTACTTCTTGATTCCATGTTCAATAGCGTTGCATGGCACCCCATCTAAATGCTTCTCCAGTTATTGCATGGTTCTTTTATTGGATTGACCCTATATTTGGATTTAGCCTCTCTTAGCTTTACTAATCTAGGCCACTTTCACACTACTATGAAATACAGGACATATTGAGTTCAGAAGACTAATGAATTAGTCACAGCCAAAGCTAACAGACAGTTCTCCATCCTCCTTCTTGACCTGTCCTCTGCTTTCGACACAGTCGATCACTGCCTACTGCTGCAGATTCTTTCTTCCCTTGGCATCAAAGACCTCACCCTGTCCTGGATTGCCTCATACTTATCCAACAGCACATTTAGCGTTTCCCACTCCCACACTACTTCCTCATCCCGCCCTCTCTCTGTTGGAGTCCCTCAAGGCTCTGTCCTAGGGCCCCTACTTTTTTCCATCTATACCCTTGGCTTAGAACAACTCATAAAGTCCTATGGCTTCCAGTACCACCTGTATTCAGATGACACTCAGATCTACCTCTCTGTTCCAGATGTCACCTCCCTGCTGTCCAGAATCCCGAAGTGTCTGTCAGCCATATCCTCCTTCTTCACCTCTCGCTTCCTAAAACTCAATGTAGACAAAACCGAATTCATCATCTTTCCCCCACCTCATGTATCCCCCCTACCCGATCTATCTATTATGGTAAACGGCATCACGCTCTCTCCCGCTCCTGAAATCAACTGCCTTGGGGTAACTCTCAACTCTGCCCTGTCCTTCAAACCTCACGTCCAAGCTCTTGCCACCTCCTGTCGCCTCCAACTCAAAAATATTGCCAGAATCCGTTCCTTCCTCAGCCCACAATCTACCAAAACTCTTGTGCATGCTCTCATTATCTTCCGCCTCGATTACTGCAACACCCTCCTCTGTGGCCTCCCAGCTAACTCTCTCGAATCACTACAGTCTGTCCTCAACTCTGCTGCCCGGCTAATCCACCTCTCTTCTCGCTACTCCCCTGCTTCTCCCCTCTGCAAATCCCTCCACTGGCTCCCAATCCCCCAATGAATCCAGTTCAAACTACTAACACTGATCTACAAAGCCATCCACAACCTGTCCCCTCCCTATATCTCTGAACTAATCTCCCAATATCTTCCCTCACATAATCTTCGTTCATCCCAAGACCTCCTACTCTCCTCCACACTTTTTCGTTCCTCACACAACTGCCTCCAAGATTTCTCCCGAATATCCCCATACTCTGGAATTCCATGCCTCAACACGTCCGATTATCCACCACCCTCGGATCCTTCAGATGGAACCTGAAAACCCATCTCTTCAGGAAAGCCTACAGCCTAAAAATAACCATGCCGCTGCCTCACCGCTGCCAAAGCCGCCGCCTCACCACCGCCAGAGCCGCCACCTCACCCCTCCCTTCTGTCTCTTCCCCACTATCCAATAGAATGTAAGTCCACAAGGACAGGGTCCTCTCCCCTCTGTACCAGTCTGTCACTGTAAACCTGTTTACTGTAAACGATATATGTAACCCTGTATGTAACCCCTTTCTCATGTACAGCACCATGGAATTAATGGTGCTATATAAATAAATAATAATAATAATAATAATAATAATAATAATAGAAGACCTGGCTTGACCACTGGGTTTACTGACCTGAGTTAATTGCGTATTAGGGCTTGTGCAGATGACCCTATTATCGGTCAGAGGGCAATTCGATAAAATATTAGATCTCACTCAGACCAATGTTGTTACTTGGGGGTGTGATTTTTTTCCTTGGTCCAAAACAAGTTGAGGAAAATATTGAAGCATGCCTGAGTTCGTTACAATATTTGCGTCGCACTTGGCCATGAAAGTCAATAAGTCCATAGAAGTCATTAGACTACATTCAGATAACATCTGAGTTTAGTCCAGTTTCCACAAACTGAAAGAATGGAGACAATAGAGATTTATATTTCTCCATCTTCTCCTCATCCGAGAGAATCAGATTACACTATGATGACCTTCTGATCAAACTTTGATCAGAGTGATTGCATAATTGACCCAATTCTCTCATATGAGAGAACATACAGTAAGGTTGAGTGATCTTAGCCTTTTATGAAGCAATTAGCTCAGATTGGAATACCCTGTGGTTGGGCCAAGTCTTCCGATTTGAGTATGTTCCATGTTTCGCAGATGTGTGAGACCTTTAACCTGCCTTATCCTTGGATGTCCTTATGAGTTTGAACCCTGGACTGTTATTTGCTTTTTTACCTAATGCCTTTGCTAGACTCTATGAACTTGGCCTTGTTTATCCCCTGTCTATGCCCTTGGAATCCAATGTTGTCCTTGTTTCTATTTCTTTCATTCCACACCTGTTACTGACATCTGAGGAGCTGCTCCATGCATGAAACCGGGTGACCTCTTCAGTGAAGGCCAGATTGCTGAATAGTGGTAAAATGGTGAAAACCAGGGTACCCTTAGAACCTACTAAGCAAAGTGGATTATGCCAAGTCCTTTCGTGGAAGCCTTTTCCCAGTGCTTAGATACACAATTTATTGATTGATTAAATGTATAGAAAAAATGGTTCACAAACTAGAGTAATGAGTCCATGAAGATTTTAAAGGGAATTTGTGAAGTTTACGAAAATTGAATCATCTCCGGGGCTCACACAGATTTGCACCTATTTGGGTCAAATGTATTAAAGAGCAACTAGTTTACTGTGCTTGTCAGTCTGAAACACAACATGAATGGGCGCCTTTTATTCTCCGATATTCTAACCACAGTTCTCAATTTCAAACCTCCGAACTTTTTTTTGATAACCTGCCCATTCCTCTTAAGACTTATAAGCACTGTACCTTTCTACCTCTTTGAAGGTAGACACACAAAGGAAGAGATAAGGTTTCCCATTTGTCACAGTCACGGAACAATATCTCCTAAGCTTCGCTGTGAAAGGGGTTTAAATAAAGCCCTGTATTACAAAGTCAAAAAGGGAAAAAAAATCCGGTCTGATTGCAACATAATTGATTAAGGAGATTTTTTTTTTTACCTTTAGATTTTTTGATGAAAGGCATTTATTCCAATCCAAGTCCTGCTTAGAAAAGGAGGCGATCGGGCAAATCTTACAATAGATAAATTTAATTGATTGTCATAGAAAAAGTCAGAAGGTTGATGCATCAATGAAAATTTCTTATTGTTTAAGCCTTTTGATTTTTTTTAGTACTTTTTTTCCCCTGACTTTAAAATGTAGCGAAAGTTATTATAAGAAAGAGAAAAAATTGCATTAACCCTTTGTCATCACATGAAATTAATAGGATTTCTCACTTGAACACGCTACATTTATAGCATCGTGATGGCGAGAGAACATGGTTATTCCATTTAAGATATAAACTGATTTTATTAACCCCCTAGGTACAAACCTATTTTGAGCATATGGGACTTCATAGTTTTTTTCCTGTTTTTATTGACGCATTCCAAGAGCATTTATTTATTTTTCTATTATGTGTATTTTGATATACAGTAATAAATAAGGAATTATTCTTTATCCTAAGTGCTGGACTACGTCCACTGCATTCATATATCCTGTTTCTGGATAGCCGAACCTGTCATTTTGCTCTATGTACCAAGGGTCAAATAGATATTGAGTGGTAAAAAGATCCACCCTTTCTCCTTTTGCGTACACCAACATTTTTATTGGCATAATTTTGGAGAAGGAAAGAGTAGAAAAGTTTCACAAACTTTTTTTTTTTAAGACCGGATATAACCACTATATAAATGCACCAGCAATGGTCAGTCATTATCATGACTAAGAGTATTATACACCTAGAATGCATAGATCTATGCTCTATTTTTCTTTTTCTATTACTATCATCCAGTAACAAAATACATATTTAAAACAAGTTTGTGAGGCTGAATTCTCTACCTTTTCCAGTTAGTGATTGTGTCCAGGCAGAGAGGTCCCCCATACATGGGAATCCTATGGGATCGAGCTGGATCTTTTTCTCATTGTTAATTTTGGAGTATCTATAATGCATTTATTTTTTATTAATTTTTTTAAGGGGAGTTGGAAAATTTGCTAGAATTTTTACAATGTTTTTGCATTTTTTTCACCATTTACTGTGTTTAGTATTTATTTTTCCTCTGGACCATTACAGTTATGTCATGAATATATAGCACAAAGGACCATACTGGATAGCGTTAAATTGAGCACAGATCAGAAAGACTCTCCGGATGTGCTCGGTACAGACACCCGCGATAAACAATGAATGAATGTGTACTTACAAACTCTTATAGCGTGATATAAAGTCCATAAACTTGTATCCTTTGAAGTGTTAATCTATGCAGGAGACATAAAGCTGAGAAAGAACAAGCATGTGTGAACGCTGCTACCAGTGGCGTAACTAGAGGCAGATGGGCCCCGGTGCAGGATTTTGATGTTCCCCCCGTCCCTGATATATATGGCTTCCATCCTGGTATATATGTCCCACATTGTGATATATATATATATATATATATATATATATATATATATATATATATATATACAGGGTGGGCAATTTATATGTATATACCTAAATGAATATGGGAGGGGGAGTATATGGGAGGGGGAAGACTTTTCAAAATGGGTGGTGTGGTGACCATGGCGGCCATTTTGAAGTCAGCCATTTTGGATCCAACTTTATTTTTTTCAATGGGAAGAGGGTCATGTGACACATCAAACTTATTGAGAATTTCACAAGAAAAACATTGGTGTGCTTGGTTTTAACATAACTTTATCCTTTCATGAGTTAAATAAAATAAAATATGTTCAAAGTGCTGCCCATTGTGTTGGATTGTCAATGCAACCCTCTACTCCTACTCTTGACACACTGATAGCAACACCACAGAAGAAATACTAGCACAGGCTTCAGCATCCGTTGTTTCAGATGCTGCACATCTTGTATCTTCACAGCATAGACAATTGCCTTACAATACGAGATGTGCAGAATCTGAAACAACAGATATTGGAAGCCTGTGCTAGCATTTCTTCTGCGGTGTTGCTATCATTTTGTCAAGATTGGGAGAAGAGGGTTGCATTGACAATCCAACACAATGGGCAGCACTTTGAACACATTTTATAAGTGGTCATAAACTTGTAAATAACTCATGAAAGAATAAAGTTACGTTAAAACCAAGCACACCATTGTTTTTCTTGTAATATTGTAAGGAGGAGAGCCAGCCTCAGCGTGCCTTGTCCAGGACCATCGGTGCTGTCACCCAAGTTGCAGGGGAGAGATTTTAGCACCCCGGACAGACCTTTGAACTTGAGATCATTTGGAGTGATGGGTATAAGAGGGGGACAGCGTGCGGAAACAGGAGCTCGGTTGGCGAGAAGCTGTGGTGTGCGGAGGCAGAGTGAGAGCCCTCCCACACTGTGCAGTCAGGACAAAGTAGGCTGAAATCAGAGAGGCCTACGGAGACTTACTGGAGACTGTAGGAAGAGACATCTCCTAAAAAACCCCAAATCCAAACCCGCAGTGTCACTGAGCATTAGTCTTTCCCACGACCAGACCAAGGGGGATGCAGTTCGAGACTTGACATCCCGGCCGTGAACTGAGTGCATCCACTGTCCGTTTACTCTCCCTCCTGTAATAGCGTTGTGCCGACGCTTAAAAAGAAAGGACTGTACTCTCTCCATCGTGACTCATCGTGGAACCAGGACCCGCGAAAGGACAATCCAGGACCCTCGCTGACACCGGAACCCAGGACCCATTTCAGACTAGTATGCCGCCGGATTCTTCAAGCGTTCAGGCTGGAAACCCACAGCTATCTTCACAGAGACCGATCCTCGACTCCGCCGGACTGATAAGTTTGATTCTTTTGTACTCTCCTCAACCCTTCTAAGCTCCTGCTATACCTATGTCCATCAGACACAGTTTTATTATCCTTATCCCCCTGATTTACGCTCTCCCTGCATGGAGTAACGCTATTTCATGAAATTTCCCTGTCAACCCTTGCTCTGCCTCTGACCGTTACTGCATCCTGGTACCTGCTCACAAAATTCTCAATAAGTTTGATGTGTGACATGACCCATTTCCCATTGGAAAAAAGTTGGATCCAAAATGACCAACTTCAAAATGGCCGCCATGGTCACCACCCATCTTGAAAAGTTTTCTGCCTCCCATATGCTAATGTGCCATAAACAGGAAGCTGATATCACCAACCATTCCCATTAGGTGTATACATATAAATGGCCCACCCTGTATATATATATATATATATATATATATATATATATATATATATATATAATATATGCTCTCCATCCCAGTATAGGTCCCTTATCTTGAGCCCCATCCTCCCCTTCCTGGTATATATCCCCCAAACTGCCTCTGTTCTTTAATGTATAAGAGAAAAGTAAACCATTATACTCACCAGGTGTGAACATAGTAGTTAGTCAAGGGGCCCCATAGCAGAAGTATAATGCACTCCACATGGTCCTCCATACAATATAATTCAACCCTCATAGTCCTCCCTATAGTACAATGCACCTGTCATAGTCCTCCATGTAGTATAATGCACTCCCCATAGTCCTCCAAGTAAAATAATTCTCCCTCTATAGCCCTCCATACAGTATAATGCAAGGTTCACAGTAGTATAATGCACTGCCCAAAGTCCTACATTATAGTATTAAGCACAGCCCATCCTGGTATATGTTTCCCCATCCAGTTATATGTCCCCATCCTGTTATATGGCCCCCACCCTGGCATATGGTCCCCATCCTGGTACATTTCCCCATCCTGGTACATGTCCCCTCAAGGTTCAAGATATATGTCGCCTCATTCTGGTATATATACCCATCCTGATAAATGTCCCTCATCCTGATATATTTCTCCATCCTGGTATATGTCCCTAATCCAGAGCCTCATCCTGGTATATGTCTCCATCCTGGTATATGTCCCTCATCCTGGCATTTTTCCCCTTCCTTATATATGGCCCTCATCTTGGGCTCATCCTGGTATATGTCTCCATCCGGTATACAGTATGTCTCCATCCTGATATATGGCCATCATTCAGAACCCCATTCTGTTATATGTCCCCATGCTGGTATATGCTCCCATTCTGGGTCCCATCCGGTATAAGTCCCCATCCTGTTATATGGCCCTCATCCTGGCATTTTGCCCTCATCCTGGTGTATGTCCCCATCCTGGGCGCTGCCCTGGTATATGTCCCCATCCTGGGTCTCATCCTGGTATATGTCTCCCATCCTGGTATATGTTCCCATCCTGGTACATGGCCCCCATCTTGGTATATGTTCCCATTCTGGGTCTCATCCTGGTATATGACCCCCATCCTTGTTTATGGTCCCGCTGTTCAATACACACAAACACACAGAAAATAAAATCGCTCCTTCTCACCTTCCCAGCACTCTCACGCTGCATGGCATCCTCTTCGAAAGCCATCAGCTGACTTTTGAGTGCAACTGGAGTGCATGATATCACTACTATGCGCCCACGGTTATGTGTGCGCTGACATCAGCTGCCTCTGTCCGTCAGCGTGTATTGCAGAGAACGTACCTGATGGGTGTGTACTCTGTAATACACTTTAACTGGATGTACATTCGAGCACACACATCCAGCTGAAGTAGGGTCAGCTGTCGGTGGGCTCCTAACCCACCAGGCCAAGTCGAAGTGGCCGACTGCTGCGACCACGGTCGTTACATCCCTGATGGAAGTCCAAATAAATGCACCACCCAAATGGAAACATTTAAATCACACTTTCATTGATTGACAGAGGCATTTAAAGGGTTAAAAAGCAATAATATTAGCTACTTTAAAATTTTATATAAATCTATTTCATTCTATTAGTGGCAGATTCTGCCTACTTAACACATCCGGCACCTCGCCTGTTAGAGCAAGCCAAGGTCCTTAAGCTGCTTTACGCACCCCAATCCACTACATGACTAATATGTATGTAAAAAAAATAAAGGGTTAAAAGTCTTGTTTTTTGGGACACTAAAGAAGAAAATTTACTCCCACAAATACAGGACATGGACAAGTATTACATGCCCCACAGTGGCTGAGGTGGTTTCGCACCATGCTGGATGACATCTGTATGGCATAATATGTGGCATTCCTTGCTCTCTTCTTTTCTAGAATTTGTTTCCTCTTTGCAATTTTCAGTATCATATTCACTGATTAAACCAAACAAGAAATGTTAGTGCGGGTCATGGAGACAGTGACGGATGGAGGTTGTGTTATTACCTCTTCGTGTACTGCGTGTCCTGCTCATTATATAATCTGCAGATTACAGAGGGGCCGTTCTCCTGGTAGAACTTGCTTATTATCACATTTATTTGTTATCATCAAGTGCAGCTTATGGGAATTGCAGATTCTGCTCCCGAGGCTTCTGAGCAACGAGCGGAATTTACAGAGGAAGCGGAGAGTGCTGAACACAGGGTACATGGAGAACACACTGCAGCCCTGTGTCTGTGGGAGGCTAATGACATCAGTCAAACGGAACCTGACCCGTTCCCCAAGGCCCCCAATCACCCACAAGTGTCATACAGAATCCTATTTATGCATTTATCAAGTATCGGGTGTGACAAAACTCTGTGATCTGTGAAAACATTACTTTTACCTGTCAGGATATGCTATTTAGTCAAGAGGACAGTAGTCTGGTTGGGCGAGTATTGGTCAGGAGTAATATTGGTCTCAGGTGTTGTAATCATACCTTCAGAACAGGACCTCTATGCTGGTGCAGAACATCCTACACTAAAGCTATAACGGGGACAGTGAAGAAGACGTCATTCACGTTGGGTGGAGTGTGATTACAGCATCCGAGGCAAGGACTAGTCTGGGAAGATAGATGTCTACTGGACTGATTAATTAGAATAGAATGGGTGAGGAAACAAAAGGGTTTTTGTCACACCACACACTTAATTAAAGTACATGAATAGGGCTCTCTACACTAACAGCATGATTCAGAACCAGGAAGGATGGTAGGTAGTAATAAATGAACATGACAAGATTCGAATTCAGCAGACCAATGCAAATCAAAAAACCCTAAAGCAACGTTTTTAGATTAAAATCAAATTTTCCTTATCAAGCTATGAGATACTCCAAACCAAAATAAGCATAAATGGAATAAATATTCACCTTTTAGCTTACCTGTTGTAGAGCTGGTGAGCCTGCACGCTTCCTCCATCCTCCGGCAGGGACGTCG
This sequence comes from Ranitomeya variabilis, assembly GCF_051348905.1. Lineage (NCBI taxonomy): Eukaryota > Metazoa > Chordata > Amphibia > Anura > Dendrobatidae > Ranitomeya > Ranitomeya variabilis. The sequence continues at coordinate 553,722,882 of NC_135237.1, forward strand.
CCTCACTCACCGCGGCAGCCCCTGTCTTGTACTTTCTCCTCCTCTGGTTGCTACCATTGGGCTGTAAGTAGCCTCCAGATCCCTGGGCAATATGCTTAGTGTGCACTCGTGCCTTCATAAAGGGTCAATGTGTGCCATCTAAAAGTATTTCCAGCCAATGGCTGGGAGACACTTATTATTTAAAGCCTGAGCAATGTGTATACTCTGCTTTTTGCATACTTGCTAGTTTGCAGGTTCCCTGTTCTAGTTTGTCTTCCAGTGTATAACCGTACCCACTGCTAGCTTCCTGTGCCTGCCAGTATACCAACCATGATTGCCATACCTGCTTGCACTTGCCGTGCCCATCTCTATGCCAGCTGTGCCAGCCTGCATCTGTCAGTGCTCACTTGTGTCATGATCTCTGCAGGCAGAGATCATAGCAAGCCTATAGAGGGACAAGCTCTCGGAAGATGGAACTATACTGACCATGAACTAAGCCTGCCGCGCAACTAGAAATAGCCAGGTAGCATTTCCTATTTATCGCTAGATGCCCAGCTCTGGCCTAAGACCTAAATAGCTAGCAGAGGGAAATATAAGACCTGGCTCACCTCTAGAGAAATATTCCAAAGAAGACAGTAGCCCCCACATATAATGACGGTGAGTTCAGATGAAACAACAAACGCAGCAGGAAAATAGTCTTAGCAAATTTGAGGTCCGCTTACTAGATAGCAGAAGACAGATAGTATACTTTCATGGTCAGCAGAAAAACACTAACAAAACACCATCCAGAGATTACCTTAAACTCTGGCATTAACTCATAACGCCAGAGTAGCAATCCCTGATCAACGAGAGCTTTCCAGACACAGTAACAAAACTTCAGCTGTGAACTGGAACAAATAGGCAAAACAAAACATGGACAAAAGTCCAACTTATCTAGAAGTTGTCTAGAAGCAGGAACAAGCACTGAGAGGCATCAGATAACATTGTTGACCGGCAAGAAACCACCAGAGAAATGAGCTTAAATAGCGACACCCACTACTGATGGAACCAGGTGAAACAGGAAAGAGGATGACAAGTCCAATTCCACAAGCGGCCACCGGGGGAGCCCAGAATCCAAATTCACAACAGTACCCCCCCCTCAAGGAGGGGGCACCGAACCCTCACCAGATCCACCAGGGCGACCAGGATGAGCCCTATGGAAGGCACGAACAAGATCAGAAGCATGAACATCAGATGCATTGACCCAAGAATTATCCTCCTGGCCGTAACCCTTCCAGTTGACCAGATACTGGAGTTTCCGTCTGGAAACACGAGAGTCCAAAATTTTCTCCACAACGTACTCCAACTCACCCTCAACCAACACCGGAGCAGGAGGCTCAACTGAAGGTACAACAGGTACCTCATACCTGCGCAATAACGACCGATGAAAAACGTTATGAATGGAAAAGGACGCAGGGAGGTCCAAACGGAAAGAAACAGGATTAAGAATCTCCAATATTCTATAAGGGCCGATGAACCGAGGTTTAAACTTAGGAGAAGAGACCCTCATAGGGACAAAACGAGAAGACAACCACACCAAATCTCCAACACAAAGCCGAGAACCAACACGACGATGACGGTTGGCAAAACGCTGAGTCTTCTCCTGGGACAACTTCAAATTGTCCATAACCTGCCCCCAGATGTGATGCAATCTCTCCACCACCGCATCCACTCCAGGACAATCCGAGGATTCCACCTGACCGGAGGAAAATCGAGGGTGAAACCCCGAATTACAGAAAAACGGGGACACCAAGGTGGAAGAACTGGCCCGATTATTGAGGGCGAACTCTGCCAATGGCAAAAAAGCAACCCAATCATCCTGGTCAGCAGAGACAAAACACCTCAGATATGTCTCAAGGGTCTGATTAGTCCGCTCGGTCTGGCCATTAGTCTGAGGGTGAAAAGCAGATGAAAAAGACAAATCTATGCCCATCCTAGCACAGAATGCCCGCCAAAATCTAGACACAAATTGGGTACCTCTGTCAGAAACAATATTCTCAGGAATACCGTGCAATCGGACAACATTCTGAACAAACAGAGGAACCAACTCAGAAGAAGAAGGCAACTTGGGCAGAGGAACCAAATGGACCATTTTAGAGAAACGGTCACAGACCACCCAGATGACAGACATCTTCTGGGAAACAGGCAGATCTGAAATAAAATCCATCGAGATGTGTGTCCAAGGCCTCTTAGGAATAGGCAAGGGCAACAGCAGTCCGCTAGCCCGAGAACTACAAAACTTGGCCCGAGCACAAACGTCACATGACTGCACAAAGACTCGCACATCTCGTGACAGGGAAGGCCACCAGAAGGATCTTGCCACCAAATCCCTGGTACCAAAAATTCCGGGATGACCTGCCAATGCAGAAGAATGTACCTCAGAGATGACTCTGCTGGTCCAATCATCCGGAACAAACAGTCTATCAGGCGGACAACGATCCGGTCTATCCGCCTGAAACTCTTGCAAGGACCGCCGCAGATCAGGAGAAACGGCCGACAAAATTACTCCCTCCCTAAGGATACCTGTGGGTTCAGAATTACCAGGAGAGTCCGGGTCAAAACTCCTAGAAAGGGCATCTGCCTTAACATTCTTAGAACCCGGTAGGTATGACACCACAAAATTAAAGCGAGAAAAAAATAAAGACCAGCGCGCCTGTCTAGGATTCAGGCGTCTGGCAGTCTCAAGATAAATCAAATTTTTGTGGTCAGTCAATACCACCACCTGATGCCTAGCCCCCTCGAGCCAATGGCGCCACTCCTCAAAAGCCCACTTCATGGCCAAAAGCTCCCGATTCCCAACATCATAATTCCGCTCTGCGGGCGAAAATTTGCGAGAAAAGAAGGCACAAGGCCTAATGACGGAGCAGTCGGAACCTTTCTGCGACAACACTGCCCCAGCTCCGATCTCCGAAGCGTCAACCTCAACCTGAAAAGGCAGATTCACATCAGGCTGACGCAACACAGGGGCAGAGGCAAAACGGCGCTTAAGCTCCTGAAAGGCCTCTACAGCATGAGGGGACCAATTAGCAACATCAGCGCCTTGTCTGGTCAAATCAGTCAGTGGTTTAACGACATCCGAAAAACCAGCAATAAATCGGCGGTAAAAGTTGGCAAAGCCCAAAAATCTCTGAAGACCCTTAAGAGAGGAGGGCTGAGTCCAGTCACAAATAGCTTGCACCTTGACGGGATCCATCTCAATGGAAGAGGGAGAAAAAATATACCCCAAAAAGGAAATTTTCTGGACCCCAAAAACGCACTTAGACCCCTTCACACATAAAGAATTAGACCGCAGAACCTGAAAAACTCTCCTGACCTGCTGGACATGAGAGTCCCAGTCATCAGAAAAAATCAGAATATCATCCAGATATATTATCATAAATTTATCCAGAAAATCGCGGAAAATATCATGCATAAAAGACTGGAAAACTGAAGGGGCATTAGAAAGACCAAAAGGCATGACCAAATACTCAAAGTGGCCCTCGGGCGTATTAAATGCGGTCTTCCACTCATCCCCCTGCCTGATCCGCACCAAATTATACGCCCCACGAAGATCAATTTTAGAGAACCACTTAGCACCCTCTATACGAGCAAACAAATCAGTAAGCAATGGCAATGGGTATTGATACTTAACAGTGATCTTATTCAGAAGCCGATAATCAATACATGGTCTCAAAGAGCCGTCTTTTTTTGAGACAAAGAAAAACCCAGCTCCCAAGGGAGAAGAAGATGGACGAATATGTCCCTTTTCCAAAGACTCCTTTATATATTCCCGCATAGCAGCATGTTCCGGCACAGACAAATTAAACAAACGACCCTTTGGATATTTACAACCCGGTATCAAATCTATGGCACAATCGCACTCACGGTGCGGAGGTAACGACCCAAGCTTGGGTTCGTCAAAGACGTCTTGATAATCAGAGAGGAACTCAGGGACTTCAGAGGGAATGGACGACGAAATAGAAACCAAAGGTACGTCCCCATGAATACCCTTACATCCCCAGCTCAACACAGACATTGCTCTCCAGTCCAAGACTGGGTTGTGAGACTGCAACCATGGCAATCCCAGTACCAAATCGTCATGTAAATTATACAGCACCAGGAAACGAATAATCTCCTGGTGACCCGGATCGATACGCATGGTTACTTGTGTCCAGTATTGTGGTTTATTATTAGCCAATGGGGTGGAGTCAATCCCCTTCAGAGGAATAAGAGTCTCCAAAGGCTCTAAATCAAAACCACAACGATTGGCAAAGGACCAATCCATAAGACTCAGAGCGGCGCCAGAGTCAACATAGGCGTCCGTGGCAATGGATGACAAAGAACAAATCAGGGTTACAGACAAAATAAACTTAGACTGAATGGTGCCAATGGAAACAGACTTATCAAGCTTCTTTGTACGCCTAGAGCATGCTGATATAACATGAGTAGAATCCCCACAATAGAAACACAATCCATTCTTCCGTCTAAAATTCTGTCGCTCGCTCCTGGACAGAATTCTATCACACTGCATACTTTCTGGCGTCTTTTCCATAGACACCGCCAGATGGTGCACCGGTTTGCGCTCCCGCAGACGCCTATCAATCTGAATAGCCATTGTCATGGACTCATTCAGACCTGCAGGCAAAGGGAACCCCACCATAACATCCTTAACGGCATCAGAGAGACCTTCTCTGAAAGTTGCCGCCAAGGCGCACTCATTCCACTGAGTAAGCACAGACCATTTACGGAATTTTTGGCAGAAAACTTCAGCTTCGTCTTGCCCCTGAGATAGTGCCATCAAAGTTTTTTCTGCCTGAAGTTCCAAATGAGGTTCCTCATAAAGCAAGCCCAAGGCCAGAAAAAACGCATCCACATCGCGTAACGCAGGATCCCCTGCTGGCAATGAGAAGGCCCAATCTTGAGGGTCACCCCTGAGCAAGGAAATCACAATCCTAACCTGCTGAGCAGGGTCTCCAGCTGAACGAGACTTCAGGGACAAATAAAGCTTACAATTATTTCGGAAATTCTGGAAGCTAGCTCTATTCCCTGTGAAGAACTCCGGCAAAGGAATTCTCGGCTCAGATACCGGAGCATGTACCACAAAATCTTGTAAATTTTGTACTTTCGTGATGAGATTATTCAAACCCGCAGTTACACTCTGGAGATCCATTATTGTCAGGTGCACACAGAGCATACAGAGATTAGGAGGAGAGAGAGAAAAAAGACTGCAGCAAGGCAGACTGGAGGAAAAAAAAAAAAAAAAAATTCCAGCAGACTTCTTATAACTCTCCTTTCTCAACCTGGGTCTTAAACACTTTATGGCCGGTCAAACTGTCATGATCTCTGCAGGCAGAGATCATAGCAAGCCTATAGAGGGACAAGCTCTCGGAAGATGGAACTATACTGACCATGAACTAAGCCTGCCGCGCAACTAGAAATAGCCAGGTAGCATTTCCTATTTATCGCTAGATGCCCAGCTCTGGCCTAAGACCTAAATAGCTAGCAGAGGGAAATATAAGACCTGGCTCACCTCTAGAGAAATATTCCAAAGAAGACAGTAGCCCCCACATATAATGACGGTGAGTTCAGATGAAACAACAAACGCAGCAGGAAAATAGTCTTAGCAAATTTGAGGTCCGCTTACTAGATAGCAGAAGACAGATAGTATACTTTCATGGTCAGCAGAAAAACACTAACAAAACACCATCCAGAGATTACCTTAAACTCTGGCATTAACTCATAACGCCAGAGTAGCAATCCCTGATCAACGAGAGCTTTCCAGACACAGTAACAAAACTTCAGCTGTGAACTGGAACAAATAGGCAAAACAAAACATGGACAAAAGTCCAACTTATCTAGAAGTTGTCTAGAAGCAGGAACAAGCACTGAGAGGCATCAGATAACATTGTTGACCGGCAAGAAACCACCAGAGAAATGAGCTTAAATAGCGACACCCACTACTGATGGAACCAGGTGAAACAGGAAAGAGGATGACAAGTCCAATTCCACAAGCGGCCACCGGGGGAGCCCAGAATCCAAATTCACAACACACTTGTATACCAGCCGTACCAGCCTGCACCTGCCAAGCTCACCTGTATACCAGCCATACCAACCTGCACCTGCCAAGCTCACCTGTATATAAGCTGTACGAGCTTGCACCTGCCAGTGCCTAGAAGAGATGAGGAAATGTTTGCCAATCCTAAATTCATCACAAATGTAGCACATTCAGATTCGTGTTTGGTTTCACGAACAATTTTACTCAAAGTGGGCAAAATTAGGTCACAGTTCTTTAACCCCTTTCTGCCAACTGATGGAATAGTCCGTCAGTTGGAAGACTCCCCCACTTTGAGGTGGGCTCCGGCGGTGAGCCCAACTCAAAGCCAGGACATGTCAGCTGTTGTAAACAGCTGACATGTGGCCGCAATGGGAGCGAGCAGAATCGCGATCCACCAGCGCCTATTAACTAGTTAAATGCCGCTATCAAACTCTGACAGCGGCATTTAACTAGCGCCGCTGGCTGCGCGCCGGAAGCGCTCTCACCGATGACCCCAGTCACATGATCGGAGTCAGCGGTGCATTGCCATAACAACCTGAGGTATCCTTTAGACCTCTATAGTTGTTAATGGCAGATTGCTGTGAGTGCCACCCTGTGGTCGGCTCACAAAGCAATGCTGCATTTCTGCTAAACAGAGGTGATCTGAGTTTCACCTCTATATAGCTGAGGCGTTCGTGTAGTACATGCTTCTAGCCCCCTCTGGAGGCTATTGAAGCATGCCAAAAAAAATGTGTTTAAAAATATAAAAAAATAAAAAATATGAAAGTTCTAATCATCCCCCTTTCGCCCCAATCAAAATAAAACAATAAAAAAATCACATATTTGGCATTGCTGTGTTCAGAATCGCCCAATCTATCAATTAAAAAAAGGATTAACCTGAACGCTAAATGGCGCAGCAAGAAAAAAAATCAAAAAGCCAAAATTATGTTTTTTTGGTCAGCGTGACATTGCATTAAAATGCAATAACGGGTGATCAAAAAAAACTAATCTGCACAACAGTGATATCAATAAAAAAACGTCAGCTCAGCACGAAAAAAATAAGCCCTTAAAGGGAACCTGTCACCACGTTTTTGGAAGATGGGATAAAAATAGCGTTAAATAGGGGCAGAGGTGGGCATTACATTAGTGTGTGTGTTATGCGTTTATTACCCACCTAAGTTGCCGAAATAACTTTGCAAAGTCTCCGTTTTCGCCTGTCAATCAGGCTGGTCAGGTCGCATGGGCGTGGTGTCTTCACCCAGATTTGGCGTAGTTTTCCGTTGGTGGCGTAGTGGTGTGCGCATGCCCAAGGTCCCGAATCCTCTTCCAGGGGATTTAAAATAGCGCGGTGTTCGTTATTGCATTGGTGATCGGTGGGCGCGGCCATCTTCCTTTGGCCGCGCGTGCGCAGAAGCGGCGCTCTGCTGGCCGCGGCTTCAGGAAAATGGCCGCCGCGATGCCGCGCGTGCGCAGATGGATATCGCGGCGGCCATTTTCCTGAAGCCGCGGCCAGCAGAGCGCCGCTTCTGCGCACGCGCGGCCAAAGGAAGATGGCCGCGCCCACCGATCACCAATGCAATAACGAACACCGCGCTATTTTAAATCCCCTGGAAGAGGATTCGGGACCTTGGGCATGCGCACACCACTACGCCACCAACGGAAAACTACGCCAAATCTGGGTGAAGACAACGCCCATCTGACCAGACTAGCCTGATTGACAGGCGAAAACGGAGACTTTGCAAAGTTATTTCGGCAACTTAGGTGGGTAATAAACGCATAACACACACACTAATGTAACGCCCACCTCTGCCCCTATTTAACGCTATTTTTATCCCATCTTCCAAAAACGTGGTGACAGGTTCCCTTTAACAAACCCCAGATCACGAAAAATGGAGACGCTACGTGTATCGGAATATGATGCAATTTTTGTTTTTTTTTTTCAGAAAATTTTGGATTTTTTTTCACCACTTAGGTAAAGAATAACCTAGTCATGTTTGGTGTCTATGTCAGTTTTAGCATTTAGTGAACCTAGCAAAAAAGCCAAACAAAAAACTAGTGTGGTATTGCACTTTTTTTGCAATTTCATCGCACTTGGAATTTTTTCCCGCTTTCTGTTACACGACATGATAAAACCAATGGTATCTTTCAAAAGTACAACTCGTCCAGCAAAAAATAAGCCTTCACATGGCAATATTGATGGAAAAATAAAAAAGTTATGGCTCTGGAAAGAAGGAGAGCGAAAAACGAAAATGAAAAAAAGCTCGGGGGTTAAGGGGTTAAATACACTAATGCTTTTGTTATTACTTTGGTTAGGATAGTGGTTCTGTATTATGTGTGTGGGAGACGTGGAGACTAGTGATGAGCAAGTGTACTCGTTGCTCGGGTTTTCCCGAGTATTTATGACTGCTTGAAGAGTTAGTTTTCATCACAGCAGCTGAATGATTTACAGCTACTAGCCAGGCTAAGTACATGTGGGGGTTGCCTGGTTGCTAGGGAATCCCCACATGTAATCAAGTAGGCTAGTAGCTGTAAATCATTCAGCTGCCGGGATGAAAACTAAATCTCCAAGCAGTCATATATACTCGGAGGTCACCCGAGCGTGCTCGGTAAAACCGAGCAACGAGTACACTCGCTCATCACTAGTGGAGACATGTTTAGGAGGGGGGGAAGGTTAGAGGAGCAGCGTGATCTTTTTTCCCCTTTAACTTTATGTGTGTTGATTCCGGCAGCCAATCAAAGTGCAGAAACCATCTACAACATCATGACACAGGGTCTTCTGTGATTGGCTGCCGAAGTCACATGTTCCTGGCCATATAAAAAGCAGACATCTTGTTTTGCTGGCACCATTTTCTGAATGCCAGAGTACAGAGAAGCCACTCCTGTTAGTGCTGCAAGTGAAATTGTTAGCTATATATAATATCCTGTTCTGCATGAAATCAATCTTCCAGCATCTAAATAGATTGTGCCAGTCTCAGGAGGTCCCATTTGCTAATCCAAATTGTTTGGGATATAACTGTGTTGCAGTGAGGAATCAGGAGGCCACATTTTCTCTTAAAAATCATTAGATCAAATAAAAGGGTTTAGCCAGGAGGCACTATTTGCTAATCCTAATCATTCAGGATAAAACTGTTTTGCAGTCTGTAATCAGGAGCCTCCATTTGCTCATCAAAATCAATAGGTATAAAGGCCCCGTCACACATAGCGAGATTGCTAGCGAGATCGCTGCTGAGTCACAAGTTTTGTGACGCAACAGCGACCTCAGTAGCGATCTCGCTATGTGTGACACGTACCAGCGATCAGGCCCCTGCTGCGAGATCGCTGGTCGTGTCGGAATGGCCTGGGCCATTTTTTGATCGTTGAGGTCCCGCTGACATTGCTGAATCGGTGTGTGTGACACCGATCCAGCGATGTCTTCACTGGTAACCAGGGTAAACATCGGGTTACTAAGCGCAGGGCCGCGCTTAGTAACCCAATGTTTACCCTGGTTACCAGCGTAAATGTAAAAAAAAAAAAACACTACATACTCACCATCTGATGTCCGTCAGGTCCCTTGCCGTCCGCTTCCTGCTCTGACTGAGATCCGGCCGTACAGTGAGAGCAGAGCGCAGCAGTGATGTCACCGCTGCGCTCTGCTCTCACTGTACGGCGGCTAAGTCAGAGCAGGAAGCAGACGGCAAGGGACCTGACGGACATCAGATGGTGAGTATGTACTGTTTGTTTTTTTTGGTAACCAGGGTAAACATCGGGTTACTAAGCGCGGCCCTGCGCTTAGTAACCCGATGTTTACCCTGGTTACCCGGGTGCTGCAGGGGGACTTCGGCATCGTTGAAGACAGTTTCAACGATGCCGAAGTCATTCCCCTGATCGTTGGTCGCTGGAGAGAGCTGTCTGTGTGACAGCTCCCCAGCGACCACACAGCGACAAAACAGCGACGCTGCAGCGATCAGCATCGTTGTCTGTATTGCTGCAGCGTCGCTGTGTGTGACGGGGCCTTAAGAGTGTTGTTCAGGCATTCTATCTAAGAAAATAAATAGTGATTGTTCATTTAGTGACAGGTGACTGACAGGTGTGGGCCTAAGGTTGTGAAATAGAAGGTTAAAAGAGGGGAATGGTACATACAACATGAATGGGAAAAAGGAAAGTTGTGGTGGAAGGGCAAATAGGCTTGGTGTTTGACGTGTATGTGAGTAAGATGTTAATGAAAGCTCAACTGAACAAACACCGTCTCGTCCTATCCAAAGACCACTGACAACATCTGTTACTGGATTGGCTATTCCACTCCCTTTCTTTGGCAACCGCACAACCTTGCAAATGAGGGCCAGAAAGAACATGTGTTCTGCATCAAGTGGCATCTGGTCCTCCTCATCCACCTTCACATCACAAGCGGTACAATCCTCAGAGGTGGCACCCCAATCACCCTTGTTTCCCCCTGCATCACAAATCTCCCAACTGACTGTGGGAAAACTCAGATTGGCCATATTTTGCAGACATGTTCACACATTCTATTCCATTTTAATCAGCAGTCTGCTCTGAAGAACCACAGAAACCAGAAGAGGAAAGCATGTGCAACGATGCCAATTTTTTTTTCATGCTGGATCCAGGGCCGGACGAAGTAGGTTTGAGCAGAATCCAAACCCTCATCACCAGACGTTAACCACTGGGGTGGAGGCGATCCTGATAAGACTCAGATAAAAGAGGTGCATGCAGATTGTACTGTGGTGTCAGGGCAGGAAGAGAAGGATGGTGACTCTCAGGGTGAGGAGTGTGAGAACAGAGAGGATGACAATGAGATTGTATGTCCCTCTTTGTGTGAACCCAGAGGTATGAAGCTAAGTAACTCAGCAGAGGAGGTGGAGAAGGAGGAAGACAAGGAGGTTATATTGTGGCTTCCCACACAGACATGAAGTGATGCAACTATGACAAACACTGCATCCTCAGCCCCAACCCTGGTGTGGTCAGCACCGGCTGCATGGGCGGTAAGGGCTGCCTAGTCATATTTTTAGACTACAAAGGATGACTCAACTCATGTTACCTGACAAATTTGAAAAAAAAACACAGTAGAGGTAAAAATTGCAATTATTCGATAACTACTTGCATGAACTGGCACATGAGTGATCAACATGTATTAGTGTGCAAATCTCACTGCAATAATATGCGGACTAGGGGGCCTCGCCAACCTCTGAGCGTCCCATTAAACACATCTGCTGCTTTTTCCTCCTGCGTCACTGGGCCAAGTCTTCTCAATGAGCCCCTGAGACCTTCCCCCTCCTGACCTGTGTATGAGGAGGGAGACTTTTAAATATCAGGGAGGTGAGACGCAGTCAGTCCTGTGTGCAATGATGATGTGTTCACAGCATCTCAGAGAGAAAGAAGAGTATATGGACTATGCTATCCTCTGTCTCCTGGAATGTTGGACTTTTATCCTGTTACTGAACTGCATTCGTGTTCTGGACTATTTTATCCTTTGTGTGGTGGAACGTATATGGACCTTTCGTATTTTTGCCTAAATAAAGGCCTTGGGATTGTTCACTCTTTGCTGGCTTTATTGATTGTATGGTACCGGAGAAGGACCCTGTGACAACTGGTGGCAGCGGTGGGATCAACAGAGCGTAACCTAATGGAGAACCACCCACAGAGTGAGTACAGAAATTGGACTGTATCCAGTTTACAGGAGAGAGCCAGAGACCTGGGCCTGAACTACCAGGGACTGACTAAAGAGGCCTTAATTGACCTACTGGTGGGTGCCAGCCCAGCCACCTCCCCCCATATGTCTGAAGGAAAAGCACTGGAGACCAGAACCCCCACCCCAAAAAGCCAGTGGGTGGTGTGGTACTTTGAAGATATGGCGGTTCTGGCCCAGGCGTCTCTCAGGAGTACAAGGAGGAGGCTGCACTCTGGGCACAGCGGAGACAAGAAGCAATGGAGCTTAAAAGAGGGAGTAATGCAATGTGGAATGTAAACCCAAAGATCCAGGAGCCTGTACGGATCATCCAGACAGAGTTTAAGCCATTTGATGAGGCTTCCGGAGATGTGGAGGGGTTCTTCAAGGAATTTGAGCAGCACTGTGCTGTGATGGAAGTGCCCCACTCTGGTAAGTTCCGAGACCTCCCATGCACCATGGTGGGATCATATAGGATGTATGCACATAAGATGTCCCAGGAATGTCAGAGATGGCTGGAAGCAGAAAACGCCTTTACTGTGGAAGATGTTATACAGGCGTTCCTTATAGAACAATTTCTTGCCAAGTGCCCCGCAGAGGTACGGGAATGGGTCCGGGAGCGCACGCCGTGCACCGTGGATAGAGCTGCAGCCCTTGCCAATGAAGCCCTTGCTATCCGACCGCAATGGAGGAGGCTTCTAGACAATGAACCATGGCCTTCTCACGTACCCCGTCCCCCTCTGATTATATCTGCCCTTCCACCTAGTCGCAAGCCGATGACAATCACGCCTCACAATCCTGGGCCCCAACAGTTCTGACCACGACCTGGGGGTATCACAGAGAGAAGATGTTATGAATGTGGGCAACCTAGACATTTGAAGTCTGGCTGTCCCTCAAGGATTCAGAGGGAGTCCCTCGCAGCCCCACCTCGTCCAGTACATCTTGTGCACTCCATCCAACCTGAGGAAGAGCTACCACCACCCCCACCAGAGTGGACCACCGACCACAGCACCATAATTACCCCTCCTGGAGTGTACAGACTCTGGTCTTTGTCCATCAGAAATACAGAGCAACAGCATTGCCACCTGCAGGATGTCTTAATTGATGGATACAAAGTGTCAGGATTTAGAGACACAGGCATTCCTGACTATCGCTGACCCCCGTGTGGTTCGACCCGAGGCAATTTACAAGGCCCGGGAATTCGCATTGTCCTGGCGGGGGGTGTCCGCAAATATATACCGCGACCTTTGGTATGTTTGGATTATGGTTTTGGAGAAAAACTGTGTTGGATTGGAGTTATGGGAGGACTTCCTGCAGATATCCTCCTTGGAAATGACATTGGAGAGTTACAAAGTCATTTTGTGGGAGCAGAAGGTCTGTGGGCCTCTCACTCTTCTGAAAGAACAATTGGAGGGAGATATTGAAGATACTGAAACGCCCATCATTCCCTACGTTCTAGAGTTCAGAGACAGTCTCTCCCAGCTAGCTACCTTGGCTAATGAACATAAGGGAATGGCCCAGTCCAGTCAAAAAGCCTGGTATGACCATAAAGCCAGGACCCAGGAAATTATGGACAAGTGCTCATGATTATTGCAACCCCTGCCACTGTACAAGGAACTATAAACTATTGAGCTATGTGGACTAAAGTGAGCAGGCAAGAGGTCTGTGTAGACCTCATAGCGGGCTCACTTATTATGAGGGGGGAGAGGTTGTGATGGTGTGATATGCTATATGGGTATCATTTTTGTGTATATTTCTATTTTACTTATTTTCATGGTGTTCTCTTGTAGAAGGAGTTATTTGCTAATTGATGAATGGCTGTTGCTGTCATCTGATATCAGCCCCCACAGTACTGTATTGTTTGCTAATATGCTAATGACATGTTGACATAGCTTGTTGAAACAATGAGCCCCTGAGACCTTCCCCCTCCTAACCTGTGAATGAGGAGGGAGACTTTTAAATATCAGGGAGGTGAGACACAGTCAGTCCTGTTTGGAATGATGATGTGTTCACAGCATCTTAGAGAGAAAGAAGAGTATATGGACTATGCTATCCTCTGTCTGCTGGATTGTTGGACTTTTATCCTGTTACTGAACTGCATTTGTGTTCTGGACTATTTTATCCTTTGTGTGGTTGATCGTTTATGGACCTTTCGTATTTTTGCCTAAATAAAGGTCTTGGGATTGTTCACTCTTCGCTGGCTCTATTGATTGTGTGGTACCGGAGAAGGACACCGTGACACCTCCGTTCTACAAATGACCTAAGACTAACATCCCCTGTAATCCGAACCTCGCACCTCCGTCTCCAAGACTTCTCGCGTGCTGCGCCTGTTCTCTGGAATGAACTTCCCCAAACGATCAGGCTGAATCCTAGCCCCTACCTATTCAAGCATGCTTTGAAAACCCATCTCTGCAAACAAGCCTACCACATCAACTACTCAGTAAACTAACTTTGCCCTGTTCCCTCCGTCCAATTATTATTCTGAATCTGCACCCTACTAATCATCTGTCTCCACACCCTCCATGCACATGGTAACTGCACTTGATACTTGACTATTGCACTTAAACACACGGGCTGATGAACGGATTATGCAGCTTTATATGAAAATCCCTATGTACTATAATTGCCCGACCTGAAATAACAAGCACTTTTTACCTATTATGTCCCCCCCATCTCCTTGTAGTTTGTAAGCTTGCGAGCAGGGACCTCACTCCTAATGTCACTGTTTAAATTGTCTTAACTTGTATTGAATTTATTGTCTGTACATGTCCCCGCTTAATTGTAAAGTGCTACAGAATATGTTGGCGCTATATAAATAAAAATTATTACTATTATGTGTAGGCAGAGGAGGATGAAGAAGTGATAGCAAAATCTCAAGTTTCCATAGTGTCATCGCACAGGTGGATGGCATGGGAGATTGGCTTACAGCGATCGTGGAGGGGTCATGGTACCAGACAAACTCTTATTGAGGGTGCAGGAGCCTAGGAACAAATGTAGGAGGATGTAGTGATAGATGCGTAATAGTCAGGAGTAGGGTTGAGCGAAACGGGTGGGCCATTTTCAGAAGTCGCCGACTTTTGGCAAAGTCGGGTTTCATGAAACCCGACCCGACCCCTGTGTGGGGTCGGCCATGAGGTCGGCGATCTTCTGAATCTGGTATCGGAATTCCGATACCGAGTTCCGATATGTTGGCGATATCGGAAATCGGTATCGGAATCCACATTTAAGTGTAAAATAAAGAATTAAAATAAAAAATATTGATATACTCACCTCTCCGGAGGCCCCTGGACATCGCCGCTGGTAACCGGCAGCCTTCTTTACTTAAAATGAGCGCGTTTACGGCCTTCCATGACGTCACGGCTTCTGATTGGTCGCGTGCCCCTCATGTGACCGCCACGCGACCAATCACAAGCCGTGACGTAATTCTCAGGTCCTAAATTCCTAATTTTAGGAATTTAGGACCTGAGAATTACATCACGGCTTGTGATTGGTCGCGTGAGCAGTCACATGGGCGGCCGCGACCAATCACAAGCCGTGACGTCATCTAAGGCCCTGAACGCGCTCATTCTTAAGAAGGAAGGCTGACGGAAAGAAGCAGGGCGCGTCCTCGGCTTCTTTCCGGCAGCCTTCCTTCCTAAGAATGAGCGCGTTCAGGGCCTTAGATGACATCACGGCTTGTGATTGGTCGCGGCCGCCCATGTGACCGCCACGCGACCAATCACAAGCCGTGATGTAATTCTCAGGTCCTAAATTCCTAGAATTAGGAATTTAGGACCTGAGAATTACGTCACGGCTTGTGATTGGTCGCGTGGCGGTCACATGAGGGGCACGCGACCAATCAGAAGCCGTGACGTCATGGAAGGCCCTGAACGCGCTCATTTTAAGCAAATTGTTTGTTTGATTTGGCCTCGTTTTGAATTTAATGTTGTTCGGGTACGTTTGTCGAATATGTTCGGTGAATGTCTAAACGTTCAACGAATCAAACCGAACAGAACCTTGAACTGTTCGCTCATCTCTAATTCCTACCTATATACCAGCCATACCAGGTTCAGCATAAACTGAGGAAGAATCGATTTCATGTGAAGTTTGAAAAATGTGTCTTTGAGTAAACCTCTCTTCCATTCCTTGGGTACATCGTCTCCAAGACAGTACTAAGGATGGATCCTGATATGGTATCCGCTGTCTTGAAGTGGCCTCATCCTGACAATCTGAAGGCAATCCAGTGATTCTTCAGATTCACTTATTACTATCACTAGTTCATTCCGCATTTTTCCTCTCGGACAGTTACAAACTATGCCCCAACCCACAAGGAAACTAATCATAGGGGGTGGACTCTGGGGCTGAAAGTGCCTTTGTCTTCTTAAAACAGACTTTCATCTTCACTCTGGTGCTGCAGCAACTGGACAGGTATAAGCAATTATATTTAACAGTGGATGCCAGAGCTGTCCTCACCCAGAGGTCTCCTTCCCTCCATATGACGACCTGCAGTTTATTCTTTAAAGCTTTCTCGACTCCAGAGCGCAATTAGTCGATAGGTTATCAGGAATTGCGGGTGATAATACTGGCTCTGGAAGAGTGGCGATTTCTTGTCCAGAAGAACTTGACCTATCTATAGTCTGCACAGTGACTAAATCTGTGTCAAGCCAGGTGGACTTTGTTATTCATCCACTTTGATTTTGTTCTCCACTTCCGGTCAGCAGGCAAAAACAGGCGAGCTTTCCATGTATTTTCTGTCTTCTGACCAGGAGGATGAGCCTCAGGGCAGCAATGAACCCTTCAACATACTTACTGTTGCCCCACTGGACTTGTCTCAGGTCCCCCTTGGAAAAGTCTTTGTCTCTGAGCCAAACAGTAAGCAGGTGCTTCACTGGGGTCAATCATCTAAATTGGCTGGTCATACCCGTCAGAAAATAATGGCTCTTCTAATTTCACAGCATTATTGTGATCATTACTGCGCAATGATATTGCAGATTTTGTCTCAGCCTGTCTCTCCTGTGCCCAGAATAAGACTCAGAAACATATTCCTACCTACTGGTTACTTCCCTTACCTGTACCATCTGCTCCTTGGCAGCATATCATGATGGGCTTTATTATAGATCTCCTAGTATCGTCCGAATGTACCATCATCTGGGTAGTTGTAAATCTCTTCTTTAAGACGGCAGAATTTACTCCGGCCTCCCATGTGCTCCTGTGCTTGCTGAGAAGTTCATTTAACATATTTTTTGCTTCCTTAGGTTACCTATCCATATTGTCTCTAATACAGATGTCCAGATTACATCTTACTTCTGGAGGACTACCTGCAAACTACTAATTGTCACATTGGACTAATCTTCAGCCTACCATCTTCAGTCGAATAGCAAGGTAGAGCAGGTCAACCAGATGCTGACCAACTACCTGCGGCACTTTGTCTGTGCTCACCACAGTGATTGGGCCAAACTCCTGCTTTTGGCTGAATTCTCTTATTACAACCATGTGACTGAATCCTCAGCTAAATCCCCATTTTTCATGGTGTATGGTCACCCCAATTTTCCATTTCCTGTGTCTGTTAACACCGACATTATTGCCTCTGAAACTCTCCTAAAAAGCTTCTCTATGATCTGAGAGGACATCAAGACCTCTTAAGTGAAATCTTCTGAACAGATGAAGCGACACATGGGTAAGAAACGTCTGGACCCACCTCTCTTTTGTCCTGGTAATAAGGTTAAGCTTTGGTCAAAGTACATGCAGCGCCCCAGAGTCCTGGTCGTTGCAGTACTGTGGCTCCGCCACTATGGGGAGCTATGGTGCGTCCGATGGCACTGAAGGAGTTAATCTGATCAGGTATCACAGACACCAATACATTTCACAGCCGGGCCTCCGGGGGGAGCTAAGGGTGCTATTCATTAGGCCACTCCCCACCATAGTGGGTAAACTGGGGGTCAGGCAGGAAGTTAGTCAGAAGCTGACTGGGTTGGAACCAGGCAACACCTTGTGGCAGAGGGTGTTGTAGGGGAAGATACAGTAGGGTCTCAGTCAGGGGTGGGATCCTGGCAAAGGCTTGGCAACGAGAACGAACGTAACGGGACCGTGCCTGCTCCGGGTAGCGGCGGTGCCCAAGAAAGGATTAGAAGAGAGATAGATTGTGCTGAGTGAGAAACGGGATCACGCAAAGGAGAAATACCAGTAGGAGTCGTGCTGTAAGATCGAAGCAACATCCTACTGAGGCGCACTACCGGTGGCCGGAACGCCGAGGGAGTAGAATAACATTCAGCTTCAAGCAATACTCCAAACAGCGGTAGGGCAGTCAGTCTCAGGCGGGCTGTCTAACTAAAATCACCTATGAAGTCTTGGGAGGCAATTGTGGGAGAGGGGCGTCTCTAGGGTCCCGGAAGAACTCCAGGCCTACCCGTCAAACGGGTGCTGTTCCTACCCGAACCTCAGGGAGGGACGGAAGATTAGCAGAACATCATCTAGTCGAGTTGTGAGGGAACATCAGAAACAGACACAACAGTTGTGGCGTACTTTCCGTAAGCACAGCAGGGAAGGACTACAACACATAGCGCTAGGGGGAAGGCACAGATTTCCTCCTGTGAAGAGAACTCTGGAAGTGCCATTGGACCGGCCGGACTTGTGCAGCCTGGTGAACCGTATTCTGGACTGAGGACTCAGAGATCTTCAGTAAAGAGGTAAAGAGACTGCAACCTGGTGTCCTCATTATTTACCGCGACCTGCACCCCACAACTGCACCGTTACAACACCACTTATTGCACCGGACGTCCCCCACTGACAGACAGGGCCACGGACCGGGTCTAGCCACCGTGACAACCCCAGGACTGAGACCCAGAGGCCCGGCTCCGGGTACCCCTCGGCCCTGCGGCGGTGTGGGGGTGCTCCAAACTTGGCGTCACAAACAGGATCTACTTAAGCCTGAAGAATCAGGTCATGTGTGCCTTGGAACTGTGATTTATTGTGCTTTGTTGAGAGACTGTGTGTTGCTCTTTGCTGAGAGAAGTTCCCGCCAAAAGCCGCCACCATTGCTACGCCGGAGAAGAAGGAGGGCGTGCCATGGGAGGAGACCACCAGAGTGGCGTGAGAAATGGCTACCGCCCCCTGCGCTACTGGCTGCAAGGTGAGGACCTGCCCTCAAGCAGAGGACGACCCCCTGATTTGCAACGGCGGGAAGCAGGAGATGGAGAAGCTCGGCCCTGGAGAAATGGCGGAGTCCGATGCATGCATTGCCACCGATCAGCAGATCATGATGAAGAACAGCGAGTGCCGGAACGGGGAAGGAGCAGTCCCGGGTTGCCCTCGCTTATCGGAGGCGGACCCGTGCTCCCTGCAGCCGGAGGAGCCGAAGTCCCTGGAACAGATAGCGGAGCCGAGTCCACCAATCCCGAACTCGGAGTCAGCGGAGGAAGAACCACAGTGAGCGGAGCCGCGTCCGGGGACCGTATTGGAGGAGCCGCAGTCCGAGCAGCAGCCGACTCCAGCGTTCTTGTCAGCGGACCGGATCGACACCGGTGGAACCACATCAGGCGCAGGTACGACAGATACCCCTGCCCCAACGCTCGATCCCGCTCCCGCGACCGATCCTCCCCGCAGCAGTAATCCTTCGTTCACCATCGAGCGGGTGGTCCTCGGCCCCAGCGCGAGCGGGAAGTTGTTGCCGCCACTAACAAACAGGTGGGGGGAGCCCATAGAGATGGGCCCGGATGGAGTGATGTTCCGGTGGGACACCCCCTGGGTTGAGCAGGATGGGGTTCCGGTGGATGGTCTCACCATCGCGATACTTACCTGGGACCAGTACAATCAATGCGTGCTCCAGCACTGGAAACAGCGAAATGAAGTTGAACAACGGGAGACGCAACGCAAGAAGTCTGTGCATGGCAGGAAAGACGTGGTAAAGCGAGGAAGGGTGTCGGCCTTCCACCCAAAGAAAGGATGGGGCTCAATACAGGAACCGGGCCTATCGACTGACGTCTTCGTTGCCAGCTATGACGTGGAAACTCCCTGCTGTGATCGGGATGGCGAACCATTGCGAGAGGGGGATCAGGTGACGTACACCCGTCACTGGAACGAACAGGGGTGGCGTGCCCGGAATGTTCAGCGATGTGAGCCTGAAGGAGTGTCACCTGTGGCCCTGACCATGGTTGATCCAGGTTTGCCCGATCTCGTTACTGTCACCACTGTACGCTTTGTAGCGGCTCCCGAACTTGCCAGCAGGGTCAGTCTTCAAATTCAGACAACGGGTGATCTGGTGGTCCCTGCGGGGCCTGCCGCTGGAATCCGTGCCACAGTAGTCGGGGGCCAGGGGCCAAGACCACCTGGGTAAGAATAAACCTCGATACCATGAGTATGTATATAGTTACTGTTTACTGTTGCTGCTAAACCCGTCCAGGGTTAACTCCTTATGGATCCCTTTGTTGACTCGGGATCCTTGTTGTTTTGTTTATTTTTTCTAAGTTTTTGCACAAGTCTTAAGAACTGCAGTAATCATGGACCGTGCATGATACAAACTTTTCCTTGTAAATAGTTTGCACCTTATTAAAGGCGCTTCCTACTGGTTTTACTTAAAGACTCTTTGCGAAGATACCGCACCGGAGCCTTGCTGAGTATGGACTGGTAGTCTGAGAAGACATGCTACCTCAGAAAGACTTGATCCCCTCTTAAAGGGGATGCCAAAAGTGTACTTATGAGTGATACTGTTCTAGAACAGTAATGTGAAAGTAAAAATGATAATGTTTACATGTAAAAGTTATGTGTATTGAAATGGTTAACTGTAAAAAGAAGTGTTGATAATGTTCCTTAGAAGAAAGTGCGAGAGCTAGAAGAAAGATGCAGTGGGCCCGTAGGGGTAGACAGAGTGTCCTGCATAGTCGGAAGTAAGAAAGTAGTAATGAAGGTTGATGATATAAGGAAATAGTTGATAATGTTGATAAGAAAATGGGGATAGAAGGTAAACCCTGAGTCCTCCATAGTAAGTCAGTTGTTGTAAAGAAAGAGTTAATAATGTGTTACAGAAGACAGAAAGTGAACCCGTAGGGGTTAGGTAGTGAGTCCTCCTAGGAGCTATACGTAGATGGCTCAGTGCTTCTAAAACTGAAAGTAATGTTATGATCTATACTGTGTATAGAAGTTGAAAAGGCAGTAGGCCCTGGCTGAATGGGGCGGTCCTGTAACAGAAAGGAGAGGCAGTAGGTCTGGTGCCGATAGGACAGGCGGTCCTGCAGATTTAAAGAAGGAGAATGAAAAAGTTAATTTACCTTACAATGTGATTATAGGAAGGTCTTTAGTGGATACAGAGTGTATGTCCTTAAAGGCAACGTTAAAGTACTGTTAAACAATTTTTGCACTTAGTAGAATACCCGGTTGGGTAAGAAGAATTATTTATAGCATGTTGCTATGTTATTGAACCATGTTTGTAATGTTTAAGTGTCCTCACCTCCCATAAAGGGAAGCCTGTTCAAGTATACTTACTGTTATTGCACTCAAACAAAACTGTATGTCTTTTTGCTAACTTGTATTGTTGTTTTTCTTCCCAGTCCCGGAGTACTGTGTTTAACCAGGGGGGAGTGCAGCGCCCCAGAGTCCTGGTCGTTGCAGTACTGTGGCTCCGCCACTATGGGGAGCTATGGTGCGTCCGATGGCACTGAAGGAGTTAATCTGATCAGGTATCACTGACACCAATACATTTCACAGCCGGGCCTCCGGGGGAGCTAAGGGTGCTATTCATTAGGCCACTCCCCACCATAGTGGGTAAACTGGGGGTCAGGCAGGAAGTTAGTCAGAAGCTGACTGGGTTGGAACCAGGCAACACCTTGTGGCAGAGGGTGTTGTAGGGGAAGATACAGTAGGGTCTCTGTCAGGGGTGGGATCCTGGCAGAGGCTTGGCAACGAGAACGAACGTAACGGGACCGTGCCTGCTCCGGGTAGCGGCGGTGCCCAAGAAAGGATTAGAAGAGAGATAGATTGTGCTGAGTGAGAAACGGGATCACGCAAAGGAGAAATACCAGTAGGAGTCATGCTGTAAGATCGAAGCAACATCCTACTGAGGCGCACTACCGGTGGCCGGAACGCTGAGGGAGTAGAATAACATTCAGCTTCAAGCAATACTCCAAACAGCGGCAGGGCAGTCTGTCTCAGGTGGGCTGTCTAACTCAAATCACCTATGAAGTCTTGGGAGGCAATTGTGGGAGAGGGGCATCTCTAGGGTCCCGGAAGAACTCCAGGCCTACCCGTCAAACGGGTGCCGTTCCTACCCGAACCTCAGGGAGGGACGGAAGATTAGCAGAACATCATCTAGTCGAGTTGTGAGGGAACATCAGAAACAGACACAACAGTTGTGGGGTACTTTCCGTAAGCACAGCAGGGAAGGACTACAACACATAGCGCCCCGGGGGAAGGCACAGATTTCCTCCTGTGAAGAGAACTCTGGAAGTGCCATTGGACCGGCCGGACTTGTGCAGCCTGGTGAACCGTATTCTGGACTGAGGACTCAGAGATCTTCAGTAAAGAGGTAAAGAGACTGCAACCTGGTGTCCTCATTATTTACCGCGACCTGCACCCCACAACTGCACCGTTACAACACCACTTATTGCACTGGATGTCCCCCACTGACAGACAGGGCCACGGACCGGGTCTAGCCACCGTGACAACCCCAGGACTGAGATCCAGAGGCCCGGCTCCGGGTACCCCTCGGCCCTGCGGCGGTGTGGGGGCGCTCCATACACTGCTCTAAAAAATAAAAGGAACACTAGAATCCCACATCCTAGCTATCACTGAATGAAATATTCCAGTTGTTAATCTTTATTCATTGCATAGTGGAATGTGTTGAGAACAATAAAACATAACAATTATCAATTTAAATCACAACCAATATCCCATGGAGGTCTGGAGTTGGAATGATGCTCAAAATCAAAGTGGAAAATGAAGTTACAGGCTGATCAAACTTCAGTGGAAATGCCTCAAGACAAGGAAATGATGCTCAGTAGTGTGTGTGGCCTCCACGTCCAAGTGGACAGTTTGATTTCACAGAAGTTTGTTTTACTTGGAGTTATATTCTGTTGTTTAAGTGTATGTTGATGTCATGCTTTCCTCGCATAAACTGGGTCCTCGCTTCATCGGTCCTTTCGAGGATCTCAAACAGATTCATGCAGCAGCGTATAAAATCAAACTACCAGCCTCTTTACGAATCTCCAATTCAATTCATGTGAACATGAAGATGCAGGTACGCTGATTTATGGACACTATTTACATGTGACAGGAGGCCAGGGCATAGATGCATCACAATATTCTGTCATGACTACAGCCCTGGTCCTGCCTTTTACAGGTATACCAGATGTTCCAGTCTACACCTGGAAGTACCTGCCTGTATACAAACCATACCAGCTTGCACCTGTCATGCTTACCTGTACACCAGCCTTACCAGCCTGCAACTGCTGTATTCAGCTATATACTAGTCATGCCAGCCTACACCTGCTAGCGCCTGTCTGTATTCCAGCCATTCCCACCAGCATCTGCCAATCCTGTGTTCCAGCTGTACCTGCCTGTTCCAGCTGCACTCTCCTTCTGGGCAGTTCCGGCTTCCTACCCCTTGAGGGTCAGCTATCCTGCGTCTGTGGTGTGTCTTTGTGTAGCATATGGTGTCCATCTGGAGCCAAGTCTAACCACACCATCAGGGCTCTAATAAAAAGACCTGTGTTCACCCAGTTACCACCTTCCAGGCTCTCCTCAGACCACAACAATGTGGTTCAATCACTCCCGTTACACCCATCCCCTAACAGGTACTCACCATCCAGTGCTTGACACAAGCTTTGGCATTTCATTCCTGATTTTCATTCTGCATCAGGGCTTCCACGGCAAAGTAGGTTCGCTGACCATGTGAGCTTTAGCTCTACAGGAGAGGAAGAAAAGCAAAACAATAGGGATGAGTGAGCAAAAAAATGCTCAGATGCCTGTCACTCTAATAGAGCAATTTCTGATGCTTGGATACTCGTTTCAAGTAAAAAATTTTGTAGGACTCAATGGAAAATCTCAGTATTTTTCTGGCAGACTCTTCTGGGAGATCTGGGACAGTGACAATGTTGAAATGGATGGAAAAAGTGCTAAATGGAAGGAAAATAGCATGGGAAAAACCATGGAAGCAACTCTAACTCTCAGATCAATACTGAGAGCATGTTACCAAGTCTGTGCTGAGCAGATGAGATGAAGCAGTACTGGGTAGTATCTTCCTTTTTATGTCTTCGTCCATCTCCACCTGGTTTGCATGCAAAGCTTGTTGTTTAATTGTCAGAAGTGACTGTTTAAGTAGAAACAGAAGCATGGTTCGTTGTGCTGATTATGTCGTCATTGCTGCTCACCATCTCTGTGTAGTTCTCAAAGTCTTGTAGAACCACACAAATGTCAGACATCCATGCCCACTCTTCAGTTGTTGTTTGCGGAGACTGACCAGAATACTGATGGGCGTGTTAGAGCAGGAATTCTCCAACTGGCCTCTGTGGCTCACAAAGACTTGCCAACACATGCAGGGTGGAGTTTCAGCAGGTGGTCATGTTGCACACCAGTCGGAGAGCTGATACTTTTATATGATGTGGCTGTACTGCCACAGTAATGGGAGCTGAACCTGACTTGCGGAAATGGGCACTGACACAGCATACCTTGACCGCTGAACTTCCAAGTTGAGCACGTGATCCAAGCAAGGTAAATGTGTGAGCTTGCCAATCATCACAACAGCCACCAGGTTACATCCTTTATCACACATGACCTTGCCTTTTTGTAGGTTCAGTGGCGAGTTCCACAGATCTGTCTGGTCTGCTATTTCTTTCAATACCTAATATCTAATATTTAAAGAAGAATATAATGATGACTGCAGAACCTTCAGGACACGCATCAGATTACCTAAAGCTGATTATGAATTAAGGCTTGCAAGAGACGTCAAAAGCAATAAAAAAGGATTTGGGGGGGTATGTCAAAAGTAAAAGAAAAGTCAAAGATGCTATAGGACTTTTACAGGATAAAAATGGTGAAGTGGTAAAAAATGATGTTGAGAAGATCGAACTTTTAAATTCCTATTTTGCACCAGTTTTCGCTCAGAAAATAAATGTAACGTCAACTGATCTTCACTTTCTTATTGAAGGAATGGAAGAATATACACTATCCACACTATATATAAACAGAGAGATAGTGAGGGTATATTTAGCTAACATAAATGAATTCAAGTCTCCAGGTCCAGATGAATTACATCCCAGGGTATTAAAGGAGGACTCATGGAATTATAGGCCTGTGAGCATGAATTCTATAGCAGGAAAGATCTTTGAACAAATTATTAACCAACATGTATGTAAGTACCTGGATAAGAATAAAGTGATTAACCAGAGCCAGTTTCTAACTAATAAGTCAGACTAACTTAATTTCCTTCTATTACAGAATCACTGACTGGGTGAATCAGGGAAATGCAGTAGACGTAGTATATACTTCAGCAAAACATTTGGTTAAGTATCTCATGTTATCCTTGTTGAAAAAAAATGACAAAGTATGGGATGGACAAGGCAACTGTTAGGTTGGTAGGTGGATTCATAACTGGTTCAGTGATCAGACCCAAAGAGTGGTAATAAATGGCTGCACAGCAAGTTGGAACAAATGGAGTAACACATGACTCTGTCCTGGTCCCTGTGTTTTTCAAAACACTTTTCAATGATTTAGATGAAAGAATTAAGGGTAATCTGATTAAATTTGCTGATGACACAAAGCTAGGAGGGATAGCTAATACTAGAGAAGATAAAGATGATTCAAAAAGATCTAAACAAACTGGAACTGTGGGCTGCAACTAACAGAAAGTTCATTAACAAGATAAAATGCCAAGTCCTACACCTGGGCAAGAAAAATGAAAAAAATCATTTACAGAATGGGAGAAATAGGGTAAATCAACAGAACATTAGAAAAAGACTTGGTATACTGATAAATCACAGACTGAACATGAGTCAACAGTGTGTTACAGAAGCAAAATAGGCAAACACAGTTCTGGGTTGCATTAATAGAAGTACACAGTCTAGACAATGTGAAGTAATTATCCCCCTTTACTCCTCTTTGGTGAGACCTTATCTGCAATACTGTGTACAATACAGGGCACCACATTTAAAAAAAATGAACAAAATGGAGCAAGTTCAGAAAAGAGTGACCAGAATGGTGACCAGTCTGCAAAAATGTCATATGAGGAAAGGTTAGAGGATTTGACAATGTCTAGCTTGCAAAGGAGAAGACAGAAAGGAGACTTAATAGCTGTTTAAAAATATCTCAACGGCTGTCACAGTGCAGAGGGATCAGCTTTATTCTCATTTGCACAAGGATAAACAAGAAGCAATGGAATGAAACTGAATAGGTGGAGACATTGATTAGCTCTTAAAAAAACTTTTTGACAGTGAGGGTGTTAGGTGTCGAGTTCCCGCCGCTGCACAGGGGGAATCTCGAACCATGTCCACTACGGTCTTCCATTCTCCTCCAGCCGCAGTGGAACCTGCTCAGCAGAGACGTCAATCCCAGCATCTGGCTCAAGCTGATACTGTGCGCTTGGGTACTGTTGCCTTTCCAGGCTCTGCCTTTGTAGCCAGCACTGTTCAGCGGCGAACAGTTGTTTCAGGGACTAAGCCCTGCTTTTCCCACACTGAGCATGCCCATGGGACGACCTCCCATTGGAGGTCAGGGGTCACATGCTCAGGTCCTGTTGCGGCTCCTATTGGACCATCAGGAAGGTCTCGGAGCGCTGCTGCTATAAAAGGTTTGCATGGCCGAGCGGCCATACGCTAGTGTAAACTTATTAACTTGTGTGTGTGTGGATGAATGCCTGTCAATGGATGAAAGCTCTGAATCATTCCCATCCCTAGTGTTGTTGCCTGTTTGCGAATGATATAGCTACCTAGCGCCCGACAGTGCTATCCTGCACAATTGCACAAGTTGCTGAATCCAGTTAGCAGCGACCACCAGAGCGGTGCTGTTCACAGATAGTGCGCTTTCCTAGCCCAAGTTAGGGTGGTTAGTGGCGTCTGCCAGAGTGGCGCTGCACGCACTCCTGTGCGGAAAATATTTACTTTAGTTTCCCTGGCACCGCAGTAGTGGTGTCGAGTGCAAGAGAACTAGAGGGACTCTTACCCTAAGTCTTGTTGCAAAGTTCTGTGTCGCCTTGCTTGTGCTCTCTGTGCAGTATTGCGGCCCTGTGATGCAACAGGGTTCTCATCCTTCATACCAAGTGAAGCTAACCCGTGTGTACTCACATTATACCACCATATAGTCCGTCATTACTAAGCAGCAGGTGTCTTAGCTGCACAGTGGACCCCGGACTGCGAATGCACCTTATATCATCTCTAATTATTATTTGGTGCATTCCGCCAGTCCTAACAGAGGGTGATAAAGAGTGAAACAGGGTGCCATGAAAGGTTGTGAGTTTTCCTTCAATGGAAGTAAGTCTTTAAACAGAGGCTGAACAGACATCTGTCTAGAATGAGTTAGTGAATGCTGTATTGAGCAAGGGGTTGGACCAGATGACCCAATAGATACCTTTCATCTCTAACATTCTATTCTATGATTAACTCCATCTTGAGAGGTTTGGCTCTGTTAGGGTTGGCAGATTGTACTAAATAAGAGATGGAAAACTGCTGCTAGTATACAATGACGGAGCACATGGTGAGCAATTGCCTGAATGCACTGGGTTAACACCACTCAATGTGAACAGAATGCTGAGTTCCAACCTCTGTTACTCCACAGAGAGGAACAATACAGAAATGAAAGAGAAGATTGCCAAGGCTGTGCAAAGCAGTCATCAAAGCAAAAGGTGGCTACTTTGAAGAACCTAGAATATAAGACATAATTTCAGTTGCTTCACACTTTTTTTGCTAAGTATATAATTCCACATGTGTTAATTCATAGTTTTGATGCCTTCAGTAGTGTTGAGCGATACCGTCCGATACTTGAAAGTATCGGTATCGGAAAGTATCGGCCGATACCGGCAAAGTATCGGATCTAATCTGATACCGATACCCGATACCAATACAAGTCAATGGGAACTCAAGTATCGGACGGTATCCCTGATGGTTCCCAGGGTCTGAAGGAGAGGAAACTCTCCTTCAGGCCCTGGGATCCATATTAATGTGTAAAATAAAGAATTAAAATAAAAAATATTGATATACTCACCTCTCCAACGCAGCCTGCACCTTATCGAGGGAACCGGCAGCCTTCTTTGCTTAAAATGCGCGCGTTTACTGCCTTCCGTGACGTCACAGCTTCTGATTGGTCGCGTGCCGCCCATGTGACCGCGACGCGACCAATCACAACAAGCCGTGACGTAATTTTCAGGTCCTGAATGCCGAATTCTAGAATGGGTGGCACGCGACCAATCAGAAGCCGTGACGTAATTTTCAGGTCCTGAATGCCTAGAATTCGGCATTCAGGACCTGAAAATTACATCACGGCTTGTTGTGATTGGTCGCGTCACGGTCACATGGGCGGCACGCGACCAATCAGAAGCCGTGAGGTCACGGAAGGCAGTAAACGCGCGCATTTTAAGCAAAGAAGGCTGCCGGTTACTACCAGGGCGCGTCAGAGGGTGAGTATATCCCTATTTTTTATTTTAATTCTTTATTTTTTACATGGATATGGATCCCAGGGCCTGAAGGAGAGTTTCCTCTCCTTCAGACCCTGGGAACCATACACTGGGAACTTCCGATTCCGATTCCCGATACCACAAAAGTATCGGATCTCGGTATCGGAATTCCGATACAGCAAATATCGGCCGATACCCGATACTTGCGGTATCGGAATGCTCAACACTAGCCTTCAGTGCAAATGTACAATTTTCATAGTCATAAAAATACAGACAAATTTTTAAATGAGAAGGTGTGTCCAAACTTTTGGTCTGTACTGTACTTAGCTACAAGCGCTTGTACACGTGTCGGTCGTTAAGTCTGCAATCCCAGTAAGTGCGTTGGTAAGGAAACAGATGATGACCCTGAACATGTGCTGGTAGAAGGCAGGGACACCACACCAGGAGAAATAGTAGTGACTGGGGACTGAGTAAGATACAGTTGCCGCCATGAGTTGGTGGAAATCCTCCATAGCAGACTAAGCAGTTTTTCACAAGTTTAAACCAGGGTAATTTTATACAAAGCACATTAAACTGTATGGATGACAATAGTACGTTTTTGGACAAAATAATTTGGTCAACTGTAACAGGACAAGCTGTTTTTAAAAAATGTAAATCATCATAATTTTCCCCAAAGCAATATAAACTTTATGAATTTCAATAGTCAATTTTTGTAACAAGAATATTTTGTCACATGTAGCATGACAATGGTTTTCAAAAATTTCAAACCACTGTTACTTCACACAAAGTAGATTAAACTGTATAGATGACAATTTGGTCAATTTTTCAACAAAAGAAAATGTGGTTACCTGCAGCAACTATATATTTAGTAATGGACTGCAAAGCCCTAAGCCCTGCCCAGAGGCTGCATTCAGCCACTCTCTCTGCTCCAATGGCGTTAGTTTGCCGAGTTTGGTGGCGCCAGTCCTTTTGTAACCTCTGATGAGGTAATGGTGCCAGCCAATTACAGCAATGCCACTGCCAAGATGGCTTTGGCATTACAGCGACTGGCAGGCTTTCTTCACATGTTTATCGGCTATGTAACAGACGCCAAACATTCAGGGCGGGGATTTGAACACTTAATCCGAGCACCAGCTAATGCTTGAGTGCCGAGTACATCTGAGCATCCAGATACTTTATTGAAATCCGAGTACACGGGACATTTAATAAAACCAAAGATAGAAACACAATGAGCAAAAACTCTGCTGTAAGTAAAAAGTAAGAGTGTAACATAAGGTACTTAGTAAACACTGTTTTTGTTCACAAAAAGCAAAAAAGACACAAGTTGTACCCAAATCAGGATGGTCCTATACTATCTTGCAGTGGAAGTGGTTTTTACACTTTTCTTAATTAAAAGCATTGTTTACTAAGTACCCAATATTATTCATAGGCAATATTACTTTTTACTTACTGTACTTACATCAGGATTTTTGCTCATTTTGTTTCTCTTTTAGGAGAGAGAGAGAGGACCCTGCTGACCATAAGAGCTTTCACTCTTCAGTAGAGAGAGAAAGAATCCTGATGACCAAAGAGTTTGAACTCTACAGTATAGAGAGTGAGAGAAGACCCTGATGGTCATAAGAGTTTACATTGTCCAAGAGAGAGAGAGGACCCCACTGACCAGAAGAGCTTAAACTCTACAGGAGAGAGACTAACCAGTGACTCTGGAGATGGAAAACGGCTCTGCCATGCAAACTGTGCTCCGATGGGAACGGTTGACCTGTGCTGACCTTGCATTGACCCCCACCGTACAAGGTCTTCAAACCTGGAGGGCATTGTAGGGGAGGACTTCGTGGCATTGCAAAATAATGTTAGCTTGCTCTCTGATGCTTCATCTGTGTGGGAAATGTTGCTGGGCAAGTTTGTTTCTTTTTTTCACAAACAGCGAACAGAAACTCAAAATGTTTGAATTTTGCGTGATTTGAATTGAACTCAATTCTCCAGGAATTGATCCTCTCATCTATAATGGTGATGTAATTTTTTTTTCACAATTTTGATCACTACAATTAAACAAAATGGCAGCTGCCTGGCAGCCAATTTACGGAATTCGTGCAAAGCAAATTTCTAAATATCTGAATCCTGGAAAAATAGAATTTTCATAAAATTGGAGGCAAATTTTAATTTGCCTCATACAAATCTGCTCATCTCTATTGGTGGGATATACAAAATGCGTCCACAACTGTTCAAATAGACAGAAGCATTTTATTTTTCTTCCACCATGCAGGTATCCCAGATGAAGCCAGCTTAAGGGAGAAACATGTCAGAGGGCATGTGGGATAGCTTTACACAACTGAGTAGGCTTTCTCTGGTCTCACACCATCAGCATAAATATTGCAATAAAAAGAACTGCTGCTATCAATTAGACAGCAATATTGGAAAATCCACATGCTTGGGGCTTAGTCCACCGGATATATTTTCATAGTTTAGTTACTATCGGGTTTATCATGTTATTCACTTTAAATAATACATAATGAAAGCAATGTTTTAATATTGCCACTGCATTTGATGGAAAAAAGATTACAATTTTTCTGTCCCTTTAGACTTTGCGTTACTCCCCCCAGGCAGGTCTAGCATTGAGCGTGCGTAGCTGTCCTGGTTTCTTCTGTTTGCAGCGCCGTTGTCACATTGCCAACTACTAAGATCACCAACTATGCCGATGCCAATTAATGAACTTAATTATGCTACAATACACACAGAATCCTAATGGATCCCATCTAGCTGCCGCTGGAAAATCCTCACTAATCTTAGGGCATGAAATCCACCATGTTTGGCCGTTAATACATCTCATCATAGAATTATTAAACTGTGGGAAGAATTTATGATTTCCAGTAGAAAATAATCTTAACCTTCCTCATGGAATGAAACAGAGTAACATCTCGCAATGAGGACCTACAAACATGCTTCACATTATTTGCACATACAGCCGTTCATCTCTCATTAACCTGTAGTCGGTGTATGCTCATCTGTTCTCACCCAGTATATTCCGACAATTATCTCAGCTTCCGACTGATCTCAGGACTGCCTTTGCATTATTTTTTCTTTAGACACCTACCTCATGTGCGAGTAAACTGCATTTAGAATTGTATACAAACTGTAGAGGTTGCAATTAAAAAACAGATCACAGATATTCACAATATTTTCAGTGATTTGTGAAGGGAAACTTTAAGAAAACTGGATACATTGTGTTGTGTTCTCATACCGAAAAAAAGAAAAAGCGGAGTACTTTACAATCACTTCCTAAAAAGAAAAAGCGGAGTACTTTATAATCACGTTTATTGAAAAATTCAAAATTTAAAATATAAAATACATCACAATAATATTATCAAGGTTAAAAGGTCGACCAAGATTCATCCAAGCAAAAAAGAGCTGTGCAAAGTCACAGTAAAGTTTGGGGGTCAACATTCATTTAGTATATTGCATCATGTCTAATTACCTCCGCAGAAACTAATGTACCGTACATCAATCTTTTAAGTATTGTGTATAAGATTGGTGCATCAAAAGACAACATTTTTGATTGACCGTCAGTCTTTACTTTGACTTTCCACATCTATTTTTTGTACAGTTCATCGAAGTGCAAATTGTTCGATTTGCCCTGTCTAGCAAATGTTTCCTAAAATTCTAATTCATCCACTTATTTCTATAATTTATCTCTATCTTTTTCTATCGTGGTTTTTCAATTTTTTATGTACTTTAGACGGCCATTATAATAATGCTTTTTGAAACAAAATATTGAAAGTAATGTTTCCCCATTTAAAGTGCAGTAATAAACCAATTCCTATATTCTCATATTCTCTTTATTTTTTATTTCTGATGATTAACTTCTAAATTGCTTGGAATATAATGAACTTATCAAAGAAGATATGACTTGTAGGAGCGGAGCTGCTGGAGAGTGTGGAGCACGAATCCTGGGAAGCACCCTTAAGACATTAATAAATGTTTTAATAAAATATAATGCTCCAGGTATCCGCTCCATCAGGGTATCATTTATTTCTCATCTCAGCTCATCATAGACCTGCAGCAATTGTGCCTAAGAAAGGATCATTCTCTTCTCTGGGGTCAGAGGAGGTGCAGTGATGACCAATATATGTGGGTCAAACTGTCCTATTTTACTATTGCCATTAAAATATCATTTTTCTTTTTTCATTAAAATTTTCTTGGTGTGCACGCTGATTTTTTAATTTTAGCAGAAAAGGAAACAAGATTTGAAAGTGTTGAGAAAACTGAATTTCATTTTTCAGTATTGTCGTAAGTAATGTCATAAAAACAGAAATCTAATGTGGTTTGTACAGAACAAAAAAAGCAAAAAATAGTGGCCCGATATATTTACGCCTCTTTTTGTCTTGTTTTTGGTGTGTTTACCATGTTTTTAACCAATCTCTTCTTTAAATTTGAACCTATTTTAATGTTCTTTTTTGTGTTCACTTCTCTTTTTTTATGTTTGCCAATGTGTGCTTAAGGTTTTTGAGGGTTTTTTTTCTACATATGATTGCAGCACATTCATCAATTGTGACACTTTAAAAAGTCGATACATTTTTCTACTAATATACTCCAGTTTCCCTCCTCCATCCCTGAGTGATTTTATAACTGCTTGGTTTTTTGCGTGTACATTTTATTAAATTTTTGCCCTAAAAAGGCACAAAACATGTAAGAGACAAAAAATAGCTGTTATTGAATTTGAGCAAAATATGTGATCAATGTGCAATTTTGAAGAATTTGGTGCAAAATATTACTAAATACCTCAAGGGAAAAAAAGAAAAGTGATTTGTCCTGACACATCTCTTTGTTGCAGACATCCAGGAGTGGATTACGAAAAGCCCATGGAAATCGCGTCAACAAATGATCCCAGCATGTGGAAGAGTTAAAGGATTGGGATAAATAGACATGGAGTACATTGTAAGTGAATACTGGATGTGACAGGAGATTAAAATTTGGATGGGTAAATTAATTTTAAATGGTTCATATCTGTTAAGAGAGCCACAGTAAGAGTGCTGTGAGCTGGAGGAGCTTTCACGGAGTTAAGATCCAGGAGATTAAGATTCACCCTAGTCCAGAGTTCTACAGCTGTGCTCAAAAGTTTACACACCTTGGCAGAATTTTTGATTTCTTGGCCTTATTTCAGAGAATATGAATGATAACACCAACATTTTTTCTCCACTCATGGTTAATGCTTGGGTGAAGCCATTTATTGTCAAACTACTGTGTTTTGTTATCTTTATAAATCATAATGACAACCCAAAACATCCAAATGACCCTGATCAAAAGTTCACATACCCCATTTCTTAATTCTGTGTATTGCCCCAATGACAGCTTGAAGTCTTTTGTGGGAGTTGTGAATGAGGTTCTTTATTTTCTCAGATGGAAAAGCTGCCCACTGTTCTGGCAAAAAGTCTCCAGTTCCTGTAAATTCCTGGGCTGTCAAGCATGAAATGCGCGCTTGAGAACTCCCCAGAGTGGCTCAATGATATTGAGGTCAGGAAACTGAGATAGCCACTCCAGCATCTTCATTTTGTTCTGCTGTAACCAATGACAGGTTGACTTAGCCTTGTATTTTGGATCGTTGTCATGTTGGAAAATCCAAGTACGTCCCAAGCGCAGCTTCCGGGCTGATGAATGCAAATTTGCCTTCTGTATTTGCTGATAACATGCTGCATTCATGTATCCTTCAACTTTGACCAAGTTTCCAGTGCCTTCATAGCTCACACATCCCCAAAACATCATGGATCCACCTCTGTGCTTTACAGTAGGAATGGTGTCCTTTCATCATAGGCCTTGTTGACCTCTCTCAATATGTAACGTTTGTGGTTGGGGCCAAACAGTTCAATTTTGGTCTCCTCACTCCAAATTACCTTGTTCCAGAAGTTTTGAGGCAAGTCTCTGTGCTGATTTGCATATTATAAGCCAGATACTTTGTGGCATTTGTGCAGTAATGACTTTCTTCTGGTGCCTCGACCATGCAGCCCATTTTTCTTCAAGAGCCTCCTTATTATGCATCTTGAAACAGCCACACCGCTAGTTTTCAGAGTCCAGTATTTCAGCTGATGCTATTTGTGGGTTTTACTTTGCATCCCGAACAATTTTCCTGGCAGTTGTGGATGACATTTTGTGTTGGTCTACCTGACCGTGGTTTTGTTTTTACAGAACCTCTGATTTTCCATTTGTTAATCACAGTTTGAACGCTGCTGAATGGCATTATCAATTCCTTGGATATCTTTTTGTATCCCTTTCCTGTTTAATATAGTTCAACTACATTTTCCAGTAGTTCTGTTGACAATTCTTTTGCTTTCCCCATGACTTACAATCCAGAAACGTCAGTGGCTGGATGAAAGATGCCAGAGTCTGTCTGGATCCCAGAAACTCACTCAGCTTTTATGCACACACACTGATTCCAAGCAAACAGGTCACATATGAGGATGTTACCTTTAGAAGCCATTCAAACCCATTTGTGTCAACTTCTGTGCATGTTGTCAGGCCAAAATCACCAGGGTATGTGAACTTTTGATCAGGGTCATTTGAATGTTTTGGGTTGTCATTTTGATTTAAAAAAAGAAAACACAGTAGTTTGTCAATAAATGGCTTCACCCAACCACTGACCATGAGTGGAGAAAAAGTTTTGGTGTTATCATTCACATTCTCTGAAAAAAAGCCAAGAAAGCTAAAATTCTGCTGGGGCATGTAAACTTTTGAGCACAACTGTATAATCTACACTTTATAGTCTTATATATTGTAGCTTCATGAAGTCCAGCACAGTCCACTAACATATAGTTGAGTGTAGTCCAATAATTCATGGTCCAGTTAAATGTCTGGTATTGTCCAATGTAATACAGCAGTTTGTACACAGCATGTACAGCCCAGTGATTTATAGCCCAATACTTCATAATCCTTTATTTACAGAGGATAAAGTTCTGACTATATCGGTATATAATATACTGGCTTATATTATAAAGTACTGTACAATAATAAACTGGTCTATAAAGAACGGGATAATTCTGGACTATTAAGCATTATATTATATTGGACTTTAAAGTACTGAACTATGCAGGACTGTAAAGTACTGGATTATGCTGGGCTATAAAGTACTAGACTATTCTGGACTGTAAGGTACTAGACTATGCTGGACTATTAAGTACTAGACTATGCTGGACTAGTTAGTACTAGACTATGCTGGACTATAAAGTACTAGACTATGCTGGACTGTAAAGTACTAGAATATGCTGGACTATAAGGTGCTTGACTATGCTGGGGTATAAAGTTCTATACTATGCTGGACTATAAAGTACTGGACTATAAAGTACTAGACTATGCTGGACTATAAGTTACTTGACTATGCTGGACTATAAAGTGCTGAACTATGCTGGACTATAAAGCACTAGACTATTCAAGGATATAAAGTACTGGACTATGCTGGACTATAAATTACTAGACTATGCTGGACTATAAAATGCTGGACTATGCTGGATTATGAAGAACTAGACTATGCTGGACTATAAAGTGCTGGACTATAAAGTTATATACTATGCTGGACTATAAAGTGCTAGACTATGCTGGATTATAAAGTTCTATACTATGCTGGACTATAAAGTGCTAGACTATAAAGTGCTAGACTATGCTGGATTATAAACAACTAGACTGTGCTGGACTATAAAGTGCCAGACTATGCTGGATTATAAAGAACTAGACTATGCTGGACTATAAAGTGCTGGACTATAAAGTTCTATACTATGCTCGACTATAAAGTGCTAGACTATGCTGGATTATAAAGTTCTATACTATGCTGGACTATAAAGCACTGGACTATTTGAAGCTATAAAGTACTGGACTATACTGGGCTCATAAGTTCTGGACTACAGTATACTGGACAATAATGTTCTCGACTATGCTGGACTATAAAGTACTAGACTATGCTGGACTATAAAGTGCTGGACTATAAAGTGCTAGACTATTCTGGACTATAAAGTACTGGACTATACTGGACTAATAAGTTCTGGACTATAATGGACAATAATGTTCTCGACTATTCTGGACTATAAAGTACTAGACTATGCTGGGCTATAAAATACTAGACTATGCTGGACAATAAAGTGCTGGAATATGCTGGACTATAAAGTGTTGGACTATAAAGTACTAGACTATGCTGGGCTATAAAATACTAGACTATGCTGAACTATAAAGTGCTGGAATATGCTGGACTATAAAGTGTTGGACTATAAAGTACTAGACTACGCTGGACTATAAAATACTAGAGTATTCAAGGCTATAAAGTATTGGACTATACTGGACTAATAAGTTCTGGACTTTGCTGGACAATAATGTTCTCGACTATGCTGGACTATAAAGTACTAAACTATGTTGGACTATATAGTACTAGAGCATGCTGGACTATAAAGTGCTGGACTATGCTGGACTATAAAGTGCTGGACTGTAAAGTACTAGACTATGTTGGACTACAAAAGTACTAGACTATTCAAAGCTATAAAGTTCTGGACTATACTGGACCAATAAGTTCTGTACTATAGTGGACAATAATGTTCTAGACTAAGCTGGATTATAAAATTCAGGACTATGACAGGCTATAAAGAAACCAGAAAAACAGCCTTACCAACCAACACTATGTCAGATCACAAATGCACAAGCAGTATACAGCAGATCCCAAGTATAAAGGCAGATGCAGCACAGGTGCAAACTACTAATGAAAGCAGCCCTTCACAAACCTACCACTTATGGTGGGGTGGTTGCTTAGTTAAAAATTTACACAAATGAGACTTGATAGAATGCCAGTAACACAGGTACGTTTGTTGCACAGTGTCCGGCTTGCAGCCTACTAATGACACCCATAATATTATGTCAGGCATGGTGCCCAGCACTATATGAGTGCCCCCGCAAGGACAGACACCCTAGTTAACCAAACCAACAAAAAAGGGGCTGGCTGCTATAAAGTTCTGAACTTTGACAAAGTACAAAGGACTGGACTATAAAGTACTGGACTACACTGCACTCTAAAGTTTTGGCCTATAAAGTCCTGAACAGTCCATAACCTTATAGTTCAAAACTTTATAGTGCAGTATGGTCCATAATTTATTAGTCCAGTATAGTCCAGTACTTTTTTTGCCTGGCATAGTCCTCAATCCAGCATAGTCTAGAACATTATTGACCAGTATAGTCCAGAATTTCATAGTCAAACATTGGCCAGAATGTTATAGTTCAGTATAGGCCAAAGCTTCATAATCTGGAATAGTCAAGAACTTTATAGTTCAGCATATTTTAGTACAATATTGGCCAGAACTTTGTAACTCAATAAAGTCCAGTACTCCATAGTCTAGTTCTCTATATAATTAGGAAACCATCTGAAGGTAAAATAATTAACTACTGTAAATACTACCCAAGTATAAGCTGAGATTTTCAGCCTTTTTTTTAGGCTGATAGTTCCCCTCTCAGCTTATACTCGAGTCATTGTCCCAGTGGGTCGGTGGGGGAGGGGGAGTGGCAGGAGTGGCGGCTGTCACATCATACTCACCCCCTCCTGATGCGGTCTCTGCACTTCCCTGCTTCTCAGATGGTCTCTGGCGCCTGCATATAGCATTATATGGGGCGTATTTTGTATGGAGCATCTTATGGGGCCCATCATGAGCTTTATGGAGCATTATATGGGGCGTATTTTGTACGGAGCATCTTATGGGGCCCATCATGAACTTTATGGAGCATTATATGGGGAGCATTTTGTATGGAGCATCTTATGGGGCCCATCATAAACTGTATGGATCATTATAAGGGACTCCTGATTCAATATGGATATTAAGAAAACACTTAGCCTACTGATGTCTTAATTAATTTTACTTTTATAAGTATCTATTTTTATTTTTGAAATTTACCAGTAGCTGCTGCATTTCCCACCCTAGACATATACTCGAGTCAATAAGTTTTCCCGTTTTTTTGTGGCAAAATTAGGGGGGTCGGCTTATACTTGGGTCCAGGGCCGCCATCAGGGCATTACTGCCCTGACTGGCGTATGAGGCCCGGTGGGCAGAGGGGGCCCGCATCGGGCCCCATCTCATCTGCTCACCGGGCCCCCCTACAGGCGCTGCAGCATGCTATTGACATGTAGGCCAGCGCCCGCACGTCAATAGTTAACAGCCGCCAGCTAATCAGAGGCTGGCAGCTGACTTGAGCCGCAGCGCGCACTTCGCCGGCGTCTGACATCATTTTCAGCCACCGGCGAGCGTGCACTTCACCTGCGTGAAGGGAGTGAGCTTTCATTGCTGCAGGAGAGCGGCCAGGTAAGAATGTGTGGGGTTTTTTTTGAGATCGGCGATCCAGGGGGCCCCGGGGCAGAATGCTGGACACGCTGGGGCAGAGATGCTGGACATTGGGGGCAGAAATGCTGGAGACACTGGAGGCAGACATGCTGGAGAAACTGGGGCAGAAATGCTGGAGACACTGGGGCAGAGATGCTGGACACATGGGGCAGAGATGCTGGACATTGGGGGAAGAGATGCTGGACATTGGGGGCAGAGATGCTGGACATTGTGGGCAGAAATGCTGGACACACTGGGGCAGAAATGCTGGACACACTGGGGCAGAAATTCTGGACACACTAGGGCAGAGATGCTGGACACACTGGGGTAGAAATGCTGGAGACACTGGGGCAGAGATGCTGGATACACTGGGGCAGAAATGCTGGACACACTGTTGCAGAGATGCTGGACACTGTCTGGCAGAGATGCTGGACACACTGGGGCAGAGATGCTGGACATTGGGGGCAGAGATGCTGGAGACACTGTGGGCAGAAATGCTGGAGACACTGGGGGCAGAAATGCTGGAGACACTGGGGGCAGAATTGAGATACGGGCATGATTGGAGACACGGGGCAGAATGAAAGACATGGGGGCATGATTGGAGACACTGGGGCAGGATTGGAGACAGATCATGCAGGATCATGGGGCGGGATGTATACGATGGTGACAGATGGGGCAGGATGGGGAGATCATATGGGGCAGGATGGGGAGATCATATGGGGCAGGATTGGGAGATCATATGGGGAAGGATGGGGAGATCATATGGGGCAGGATGGAAAGATCATATGGGGCAGAATGGATACTCATGAGGGCAGGATGCGAGAACATATGTCTGGAGCCAGGAATGAGACACACGGGGGCCAGGATGGGGGATATTATTACCATAGGGGCTAATTAAGGGATATTATTACTACGTATTTATTTTATTTTTTGAGTATACTGTTTTAAATGGG
The DNA here is from genome assembly GCF_051348905.1 of Ranitomeya variabilis. Classification (NCBI taxonomy): domain Eukaryota; kingdom Metazoa; phylum Chordata; class Amphibia; order Anura; family Dendrobatidae; genus Ranitomeya; species Ranitomeya variabilis. Next base: position 553,762,423 of record NC_135237.1, read on the forward strand.
GGGGCGGTCCTGTTACTGTGCAGAGTGATACTATGTCGCCTTTTTTTCTTCATGTGGTGTAATGTAGAAGTTGGGAAAAATTAAGTAATGTGTTCTGCAAGCAGAGCTCGAGATAACTGTGTTATTTCCTGCAGAGACAAGTCCTGGCTGGAAGAAGTGACGGCAGTCTGTGCTGGATGAAAGTTGAAAGATGAAGGACTTCACCTAGAGACGTCACTGGTGAGTCAGTGTGTTACCTATACACTGACACTATACACTGTATACTATATACAGAGGTCCTGTGTATAATGTCACCAGTGATCACTGTATTACCTATACATTATAAACAGAGCTCCTGTGTATAATGTCACCAGTGATCACAGTATTACCTGTACACATACACTGCATACTAAGTACAGATCTGCTGTGTAAAATGGCACTTATGGTGATGGTATTGTGTTTTTTTTTATTACTGATCAGTATTGTAGTATTTGGTCACTTTGTGGTGGTAATATGAGGTCTGGTCATGGTGCGGTGGTATTTGTTCCTTGTATGTGATATTACTCGGTCACTGGTGGTAATATGTGGTCTGGTCATGGTGCGGTGGTTTTTTTCCCTTGTATGTGCTATTTAGTCACTATGTGGTAATAATATGGTGTCTGGTCATGGTGTTGTGGTATTTGTTCCTTGTATGTGATGTTATTCGATCACTGTGGCGGTAATATGTGGTCTTGACATGGTGTAGCGGTATTTGTTCCTTGTATGTGATATTATTGGTCATTTTAAAAATTTAAAAATAAATAAAAATATAGCTAAATTGTATTGCATATTTTAACAAATATTTAATAGGTTACAGCAGAGTAGGGCCCGGCCAAAAGTGTCTACCGTGTTATAGTGGCGGGTTAAAAAATCTTTTGGCCAAAACAAAAGCTGCCGGCTATATTTGTGATCTGGTGATGGGAACTGTTAATGTGTGATAGGTGAGAAGTGGAGTTTTTCCAAGAGAGAGCGGTGGGACTGTGGACAGTTCGAGGGGTGGAGCGTGGAGGCGGGGCTGGGGTGGAGCCTGGGCAGAGTCTCAAGGGGGCCCCGAAAAATTTGCCAGTATGGGGCCCCGAAAATTTCTAGTGGCAGTCCTGCTTGGGTCAGCTTATACTCGAGTATATATATATATATATATATATATATATATATATATATATATATATATACTATTATATATATTAACATCTCTATTCTTCACGGTTTTTATGCAGCAGAACTGTGTTAGTCCTTTGTGCATCATTGATTATTTATTGGTGATATCCCAATCTGCTTTTGGATTTTATATAGGACTGCAAGAGAACCTTGTGATTCACGTATTGAAGTGACACTGTATAAACGAGGTGCAGCTCTAAAGTCACAATAAACAATTTCTAAAGCATTACAAAAACCGATTAGCAAAAAATATTATCATTTGTGCTTGGGATTCAGTCAAGATCAAGGTCATCAAACCTCCTGTCAGATTTTGCGAGAAGGCATCAAGTCTTAGTTTTCGGTTCTGTCTGAGCACTTGCCTGTCATTGGTTGTCACTCAATAGTATCTGGTTTTGTGCTGTTAAAAGCTTAATAGCAGCAAATGCTTCAGCGAGAGACCATTTTCTTTCTTTATCCTCACGCTAAGTAAATAGACATGTGTCACAGTTTACAGTCAGTGAAAACATCTGCCGGGAGAGGTCATAAAGCTCCAAGGACGGAGCGCCCCTTGTAGCCTGAACTTATAATGACAGTTACATTACTGAATACATGTAAAAATCTTTATAAACACCCAGGAGGCTAAAACTCGATATTTTGCTACTTCTCACTAAAAGACGGCTCTGCTTCCACATCTCGAGCTAAATGGTTTTTATTCTGCAGGTAAAAATGCCAGTGTTCAACTCTGACCATTGGTTTGATATTTTTAGAGTATACAGGTCTAAAATGTTGTGATGATAAATTTTAGACCATGTCTTTATTTAGGGTTGAAGCTTAGTTTTGCTTTTACTTAGCTCCTAATCATCCCTACATGAATTACAGTACATAATTGTGACTGACCACAACAAAAACTAGGAGGAACTTATTCTTACTTACTGTCTTTAATAGTCTTCACAAGTGTCCTTCCTTACCTGTCCTGTTGGCTCAACATATCCTGAGGTATAGGATGCAAAATGACCAACTTTATACTGTCACCACTTTTTTCACTTATAAACTGCGGCCATGATCTTTAGGATTACCAGAATGAGGATCCTGTGACCCCTTTCTATCCTTAAACCTACCCTGCATACTTGAGAAAACCTTTTTTACACTTGTCCCGTGCTGCATGTGAATTGCATAGCGCGGTCTGATGGGTGTTTCCAGATCTTGGTCCTTTCAAACGCTGCCTCTTCTTATTGCATGTAAGTGGATGATGTCTCTCCATCATCCATCTAGTACCCGAAGTCTCGAGCCTGTGCAGTGTAATCGGTGGACTGTGAAGGCGCACCTCACTTTGCCCTATTAGGAGAATTCATAATTCACTGCACATTCTTGACTTTGAGTGATGCAAAAAAGTTTTTATTCAAGTCCGTGAAAAATAGGAAAACAAATGGGACATTATTCTACTCTATCTATAGAACAGCAATGTAATGATTAAGACCCTGAATGAGTCGAAACGTCTTGTTTAGTGATGACGAGTGAGTATGCTCGTTACTCGAGATTTTTGAGCATGCTCGGGTGGTCTCCGAATATTTTGGCGTGCTCGGAGATTTAGTTTGTGTCGCCGCAGCTGCATGACAGGTAATCCCCACATGTATTCAGGCTGTCTAGCAGCTGCAAATCATGCAGCTGCGGAGAAACAAACTAAATCTCCGAGCACGCCCAAAATACTCAGAGAACACCCGAGCATTCTCGGAAATCTCGAGTAATGAGCATACTCGCTCATCACTAGTCTTGTTATAATCCATAATCGATTAGTTGATACTGTTATTGTCCGACTCCCATTTGTTTTCCCATTTTTCATGGACTTGAATAAAAACTTTTTTGCATCACTCAAACTTAAGAGTGTGCGGTGAATTTTGAATTCCTCTAGACGTGGCCCACGTGACCCACTCGACTAGCAACTAGCTGCTTGACAGTGAGGACACTAAACTTGGATCTATAATTAATACTGTGCCCTACTACAAAGCCAGTGGGCAGGCGAGAGACTACAGGTACAAGGTGCAGATTTTCTGCATTTCTGCATGTTATGTAAATTAGATAACTTGCCTTTTTTTCATTGTGTTTTTGAGTGCTTTTATTACATGCATTTTATCAGTTTTTTTCTCTTTTTGGTATATTATGTTTTAAATAAAGCTGCTCTGTTTTATTTTATGCGTCCTAGTATTTGGCTGTCACAAAACTATATTGATACAGGCAAGTAAGGATTGCATGCATTTTTGGTGCATTTTTTCTGTATTGCGAATGCAAGTCTACATATAAAACTCAGCATACCCGCAAATGAAATTGACATGTTGCGGATTTGAAATGCGCACTGCAGACAAGTTTACTCAGCAGTAAGTGAAAAGCACAGAGTGCATGAGATTTCTAAAACTCCCATCCGTTTTGTTAGAACTGTAAGATGCTGTGTTTTTTGCTTCGAAAATATGCAGCGTCAAAACTCACCAAAAACCTCATCGTGGGAACTTAACCTACAAAGGTTTTATGAGATTTCAAAACTGTTTTTTCACTTTTGTTTGTTTCACCGAAACTGCGCCACTTTGATCCATGAACTGTATCCAGCATTGCTGCTAAATAAATGAAGATGTGTCTGGAATTGTAGCCCAGTTCACTGACTTGCAATTCCAGACACAGTCTAAGGGATCATTCAGACGTCAGTTTACATATGCAGAATTTCAAGATTTTTTTGTAGATGTAATCCAGTGACCTAAAAATAAACACCAAAAGATCTTAAAAATATAGTTAACCTAAAAAAGTTATTTACACAATAAGTCATTTTCTGATTACACTTTGCCTTCGAACAGAAGCGCTCACTATTCTTTTATCTGTAACATGTCCCTTTGAAAACCAGCACGGTCTCCTGTTAGATTATGGAAAGGCACATATTGCTGAAGATCCCTTGCATTTTGCAGATCAGCAGTGTATAGTAGAGAGTATTATGTGATTCCATACATATATTTATAGCGAGATGTTATTTGCTCAGGTCTTCAATAGGTTTTAAAAGTTTTGTTCTAAGGAACGTGATTTCTTCCAGTATCAAAGTACAACATTGAGAACTGAATATATTATTATCATCTTGTCAATTCTCAAGCTCAAGTTCATTTACTATCAGAAGACGAGTTGCCAAAAACAGCAGAAATGGTCCCAAGTGGTTGTGTGCACCCCGTCATGGTTGCAGATTTTATGTGACTCTAGGGACGGAGTTTTCCTACAAGCAGCTCTAATTATCCTATATCAGGAGCTTAGACTATGACTTTCATGACCATGTGTGATATAAATAGATGGTTAATGACAAGCTGCTGTTATTCTGGAGGAGACAAGAGGAGGTTGTTGCTTTTTTTTTAGGGTAAAAAATGTATATAATGATCTATGTTCATCCTTTGGACTCTCGGTGGATGTAGAAGACTAATCAATGACGAGGAGGAGAAAATAGTAATTCCTTTTAAAATATAATTTATAGAGGTTGTCCACTCTGAAATGTTATTGTATATAGTTAGAATGCTCACCTGGATAGTTCCTGTTCTTGGTAAGCCTGCAGTCACTGCTTCTTGCAGCAGTCATGCACCATAACACAGGGACATGTGACTAACTGCAGCCAATCACTGGCAAAGGCAGGTAACATCGTGATAGTTGACTTTGTGGAACTTTCTCCCATCTCCCTACTGCATCTCTGGAGCTCAGCCTCAGTGATCTTAGCGTTCTTCTTTACCTCTCTCACCAAGGCTCTTCTCCCATGATTGCTCAGTTTGGTTAGATGGCCAGGTCTAGGAAGACTTCTGGTGGTCCCCAAGTTCTTCCACTTAAGGATTATGGAGGTCGATGTGCTCCTAGAAACCTTGAGTACTGCAGAAATTCTAACCTTGGCCAGATCTGTTCCTTGCGACAAGTCTGTCTCTGAGCTCCTTGGCCAGTTCCTTTGACCTTATGATCCTCATTTGGTCTGACATGCACTGTGAGCTGTGAGGTCTTATATAGACAGGTGTGCGCCTTTCCGAGTCAAGTCCTATCAGTTTAATTAAACACATCTGGACTCCAATTAAGGAGTAGAACCATCTCAAGGAGGATCACAAGGAAACGGACAGCATGTGACTTAAATATGAGTGTCTGAGCAAAGGGTCTGAATACTTATTACCATGTGATATTTCAGTTTTTCTTTTTTAATAAATTTGCAAAAATTACTACATTTCTGTTTTTTTCAGTCAAGATGAGGTGCAGAGTGTACATTATTGAGAAAAAAATGAACTTTTTTTGAATTTATGAAATGTCTGCAATGAATCAATGAGTGAAAAATTTAAAGGGGTCTGAACACTTTCCTTACCCACTGTAAGTCTCTATGAATCTCCTTTCTGCTTTTCAGGTTGCCTTCATCTAAAATTATCAACTTGCACTTAAGCCAATTAACATAACACCAATAATTTTTGCATCCAAAATACTGTATGTTTTTAGTCTAGTTACATTTAATTAGATGTATGACTTTAAATGTAATATGTAGTCATTTTTTTCAGAGGCGTTTATATTATTTTTAGCTAATTTTAGTATTTCTTCCCTGTCTCATGTGGTGCTATACATGACAAACACTTGCAACAAGCGCTTTGTAAAACTCTGTATTGAAGCCAACATCAAAAACATTTTCTTTTGATGTCTCGGAGGTTTTTGTACAATTATATATTGGCCGCTTAAGGGACATCAACAAAGCCTTGAAGAATATGGCATATAGGCTATACAAAAACACAGCAGGCTTGCCAGCTGTTTGCTACAGAAGTCAGGTAAGCTCCGATAAATGTTTTGTATTATTCCTCAGCTGAAATATTCTTTCGCACATTTATAGAAGATTTATTTTGTTCAATTGTTCTGCATTTCACAATATTTCTGGACTAATTAAAGGCAGAAAAAATAGAAGTTTTGTCTGTATTATTAACACACTTTTTAGCAAAAATACATTTACAGTAGAGAATTAACACATTTTTGGCCACTGATTCCAAGCTTCTGATCTCCAACAGGAAAATGTTTAGTGTCTTTGGGGAAATTTTGTTATAAAGTAAAGATGAGCAAATCAAATCACAACTAAAAAATTTATTATGATTTTGCCAAAATTTAGGATTCGATTCTTTCATTTGCAAGAATCCAGGAAAATGGCTGGCCTATTGACAGTCAGTTTCTTGGAATTTTTTTGAGGGCCCTAGAACAGGTTAAAAATAGTTATAATAATTTTATTTACCTGGCCCAGAGCAGCCTCTCCATCTTCTCCCCTTAATGGTGGACTTTATCTCCTGGACATACCTTGGTAACACATAGGTCAAAACTGAGTTGATGCATCTAGGCCTTATTGTCCACCTGAGTATTTAGTTGGTGTTTGCCACTACTAGAGCTCGTTTGTCAGTTTCCCTTTGCTAACAAATCAAGCTCTGATCTACATCATTACCAGTGGGCTTCCCTGATTCCTCATCTCTGCTGTACCACTTAGCTCTGCATACTCACAAGTGTGACTCTTGTCAAACCAGATCTGCTGTGCTTCTGTGCTGTGAATCCTCAAAAGCATGCCTCATGACTAGTGTTGAGCGATACCGTCCGATACTTGAAAGTATCGGTATCGGAAAGTATCGGCCGATACCGGCAAAGTATCGGATCCAATCCGATACCGATACCCGATACCAATACAAGTCAATGGGACTCAAGTATCGGACGGTATTCCTGATGGTTCCCAGGGTCTGAAGGAGAGGAAACTCTCCTTCAGGCCCTGGGATCCATATAAATGTGTAAAAGAAAGAATTAAAATAAAAAATATCGCTATACTCACCTCTCCGACGCAGCCTGGACCTCAGCGAGGGAACCGGCAGCGTTGTTTGTTTAAAATTCGCGCTTTTACTTGGTTATGTGAAGTCCCGGCTTGTGATTGGTCAGGGCGGCCATGTTGCCGGGACGCGGACCAATCACAGCAAGCCGTGACTAAATTACGTCACGGCTTGCTGTGATTGGTCCGCGTCCCGGCAACATGGCCGCCATTAACCAATCACAAGCCGGGACGTCACGGGAGGCTGGACACGCGCCCATTTTAAAAAGCGCGCGTGTCCAGCCTCCCGTGACGTCACGGCTTGTGATTGGTTGCGTCTCCCATGTGACTGCGACGCAACCAATCACAAAGCCGGGACGTAATTTTAAAATCCTTAAAGACCTGAAATTACGTCACGGCTTGCTGTGATTGGTTGCGTCTCCCATGTGACTGCGACGCAACCAATCACAACGCCGGAACGTAATTTTAAAATCCTGAAGGACCTGAAATTACGTCACGGCTTGCTGTGATTGGTTGCGTCCCGGTCACATGGGCGGCACGCAACCAATCACAAGCCGGGACTCACGTAAAGGAAAGAAAAGCGCGAATTTTAAACAAAGAACGCTGCCGCTTCCCTCGGTAAGGTGCAGGCTGCGTCGGAGAGGTGAGTATAGCAATATTTTTTATTTTAATTCTCTCTTTTACACATTTTTACATTAATGTTGTTTCGATACCGATACCCGATATCACAAAAATATCGGATCTCGGTATCGGAATTCCGATACAGCAAGTATCGGCCGATACCCGATACTTGCAGTATCGGAATGCTCAACACTACTCATGACATCCTCAATTCTGCTGCGCTATTGGGCTCCACTACGATTACTGCTTGTGAGTATTCTGACTAACCCTGCTCTGCTTCATCACTGGATTCTGCTACATCACCACATGTTGCCTCCAGTCCTGACATAATGTACTCTGCCTTTTCTCTGGGTTCTTTTTCTTTGCTCAAATCTGTCACTTTGTTGATTATTTAGTCCATCGTATTCTATCTACAGTTTTCTTTTTCTTGCTGCTATCTGGCCTCTAGTTACTTGTATGTGTTTATTTTGCTCTATCAACACCCCCATTGCATGCCAAAATCCAATCTCATGGAGAGAAGGTCCATGAGGACTGGACTCTAGCTTTCATAAAATTATTTCTGCTGTAGGCCAGTCTTCTTGGACATTCTCTCTAATTTCTGACCTGGATATCAGCCTGTTTGTTCCTACACTCCTTGAACCACTTCCTGACCAAACGAGGTCTACTAGGGTTCCTTTATGAATACACATGGTTTTAACACTAAATTGTCCTCCCTGGAAGGTTAGCTGATTACCATTTCCTCGTTCCCTAGCTTATCGTCATATCAGTTCTCATATTCAAAGGGTTATCTTTGAAAATGCATTCCCTTTAATATGGAAAGTCACAGTTATCAAGAAAAGGAAAAAATTACATGTTCCAAGTGATGGAGATACAGAAGATGCCGATAAAGACAAGTGGATGGAAATGAAAAAAACTGGAAGCACAGAAGTAACAGTAAACCATCATCGGTGTGAAAATCACTGAAAAGGAAATTTATACTATAAAGGTAGACCCTATATTCCATTACATTCCAAAATATTTCTCAAAATGATATTGTGACCTACTCATTTTCCTTTGACTTTCAATATTTAGATTATATATGAATATGCCGTCGTTACCTATAACCCATGTGCAAAGTGGCTCTCTCTGAAGATTGACATGTCACAAGTTCCAAACGTTCTAAATGTATTAGTTCTCTAGCCTCAGGGGTCCTCTTTACCATTGCACATAAATACTACAGAACATAAACATTGCTTCAATAAAATGTAACAGAAATAATAAACACAAAAGAGAGATAAAGTAAATGAATAAAAACATCAAAAAAGGAAATAGAATATAAATAAATAGATTTAAAAATAATAATTTTAATGGAAATATATATATATATATATATATATATATATATATTTTGCATTTCGTTTTACATTTGACAGCCAAGAAGAGCAATTTAACTCATTCTATGTATAAGTTATTTGAATTTATATTAGAGCCAGAGGCAAGCCTCTTTCAGTTTGTTTAGGATTATCTAAAACAATGTTGTGCTTCACTTTGAAACATTCAAATGTAATCATCATTGTGTTAATCTTTGTAATCAGATGACCTACAAAAATACCTTCCCTCCAACTCTCCGAGTGCACTTCGACCGCCTGCAATAATAAGATTTTTTTTTTCATTTTTTTTGCTTTAACCATCTTACTATCACGAGATAAGCAGTTTAATTTAAGTATGTGTTTTAACAAGCAAAAAAGCAATTCTGTGCAATACCTATGGTAGCCCATACTAAGTATGAAATCAAGTGAAACAAGGTTAGTCAAACACATTTCTTTGAAATGGCATGTTCAAGCCGACAGCTAAATAAATAAAAGAGGCTGGCGGCAGCAGAGATAAGGGCAGCGTGCCCTACACACCATGGAAACAATTTCAGCATGAAAAAAGTGAAAGTCATTGTGCACATTGAGAATATATACTGAACAAAAGCTGTTAATGAGGTCACCAAATGAAGAAGTGTAACGTATTGAATATCAGTCATGAATATTGCACTTGCCGGCACAAGGTTGTGACATTTTTTCGACAAAGTAGCCAACAAAATTCCAACATCCCTTCCAAAAAGGAAAAAACTAATTCTGTCTTCTTTATGCAGTCAAACATAGTTGCAAAAGATTGTATCAAGGAGAATTATCTTCGAAAAAGAGCAGTCCATAGGTTGGTGTAGACCTCCAGACTAAAAGTCCCATTAATAGGGATTTGTGAACCCGAATTGTAAAGTTTGGGGTAATGAAACCCAAACAAGGACTTCTTACTGTTCATCCATTTCAAAAACTAATAAAGCTTGTTCAATGGCTGCAGCTTAGCCAATCAACAAGCTTTTAGGCTGTGGGCACGTCCGGAGCCAACACAGCCATGCTAAGAATTGGCATGGCTGTGATTGGCTGGCGTATGTGATCCGGCCTGTATAGCAGCCAGATCATGAGTGCCACTGCCATTTTGCTCTTATTAGTGTAGGCAAAGGATGCAGCTGGACTGAGTAACAGTGTTAGGTAGCACACACTTCCAAAAAGCCGCTCTGTACTCTGTATGTGTCTCAGTGGGAGAACTGTTCATCCATATCTGTTGTATTATTGTGCTAAAATCCACTTTGTGTACTCTGCAACCCTGCCTGTGGGAGTAATGTGCCCAAAAGCCACTCTGTGTACTCTGCAATCCCAGCTGTGGGAGTACTGTGACAAAAGCTGCTGTGTGTACTTTGCAACCCCGACTGCAGGAGTACTGTGCTAATAAGCCTCTGAGTGTACTCTGCACCCATATCTGTGGGAGTACTGTGCCAAAAAGCCACTGTATGTACTCTGCAACCTCACATGTGGGTTAGTCAAACACATTTCTTTAAAATGACAGACTGCTAAATAAATAAAAGAGGCTGTAACAAAAATCACTGTGTTTACTCTGCAAACCCGCCTGCAGGAGTTTTGTGCCTATAAACCTCTGTGTATATTCTTCACCCATATCTGTGGGAGTACTGTGCCTAAAGCTGCTCTGTGTACTCTGCAACCCCGTTTGTGTAAAAAAAAAAAAATCTCAGCAGTCGTCTCTTTGCCATTTGTAGGCCAAACAAATAATTTTAATGTACTGTTTCTGTGCGAGTATTGTGCTAAAAATAAACCTATTCTTCCACCTTTTTTGTAGGTGTAATGTGTAGAAAAAAACACTTCTGAAAATGAGGAGAGCATCAAATATTGGACATGGATGTGGCCGTGTTGGTGCCGGTTTAGCTGCTGATGGTGGTAGTGTTGTAGCTGCCACAGGGAGAGGACATGATATTTCTGTGCCTACTAAGTGCCTAAATACAACACCTTCCTCTGGGCTATGCAAGCGACGGGACATTGTGCATCCTTTTGTAGAACAAAAAACCTCTACACGGTATTGCATGAGGCTACATGATGCTGAAAAGGTGTTAGATTGGATGGCTGAGAGTGTTTCCAGTTCCTTCATACCATACTCCACAGGGTCCACTACTGAACATGCAAAGTTGGCACATGAGAACCATGGTCATCTGGCTTCCACCTCACCCCCTTGCAAATCACCCAAGCAGTCTGAGCCCCAAGTAATGTACAGTCCCTTCTGCTTTTTGATGACTCCATTTGCTTGTGTTCCATGGTCCATCCACTTGGCCTTGCCCCAGAAGTGGAAGAGACTGAGTGAACTTCTGCCCAATCACTTGTTAGGTTGAGCAATGAATATGTGGGATTGCTAGTGCACATGGTCTGTGGACCACCGCAGCATATGTCAGAGGATGATAAAACACAGCTTCCAACTGCGGCAACTTTCTTCAGAGTGCAGACTGGCAAGGTGGGCAGGGGTGGAGAGTGTGTTTAACATGATGCTGGGAATGATGAAGTACTAGACCCACATGGCCCGAAGGCCATCCTAGTGATGTGAGCAGTTCCAAAGAGCAGGAGATGGCCATACTGCCCCAGCAGCACCGCACAACTCAGAGCAGTGTGCAAAAGCATTGCGTGTAGCCCCAAGTCAGTACATCGGTTGCTACTGCTCACTGCATCACTGAAATCTGAACACCAAAACTAGCTAAAAAGAGCTCCCTGGTGTGGCATTTCATCAAGGAATGTGCTGACGACAAGTGACTGGTGGTTTGAACGCTGTGCCATCAGAGCCTTAAGTGAAGCATAAATCATCTGAATCTGACCACCACCTGTATGACGAGGATGAGGCATCTGAATTTCAAGCCCGAGGTTCATTGGAGTACACACCTTAAAAAATATAACAGATCTGTGCCTCTTCCTGGTGCCTCTTCTGCTGCAGCCTCCTCCTCCTTCTCACGATCAATAGGGCAACCTGCCGTAAAGAGAAGATGTGACAGCACAACCACCACCACACTGTAATCAATCTCTGCTTCATCTCGATGTCTTGCTGAATGGTGGCATGATGAGACTGTTCAGCCTAGAATCCAGGAGACACTGAGCTGAGCATCAGAGCACAGCTTCAGTAACCTGCAGTGACATCATTGAGGCTACCGCAAATTACTGAAGCTGCGGTTCCCACGGCCCGCTAATGGTGAGTGGTTCAATGAACTGTGGTGACCTCAATGCGATCACCGCTTACATCAGGAGAAAATTTCTCACTGTGCTAGCAGTGATCTCATTCAGGTCACCGCAGTTCATCAAGCCGCTCACAGTGAACTGAACCTCTAAAACGTTATCGCACATCACTGAAGTTGCAACCCCAAGCTCAGCTTAGTGTGTCCTGGATTCATGGCTGAGCAGCACAGTCTCTACTTGATTCATGGCTGAGCAGTCGCATCATTCCTCTGCTGAGCCAGATCTAGCAGAGATGAATTGTCGTCAGACAGGTGTGGACTATGTATTTTGATTATTTTCATTTTTACAGTAATAAATAGGAAAATGAGGGTGGTGTGTTTTATTTCAATTCATTGACTTTATTCTTGCTGTGTCTTTTTTACAATATAACTACTGTCTGTTTAGCCTTTGCTGGTTAGAATTTATAGGGGGACCGTACATCATTTTTTTCTGGGTCCACCATAAACTAACCAGTAAAGACTAAGCAAACAGCTGTTAGCTGTTATTAATAGCCCGGGAACCTTTAGGGATATTGTCCCCTTTCCCAGATTAGTAACATTAGCCCCAATAATGGGCTTTTTCTCTGCTGGTTATTAAAATTATGTGATTGCCCATTCCAATGTTTTTATTAAATTCTTAATTTTACACAGGAGGGACACAGCTGGTGTTGAATACAACTCCTATCGCCTGATCGCTCTGATCTCAGGGAGAACAGGCGACAATGATCAGAGCTGTCTTCAGCATCTGGCGCCTGTTAATAGCGTAAATTGTACTGCTTTTTCCCAGGAGCCGGTATGTGCAATGCAGAAGACACACAAATGTCATCCTTGTGTCTTCAGTGTGTATTGTGCTGGTAAAAAATGGACATGTCTGCAAGTTTTTCACATGATACATACTACACAAAGATGTTACCAAGGTCGTTTGTTAATTAGAAAAATACAAAAAACTTTATTAATAAAATATAGTGTATGGGGATACGAGAGATACATATACATAATTGGTCACATCATGAAATGCAATAAAAATAGTTTGGCCACGCCAGGACCTGGTACCATATACAGGGGATAACAATGATCACATATTTATAGAGTAAATCACCCTCCCTTACACCGAAAGCCTCCTAATGAGGTCAACCACTACTACACAAAGATGTCAGTATGGCCACAATATTTTGTTCCCAAAATGCTGGGTGCTATATAAATAATATAAGTCCTCACTAATAGTAAATTAAAGATTCCACAGAAGGGAAGAGTGACAGTGAGAAGCTGTCTGTCAGGCTGGATAGGTGAATATTCAGCATCAGGGAAGAGGTACAGTTAGGAGCTTTCAGTCAGGATAGATATGTGAAGAATCATGATCAGCAGATAGGAGGGACACTGAGGAGCTGTGAATCGGCCTAGATAGGTGAAGATTCCACAGAAGGGAAGAGTAACAGTGAGGAGCTGTCAGTCAGGCTGGATAGGTGAATATTCAGCATCAGGGAAGGGGTACAGTTAGGAGCTTTCAGTCAAGATGGATATGTGAAGAATTAGCAGCAGCAGAGAGGAGGGACACTGAGGAGCTGTGAATCAGTCTAGATAGGGGAAGATTCCACAGAAGGGAAGAGTAACAGTGAGAAGCTGTCTGTCAGGCTGGATAGGTGAACATTCAGCATCAGGGAAGGGGTACAGTGAGGAGCTGTTAGACTGGAAAGGTGAAGAATCATAATCAGCAAGGAACAAGGACACTGAGCAGCTGTCAATCAGGCTAGATAGGTGGATATTGAATAGCAGCAGGGAAAAGGAACAGTGAGGAGCTGTGAATCAATTGTAATCAATTATAAGCTGGTGTTCACACTTATGCAACCACATTATTTTAGTGTTGATTTTTTTTTTATTTTTGCCCTCAATTATTTCAACTTGTTTCTCAATGGACCTGTACACATTATGGGTGACATTAAAGGTGGATAAAGTTCTGAAATTATTATTAGTGGTGTGATTTTTTTATATGACAAAAACCTTGCATTTTTACAAGGGTGTATAGACTTTTTATATAAATGGTAGATTAAAGTTGAAAAAACCCAAATCCTCTTGTAGATAAAAATGTGTATAAGATTGACCTGAAGTCTGTATGAAAGGAAGAAATATAACACATTTTTGGAAACTGTATGCACTGATGATAAAATTCTATGTTGCTGTGTTGTAGATGTCACAGAAATGCAACAAACTCTAGATGTAGTGGAACAGCAGAGCTCCATCAGGTACATAGTGGCCATAGTGGGGTACTGCAGAATAATCCATATTACTCATTTTTGCTATATATTCATTATTGAAGTATAACAGTTTATGGAACAAGAGAGCAAACAATCACAGTTCTCATATAATATAATAATAAAAATGGAATTCTACTAAATTACATTCTCTTTTCTCTAATTAAGATATATAGTGATGGGTTATCATACATGTTTTTGCTGTGTAGAGAACATTATGTATTATTGTACTTGGAATTATATCATTTTTATTGAGAAAAAAATGAAATAATAATAAAAAACTTTTCTGTGAAACCAAAAATAAATGTTGCTAAACATTAAAAAAAGGGCAATAAGCGAGTTGCTTTCCCAAGTTATTGATGATCCCCTCTGACAGTTATGATAGGATATCAAAACTGAACGGGACAGGATAATATATTCACTGTCAGACCACTTGACATTTTGTCCAACAGCATTTCTTGATGTACAGTTCAATTTATTTTTTGCCCATGGATTTCTTGATATAAATTTCAGCTTACAGTATATACACATTTCACGACTGCAAATGGCATTGCCCTAAAAGAAAACTGGTGCTGATGTCGTATTATGGTTTTGCTGTAAGCTATATTTAATAAATGGACTTCCTGATTTATGGACTGTAGGATTGACGCATCTGCCGTCTAATGAAGCGTCATACTATAAATATATTGACATTGTCCATAGTGGCAAATATGGTCCAGAAAAGTCTTATAGTTTGGAATGTGCCCAATACAGTAAATTTAATCTATGCAAATCTCTACACACCCCAGAGCATAAGTAAAGTAGCATGGAAAAAATAAAAAAACTCTCCTTCCTCCCACCCTCCTAGTGATGACTGACGGCCTCTATGTAGGGGGTTGTTGCTCACGTACAGAAGGACGGCAGATATTCATGATAGAACAAGTTAAAGGTTCTATTGATAACGTATTGAAATGTACAAATTTTCTTAGTTTATGTTCTATTTTGTGAAAAAAAATTGGAATCTGACAACTTAAAGAAAAAATATCTCTACCCATGTGAAATACACAGATGTGTAGGAAATATTCTATACTTTGGCCATAGATTCATACTGATTGTTACCGTTCCTGCGGATCGTCCCCGCCACTCCACTTCCAGGTCCCGCGTGCCGGCTTCTCCTCTCCCGTGGCTATGTCTGCTCATCCTGCTGCTGCGCGTCCCTGCCGCTCTGCTTCTGGGTCCTGGCGCGCTCGTCCTCAGTTCTCCTCCTCTTAACTTCCGGTGTGTCACTCTCCTAGGAGGTCCGGTGTCGGCGCAGGCGTGCAGGGCTCTTCAGAGGGCGCATGCGCACCTCCCCATGCCTCCTTCCCCTGAACGCTAGGATCCGGTGATTCCCTGCAGCCAATCCGGGTAAGACTTCTGCTATAAGAGGCTGTCCTTCCTGCATTATGGTGCCTGATTGCCACATAGCTGCTGCTTGTGCGTCTGGCCCGTACGCTTCTCCTGTGCTCTGAGTCTTGTACTCCAGTACTGTGAGAGTCTTTGCCTTTGCTACGTCTTGTCCGTTTTGGCCCCAAGTAGTCTTAGTTCTGCTTCTCAGCTTTGTTTTGCCTTTCCCTCCATGCTTCCTTTAACTCTTCCTTTTTTACCGTAGCCTCTCCTGCCCCGGCTCTCTTGTTGTTCAGGTCTGACGTCTGCCTTCCTGGTCCTCTGATTTGTTCTTCCTTCCAGGTTTCCATTCCACTGTTCTTCATTCTCCCTTGTCCAGGTCTTCTTCCTTTCTTCTGAGCCGTCCCTCTTTGTACTGCCACCGTGGTTTAGTGATCTCTGGGCTGGACAGTCCCTATAGGAGTCGGTTCTCATTAGGTCCGCTCTCCCAGGGGTAGGTCTTTCCACGGTCCAGAGGGTCCACTCTCATTCCTCGTCTCCGAATGTTATACTGATTTATACTGTTTCTTAAAATGTAGTAGTCATAAAAGGTGTGTACATTTTAAATAACATTGTTGCCAGCCATTATTTAACTTGTATCCTGAATTTTCTCCAGGTGACCCATCTACAGGTTCTATCTCTAAGTTTCAGTTGTCTCTGAGCTGGTGGGTGGAGAGTAGCAGCTATGATATCTCCCATACATTGCATATACAGACATAAAGGACTTACATTCGCCTGTCTCTATGTAGCAAATGTTGAGAAGCATCTGGAGCATGGGGGACATTATATAAAAGTACTGAGCAGTGTAGATGTGATTTCAGGTGTGTGTTTGTGATTAGTGTTGTGCATTCCGATACTGCAAATATCGGGTATTGGCCTATATTCGCTGTATCGGAATTCCGATACCGAGTTCCGATATTTTTGTGATATCGGAAATCGGAATCGGAAGTTCCTATAACTTCCCAGTGTATGATTCCCAGGGTCTGGAGGAGAGGAAACTCTCCTTCAGGCCCTGGGATCCGTATCCATATAAAAAATAAAGAATCAAAATAAAAAAAATATGGATATACTCACCCTCGGACGGGCCCTGACTCTCACCGGTGCAAGCGTCTGCCTCCGTTCCTAAGATTGCAGTGAGTGTAGGACCTGCGATGACGTTGCGGTCTTGTGATTGGTCGCATGACCGCTCATGTGACCAGTCATGTGACCGCGACGTCATCAAAGGTCCTTCACTCACTGCATTCTTAGGAACGGAGGCAGACGCTTGCAGCGGTGAGAGCCAGGGCCCGTCCGAGGGTGAGTATATCCATATTTTTTTATTTTTATTCTTTATTTTTTACATGAATATGGATCCCAGGGCCTGAAGGAGAGTTTCCTCTCCTTCAGACCCTGGGAACCACCCAGGATATCTTCCGATATTTGTGTCCCATTGACTTGTATTGGTATCGGATATCGGTATCGGCGATATCCGATATTTTTTGGATATCGGCCGATCCAATCCGATACCGATACTTTCAAATATCGGAAGGTATCGCTCAACACTATTTGTGATTGTTTATATAGTTGTGTGAAAAAGTGTTTGCCCCTTTCCTGATTTCCTAATCTTTTGCATGTTTGTCACACTTAAATGTTTCAGATTACCAAACAAATGTAAATATTATACAAAGATAGCACAAGTAATCACAAAATGCAGTTTTAAAATGTGGTATTTACTAATGAGGGAAAAAGAAATCCAAACCTACGGGGCCCTGTGTAATTTCAGGTGTGTGTTTGTTTATGCAGTTGTGTGAAAAAGTGTTTGCCCCTTTCCTGATTTCCTAATCTTTTGCGCGTTTGTCACACTTAAATGTTTCAGATAAACAAACAAATATAAATATTAGACAAAGATAACACAAGTAACCACAAAATGCTGTTTTTACATGAAGGTCTTTATTAATGAGGGAAAAAGAAATCCAAACCTACAGGGTCCTGTGGGAAAAAGTCATTGCCCCCTAAACCTAAAAACTAGCTGGGCCTCCCTTAGCAGCAACAAACACTTTTTCACACAACTGTTTGTGTGTGCATTGCTCTGTTATGCTGCATAATCCCTACTTAAAGGGGTTGTTCACCCTCACAGCCCTCACTCCCTTTAGACTTAACTGACATCCAGAAGCAGTGAGAACTGCTGACACTCTCTGATTTCCTCCGAATGTCAGTTACATCTGGAAGAAGTAGGAGTAAAGCAGACATTTTAGCAATTGCTGATTGGCTGCAGGGCTTGCATGACATAACATCACGTGACCGCTGGGAGACCCAGTGCTGACGTGGCTGGAGGTGGGTGTAGGCTACTTTAATTTTACATGGGTGAATATATTAATTGAGAAGATGTTGTTCAATTAGTGGACAACCCTTTTAATCGACTTTAGTAGGCAGCTGTAATCTGACCCCTCAGTGAGCTGGAAATCCTTCTTAGCCAAGATGGATTTTAGCTGTTTTTCAGAATAAAGCATTTCAGGACATGGTATTGTGCCTCGGTTAGCCATGAAGCAAGCGTTATGACTTCTTCAATCAGCTGAAATTGCTGCTTTGCTCCAAGAACAGATCAATCATCATTAACATTCCAGAAAACCTCCTATTAAAGTACATATTATTTATAGTTCAGCCATATATTATGAAAACTGATTCCAGAGCTAAATAGGACGAGCTACGGGCCTTTTAGATTCAATGACAATGTCTTGCATCTGATTTATTAGAAAACTCATTAAGAGAAGTTTCTCCGAACGAGACGTTTGCTAAATAAACGATGACAACTAGACATTCACGGCTTTCCACCAATAATATCCGGGTACTTCGTATGATATGAAATAACACATTTGATTTAATCCATGCACCCTGTGCACAATTTACGTCCTTTAATCCAATCTCAGGAACAGAGAAGCCAAAAAGCAATATAAGACTAATTAATTTTCAGAATTGTCGTCTTTTGGCTTCATCACTGGGAGATTAGTAAACACAAATAAATATTGGGAACATTATGAGCTGCCCAAGCTGTGCAAAATAAGCCATCAAGTAATTATGCAAAATTATGTATGAAAGGGGCAGATTGTAAAGAGATTAGTGGGAGTCAATAACTTGATTTCATAGGAAAGTACAACTTTTCAAACCATTCAGGAAGGTTCATGGGCTTAACAGAAAATATAATTATTGTGTATTCCAAACTATAATCTAACTGTATAGTGAAACCCACATATTCCTGAGCCCAATAGCAGTATTTTTTTCCCCGGATTTGATTGGCTGAAATATAATTTGCATGAAGAGTCAGGAAAATAATACTATCTGTGCCTACATCACCTATAAGAAGAGGCTAGGAGGCAGTACTAACTTTTCTTTACATAAATTATTTGGCAGAACTGATTTTATTGACACTTTTTACAGAAAATGAAAGAGAGACAGTACTATCTGTACATATAACAACTAAAGGAAGAAGGAGAGAGACGTTATATGTGCCTACAGAAAACTAACAGGAAGGGGTAGGAGGGTTATAACTGCATAATTAACAGGAAAAGGCAATATTTTCTAAATCTGCATTATTTACAGGAAGGGGCAGTGCTAAGTGTATCTAACAAGAATAGGCAGTACTATCTATTGTATCTATATTATTTATAGGCAGTACTATCTATATCAACATTATTTACAGGAAGAGGCAGTACTTTCTATATCTACATTATTTACAGGAAGAGGCAGTACTATCTGTATCTAACAAGAAGAGGCAGTACTATCTGTTATATCTACATTATTTATAGGAAGAGGCAGTACTATGTGTATTTACATTACTTACAGAAAGAGGCAGTACTAACTGCATTTACAATTATTTACTGGAAGAGACAGTACTATCTTTAACTAAAGAGGTAGTACTATCTGTATCTACTTAATTAGCAGGAAGATGCAGTGCTATCTATATCTACATTAATTACAGAAAGAGAAAATACTAACTGCATTTATATTATTCTTATGAAGAGGCAGTACTATTTATATCTACATTACTCTGAGGAAGAGGCAGTACTATCTGCATCTATATTATTTACAGGAAGAGGCAGTACTATCTATGTCTAATAAGGAAAAAATTCAGCTCATCCTTGAGATGCTATTCCAATCCAGGAGGAGCACGGTATCCCCGCTGCTGCACAGCGCTGTAGTGAAATGATGAAAATAGGGGTGAAACTAGCTCAGCACACCGGATGAATTAAAAAAACACAAAATCTTTATTGAAAATCCTTTAAAAGTAAAAAATTGGGCATCTCAGACAACAATGCAATAAAAGGTGTGGTGTGTGTAACAGAGATCAATCCATACGCGTTTTAAGTTACATGGCTCCTGAAAACTGGATACAATACCTTTTATTGCTTTGTTGTCTGAGATGCCCAATTTTTCATTATTTTTATTTTTTAAGGATTTTCAATAAAGATTTTGAAATTGTTTATTCTTCCGGTGTGATGAGCTAGTTCCTCCCCTATTTTCCACATTTCACTATATATGTAAGCATTTTGTGCAGGAAGAGGCAGTACTATCTACATCTACATTATTTACAGGAAGAGGCAGTACTATCACCATCTACATTATTTACAGGGAGAGGCAATACTATCTACATCTACATTATTTACAGGAAGAGGCAGTACTATCACCATCTACATTATTTACAGGAAGAGGCAATACTATCAACATCTACATTATTTACAGAAAGAGGCAATACTATCTACATCTACATTATTTACAGGAAGAGGCAGTACTATCTACATCTACATTACTTACAGGAAGAGGCAGTACTATCACCATCTACATTATTTACAGGAAGAGGCAATACTATCAACATCTACATTATTTACAGGAAGAGGCAATACTATCTACATCTACATTATTTACAGGAAGAGGCAGTACTATCTACATCTACATTACTTACAGGAAGAGGAAGTACTATCTACATCTACATTATTTACAGGAAGCGGCAGCACTATCACCATCTACATTATTTACAGGAAGAGGCAATACTATCTACATCTACATTATTTACAGGAAGAGGCAGTACTATCACCATCTACATTATTTACAGGGAGAGGCAATACTATCTACATCTACATTATTTACAGGAAGAGGCAGTACTATCACCATCTACATTATTTACAGGAAGAGGCAATACTATCTACATCTACATTATTTACAGGAAGAGGCAATACTATCTACATCTACATTATTTACAGGAAGAGGCAGTACTATCTACATCTACATTATTTACAGGAAGAGGAAGTACTATCTACATCTACATTATTTACAGGAAGCGGCAGCACTATCACCATCTACATTATTTACAGGAAGAGGCAATACTATCTACATCTACATTATTTACAGGAAGAGGCAGTACTATCACCATCTACATTATTTACAGGAAGAGGCAATACTATCTACATCTACATTATTTACAGGAAGAGGCAGTACTATCACCATCTACATTATTTACAGGAAGAGGCAATACTATCTACATCTACATTATTTACAGGAAGAGGCAATACTATCTACATCTACATTATTTACAGGAAGAGGCAGTACTATCTACATCTACATTATTTACAGGAAGAGGAAGTACTATCTACATCTACATTATTTAGAGGAAGCGGCAGCACTATCACCATCTACATTATTTACAGGAAGAGGCAATACTATCTACAGCTACATTATTTACAGGAAGAGGCAGTACTATCACCATCTATATTATTTACAGTAAGAGGCAATACTATCTACATCTACATTATTTACAGGAAGAGGCAGCACTATCACCATCTACATTATTTACAGGAAGAGGCAATACTATCTACATCTACATTATTTACAGGAAGAGGCAGTACTGTCACCATCTACATTATTTACAGGAAGAGGCAGTACTGACTGTGCCTTTATTTTTAAATTTAGACAGAGAGTCAGAACTACAAGTTTCTGTGTCTACTGTTGTGAATTCTGCTCTTGGGCTCCCTCCGGTGGTTGTAAGTGGTAGCGCTGCTGTCTCTGAATCACAGCATTTATCAGGTGTGTTCACATTTTGCAATTTGGACTGGGCTATTTAGTCTTGCTTCACCCTTTAGTCAGTGCCAGTTGTCCATTGTTCCTGGAGGATTCACATCCCTGCCTGGTCTCTTCTGCTTTGCAGTTCTTTTCAACAAAGATAAGTTCTGGCCTTGATTTTGCTGTCCACATGCTGTGGTCTTATTGTTCAGTTCTTTTGAATGTTTTGTCTTGTCCATCTTGGTCTGTATAAGGATTTTTTTAGCCAAGCTGGTATCTCTGGAGATGCAGATATACCCTCCATATCTTTAGTTAGCTGTGGAGATTCTGTATTTTCTGTGGTGGATATTTTCTAGTGTTTTAGTACTGACCGCATAGTACTCTGTCCTATCCTTTCTATTTAGCTAGAAGTGGCCTCCTTTGCTAAATTCTCATTTCAGTCTGTGTATGTTTTTTCCCTCTCCTCTCACGGTCAATATTTGTGGGGGGCTGCCTACCCTTTGGGAATTTTTTCTGAGGCAAGATAGTTTTCCCTTTTCTATCTCTAGGGGTAATTAGTCCTCCGGCTGTGTCGAGATGTCTTGGGAGCGCTAGGTACATTCCACGGCTACTTCTAGTTGCGGTGTTAGGTTAAGGGTCTACGGTCAGTACAGGTACCACCTTCTCCAGAGTACTTCTCATGCTGCTCTTAGGCCACCAGATCATAACAGTACAACTGGCCAACAATGAGTTAACCGCATCTCAGAAGAAGGGAAGGAAAGTGCTGAGCCATTTTTTTTTCTGTAGTCTGTTGTGTTTTTTTTTTCTCTTCCCTCTTTGCCTCTGGGTGGCTCAGGAGTTCGGCGCTGGTATGGATGTTCAGGGATTGGCTTCTCGTGTGGATCAACTTGCTGCTAGAGTACAGGGTATTTCCGATTATACCATTCAGACTCCAGTTTTAGAGCCTAGAATTCCAACTCCTGATTTGTTTTTTGGGGATAGGTCCAAATTTCTGAGCTTTAAAAATAACTGTAAACTGTTTTTTGCTCTGAAACCCCGTTCCTCTGGTGATCCCATCCAGCAGGTTAAAATTATTATATCTCTGCTGCGTGGTGACCCCAGGATTGGGCATTTGCCCTGGAACCTGGGAATCCGGCGTTGCTTAATGTAGACACCTTTTTTCAGGCACTTGGGTTATTGTATGACGAACCTAATTCAGTGGATCATGCTGAGAAGACCTTGTTGGCCCTGTCTCAGGGTCAAGAAGCGGCAGAATCATATTGCCAGAAGTTTAGAAAATGGTCTGTACTGACTAAATGGAATGAGGATGCCTTGGCGGCAATCTTCAGAAAGGGTCTTTCTGAATCCGTTAAAGATGTTATGGTGGGGTTCCCCACGCCTGCTGGTCTGAGTGATTCTATGTCTCTGGCCATTCAGATTGATCGGCGCAGAGTTGTGCACACTATGGCATTGTCTTCCGAGCGGAGTCCTGAGCCTATGCAGTGTGATAGGATTGTGTCTAGAGTTGAACTACAAGGATTCAGACGTCAGAATAGGTTGTGTTTTTACTGCGGCGATTCTGCTCATGTTATTTCTGATTGCCCTAAGCGTACCAAGAGAATCGCTAGTTCTGTTACCATCAGTACTGTACAACCTAAATTTCTGTTATCTGTGACCCTGATCTGCTCATTATCGTCATTTTCTGTCATGGCATTTGTGGATTCAGGCGCCGCTCTAAATTTAATGGACTTAGAATTTGCCAGACGTTGTAGGTTCCCCTTGCAGCCTTTGCAGAGTCCTATTCCTTTGAGGGGTATTGATGCTACACCGTTGGCTAAAAATAAACCTCAGTTTTGGACACAGCTGACCATGTGCATGGCGCCAGCCCATCAGGAAGATTGTCGTTTTCTGGTGTTGCATAATTTGCATGATGCTATTGTGCTGGGTTTCCCATGGTTACAGGTGCATAATCCGGTATTAGATTGGAAATCTATGTCTGTGACTAGTTGGGGTTGTCAGGGGGTTCATGGTGATGTTCCTGTGATGTCAATTGCCTCCTCCCCCTCTTCTGAAATTCCTGAGTTTTTGTCAGATTTCCAGGATGTATTCAATGAGCCAAAGTCCAGTTCCCTTCCACCGCATAGGGACTGTGATTGTGCTATTGACTTGATTCCAGGCTGTAAGTTCCTAAGGGCCGACTTTTCAACCTGTCTGTGCCAGAACATACCACCATGCGGAGCTATGTTAAGGAGTCCTTGGAGAAGGGGCATATTCGGCCATCTTCTTCACCATTGGGAGCAGGTTTTTTTTTTGTTGCCAAAAAAGATGGCTCCTTGAGACCCTGTATTGATTATCGCCTCTTGAATAAGATCACGGTCAAATTCCAATACCCTTTGCCTTTGCTTTCTGATCTGTTTGCTAGGATTAAGGGGGCTAGTTGGTTTACTAAGATTGACTTTCGAGGGGCATATAATCTGGTTCGTATTAAGCAGGGTGACGAATGGAAAACTGCGTTTAATACGCCCGAAGGCCATTTTGAATACCTTGTGATGCCATTCGGACTCTCTAATGCTCCATCTGTGTTTCAGTCCTTCATGCATGATATATTTCGGAATTATCTTGATAAATTCATGATTGTATATTTGGATGATATTTTGATTTTTTCAGATGATTGGGAGTCTCATGTGAAACAAGTCAGGATGGTATTTCAGATCCTTCGTGATAATGCCTTGTTTGTGAAGGGGTCTAAGTGCCTCTTTGGAGTACAGAAGATTTCTTTTTTGGGCTTCATTTTTTCTCCCTCATCTATAGAAATGGATCCGGTTAAGGTTCAGGCCATTCATGATTGGATCCAGCCCACATCCGTGAAGAGCCTTCAGAAATTTTTGGGCTTTGCTAATTTTTATCGCTGTTTCATTGCCAACTTCTCCAGTGTGGTTAAACCCCTGACCGATTTGACGAAGAAAGGCGCTGATGTTACGAATTGGTCCTCTGCGGCTGTTTCTGCCTTTCAGGAGCTTAAACGCCGATTTACTTCTGCCCCTGTGTTGCGTCAGTCGGATGTTTCTCTTCCTTTTCAGGTTGAGGTTGACGCTTCTGAGATTGGGGCAGGGGCCGTTTTGTCTCAGAGGAATTCTGATGGTTCCTTGATGAAACCGTGTGCCTTCTTTTCTCGAAAGTTTTCGCCTGCAGAAAACAATTATGATGTCGGCAATCGTGAGTTGTTGGCTATGAAGTGGGCATTTGAGGAGTGGCGACATTGGCTTGAGGGGGCCAAGCACCGTATTGTGGTCTTGATCGATCATAATAATCTGATTTATCTCGAGTCTGCCAAACGGCTGAATCCTAGACAGGCCCGATGGTCCCTGTTTTTCTCCCATTTTGATTTTGTGGTCTCGTATCTTCCAGGTTCTAAGAATGTTAAGGCTGATGCCCTCTCTAGGAGCTTTTTGCCTGATTCTCCTGGGGTCCTTGAGCCGGTTGGTATTCTGAAGGAAGGGGTGATTCTTTCTGCCATCTCCCCTGATTTACGATGGGTTCTTCAGAAATTTCAGGCTGATAAACCTGACCGCTGTCTAGTGGGGAAATTGTTTGTTCCTGACAGATGGACTAGTAAAGTGATTTCGGAGGTTCATTGTTCTGTGTTGGCCGGTCATCCTGGGATTTTTGGTACCAGAGATTTGGTTGGTAGGTCCTTTTGGTGGCCTTCTTTGTCACGGGATGTGCGTTCTTTTGTGCAGTCCTGTGGGACTTGTACGCGGGCCAAGCCTTGCTGTTCCCGCGCTAGTGGGTTGCTTTTGCCTTTGCCGGTACCTGAGAGGCCTTGGACGCATATTTCTATGGATTTTATTTCGGATCTTCCGGTTTCCCAGAGGATGTCAGTTATCTGGGTGGTTTGTGACCGGTTTTCTAAGATGGTTCATTTGGTACCATTGCCTAAGTTGCCTTCCTCTTCTGATTTGGTTCCATTGTTTTTTCAGCATGTGGTTCGTTTTCATGGCATTCCGGAGAACATTGTGTCCGATAGAGGTTCCCAGTTTGTTTCTAGGTTTTGGTGGGCGTTTTGTGCTAGGCTGGGCATTGATTTGTCTTTTTCTTCCGCATTTCATCCTCAGACAAATGGCCAAACCGAGCGAACTAATCAGACTTTGGAAACTTATTTGAGATGCTTTGTGTCTGCTGATCAGTATGATTGGGTGGCTTTCTTGCCATTGGCCGAGTTTGCCCTTAACCCCTTCACCCCCGGAGCTTTTTCCGTTTTTCCGTTTTCGTTTTTCGCTCCCCTCCTTCCCAGAGCCATAACTTTTTTATTTTTCTGTCAATTTGGCCATGTGAGGGCTCATTTTTTGCGGGACGAGTTGTACTTTTGAACGACATCATTGGTTTTACCATGTCGTGTACTAGAAAACGGGAAAAAAATTCCAAGTGCAGTGAAATTGCAAAAAAAGTGCAATCCCACACTTGTTTTTTGCTTGCCTATTTTGCTAGGTTCACTAAATGCTAAAACTGACCTGCCATTATGATTCTCCAGGTCAGTACGAGTTCATAGACACCAAACATGACTAGGTTCTTTTTTACCTAAGTGGTGAAAAAAAATTCCAAACTTTGCAAAAAAATAAATAAATAAAATTGCGCCATTTTCCGATACCCGTAGCGTCTCCATTTTTCGTGATCTGGGGTCAGGTGCGGGCTTATTTTTTGCGTGCCGAGCTGGCATTTTTAATGATAGCATTTCGGTGCAGATACGTTCTTTTGATCGCCCGTTATTGCATTTTAATGCAATGTCGTGGCGACCAAAAAAACGTAAATCTGGCGTTTCGATTTTTTTTCTCATTACGCCGTTTAGCGATCAGGTTAATGCTTTTTTTTTATTGATAGATCGGGCGATTCTGAACACGGCGATACCAAATATGTGTAGGTTGGGCTTTTTTTTTATTGATTTATTTTGATTGGGGCGAAAGGGGGGTGATTTAAACTTTTATATTTTTTTTATTTTTTTCACATTTTTTTTTACTTTTTTTTTTAACTTTTACCATGCTTCTATAGCCTCCATGGGAGGCTAGAAGCAGGCACAGCCCGATCGGCTCTGCTACATAACAGCGATCATCAGATCGCTGTTATGTAGCTAAAATGCAGGTGTGCTGTGAGCGCCGACCACAGGGGGGCGCTCACAGCCACCGGCAATCAGTAACCATAGAGGTCTCCAGGACCTCTATGGTTACAATGCACAAGCATCGCCGACCCCCGATCATGTGACGGGGGTCGGCGATGCGCTCATATCCGGCCGCACGGCCGGATGCGGTAGTTAAATGCCGCTGTCTGAGTTTGACAGCGGCATTTAACTAGTTAATAGCGGCGGGTGATCGCGATTTCACCCGCCGCTATTGCGCGCACATGTCAGCTGTAAAAAACAGCTGACATGTCGCGACTTTGATGTGCGCTCACCGCCGGAGCGCACATCAAAGCGGGGGTCCCGACATGTGACGTACTATTACGTCACATGTCGGGAAGGGGTTAATAATCAGGCTAGTTCTGCTACCTTGGTTTCACCCTTCTTTTGTAACTCTGGTTTTCATCCTCGTTTTTCTTCAGGGCAGGTTGAGCCTTCTGATTGTCCTGGGGTGGACTCTGTGGTTGACAGGTTGCAGCAAATTTGGGCTCATGTTGTTGACAATTTGGTGTTGTCTCAGGAGGGGGCTCAGCGTTTTGCTAACCGTCGTCGCTGTGTTGGTTCCCGGCTTCGGGTTGGGGATTTGGTCTGGTTGTCTTCCCGTCATGTCCCTATGAAGGTTTCTTCCCCTAAGTTTAAGCCTCGGTTTATTGGCCCTTATAGGATTTCTGAGATTATCAATCCAGTGTCTTTTTGTTTGGCCCTTCCAGCCTCTTTTTCCATCCATAATGTTTTTCATAGATCTTTGTTGCAGAAATATGTGGTGCCCGTTGTTCCCTCTGTTGATCCTCCTGCCCCTGTGTTGATTGATGGGGAGTTGGAGTATGTGGTTGAGAAGATTTTGGATTCTCGTTTTTCGAGGCGGAGGCTTCAGTATCTTGTCAAATGGAAGGGTTATGGCCAGGAGGATAATTCTTGGGTTGTTGCCTCCGATGTTCATGCTGATGATTTGGTTCGTGCCTTTCATTTGGCTCGTCCGGATCAGCCTGGGGGCTCTGGTGAGGGTTCGGTGACCCCTCCTCAAGGGGGGGGGGTACTGTTGTGAATTCTGCTCTTGGGCTCCCTCCGGCGGTTGTAAGTGGTAGGATTTTTTTAGCCAAGCTGGTATCTCTGGAGATGCAGATATACCCTCCATATCTTTAGTTAGCTGTGGAGATTCTGTAATTTCTGTGGTGGATATTTTCTAGTGTTTTAATACTGACCGCATAGTACTCTGTCCTATCCTTTCTATTTAGCTAGAAGTGGCCTCCTTTGCTAACTTCTCATTTCAGTCTGTGTATGTTTTTTCCCTCTCCTCTCACAGTCAATATTTGTGGGGGGCTGCCTATCCTTTGGGAATTTTCTCTGAGGCAAGATAGTTTTCCCTTTTCTATCTCTAGGGGTAATTAGTCCTCCGGCTGTGTCGAGATGTCTAGGGAGCGCTAGGTACATTCCACGGCTACTTCTAGTTGCGGTGTTAGATTCAGGGTCTGCGGTCAGTACAGGTACGACCTTCTCCAGAGTACTTCTCATGCTGCTCTTAGGCCACCAGATCATAACAGTCTACATCCCTTATAGAGAAACACTTGGCCGCAGTATTATCTGTTTCTATTTTACTTAAACCATATCTATAATATAACGCTGGGAGCGTCACTCTGTCCGAAGCCTCTATAGACTGCGCAAGCGCAAGCGCCGGCGCAGTCTGGACCGCACAGAGCGACGCTCCCAGGAGATCGCGGTATGCGTAAGCGCTGAACGCACACCGCGATCTCCACCGGACAAGCAGGGACGAGCCAGGAGGCGGAGGGTGAGTATACTTACCTGACCCGTTCCACCGACGCGCTTCCGGGCCGTGACTGTCCCCCTGCTCCCGGAATCGGCGCCTGCGCAGTCCGCGCTTTCCGGCGCCATTTTCTTGAAGACACATTGCAGTGTCTTCAAGAAAATGGTGCCAGAAAGCGCGGACTGCGCAGGCGCCGACTCCGGGAGCAGGACCAAGAAAATGGCCGCACCCAGCACAGCCGCCGCGCCCAGCACAGCCACGCACAGCCGCCCACAGCCACACACAGGCGCCCACAGCCACGCACAGCCGCCGCACCCAGCACAGCTGCCCACAGCCACCCATAGCCACGCACAGCCGCCGCACCCAGCACAGCCGACCACAGCCACGCACAGCCGCCGCACCCAGCACAGCCACGCACAGCCGCCGCACCCAGCACAGCCGACCACAGCCGCTGCACCCAGCACAGCCGCCCACAGCCACGCACAGCCGCACCCAGCACAGCCGACCACAGCCACGCACAGCCGCCGCACCCAGCACAGCCGACCACAGCCACGCACAGCCGCCGCACCCAGCACAGCCGCCCACAGCCACGTACAGCCACCCATAGCCACACACAGCCGCCGCACCCAGCACAGCCGCCGCACCCAGCACAGCCGCCCACAGCCACGCACAGCCACCGCACCCAGCACAGCCACCCACAGCCGCCGCACCCAGCACAGCCGCCGCACCCAGCACAGCCATGCACAGCCGCCACAGCTGCCTACAGCCACGCACAGCCTCCCACAGCCACGCACAGCCGCCGCACCCAGCACAGCCGCCCACAGCCACGCACAGCCGCCGCACCCAGCACAGCCGACCACAGCCACGCACAGCCGCCGCACCCAGCACAGCCGCCCACAGCCGCCGCACCCAGCACAGCCACGCACAGCCGCCGCACCCAGCACAGCCACCCACAGCCGCCGCACCCAGCACAGCCGCCGCACCCAGCACATCCGCCGCACCCAGCACAGCCGCCTACAGCCACACACAGCCGCCTACAGCCACGCACAGCCGCCCACAGCCACGGACAGCCGCCGCACCCAGCACAGCCGCCCACAGCCACGCACAGCCACCCATAGCCACGCACAGCCGCCGCACCCAGCACAGCCGACCACAGCCGCCGCACCCAGCACAGCCGCCCACAGCCACGCACAGCCGCCGCACCCAGCACAGCCGCCCACAGCCGCCGCACCCAGCACAGCCGCCCACAGCCACGCACAGCCGCCCACAGCCACGCACAGCCGCACCCAGCACAGCCGACCACAGCCACGCACAGCCGCCGCACCCAGCACAGCCGCCCACAGCCACGTACAGCCACCCATAGCCACGCACAGCCGCCGCACCCAGCACAGCCGCCGCACCCAGCACAGCCGCCCACAGCCACGCACAGCCCACAGCCACGCACAGCCGCCGCACCCAGCACAGCCACCCACAGCCGCCGCACCCAGCACAGCCGCCGCACCCAGCACATCCGCCGCACCCAGCACAGCCATGCACAGCCGCCACAGCCATGCACAGCCGCCTACAGCCACGCACAGCCTCCCACAGCCACCCACAGCCACGGACAGCCGTCGCACCCAGCACAGCCGCCGCACCCAGCACAGCCGCCCACAGCCACGCACAGCCGCCGCACCCAGCACAGCCACGCACAGCCGCCGCACCCAGCACAGCCGCCCACAGCCACGCACAACCGCTGCACCCAGCACAGCCACCCACAGCCGCCGCACCCAGCACAGCCGCCGCACCCAGCACAGCCGCCGCACCCAGCACAGCCGCCGCACCCAGCACAGCCACACACAGCCGCCACAGCCATGCACAGCCTCCGCACCCAGCACAGCCACGCACAGCCGCCTACAGCCACGGACAGCCGCCGCACCCAGCACAGCCACCGCACCCAGCACAGCCGCCGCACCCAGCACAGCCACGCACAGCCGCCGCACCCAGCACAGCCACGCACAGCCGCCTACAGCCACGCACAGCCGCCTACAGCCACGCACAGCCGCTGCACCCAGCACAGCCACCGCACCCAGCACAGCCGTCCACAGCTGCTGCACCCAGCACAGCCGCCCGCACCCAGCACAGCCACGTCACATACAGCCGCCCGCACTCAGCACAGCCACATACAGCCGCCCGCACTCAGCACAGCCGCCCGCACTCAGCACAGCCGCCCGCACTGATGGGGGCGCAGGATGGAGCAGCACGTGATAGGATGGGGGCACGGGATGGGAGCACATGACAGGATGGGGATGAGGATGGAGCAGCACATGACACGGTGGAGCAGCACATGACAGGATGGGGGCGCAGGATGGAGCAGCACATGACACGGTGGAGCAGCACATGACAGGATGGGGGCGCAGGATGGAGCAGCATATGACAGGATAGGAGCAGCACATACCAGGATGGAGACCATATTCCAATATAAATGCTCGCCACCCGGGCGTAGAACGGGTTCAATAGCTAGTTTACTTATATTCATAGTGGGCCAGCACTATCTGTGACTCCATCATCTTGGGAGAGACTGAGCATCAGATCTATTTGTGTTCATATTACTAAGGCTTTATTCGCATTACACTTTTTTTGGCCTTTGGCATTTCTGGGGAATGTTCCTGACTTACATGTTTAAATGAGGCTGTGGCAAATACGTAATGCTGACGTCCATCACCCATAGGCTAATACAGCTTCCATTTAATGGATTTGTCATATGATACACCTGTTAAACAACCTGTTAAATCACATCTTGTAAACACCTGTGGCAGATTTCACACAGGAGCATCTGTCACCCACAGACTATTCTTATATCTACAGTATTTACTGGTTAAGTCTGTTATAGGATGCTCTTCTGGAATTGACTTGTCTACTACTTTGTTCCCTACATCAATTTTTTAAAGTATACTCATGTATACCAGCTACAGATAAGCAAATAATTTTATGCCAATTTTTTAACCCCTTCCTGCCATCGGACGGAATAGTACGTCCGATGGCAGTACCCCCGCTTTGATGCGGGCTTTGGCGGTGATCCCGCATCAAAGCCAGGACATGTCAGCTGTCTTGAACAGCTGACATGTGCCTGCAATAGGCGCAGGTTGAATCGCGATCCGGCCACACCTTTTAACTAGTGCCACTGTTAAACTCTGACAGCAGCATTTAACAAGCGCTTCTGGCCATCCGGCCAGAAATGCGCGCATCGGTAACCCCCATAACATGATCGGGGGGTCATCAGTGCATTGGCATAACAACCAGAAGTCTCCTGCAGACCTCTATGGTTGTTGATGCCTGATTGCTATGAGCGCCACCCTGTGGTCGGCGTTCATATCAATCCTGTAATTCTACTACATAGGGGAGATCTGATCATCACCTGTACAGTATGTAGCAGAGCCGATTGAGTTATGGCAGCTTCTAGCCTCTCATGAAGGCTATTGAAGTATACCAAAATAAAAAAAAGTTTTTAAAAATAATAAAAAAATTAAAAAAATTAAAGTTTAAATCACCCTCCTTTTGCCTCATTTAAATAAAACAATAAAAAATTCAAACCTACAAATATTTGGTATCGCCGAGTTTAGAATCACCTGATCTATCAATAAAAAAAGGATTAATACGTTCGCTAAGCATCATAGCAAGAAAAAAGTCAAAACACCAGAATTACTTTTTTTTGGTAGCCGCGACATTGCATTAAAATGCAATAATGGGAGATCAAAAGAACCTATTTCCACTAAAATGTTATCATTAAAGAGTCAGCTCAGCATGCAAAAAATAAGACCTCACCAAACCCCAGATCACGAAAAATGGAGATGCTATGGGTAACAGAAAATTGCGCAATTATTGTTTTTTAGCAAAGTTTGGAATTTCTTTTCACCACTTAGATAAAAAAAAATAGACATGTTTGGTGTCTATAAACTCGTAATGACCTGGAGAATCATAGTGGCAGGTCAGTTTTAGCATTTAATGAACCTAGCAAAAAAGCCAAACAAAAAACAAGTTTGGGATTACACTTTTTTTGCAATTTCACCGCACTTGGATTTTTTTTCCCCATTTTCTAGTACACTTCATGGTAAAACCAAAGGTGTCATTCAAAAGTACAATTTGTCCCACAAAATATAAGCTCTCACATGGCCATATTGATGGAAAAATAAAAAAGTTATGGTTCTGGGGAGGAGGGGAGCGAAAACAAAAACGCAAAACTGATAAAAAGCTGCGGTCATTAAGGGGTTAAAAAACCTTCATTTGCTCAAATCTGGATTTTTTGGCAACTTGCTGATACAGCAAAATTGGCATATGCTGGTTGTGAGGCAGTGACTGGTGTTACATGTGAGGGTCACTGTATTCTCCCCCCATGGATGCGCACGGAAGCGTATTGAGGCCATGGGAGTGTATTGCAGTCACAGGTGTAGCTGTGGTTCCAATGCAGACTAAAGTGAGTATAGTTCTTGGACATGCTGTTTGTCCAAGGCAGATTTAGGGAAAATCTGCTCTGGACTTTTGTGTTTTGAAACAGACTGCAGGATGGTAGTTGTGCAGTCCGCTTAATTCCGGGCCATGTTTTCCATGAGGCTGAATGCCACAGATTCCAGTTAAAAACCCTGCAGTATAGAGTTTGGGTGTGTCAGAGGTTCAGTGTCAGTGTCAGTCTGGGGTTGGCAGAAGTACAGAGCAGGGGGCTCTGCAGAGCTCCATGGTGTGTGAGGCAACACAGACCAGTGCACCCACAGCATACACAGCAGTGCAGTCACCAATGGCAACTGGTC
The DNA here is from genome assembly GCF_051348905.1 of Ranitomeya variabilis. Classification (NCBI taxonomy): domain Eukaryota; kingdom Metazoa; phylum Chordata; class Amphibia; order Anura; family Dendrobatidae; genus Ranitomeya; species Ranitomeya variabilis. The sequence goes on from NC_135237.1 coordinate 553,795,968, forward strand.
TCTGGAGGTGGACTGGCGTGTTTAGTGACTTTAACCTGGAGGATATGGTTCCTGGCTGTGATTCAGAGGATATCGTGTACTGTGTATTGCTGTGAGTAAAGAGACATTAACATGGCGGTGCAGTCACCCACGGTAACTGTCAGAGGTGGGCTGGCGTGTTTAGTGACTGTAATCCAGAGGATATGTGCCCAGATGATATTGTGTGCTTTTTTTTTAGTTGAACATTAAAGAGATGTCTTGCTTTGAACTTTGCTGGGTCACTACCTCATCCCTGCACAGAGCACTACCACTGCACTACATGGTGTAAAGGGCCATCAAAATGATGAAAAATTAAAAAATTACTTGGTCTCACTTTACTAGTGCTCACCTTTCCCTGCTGTTCACACTGAAATCCCCGGGTCCTTCACATGTAGTGACAACTTACAGCTCTGAAGAGGCCTGAGACAGTTCTGCACATGTACACGTAAAGTCAAGCCGCATGTCATGATGCACTTGCGCATAATCCACATGAGCCTTACTAAGAGGAGGTCTGAGCGCAGTAAGAAATACCCCAGTATTTCAGTGTGTATGACAGGCATCAAAATATGTGATAAGCACCTTATGAGTTGCGATTATTCAGCATAATAAGGGACATTACTTTCACAGAAAATAACTTCTCTGCAAATCGAATTTCCTTGGAAAATCCATGCGAAGAGACGAGTTTAAATTTGTCCGAAACCGCTCATCTTTAATACCAGCCCAATTCAGGCGAAAAGGACATTTGTTTTGACTGTTCTTTGTATAACAATATTTGCTAAAATATGGAATTTTGTAATTCTCGTTCAAGCAAATTCAGCAAAATGGAAGCCGCTGACGGCTATTTTTCTTCTCCATAATTGGCTATCCAAAGATGAAAAATATAAAAGATTTGTTATACTCACCTCAATGCTGACATTCCGACTTCTCCACTACTCATCACCACCTGTCCGATGGAAAATAACTTCTCTACAAATTGAAAAACTGCAAACAGGTGAATTCAAATTTTGCCTGATGCGCTCATCTCTACAATGGACACATTTGGAAGCATTCTTGTCATACACGCCAAGCACTGGGAAAAAATCTGATGTAAAAGAGAATTTGGAAACATCCCTTTTAGCGTTGCCTTGCTCATTAAAGTGCTCATATACTTAAATCTGTGCATGCATAATTCATCAAGCACCACAGGAATGGAGAGAGAGAGAAAGGGGCCCCTGTGCATGTACAATATATGGGCCCTTTGCAGTACAATAACTCATCATAATGCAAAGTTACACCTGCTTTTTAGATAGTCGTGCCTCCTTTACTTCTTGTGCCCCTCTATGGCTGCACAGGTTGCCTCAATGATATGCCCGCCCCTGAGGCACCAGATTATAATATTAGTATATGAAGCCCTTTTCTTCTCCCTGCCCACTAACCCAAAAAACAGAGGAGCCTCATGGAGGATGAATTAGGCAAAAAAGTGGTTAAATGAGTTCCTGCTTTGGAAAAATCCTTATTTCTTAGAAAAGTTTCTTGACAATAAGCACATAAAAAAGTAAAAATATATAATCTAGTATAGGTTCTTTGTGGATTTTATTGAAGAATAGCTATGGATCTACCCCCTGAATTGCAAATGGGGAAAATTAATGTTGAAAATTTTGGAAAATTGTATCTATTTTTTCTTCTACTCAAAGGGTTTTTCTTATTATAAATATTCAGAAAAGCAGCTCTTTTGTGCCTACTGGTTTCCTGCTTGTCAAGGGTGGTGCATTCTTCATTAATTGATTCGAAAAAGTAGCATGTCAGCACCTTTTACCAAACTGTGCACTTGCAAGAAGAGACACTTTAGCCCCTGTCTGTAATGTCACAGGAGTCCAGGGACACTGAAGGTGAATAGGTACAGCAAACTGGCCAATTTAGAAATAGCACTTATAAGCTCTATAAAAAAGACCCCTTACCTAGGAGACCGGTCACAGCAGATGGACTGCAGATGTGCTTGGTATTCTGTGAAAACCAGCATCTGTCTCATCTGTCTTGGCGAGTACATAGGATCAAAATCCACCGCAAATAGGAAAGCCCAAAAACATAGATCCAGCGCATCTAAAAAAAAATGTCAACTATATTTTTAAATAAGTAAAAACATGGCATGTTACAAAACTAATTTGATAAAAAAAAGTCCTTGCAAGACCATAATGATTGACGTGTTTTAAGGCAAACGCTTTTTACTTAAAACCAGATTGGCTGAGTTATGAGTAAGAAGCGTTCACATCGAAACACGTCAACCATTATAGTCTTACAAGGGACTGTTTTCTACTTTTTGACATGTCATCCTTACATGTTTTTAATTATTGAAAAATAAAGTGGGTTATATCCTAGAAAATACTTAATAGCTGTCTAAAAATATCAGAAGGGCTGTCACAATGTAGAGGGATCATCAATATTCTCATTTGCACATGGAAACATGAGAAGCAATGGAATGAAACTGAAAGGGAGAAGATACAGATTAAATATTAGAAAAAAAACTTTTTGACAGTGAAGGTGATCAGTGAGTGGAACAGGCTGCCACGAGAGGTGGTGAGTTCTCCTTCAATGGAAGTCTTCAAACAGAGGCTAGACAGACATACAGTGGGGCAAAAAAGTATTTAGTCATTCAGCAATAGTGCAAGTTCCACCACTTAAAAAGATGAGAGTCGTCTGTAATTTACATCATAGGTAGTGTTGAGCGATACCGTCCGATACTTGAAAGTATCGGTATCGGAAAGTATCGGCCGATACCGGCAAAGTATCGGATCCAATCCGATACCGATACCCGATACCAATACAAGTCAATGGGACTCAAGTATCGGACGGTATTCCTGATGGTTCCCAGGGTCTGAAGGAGAGGAAACTCTCCTTCAGGCCCTGGGATCCATATAAATGTGTAAAAGAAAGAATTAAAATAAAAAATATCGCTATACTCACCTGTCCGACGCAGCCTGGACCTCAGCGAGGGAACCGGCAGCGTTGTTTGTTTAAAATTCGCGCTTTTACTTGGTTACGTGAAGTCCCGGCTTGTGATTGGTCAGGGCGGCCATGTTGCCGGGACGCGGACCAATCACAGCAAGCCGTGACGAAATTACGTCACGGCTTGCTGTGATTGGTCCGCGTCCCGGCAACATGGCCGCCATTAACCAATCACAAGCCGTGACGTCACGGGAGGCTGGACACGCGCGCTTTTTAAAATGGGCGCGTGTCCAGCCTCCCGTGACGTCCCGGCTTGTGATTGGTTGCGCCGCTGTCAACCAATCACAAGCCGGGAGGCTGGACACGCGCGCATTTTAAAATTTTAAAATGCGCGCGTGTCCAGCCTCCCGGCTTGTGATTGGTTGATCGCGGCGCAACCAATCACAAGCCGGGACGTCACGGGAGGCTGGACACGCGCCCATTTTAAAATGCGCGCGTGTCCAGCCTCCCGTGACGTCACGGCTTGTGATTGGTTGCGTCTCCCATGTGACTGCGACGCAACCAATCACAAAGCCGGGACGTAATTTTAAAATCCTTAAGGACCTGAAATTACGTCACGGCTTGCTGTGATTGGTTGCGTCGCCCATGTGACTGCGACGCAACCAATCACAACGCCGGAACGTAATTTTAAAATCCTGAAGGACCTGAAATTACGTCACGGCTTGCTGTGATTGGTTGCGTCCCGGTCACATGGGCGGCACGCAACCAATCACAAGCCGGGACTCACGTAAAGGAAAGAAAAGCGCGAATTTTAAACAAAGAACGCTGCCGCTTCCCTCGGTAAGGTGCAGGCTGCGTCGGAGAGGTGAGTATAGCAATATTTTTTATTTTAATTCTCTCTTTTACACATTTTTACATTAATGTTGTTTCGATACCGATACCCGATATCACAAAAATATCGGATCTCGGTATCGGAATTCCGATACAGCAAGTATCGGCCGATACCCGATACTTGCAGTATCGGAATGCTCAACACTAATCATAGGTAGACCTCAACTATGGGAGACAAACTGAGAAAAAAAATCCAGAAAATCACATTGTCTGTTTTTTTATCATTTTATTTGCATATTATGGTGGAAAATAAGTATTTGGTCAGAAACAAAATTTCATCTCAATACTTTGTAATATATCCTTTGTTGGCAATGACAGAGGTCAAACGTTTTCTGTAAGTCTTCACAAGGTTGCCACACACTGTTGTCGGTATGTTGGCCCATTCCTCCATGCAGATCTCCTCTAGAGCAGTGATGTTTTTGGCTTTTCGCTTGGCAACATGGACTTTCAACTCCCTCCAAAGGTTTTCTATAGGGTTGAGATCTGGAGACTGGCTAGGCCACTCCAGGACCTTGAAATGCTTCTTACGAAGCCACTCCTTCGTTGCCCTGGCGGTGTGCTTTGGATCATTGTCATGTTGAAAGACCCAGCCACGTTTCATCTTCAATGCCCTTGCTGATGGAAGGAGGTTTGCACTCAAAATCTCACGATACATGGCCCCATTCATTCTTTCATGTACCCGGATCAGTCGTCCTGGCCCCTTTGCAGAGAAACAGCCCCAAAGCATGATGTTTCCTGTCATGATTCTCAATGGCGAGAGAACATAGCCCAGCATATATGAGAACTAGCTTTTGGAAGATGGAAACTATACTGACCATGAACTAAACCTGCCGCACAACTAGAAGTGGCCGGGTAGCATGCCTACGTTTTTTTATCCCTAGATGCCCAGCGCCAGCCGGAGAACTACCTAATCCTAGCAGAGGAAAAGACAGTCCTGGCTCACCTCTAGAGAAATTTTCCCAAAAGGCAGACAGAGGCCCCCACATATATTGGCGGTGATTTTAGATGAAATGACAAACGTAGTATGAAAATAGGTTTAGCAAAAATAGAGGTCCGCTTACTAGATAGCAAGAAGACAGAAAGGGCACTTTCATGGTCAGCAGAAAACTCTATCAAAACACCATCCAGAAATTACTTTAAGACTCTAGCATTAACTCATAACACCAGAGTGGCAATTTCCGCTCACAAGAGCTTTCCAGACACAGTAACGAAACAGCAGCTGTGAACAGGAACAAAATGCAAAAACACACAAGGACAAAAGTCCAACTTAGCTGGGAGTTGTCTAGTAGCAGGAACATGCACAGAAAGGCTTCTGATTACATTGCTGACCGGCATGAAACTGACAGAGGAGCAAGGTTATATAGCGACTCCCACATCCTGATAGGAGCAGGTGAACAGAGGGGATGATGCACACAAGTACAATTCCACAAGTGGCCACCGGGGGAGCCCAGAATCCAATTTCACAACAGTACCCCCCCCTCAAGGAGGGGGCACCGAACCCTCACCAGAACCACCAGGGCGATCAGGATGAGCCCTATGAAAGGCACGGACAAGATCGGAGGCATGAACATCAGAGGCAGTGACCCAAGAATTATCCTCCTGACCGTATCCCTTCCATTTGACCAGATACTGGAGTTTCCGTCTGGAAACACGAGAGTCCAAGATCTTTTCCACAACGTACTCCAACTCACCCTCAACCAACACCGGAGCAGGAGGCTCAACGGAAGGCACAGCCGGTACCTCATACCTGCGCAACAATGACCGATGAAAAACATTATGAATCGAAAAGGATGCAGGGAGGTCCAAACGGAAGGACACAGGGTTAAGAATCTCCAATATCTTGTACGGGCCGATGAACCGAGGCTTAAACTTAGGAGAAGAAACCCTCATAGGGACAAAACGAGAAGACAACCACACCAAGTCCCCAACACAAAGCCGAGGACCAACACGACGACGGCGGTTGGCAAAAAGCTGAGTCTTCTCCTGGGACAACTTCAAATTGTCCACCACCTGCCCCCAAATCTGATGCAACCTCTCCACCACAGCATCCACTCCAGGACAATCCGAAGATTCCACTTGACCGGAGGAAAATCGAGGATGAAACCCCGAATTACAGAAAAACGGGGACACCAAGGTGGCAGAGCTGGCCCGATTATTGAGGGCGAACTCCGCCAAAGGCAAAAAAGCAACCCAATCATCCTGATCCGCAGACACAAAACACCTCAAATATGTCTCCAAGGTCTGATTAGTCCGCTCGGTCTGGCCATTAGTCTGAGGATGGAAAGCAGACGAAAAAGACAAATCTATGCCCATCCTAGCACAGAATGCCCGCCAAAATCTAGACACGAATTGGGTCCCTCTGTCAGAAACGATATTCTCCGGAATACCATGCAAATGAACAACATTTTGAAAAAACAGAGGAACCAACTCGGAAGAAGAAGGCAACTTAGGCAAGGGAACCAGATGGACCATCTTAGAGAAACGGTCACACACCACCCAGATGACAGACATCTTATGAGAAACAGGCAGATCCGAAATAAAATCCATCGAGATGTGCGTCCAAGGCCTCTTCGGGATAGGCAAGGGTAACAACAATCCACTAGCCCGAGAACAACAAGGCTTGGCCCGAGCACAAACGTCACAAGACTGCACAAAGCCTCGCACATCACGTGACAGGGAAGGCCACCAGAAGGACCTTGCCACCAAATCCCTGGTACCAAAGATTCCAGGATGACCTGCCAACGCAGAAAAATGAACCTCAGAGATGACTCTACTGGTCCAATCATCAGGAACAAACAGTCTACCAGGTGGGCAACGATCAGGTCTATCCGCCTGAAACTCCTGCAAGGCCCGCCGCAGGTCTGGAGAAACGGCAGACAATATCACTCCATCTTTAAGGATACCTGTGGGCTCAGAATTACCAGGAGAGTCAGGCTCAAAACTCCTAGAAAGGGCATCCGCCTTAACATTCTTAGAACCCGGTAGGTAAGACACCACAAAATTAAACCGAGAGAAAAACAACGACCAGCGCGCCTGTCTAGGATTCAGGCGCCTGGCAGACTCAAGGTAAATTAAATTTTTGTGGTCAGTCAATACCACCACCTGATGTCTGGCCCCCTCAAGCCAGTGACGCCACTCCTCAAAAGCCCACTTCATGGCCAAAAGCTCCCGATTCCCAATATCATAATTCCGCTCGGCGGGCGAAAATTTACGGGAAAAAAAAGCACAAGGTCTCATCACGGAGCAGTCGGAACTTCTCTGCGACAACACCGCCCCAGCTCCGATTTCAGAAGCGTCGACCTCAACCTGAAAAGGAAGAGCAACATCAGGCTGACGCAACACTGGGGCGGAAGAAAAGCGGCGCTTGAGCTCCCGAAAGGCCTCCACAGCAGCAGGGGACCAATCAGCAACATCAGCACCCTTCTTAGTCAAATCAGTCAATGGTTTTACAACATCAGAAAAACCAGCAATAAATCGACGATAAAAGTTAGCAAAGCCCAAAAATTTCTGAAGACTCTTAAGAGAAGAGGGTTGCGTCCAATCACCAATAGCCTGAACCTTGACAGGATCCATCTCGATGGAAGAGGGGGAAAAAATGTATCCCAAGAAGGAAATCTTTTGAACCCCAAAAACACACTTAGAACCCTTCACACACAAGGAATTAGACCGCAAAACCTGAAAAACCCTCCTGACCTGCTGGACATGAGAGTCCCAGTCATCCGAAAAAATCAGAATATCATCCAGATACACAATCATAAATTTATCCAAATAATCGCGGAAAATGTCATGCATAAAGGACTGGAAGACTGAAGGGGCATTAGAAAGACCAAAAAGCATCACCAAATACTCAAAATGGCCCTCGGGCGTATTAAATGCGGTTTTCCACTCATCCCCCTGCTTGATTCGCACCAAATTATACGCCCCACGGAGATCAATCTTAGAGAACCACTTGGCCCCCTTTATACGAGCAAACAAATCAGTAAGCAGTGGTAACGGATATTGATATTTAACCGTGATTTTATTCAAAAGTCGATAATCAATACACGGCCTCAAAGAGCCGTCTTTCTTAGACACAAAGAAAAAACCGGCTCCTAAGGGAGATGACGAAGGACGAATATGTCCCTTTTCCAAGGACTCCTTTATATATTCTCGCATAGCCGCGTGTTCAGGCACAGACAGATTAAATAAACGACCCTTAGGGTATTTACTACCCGGGATCAAGTCTATGGCACAATCGCACTCCCGGTGCGGAGGTAGTGAACCAACCTTGGGTTCTTCAAAAACGTCACGAAAGTCAGACAAGAATTCAGGAATCTCAGAGGGAATAGATGATGAAATGGAAACCAAAGGTACGTCCCCATGAGTTCCTTTACATCCCCAGCTTAACACAGACATAGCTCTCCAGTCGAGGACTGGGTTATGAGATTGCAGCCATGGCAATCCCAGCACCAAAACATCATGTAGATTATACAGCACCAGAAAGCGAATAACCTCCTGGTGATCCGGATTAACACGCATAGTCACTTGTGTCCAGTATTGTGGTTTATTACTAGCCAATGGGGTGGAGTCAATCCCTTTCAGAGGTATCGGAGCCTCCAATGGCTCCAAATCATACCCACAGCGTTTGGCAAAGGACCAATCCATAAGACTCAAAGCAGCGCCAGAGTCGACATAGGCGTCCGCGGTAATAGATGACAAAGAACAAATCAGGGTCACAGATAGAATAAACTTAGACTGTAAAGTGCTAATTGAAACAGACTTGTCAGGCTTCTTAGTACGCTTAAAGCATGCTGATATAACATGAGTTGAATCACCACAATAGAAGCACAACCCATTTTTTCGTCTAAAATTCTGCCGCTCGCTTCTGGACAGAATTCTATCACATTGCATATTTTCTGGCGTTTTCTCAGTAGACACCGCCAAATGGTGCACAGGTTTGCGCTCCCGCAGACGCCTATCGATCTGAATAGCCATCGTCATGGACTCATTCAGACTCGCAGGCACAGGGAACCCCACCATAACATCCTTAATGGCATCAGAGAGACCTTCTCTGAAAATCGCCGCCAGGGCGCACTCATTCCACTGAGTAAGCACAGACCATTTGCGGAATTTTTGGCAATATATTTCAGCTTCATCTTGTCCCTGAGACAAGGACATCAAGGCCTTTTCCGCCTGAAGCTCTAAATGAGGTTCCTCATAAAGCAACCCCAAGGCCAGAAAAAACGCATCCACATTGAGCAACGCAGGATCCCCTGGTGCCAATGCAAAAGCCCAGTCTTGAGGGTCGCCCCGGAGCAAGGAAATTACAATCCTGACCTGCTGTGCAGGGTCTCCGGCAGAGCGAGACTTCAGGGACAAAAACAATTTGCAATTATTTTTAAAATTTTGAAAGTGAGATCTATTCCCCGAGAAGAATTCAGGCAAAGGAATTCTAGGCTCAGACATAGGTGCATGAACAACAAAATCTTGCAAATTTTGTACCTTTGTGGCGAGATTATTCAAACCTGTAGCTACACTCTGAAGATCCATTTGAAACAGGTGAACACAGAGCCATTCAAGGAGTAGAAGGAGAGAAAGAGAGGAAGGCTGCAGTATAGGCAGACTAGCAAGTGATTCAATTAAGAGCACACTCAGAACTAGAGGAAAAAAAAAAAAAAAATTGTAGCAGACTTCTTTTTTCTCTCCTTTCTCAGCCAGTAATTTAACCCTTTTTTTTGGGCCGGTCAAACTGTCATGATTCTCAATGGCGAGAGAACATAGCCCAGCATATATGAGAACTAGCTCTTGGAAGATGGAAACTATACTGACCATGAACTAAACCTGCCGCACAACTAGAAGTGGCCGGGTAGCATGCCTACGTTTTTTTATCCCTAGATGCCCAGCGCCAGCCGGATAACTACCTAATCCTAGCAGAGGAAAAGACAGTCCTGGCTCACCTCTAGAGAAATTTTCCCAAAAGGCAGACAGAGGCCCCCACATATATTGGCGGTGATTTTAGATGAAATGACAAACGTAGTATGAAAATAGGTTTAGCAAAAATCGAGGTCCGCTTACTAGATAGCAAGAAGACAGAAAGGGCACTTTCATGGTCAGCAGAAAACTCTATCAAAACACCATCCAGAAATTACTTTAAGACTCTAGCATTAACTCATAACACCAGAGTGGCAATTTCCGCTCACAAGAGCTTTCCAGACACAGTAACGAAACAGCAGCTGTGAACAGGAACAAAATGCAAAAACACACAAGGACAAAAGTCCAACTTAGCTGGGAGTTGTCTAGTAGCAGGAACATGCACAGAAAGGCTTCTGATTACATTGCTGACCGGCATGAAACTGACAGAGGAGCAAGGTTATATAGCGACTCCCACATCCTGATAGGAGCAGGTGAACAGAGGGGATGATGCACACAAGTACAATTCCACAAGTGGCCACCGGGGGAGCCCAGAATCCAATTTCACAACAGTTTCCACCACCATGCTTTACAGTAGGTATGGTGTTTGATGGATGCAACTCAGTATTCTTTTTCCTCCAAACACGACAAGTTGTGTTTCTTCCAAACAGTTCCAGTTTGGTTTCATCAGACCACAGGACATTCTCCCAAAACTCCTCTGGATCATCCAAATGCTCTCTAGCAAACTTCAGACGGGCCCGGACATGTACTGGCTTAAGCAGTGGGACACGTCTGGCACTGCAGGATCTGAGTCCATGGTGGCGTAGTGTGTTACTTATGGTAGGCCTTGTTACATTGGTCCCAGCTCTCTGCAGTTCATTCACTAGGTCCCCCCGCGTGGTTCTGGGATTTTTGCTCACCGTTCTTGTGATCATTCTGACCCCACGGGGTGGGATTTTGCGTGGAGCCCCAGATCGAGGGAGATTATCAGTGGTCTTGAATGTCTTCCATTTTCTAAGTATTGCTCCCACTGTTGATTTCTTCACTCCAAGCTGGTTGGCTATTGCAGATTCAGTCTTCCCAGCCTGGTGCAGGGCTACAATTTTGTTTCTGGTGTCCTTTGACAGCTCTTTGGTCTTCACCATAGTGGAGTTTGGAGTCAGACTGTTTGAGGGTGTGCACAGGTGTCTTTTTATACTGATAACAAGTTTAAACAGGTGCCATTACTACAGGTAATGAGTGGAGGAAAGAGGAGACTCTTAAAGAAGAAGTTACAGGTCTGTGAGAGCCAGAAATCTTGATTGTTTGTTTCTGACCAAATACTTATTTTCCACCATAATATGCAAATAAAATGATTAAAAAAAACAGACAATGTGATTTTCTAGATTTTTTTTTCTCAGTTTGTCTCTCATAGTTGAGGTCTACCTATGATGTAAATTACAGACGCCTCTCATCTTTTTAAGTGGTGGAACTTGCACTATTGCTGAATGACTAAATACTTTTTTGCCCCACTGTATGTCTGAGATGGTTTAGTGAATCCTACATCGAGCAGGGGGTTGGACATGATGGCCCTGGTGGTCCCTTCCAACTTTAACATTCTATGATTTCCTATGATTCTATGGTAAGTTCTTCTTTAATGGAAGTCTTCAAACAGGCTGGACAGACATCTGTCAGAGATGGTTTAGTGAATCCTGCATTGAACAGGGGGTTGGACACAAGGAACCCGGTGGTCCCCTCCAATTCTAACATTCAATGATTCTATGGTGAGTTCTCCTTCAATGGAAGTCTTCAAGCAGAGGCTGGACAGACATCTGTCTGAGTTGGTTTAGTAAAACCTACATCGAGCAGCGGGTTGGACATGATGGCCCTGGAAGTACCTTCCAACTCTAAAATTCTAGGATTCTATGGTGAATTCTCAGCCAATGGAAGTCTTCAAACAGAAGCTGGACAGACATCTGTCTGAGATGGTTTAGTGAATCCTGCATTGAGCAGGGGGTTGGCACGATGACCCAGGACGTCCCTTCCAACTCTAACATTCTAGGATTCTATGATGAGCTCTCAGTCAATGGAAGTCTTCAAACAGAAGCTGGACAGACATCTGTCTGAGATGGTTTAGTGAATCCTGCATTGAGCAGGGGGTTGGACACGATGACCCTGGTGGTCCCTTTCAAATCTAGGATTTTATGAAATGAGTAGTGTTGAGCATTCCGATACCGCAAGTATCGGGTATCGGCCGATATTTGCGGTATCGGAATTCCGATACCGAGATCCGATACTTACCGCATATCGGATACCGGAATCGGAAGTTCTCAATTCAAACAGCACGAATTCAGCCAATGAGGAATGATTACAAGTGTGGGCACATCCTGTTCAGCATGGTGGGCATGAAACTACTGGCAAGGCTGTGATTGGCTGCTGAAATGATGTCATGCTGCAGTTTAAAAGTCGCTGGCGCCATTTTGTGCTCACTCTGCTGTGAATTCAGTTAGGCATAGGACCCTGTGTTCTGACTGAGGGCCAGTTGAGATAGCGATTTGCTTCTTTGTGCTTTACCCAGGCTAATTTAGCAACCGCTGTGTGTTCACCTTGCTTTTGCCTTGCAGCGCTGTTTTCACAGCGATCTGCAAGGTCTCTCTGTGTGTGTGTGTGTGTGTGTGTGTGAGTGAGTGCAGCCCACTCTGTAGTCTGTGTGCAGCCATAGCCGGTTGTATTCAGCTCAGGGTGGTTCACTGACTCATACAGTTCTATCCATTCCATTGTCCTTTTTTGCAAATAGTGCAGCCCGCTGCACATTTTTTCAAATAATTCCTATTAGTGGCTTTCCACCCGTAACCAGCTAAATAGTGGAAAAACACTACATAGGATAACGTAGAGGAGGTTTTTGGGGCCTTGAAGCACCGTTTACGGCTGTCTGCACGGTCTCCGTGTGAGTGCAGCTTGCCCTGTAGTCTGTGTGCAGCCACAGCCGGTTGTATCCAGCTCAGGGTGGTTCACTGACTCATACAGTTCTATCCATTCCATTGTCCTTTTTTGCAAATAGTGCAGCACGCTGCACATTTTTTCATATAATTCCTATTAGTGGCTTTCCACCCGTATCCAGCTAAATAGTGGAAAAACACTACATAGGATAACGTAGAGGAGGTTTTTGGGGCCTTGCAGCGCCGTGTACAGCTGTCTGCACAGTTTCCGTGTGAGTGCAGCTCGCACTGTAGTCTGTGTGCAGCCACAGCCGGTTGTATTCAGCTCAGGGTGGTTCACTGACTCATACAGTTCTATCCATTCCATTGTCCTTTTTTGCAAATAGTGCAGCCCGCTGCACATTTTTTAAAATAATTCCTATTAGTGGCTTTCCACCCGTATCCAGCTAAATTGTGGGAAAACACTACATAGGATAACGTAGAGGAGGTTTTTGGGGCCTTGCAGCGCCGTTTACGGCTGTCTGCACGGTCTCCGTGTGAGCGCAGCTCGCCCTGTTGTCAGTTCAGCCCCCAAAAAATAAATAAATCATAAAGTTCACCAAACACACCACTTTACAGTTGTGTAGGCCACATTAGCTCATATTAAAGTCTAGTCCACACTTTAGAAAATTAGTGTTTCTTATACCTGTTGTTAGGAGCTGTTCAGGAATAAGCACACTAAGCCATTAGTACTTTTCTGCTTATCTTTATCAGTCAACCAAGATGAAGAAGGCAGGGAGTAAGGCACGTGGGCGTGGGCGCGGAGCAGGGAGAGGACGTGGGGATTCTGTGCCTGCTGCGGGCACCGGTGACTCATCATCACTCATTTTCAGCAGGGAACAGTCCTTCATGCGCAGCTTTGTCGGAGAGCGCCGTACACCGCTGCTGCGTGAAGACCAAATTGAAGCCGTTGTCGGATGGATGGCAGCTAACGCATCGAGTTTAATTAGTGCCACATCCTCTCAGACACAGAGCACTGGAGAGCACCCATCTGTCTCTTCACCACCTGCCAAATTGCCCAGGCAGACAGAGAGCCCAGGACAGGAGCCATCTCTACTCCTGTTCTCTGAATCTCTTGGCTTGGAAACAGGGGGCCAGCCAAGCAGCATTGGAGAAATGGAAGAAGAGGCAGTGTGCAGTGATGCCCAACAGCTTTTTCTCTCTGAGTCTGAAGAGGTGGGTGGGCCAGTGCCTCCGGTCACCACACCGCAGAATGCATCCGCTGATGACACTCAGGTGCCACTTTCTGGTGCGTGCTTGCTGAGCTGCTGAGACTACCCAGGAGGAGCAGTTGGTGGCAGAGGGTAGTGTAGATGATGAGGTCCTTGACCCATCGTGGCGTGAGGGACAGGAAGGTGGTGGGAGCAGCTCTGAGGAAGAGATTCCCCGAACGGGCCAAAGAGGGAGAGGGAGGGGGAAGACTGCGGAGCCTGTAGCCTCCACTTCGGCACCCGTTAGGAGCATGTCTCTTCCAAAAGCCAAAAAGGGCGCTCCCAAGACTTGCAGTGTCTGGTCCTTTTTTGACACAGTTGCAGATGACATTTGCTTTGTCAAATGCAAGGTGTGTCATCATAAAATCAAAAGAGGGAAAAATGTCAGCAACCTCAATACCTCCAATATGTGGAAACATGTGCGGACCAGGCACGCGGCGGAGTTACAAAAACACCCTGAAGACCTAGGCCAACCAACAGCGGCAGCTACCACTCCTTCAGCTCGTGTTGCCTCTTCCTCCAGCTCACACACAGCTGGTTCGGCTTCCTCCCAGGATCGCCATGGAAGAACCTCTGGCACTGTTGTCTAGAAACCCACTGTAATTCCACCCACAGCAGCACCACGTTCCCAGTCATCCTCACACTCCCAGCCCAGTCTACAGCCATCGGTAGTACAGGCATGGGAAAAAAGGCGGACTTTCTTTCTTTCTTTCTTTCTTTCAAACCACCCACGAGCACAGGCTCTGACTGCAGGCATTGCCAAACTTCTGTCACTGGAAATGCTGTCATTCAGGCTGGTGGAGACTGACAGCTTCCGTGACTTGATGTCATTGGCAGTCTCACAGTACAATGTGCCCAGCCGCTTTTATTTCAGCAGGCAAGCCATCCCTGCCCTGCACAAGCATGTGGAGGGACACATAAAACACGCGCTACTGAACGCCGTCAGTAGCAAGGTCCACCTCACCACCGATGCGTGGACCAGTCACCATGGACAGGGGTGATACCTTTCCCTCACTGCCCATTTGGTTAATGTTGTTGAGCCGGGTACAGATCGTGCGAGTGGCACAGGACGGGTCCTGCCCACTCCAAGGATTGCAGGAATCCAGTCTGTACGCATTGACTCCTCCTCTTACACAAGTTCCTCAGAATCAACGCTGCAGGAGCCGTCACAGTCCACCTCCACATGGACCCGTGAACATTTACCTGTTACGACCGACATGAGCACAGCCGTGGCCAAACGTCAACAGGCCGTCTTAAAATTAATTTCTTTGGGGCATCGAAGCCACACAGTGCAGGAGCTCTGGAATGCCATCAAGCAGGAGAGCGATGTGTGGTTTTTGGCAGCGAACCTCCAGCCAGGCATGGTAGTGTGTGATAATGGCCGAAATCTGGTGGCAGCTCTGGGCCTTGGCAACCTCACTCACATCCCATGTCTGGCACATGTGCTAAACTTGGTCATGCAGAGGTTTTTGAAGGACTATCCGGATCTTGATGCACTGCTGCACAAGGTCCGCCTAGAGTGTGCTCACTTGCGGCTTTCCAGCACGGCAAAATCGCGCATTGCTGCTCTGCAGCGCCGATTCCGCCTTCCGGAACATTGCATCATATGTGACCTACCTACCAGGTGGAATTCCACGTTACATATGTTGGAGCGGTTGTGTGAGCAGCAGCAAGCAGTAATGGAGTACCAGCTGCAACAGGCGCAAAGAAGTCACACTCCGCGCCGTTCAGACTTTACAACCACAGAGTGGGCCACTATGAAGGACGTCTGCCAGGTTTTGCGTCCCTTCGATTATTCCACGCGGATGGCGAGTGCAGATGATGCACTAGTCAGCATGACTGTCCCCCTTATCTGCCTGCTTGAAAAATCACTGCAAGCGCTAAGGGATGATGTTGTGGAAGATGTGGAGGATGAGGATTCACCATTTCTGTCATCTTCTGGACAGTCAGCGCCACGTGGTTCCTCACAAACGCATAGGCAGGGGACACTTTGTGAGGAAGATGAGGAGGAGTCAATGGAGGAGGAAGACATCGGTGCAGAGGAGGGAGTTACACAATTGTCCAGTAGTCAGTGTGTACAGCGAGGGTGGGGTGATGAAGAGTGGGCAGAGATCACGCCTCTAGCAGGGGACAGCAATTCTTGGCCAGTTGGCAGTCTGCAGCACATGGTTGATTACATGCTGCAGTGCCTGAGAAATGACCGCCGCATCGTCAACATTCTCAACATGTCTGATTATTGGGTGTTCACCCTCCTCGATCCTCGCTACCGGGACAATGTACAAAGCTTCATCACACCGTTGAACCGGGAGCGTAAAATGCGGGAGTACCAAGACACACTGGTGAATTCCATCATCTTCTCCAGTCCAACTGAGAGAAGTGCTCCTAGTGCTTTACAAAGCAGCTTAGTGCGTTCAGGCAGTGGAGGAGGCTCTGCACAAAGAGGGAGCAGAAGCAGTGCCTCTGCCCAAGGCAAGACCAGTATGACCCAACTGTGGCACAGTTTTGTGTGCCCGCCACAAATGTCTACACCATCACAGGCACCTCCAGTCAGCAGGAGGCAACGGTTCCGTCAGATGGTGACAGACTACATGTCTTGCCCTCTTGTTGTACTCCCAGACGGCTCTTCCCCTTTCAAGTTTTGGGTCTCTAAGCTGGATACATGGCCAGAGCTAAGCCAGTATGCATTGGAGGTGCTGGCTTGCCCTGCGGCTAGTGTATTATCAGAACGCGCCATTAGTGCTGCAGGTGGTGTACTAACAGACCGTCGCATGCGACTATCCTCCGATAACGTTGACTGGCTTACTTTCCTGAAAATGAACCAGGCCTGGATCTCGCAGGAATTTGCCACTCCTCTTCCTGATTAAATAATTGGGTGACTGTCTACAGTATCCAGGTCTCCTGTTGTGTTCATCTTTCTACCACCTGAACTGTAATTCCTGGGCTCCAACACCGCCAGTTGAGGCTCAGAAGTGCCGTCTGCACAGTCAAAACATACGACCCAGTGTTATTGGGTGTCAGTAACGTCAGCTGACCCCCAGCTGTGTAGCCGGCAATGTGTCCTGCGACCGCCACGCTGACACAACAACTGAAATGTAAGGGAACCTGTCCCCCCCCCAGGCATTTGTTACTGAAATAGCCACCTTGTGCAGCAGTAATGCTGCACAAGGAAAAGGTAGCTATTTTTGTTTAGCTCCTTGCACACGCAGAACTTAACACTTTTAAAGTGTGTCCACTGATACCGTAAAACCTTCCCGGAGGTGGGACTTTCCTTTGTAATGTGACGCAGCACACCCGTCATTCCTACCCCCTTAGCGCCGTGTGCCGCCTCCTCCGCGTTGTTTAATTCTGTCCCGGAGCCAGTGCTGTTATGTTATCCCTTGGCAAGGCACACTTTGCGGTGCCCGTCTTCTGACATAATTTGGTGTCAGGCTGGCTGCGCCTGTGCGGCCGCGCTGGCCGAGATCCCGCCTCGCATTCTTCTGATTTAATCACACTGCGGGCCTGGGATCCATGGGCATGTGCAGTGCATATCTTCACCTCAGGCTGCTGTCACTCATCTCCCTCCGCCTTCTTCAGACTGTGCGCCGTCAGCTGATCCCTAATAGCATGCCACGGCCGCGACACCGCACAGTCTGAAGAAGCCGGAGGGAGGGGAGTGAGAGGCGAGGATATGCACTGCGCATGGCCACGGATCCCAGGCCCGCGGTGGGATTACATTAGATGACACTGCGAGGCGGGATCTAGGCCAGTGCGGCCGCACAGGTGCAGCCAGCCTGACACCAAATGATGTCAGAAGATGGGCAGCGCTAAGTGTGCGCTGGCTCCGGGACAGAATTAAACAACGCGGAGGAGGCGGCGCACGGCGCTAAGGGGGTAGGAATGACGGGTGAGCTGCGTCACATTACAAAGGAAAGTCCCACCTCCGGGATGGTTTAACGGTGTGAGGGGACACATTTTATAATTGTTTAGTTCTGTGTTTGCAAGGAGCATAATGAAAAGAGCCACCTGTTCCTTTGGCATCCTTTGTGATGCAATAGCTGGCTCTTTCAGCTACAAACGCCTTTTGGGGGGTTAAAGTTTCCCTTTCGACTTGCTTCAATCAGGCTTCGGCCTAAACGGTGTTCCTCTGCTCCTCCTGCTGTTCCTGGGCTATAACACCGCTAGTTGGGGCCTGGAAGTGCTGTCCGCACAGTCAACAGTCGCTCCTCTGTTATTGGGGTTCAGTATTGTCAGCTGCTCCCCTGCTGTGTGTGCTGCAATACCTCCTATCTGCTCCTCCTGCTGTCCCTGGGCTCCAACACTGCTGGTTGCTGCCCGGAAGTGCTGTTTGCACAGAGCCAAACACCTCGTCAATGTGTTAGTGGGGTTCAGTAATGCCTACTTCTCCCCTGCTGTGTATCCGGCAACGTGTCATGCGACCGCCACGCTGGCACACTAACAGACATTTACATGCCTCCAGTGCAGGGTTCGGCATACACTCTGATCCTCCTGCTGTCCCTGGGCTCCAACACTGCTGGTTGCTGCCCAGAAGTGCTGTTTGCACAGAGCCAAACACCTCATCAATGTGTTAGTAGGGTTCAGTAACGCCTGCTGCTCCCCTGCTGTGTATCCGGCAACGTGTCATGCGACCGCCACACTGGCACACTAACAGACATTTACATGCCTCCAGTGCAGGCTTCGGCCTACACTCTGATCCTCCTGCTGTCCCTGGGCTCCAACACTGCTGGTTGCTGCCCGGAAGTGCTGTTTGCACAGAGCCAAACACCTCGTCAATGTGTTAGTGGGGTTCAGTAACGCCTGCTGCTCCCCTGCTGTGTATTCAGCAACGTGTCATGCGACCGCCACGCTGGCACACTAACAGACATTTACATGCCTCCAGTGCAGGCTTCGGCCTACACTCTGATCCTCCTGCTGTCCCTGGGCTCCAACACTGCTGGTTGCTGCCCGGAAGTGCTGTTTGCACAGAGCCAAACACCTCGTTAATGTGTTAGTGGGGTTCAGTAACGCCTGCTGCTCCACTGCTGTGTATCCGGCAATGTGTCATGCGACCGCCACGCTGGCACAACAAAAATTTAATGGAACCTGCCCCCCCCCGGGTGTTTATTACTGAAAGAGCCACCTTGTGCAGCAGTAATGCTGCACAAGGAAAAGGTAGCTCTTTGAGTTTAGCTCCTTGCACGCGCAGAGCTTAACACTTATAAAATGTGTCCACTGATACCGTAAAACCGTCACGGAGGTTGGACTTTCCTTCGTAATGTGACGCAGCACAGCCGTCATTCCTACCCCCTTGGTGGCGTGCGCCGCCTCCTCAGCGTTGTTTGAATCTGTCCCGGAGCCTGCGCTGTTATGTTGTCCCTTGGCCATGCACACCTAGTGCTGCCCGTCTTCTGACATCATTTGGTGTCAGGCTGACTGCGGATGTGCGGCCACGCTGGACGAGATCCCGCCTCGCAGTGTCTTCTGATTTAATCACACTGCAGGTCTGGGATCCATGGGCATGCGCAGTGCATATCTTCACCTCAGGCTCCCACTCATCTCCCTCTGCCTTCTTCAGACTCTGCACCGTCAGCTGATCCCTAATAGCATGCCACGGCCGTGATGCCTCACAGTCTGAAGAAGCCGGAGGGAGGGGAGTGAGAGGCGAGGATATGCACTGCGCATGCCCATGGATCCCAGGCCCGCAGTGGGATTACATTAGATGACACTGCGAGGTGGGATCTCGCTCAGCGTGGCTGCACGGGCGCTGCCAGCCTGACACCTACATGATGTCAGAAGACGGGCAGCCCTAAGTGTGCCTGGGCAAGGGATAACATAACAGCGCAGGCTCCGGGACAGATTCAAACAATGCTGAGGAGGCAGCGCACGCCACCAAGGAGGTAGGAAAGACGGCTGTTCTGCGTCCCATTACGAAGGAAAGTCCGACCTCCGGGACGGTCTCACGGTATCAGGGGACACATTTTATAAGTGTTTAGTTCTGTTTTTGCAAGGAGCATAATTAAAAGAGCCACCTTTTCCTTTTGCATCGTTTGTGCTGCACAAGCTGGCTCTTTCAGCTACAAATGCCTTGGGGGGGGTTAAAGGTTCCCTTTCGACTGGCTACAATCAGGCTTCGGCCTACACTCTATTCCACTGCTCCTCCTGCTGTCCCTGGGCTCTAACACCGCCAGTTGGTTCCTGGAAGTGCTGGCTGCACAGTTAACACTTGCTGCCGTGTTATTGGGTTTCAGTAACGTCAGCTGATTCTCAGCTGTGTATCTGGCAAACCAAATCTACTCCTCCTGCTGTCCTTGGGCTTCAACACCGCTAGTTGCTGCCCGGAAGTGCTGTCTGCACAGTCAACAGTCCCTCCTCTGTTATTGGGGTTCAGTAACGTCAGCTGCTCTCCTGCTGTGTGTGCTGCAATACCTCCTATCTGCTCCTCCTGCTGTCCCTGGGCTCCAACGCTGCTGGTTGCTGCCCGGAAGTGCTGTTTGCACAGAGCCAAACACCTCGTCAATGTGTTAGTGGGGTTCAGTAACGCCTGCTTCTCCCCTGCTGTGTATCCGGCAACGTGTCATGCGACCGCCACGCTGGCACACTAACAGACATTTACATGCCTCCAGTGCAGGGTTCGGCATACACTCTGATCCTCCTGCTGTCCCTGGGCTCCAACACTGCTGGTTGCTGCCCAGAAGTGCTGTTTGCACAGAGCCAAACACCTCATCAATGTGTTAGTAGGGTTCAGTAACGCCTGCTGCTCCCCTGCTGTGTATCCGGCAACGTGTCATGCGACCGCCACACTGGCACACTAACAGACATTTACATGCCTCCAGTGCAGGCTTCGGCCTACACTCTGATCCTCCTGCTGTCCCTGGGCTCCAACACTGCTGGTTGCTGCCCGGAAGTGCTGTTTGCACAGAGCCAAACACCTCGTCAATGTGTTAGTGGGGTTCAGTAACGCCTGCTGCTCCCCTGCTGTGTATCCGGCAACGTGTCATGTGACCGCCACGCTGGCACACTAACAGACATTTACATGCCTCCAGTGCAGGCTTCGGCCTACACTCTGATCCTCCTGCTGTCCCTGGGCTCCAACACTGCTGGTTGCTGCCCGGAAGTGCTGTTTGCACAGAGCCAAACACCTCGTCAATGTGTTAGTGGGGTTCAGTAACGCCTGCTGCTCCACTGCTGTGTATCCGGCAATGTGTCATGCGACCGCCACGCTGGCACAACAAAAATTTAACGGAACCTGCCCCCCCCGGGTGTTTGTTACTGAAAGAGCCACCTTGTGCAGCAGTAATGCTGCACAAGGAAAAGGTAGCTCTTTGAGTTTAGCTCCTTGCACGCGCAGAGCTTAACACTTTTAAAATGTGTCCACTGATACCGTAAAACCGTCACGGAGGTTGGACTTTCCTTCGTAATGTGACGCAGCACAGCCGTCATTCCTACCCCCTTGGTGGCGTGCGCCGCCTCCTCAGCGTTGTTTGAATCTGTCCCGGAGCCTGCGCTGTTATGTTGTCCCTTGGCCATGCACACCTAGCGCTGCCCGTCTTCTGACATCATTTGGTGTCAGGCTGACTGCGGATGTGCGGCCGCGCTGGACGAGATCCCGCCTCGCAGTGTCTTCTGATTTAATCACACTGCAGGTCTGGGATCCATGGGCATGCGCAGTGCATATCTTCACCTCAGGCTCTCACTCATCTCCCTCCGCCTTCTTCAGACTCTGCACCGTCAGCTGATCCCTAATAGCATGCCACGGCCATGATGCCTCACAGTCTGAAGAAGCCGGAGGGAGGGGAGTGAGAGGCGAGGATATGCACTGCGCATGCCCATGGATCCCAGGCCCGCAGTGGGATTACATTAGATGACACTGCGAGGTGGGATCTCGGTCAGCGTGGCTGCACGGGCGCTGCCAGCCTGACACCTACATGATGTCAGAAGACGGGCAGCCCTAAGTGTGCCTGGGCAAGGGATAACATAACAGCGCAGGCTCCGGGACAGATTCAAACAATGCTGAGGAGGCAGCGCACGCCACCAAGGAGGTAGGAATGACGGCTGTTCTGCGTCCCATTATGAAGGAAAGTCCGACCTCCGGGACGGTCTCACGGTATCAGGGGACACATTTTATAAGTGTTTAGTTCTGTTTTTGCAAGGAGCATAATTAAAAGAGCCACCTTTTCCTTTTGCATCGTTTGTGCTGCACAAGCTGGCTCTTTCAGCTACAAATGCCTTGGGGGGGGTTAAAGGTTCCCTTTCGACTGGCTACAATCAGGCTTCGGCCTACACTCTGTTCCACTGCTCCTCCTGCTGTCCCTGGGCTCTAACACCGCCAGTTGGTTCCTGGAAGTGCTGGCTGCACAGTTAACACTTGCTGCCGTGTTATTGGGTTTCAGTAACGTCAGCTGATTCTCAGCTGTGTATCTGGCAAACCAAATCTACTCCTCCTGCTGTCCTTGGGCTTCAACACCGCTAGTTGCTGCCCGGAAGTGCTGTCTGCACAGTCAACAGTCCCTCCTCTGTTATTGGGGTTCAGTAACGTCAGCTGCTCTCCTGCTGTGTTGCGGCAATACCTCCAGCCTGCTTCTCCTGCTGTCCCTGGGCTTCAACACCGCTAGTTGCTGCCCGGAAGTGCTGTCTGCACAGTCAACAGTCCTACCTCTGTTATTGGGGTTCAGTAACGCCAGCTGCTCCCCTGCTGTGTTGCGGCAATACCTCCAGCCTGCTCCTCCTGCTGTCCCTGGGCTTCAACACCGCTAGTTGCTGCCCGTAAGTGCTGTCTGCACAGTCAACAGTCCCTCCTCTGTTATTGGGTTTCAGTAACGTGTTGTGAACTATACTTTTTGGCTCCCTCTTGTGGTCTCTTGTGGTTTGGCACTTGGATTGTCTTTTCCCAGGTTGGTACTCACCTGCTTCGTTAGGCCTGGGGTGTTGCTATTTAAACTTCCTGGATTCTCAGTCCAGTGCCTGGCATCGTTGTAATCAGTTCATTTCTGTTTGCTCCTGTCTTCAGGTCCTGGTTCTTTGCAAGATAAGCTAAGTCCTGCTTTCTTACTTTTGTTTATTTGCATTGTTCTTATTTTTGTCCAGCTTGTACAAAATGTGATTCCTGATTTCGCTGGAAGCTCTAGGGGGCTGATATTCTCCCCCCTCACCGTTAGTCGGTTTGGGGGTTCTTGGATATTCAGCGTGGATATTTTGCAGGGTTTTTTGCTGACCATATAAGTCATCTTACTATCTTCTGCTATTTAGTCAGTGGGCCTCTCTTTGCTAAGATCTAGTTCATTCTTACGTTTGTCTTTTCTTCTTGCCTCACCGTTATTATTTGTTCGGGGCTTGTATTTCTTTGGGGTCTTTTCTCTGGAGGCAAGAGAGGTCTTATTTTCCCTGATAGGGTTAGTTAGTTCTCCGGCTGGCGCGAGACGTCTAGGATCAACGTAGGCACATTCCCCGGCTACTGTTAGTGTTTGTGCTAGGATCAGCTATATGGTCAGCCTAGTTACCACTTCCCTATGAGCTGGTATTTATGTTTGCAGACTTTGCTTTAATCTCTGAGATCCCTTGCCATTGGGATCATAACAGTGCAACCAGAGCCTCTCTGCGACAAAACAGCCCCAGCACCGATCTCAGAAGCATCCACTTCAACCTGAAAGGGATGTGCGACATCAGGCTGGCACAAAACAGGCGCCGAAGTAAACCGGCGCTTCAGCTCCTGGAAGGCCTCCAAACAATGACCAACGAGCCTGTCTAGGATTCACGCGCTTAGCAGACTCGAGATACATCAGATTTTTGTGATCAGTCAAGACCACCACACGATGCTTAGCACCCTCGAGCCAATGACGCCACTCCTCAAATGCCCACTTCATGGCCAACAACTCCCGATTACCAACATCATAGTTCCGCTCAGCAGGCGAAAACTTCCTAGAGAAAAAGGCACATGGTCTCATCACAGAGCAACCAGAGCCTCTCTGCGACAAAACAGCCCCAGCACCGATCTCAGAAGCATCCACTTCAACCTGAAAGGGAAGTGCGACATCAGGCTGGCACAAAACAGGCGCCGAAGTAAACCGGCGCTTCAGCTCCTGGAAGGCCTCCACGGCTGCAGGAGCCCAATTAGCCACATCAGAACCTTTCTTGGTCATATCCGTCAAAGGTTTAACAACACTAGAAAAGTTAGCGATAAAGCGACGGTAGAAATTAGCAAACCCCAAGAACTTCTGAAGACTCTTAACAGACGTGGGTTGAGTCCAATCATGAATAGCTCGGACCTTGACTGGGTCCATCTCCACAGCAGAAGGGGAGAAAATAAAACCCAAAAAGGAAACCTTCTGCACTCCAAAGAGACACTTTGAGCCCTTCACAAACAAAGCATTATCACACAAAACCTGAAACACCATCCTGACCTGCTTTACATGAGAATCCCAATCATCAGAAAAAAACAGAATATCATCCAGATAAACGATCATAAATTTATCCAGATACTTCCGGAAGATATCATGCATAAAGGACTGAAACACTGAAGGGGCATTGGAGAGCCCAAAGGGCATCACCAAGTATTCAAAATGACCTTCGGGCGTATTGAATGCAGTTCTCCATCCTCTTCCCCTCTTGGTGCGGGATTCTTTTTTGTGGCCAAGAAAGACGGGTCTTTGAGACCTTGTATAGACTATCGGCTTCTGAATAAAATCACTGTTAAGTTTCAGTATCCTTTGCCACTATTGTCAGACTTGTTTGCTCTGATTAAGGGTGCCAAGTGGTTCACCAAGATAGATCTTCGTGGTGCGTACAACCTTGTGCGCATTAGGCAGGGAGATGAATGGAAAACTGCATTCAATACGCCCGAAGGTCATTTTGAATACTTGGTGATGCCCTTTGGGCTCTCTAATGCCCCTTCAGTGTTTCAGTCCTTTATGCATGATATCTTCCGGAAGTATCTGGATAAATTTATGATCGTTTATCTGGATGATATTCTGGTTTTTTCTGATGATTGGGATTCTCATGTAAAGCAGGTCAGGATGGTGTTTCAGGTTTTGCGTGATAATGCTTTGTTTGTGAAGGGCTCAAAGTGTCTCTTTGGAGTGCAGAAGGTTTCCTTTTTGGGTTTTATTTTCTCCCCTTCTGCTGTGGAGATGGACCCAGTCAAGGTCCGAGCTATTCATGATTGGACTCAACCCACGTCTGTTAAGAGTCTTCAGAAGTTCTTGGGGTTTGCTAATTTCTACCGTCGCTTTATTGCTAACTTTTCTAGTGTTGTTAAACCTTTGACGGATATGACCAAGAAAGGTTCTGATGTGGCTAATTGGGCTCCTGCAGCCATGGAGGCCTTCCAGGAGCTGAAGCGCCGGTTTACTTCGGCGCCTGTTTTGTGCCAGCCTGATGTCTCACTTCTAGTGTTGAGCATTCCGATACCGCAAGTATCGGGTATCGGCCGATACTTGCGGTATCGGAATTCCGATACCGGGATTCCGATACTTGCCGCGTATCGGATACCGGAATCGGAAGTTCTAAGATTCAAAAAGCAGAAATTCAGCCAATGAGATTGATTCCAAGTGTGGGCACATCCTGTTTAGCATGGAGGGCATGAAACTACTGGCAAGGCTGTGATTGGCTGGTGTAATGATGTCATGATGCAGTTTAAAAGTCGCTGGCGCCATTTTGCGATCACTCTGCTGTGAATTCAGTTAGTGACAGGACGCTGTTTGCTGACTGAGGGACAGTTTAGAGATAGCGATTTGCTTCTTTGTGCTTTCCAAAGGCTAATTTAGCAACCGCTGTGTTCACCTACTATTCACCTTGCTTTTGCCTTGTAGCGCTGTTTTCACAGCGATCTGCAGGGTCTGTGTGTGTGTGTGTGTGAGTGCAGCCCAGTCTCCAGTCTGAGTGCAGCCACATAGGCCATCCATAGTTGGTTGTATTCAGTTCAGGGAGGGTGGTTCATTGCCTCATACTGTTCCTTTTTTTTTTTTTTTTTCCCAAGTAGTGTAGTCTGCTGCTAATTTATTCAAAAAAATCCTATTAGTGTCTTTCCACCCGTCTCCAGCTAATTTGTGGAAAAACACTACATAGGATAAAGTAGAGGAGGGTTTTTGGGCCTTGCAGCGCCGTTTACGGCTGTCTGCACGGTCTCCGTGTGACTGCAGCTCGCCCTGTAATCTGTGAGCAGCTGTAGCCTGGTTGTCTCCAGCTCAGGGTTTTTCACTGCGTCATACCGCCAAATCAATTTTCTTTTTTTTCAAAGTAGTGTAGTCTGCTGCTAATTAATTTAAAAAAATCCTATTAGTGTCTTTCCACCCGTCTCCAGCTAATTTGTGGAAAAACACTACATAGGATAAAGTAGAGGAGGGTTTTTGGGCCTTGCAGCGCCGTTTACGGCTGTCTGCACGGTCTCCGTGTGACTGCAGCTCGCCCTGTAATCTGTGAGCAGCTGTAGCCTGGTTGTCTCCAGCTCAGGGTTTTTCACTGCGTCATACCGCCAAATCAATTTTCTTTTTTTTCAAAGTAGTGTAGTCTGCTGCTAATTAATTTAAAAAAATCCTATTAGTGTCTTTCCACCCGTCTCCAGCTAATTTGTGGAAAAACACTACATAGGATAAAGTAGAGGAGGGTTTTTGGGCCTTGCAGCGCCGTTTACGGCTGTCTGCACGGTCTCCGTGTGACTGCAGCTCGCCCTGTAATCTGTGAGCAGCTATAGCCTGGTTGTCTCCAGCTCAGGGTTTTTCACTGCGTCATACTGCCAAATCAATTTTCTTTTTTTTCAAAGTAGTGTAGTCTGCTGCTAATTAATTTTAAAAAATCCTATTAGTGTCTTTCCACCCGTCTCCAGCTAATTTGTGGAAAAACACTACATAGGATAAAGTAGAGGAGGGTTTTTGGGCCTTGCAGCGCCGTTTACGGCTGTCTGCACAGTCTCCGTGTGACTGCAGCTCGCCCTGTAATCTGTGAGCAGCTATAGCCTGGTTGTCTCCAGCTCAGGGTTTTTCACTGCGTCATACCGCCAAATCAATTTTCTTTTTTTTCCAAATAGTGTAGTCTGCTGCTAATTTATTCAAAAAAATCCTATTAGTGTCTTTCCACCCGTCTCCAGCTAATTTGTGGAAAAACACTACATAGGATAAAGTAGAGGAGGGTTTTTGGGCCTTGTAGCGCCGTTTACGTCTGTCTGCACGGTCTCCGTGTGACTGCAGCTCTATCTGTTGTCAGTTCAGCCCCCAAAAAATAAATAAATAATAAAGTTCACCAAACACACCAGTTACACCACTTTACATTTCTGTAGGCCACATTAGCTCATATTAAAGTCTAGTCCACACTTTAGATAATTAGTGCTTCTTATACCTGTTAGGAGGAGTTGCTCAGGAATAAGCACACAAATCCGTTAGTACTTTTCTGCTTATCTTTATCAGTCAACCAAGATGAAGAAGGCAGTGAGTAAGGCACGGGGGCGTGGGAGCCGTCGCGGAGCAGGGAGGGGACGTGGGGATTCTGTGCCTGCTGCGGGCACCGGTGACTCATCAGCACCCACTTTCACCAGGCAACAGTCGTTCATGCGAAGCTTTGTGTCCGAGCGCCGTACACCGCTGCTGCGTGAAGAACAAATTGAAGCTGTTGTCGGATGGATGGCAGCTAATGCATCAACTTCCATTAGTGCCACATCCTCTCAGACACAGAGCACTGGAGAGCAGCCATCTGTCTCTTCACCACCTGCCAAATTGCCCAGGCAGACAGAGAGCCCAGGACAGGAGCCGTCTCTACTTCTGTTCTCTGAATCTCTTGGCTTGGAAACAGGGGGCCAGCCAAGCAGCATTGGAGAAATGGAAGAAGAGGCAGGGTGCAGTGATGCCCAACAGCTTTTTCTGTCTTCCTCTGAAGAGGCGGGTGGGCCAGTGGCTCCGGTCACCACATCGCAGGCCGCATCAGCTGATGATGACACTCAGGTGCCACTTACTGGTGCGTGCTCTGCTGCTGAGACTACCCAGGAGGAGCAGTTGGGGGCAGAGGGTAGTGTAGATGATGAGGTCCTCGACCCATCTTGGCGTGAGGGACAGGAAGGTGGTGGGAGCAGCTCTGAGGAAGAGATTCCCCGTACGGCCCAAAGAGGGAGAGGGAGGGGGAAGACTGCGGATCCTGCAGCCTCCGCTTTGGCACCCGTTAGGAGCATGTCTCTTCCAAAAGCCAAAAAGGGCGCTCCCAAGACTTGCAGTGCCTGGTCCTTTTTTGACACAGTTGCAGATGACATTTGCTATGTCAGATGCAACGTGTGTCATCAAAAAGTCAAAAGAGGGAAAAATGTCAGCAACCTCAATACCTCCAACATGTGGAAACATGTGCGCAACAGGCACCCGGCGGAGTTAGAAAAACACACTGAAGAGGTAGGCCAACCAACAGCGGCAGCTACCACCTCTTCAGCTCGTGTTGCCTCTTCCTCTACCTCACACGCAGCTGGTTCGGCGTCCTCCCAGGATCGCCGTGGAAGAACCTCTGCCCCTGTTGTCCAGAGACCCGCTGTAATTCCACCCGCAGCGCCACTTTCCCAGTCATCCACACACTCCCAGCCCAGTCTACAGCCATCGGTAGTACAGGCATGGGAGAAAAGGCGGCCTTTCTCGTCAAACCACCCACGAGCACAGGCTCTGACTGCAGGCATTGCCAAACTTCTGTCACTGGAAATGCTGTCATTCAGGCTGGTGGAGACTGACAGCTTCCGTGACTTGATGTCATTGGCAGTCCCACAGTACAATGTGCCCAGCCGCTTTTACTTCAGCAGGCAAGCCGTCCCTGCCCTGCAGAAGCATGTGGAGGGACACATAAAACACGCGCTACTGAACGCCGTCAGTAGCAAGGTCCACCTCACCACCGATGCGTGGACCAGTCAACATGGACAGGGGCGATACCTTTCCCTCACTGCCCATTGGGTTAATGTCGTTGAGCCGGGTACAGACCGTGCGAGTGGCGCAGGACGTGTCCTGCCCACTCCAAGGATTGCAGGAATCCATTCTGTACGCATTGACTCCTCCTCTTACACCAGTTCCTCAGAATCATCGCTGCAGGAGCCGTCACAGTCCACCTCCACATGGACCCGTGATGAACGTGTACCTGTTACGACCGACATGAGCACAGCCGTGGCCAAACGTCAACAGGCCGTCTTGAAATTAATTTTCTTGGGGAATCGTAGCCACACAGCGCAGGAGCTCTGGAATGCCATCAAGCAGGAGAGCGATGTGTGGTTTGTGCCAGCGAATCTCCAGCCAGGCATGGTAGTGTGTGATAATGGCCGAAATCTGGTGGCAGCTCTGGGCCTCGGCAACCTCACTCACATCCCATGTCTGGCACATGTGCTCAATTTGGTCGTGCAGAGCTTTTTGAGGGACTATCCGGATCTTGATGCACTGCTGCACAAGGTCCGCCTAGAGTGTGCTCACTTGCGGCGTTCCAGCACGGCAAAAGCGCGCATTGCGGCTCTGCAGCGCCGACACCGCCTGCCGGAACATCGCATCATATGTGACCTACCTACCAGGTGGAATTCCACGTTACATATGTTGGAGCGGTTGTGTGAGCAGCAGCAAGCTGTAATGGAGTACCAGCTGCTTCAGGCGCAAAAAAGTCGCAGTCAGCGCCGTACAGACTTCACAACCACAGAGTGGGCCACTATGAATGACGTCTGCCAGGTTTTGCGTCCCTTTGATTATTCCACGCGGATGGCGAGTGCAGATGATGCACTAGTCAGCATGACTGTCCCCCTTATCTGCCTGCTTGAAAAATCACTGCAAGCGCTAAGGGATGATGTTGTGGAAGAGGTGGAGGATGAGGATTCACCATTTCCATCATCTTCTGGACAGTCAGCGCCACGTGGTTCCTCACAAACGCGTAGGCAGGGGACCGTTTGTGAGGAGGATGAGGAGGAGTCAATGGAGGAGGAAGACATCCGTCCAGAGGAGGGAGTTACACAATTGTCCAGTACTCAGTGTGTACAGCGAGGGTGGGGTGATGACGAGCGGGCAGAGATCACGCCTCCAGCAGGGGACAGCGTTTCTTGGGCAGTTGGCAGTCTGCAGCACATGGTGGATTACATGCTGCAGTGCCTGAGAAACGACCGCCGCATCGCCCACATTCTCAACATGTCTGATTATTGGGTGTTCACCCTCCTCGATCCTCACTACCGGGACAACGTAGAAAGCCTCATCACACCGTTGAACCGGGAGCGAAAAATGCGGGAGTACCAAGACACACTG
This sequence comes from Ranitomeya variabilis, assembly GCF_051348905.1. Classification (NCBI taxonomy): domain Eukaryota; kingdom Metazoa; phylum Chordata; class Amphibia; order Anura; family Dendrobatidae; genus Ranitomeya; species Ranitomeya variabilis. Next base: position 553,826,055 of record NC_135237.1, read on the forward strand.
GTCAATTCCATCATCTTCTCCATTCCAACTGAGAGAAGTGCTGCTAGTGCATTCCAAAGCAGCTCAGTGCGTCCAGGCCGTGGTGGAGGCTCTGCACAAAGAGGGAGCAGAAGCAGTGCCTCTGCCCAAGGCAAGACCAGTATGGCCGAACTGTGGCACAGTTTTCTGTGCCCGCCACAAAAGTCTACACCATCACAGACGGCTCCAGTCAGCAGGAGGCAACGGTTCCGTCAGATGGTGACAGACTACATGTCTTGCCCTCTTGCTGTACTCCCAGACGGCTCTTCCCCTTTCAAGTTTTGGGTCTCAAAGCTGGATACATGGCCAGAGCTAAGCCAGTATGCATTGGAGGTGCTGTCTTGCCCTGCGGCCAGTGTATTATCGGAACGTGTCTTTAGTGCTGCAGGTGGTGTACTAACTGACCGTCGCATGCGACTATCCTCCGATAACGTTGACCGGCTTACTTTCCTGAAAATGAACAAGGCCTGGATCTCGCCGGAATTTGCCACTCCTCCTCCTGATTGAATAATTAGGTCACTGTATACGTTATCCAGGTCTCCTGTTGTGTTCATCTTTCTACCACCTGAACTTAAATTCCTGGGCTCCAACACCGCCAGTTGAGGCTCAGACGTGCCGTCTGCACAGTCAAAACATACGACCCAGTGTTATTGGGTTTCAGTAACGTCAGCTGATCCCCAGCTGTGTAGCCGGCAATGTGTCATGCGACCGCCACGCTGACACAACAACTGAAATGTAAGGGAATCTGTCCCCCCCCCCCCAAGGCGTTTGTTACTGAAAGAGCCACCTTGTGCAGCAGTAATGCTGCCCAAGGAAAAGGTAGCTATTTTTGTTTAGCTCCTTGCACACGCAGAACTTAACACTTATAAAATGTGTCCACTGATACCGTAAAACCGTCCCGGAGGTGGGACTTTCCTTCGTAATGTGACGCAGCCCAGCCGTCATTCCTACCCCCCCGGCGCCGCGCACCGGCTCCTCAGCGTTGTTTTATTCCGTCCAGGAGCCTGCGCTGTTATGTTATCCCGTGGCCAGGCACACTTAGCGCTGCCCGTCTTCTGGCATCATTTGGTGTCTGGATGGCTGCGCCTGTGCGGCCGCGCTGGCAGAGAGCCCGCCTCGCAGTGTCTTCTGATTTAATCCCACTGGGGGCCTGGGATCCATGGACATGCGCAGTGCATATCTGAACCTCCACCTCTCACTCATTTCCCTATGGCTTCTTCAGACTGTTCGGTGTCAGCTGGTCCCTAACAGCATGCCACGGCCGTGACACCGCACAGTCTGAAGAAGCCATAGGGAGATGAGTGAGAGGTGGAGGTTCAGATATGCACTGCGCATGTCCATGGATCCCAGGCCCCCAGTGGGATTAAATCAGAAGACACTGCGAGGCGGGCTCTCTGCCAGCGCGGCCGCACAGGCGCAGCCATCCAGACACCAAATGATGCCAGAAGACGGGCAGCGCTAAGTGTGCCTGGCCACGGGATAACATAACAGCGCAGGCTCCTGGACGGAATAAAACAACGCTGAGGAGCCGGTGCGCGGCGCCGGGGGGGTAGGAATGACGGCTGGGCTGCGTCACATTACGAAGGAAAGTCCCACCTCCGGGACGGTTTTACGGTTGCAGGGGACACATTTTATAAGTGTTTAGTTCTGTGTTTGCAAGGAGCATGATGAAAAGAGCCACCTTTTCCTTTTGCATCTTTTGTGCTGCACAAGCTGGCTCTTTCAGCTACAAACGCCTTGGGGGGGGTTAAAGGTTCCCTTTCGACTTTCTCAGGCTTCGGCCTACATTGTGTTCCTCTGCTTTTCCACCTGTCCCTGGGCTCCAACACCGCTAGTTGTTGCCTGGTAGTGCTGTACGCACAGTCCCAACAGTCGCTCCTCTGTTATTGGGGTTCAGTAACGTCAGCTGTTCCCCTGCTGTGTGTGTGGCAATCCCTCCTACCTCCTCCAACCTCCTCCTCCTCCACCTGTCCCTGGGCTCCAACACCGCCAGTTGCCGTCCAGAAGTGCTGTACGCACAGTCAACAGTCGCTCCTCTGTTATTGGGGTTCAGTAACGTCAGCTGTTCCCCTGCTGTGTGTGTGGCAATCCCTCCTACCTCCTCCAACCTCCTCCTCCTCCACCTGTCCCTGGGCTCCAACACCGCCAGTTGCCGTCCAGAAGTGCTGTACGCACAGTCAACAGTCGCTCCTCTGTTATTGGGGTTCAGTAACGTCAGCTGTTCCCCTGCTGTGTGTGTGGCAATCCCTCCTACCTCCTCCAACCTCCTCCTCCTCCACCTGTCCCTGGGCTCCAACACCGCCAGTTGCCGTCCAGAAGTGCTGTACGCACAGTCAACAGTCGCTCCTCTGTTATTGGGGTTCAGTAACGTCAGCTGTTCCCCTGCTGTGTGTGTGGCAATCCCTCCTACCTCCTCCAACCTCCTCCTCCTCCACCTGTCCCTGGGCTCCAACACCGCCAGTTGCCGTCCAGAAGTGCTGTACGCACAGTCAACAGTCCCTCCTCTGTTATTGGGGTTCAGTAACGTCAGCTGTTCCCCTGCTGTGTGTGTGGCAATCCCTCCTACCTCCTCCTACCTCCTCCTCCTCCACCTGTCCCTGGGCTCCAACACCGCCAGTTGCCGTCCAGAAGTGCTGTACGCACAGTCAACAGTCCCTCCTCTGTTATTGGGGTTCAGTAACGTCAGCTGTTCCCCTGCTGTGTGTGTGGCAATCCCTCCTACCTCCTCCTACCTCCTCCAACCTCCTCCTCCTCCACCTGTCCCTGGGCTCCAACACCGCCAGTTGCCGTCCAGAAGTGCTGTACGCACAGTCAACAGTCCCTCCTCTGTTATTGGGGTTCAGTAACGTCAGCTGTTCCCCTGCTGTGTGTGTGGCAATCCCTCCTACCTCCTCCAACCTCCTCCTCCTCCACCTGTCCCTGGGCTCCAACACCGCCAGTTGCCGTCCAGAAGTGCTGTACGCACAGTCAACAGTCCCTCCTCTGTTATTGGGGTTCAGTAACGTCAGCTGTTCCCCTGCTGTGTGTGTGGCAATCCCTCCTACCTCCTCCTACCTCCTCCTCCTCCACCTGTCCCTGGGCTCCAACACCGCCAGTTGCCGTCCAGAAGTGCTGTACGCACAGTCAACAGTCCCTCCTCTGTTATTGGGGTTCAGTAACGTCAGCTGTTCCCCTGCTGTGTGTGTGGCAATCCCTCCTACCTCCTCCTACCTCCTCCTCCTCCACCTGTCCCTGGGCTCCAACACCGCCAGTTGCCGTCCAGAAGTGCTGTACGCACAGTCAACAGTCCCTCCTCTGTTATTGGGGTTCAGTAACGTCAGCTGTTCCCCTGCTGTGTGTGTGGCAATCCCTCCTACCTCCTCCTACCTCCTCCAACCTCCTCCTCCTCCACCTGTCCCTGGGCTCCAACACCGCCAGTTGCCGTCCAGAAGTGCTGTACGCACAGTCAACAGTCCCTCCTCTGTTATTGGGGTTCAGTAACGTCAGCTGTTCCCCTGCTGTGTGTGTGGCAATCCCTCCTACCTCCTCCTACCTCCTCCTCCTCCACCTGTCCCTGGGCTCCAACACCGCCAGTTGCCGTCCAGAAGTGCTGTACGCACAGTCAACAGTCCCTCCTCTGTTATTGGGGTTCAGTAACGTCAGCTGTTCCCCTGCTGTGTGTGTGGCAATCCCTCCTACCTCCTCCTACCTCCTCCTCCTCCACCTGTCCCTGGGCTCCAACACCGCCAGTTGCCGTCCAGAAGTGCTGTACGCACAGTCAACAGTCCCTCCTCTGTTATTGGGGTTCAGTAACGTCAGCTGTTCCCCTGCTGTGTGTGTGGCAATCCCTCCTACCTCCTCCAACCTCCTCCTCCTCCACCTGTCCCTGGGCTCCAACACCGCCAGTTGCCGTCCAGAAGTGCTGTACGCACAGTCAACAGTCGCTCCTCTGTTATTGGGGTTCAGTAACGTCAGCTGTTCCCCTGCTGTGTGTGTGGCAATCCCTCCTACCTCCTCCAACCTCCTCCTCCTCCACCTGTCCCTGGGCTCCAACACCGCCAGTTGCCGTCCAGAAGTGCTGTACGCACAGTCAACAGTCCCTCCTCTGTTATTGGGGTTCAGTAACGTCAGCTGTTCCCCTGCTGTGTGTGTGGCAATCCCTCCTACCTCCTCCTACCTCCTCCAACCTCCTCCTCCTCCACCTGTCCCTGGGCTCCAACACCGCCAGTTGCCGTCCAGAAGTGCTGTACGCACAGTCAACAGTCCCTCCTCTGTTATTGGGGTTCAGTAACGTCAGCTGTTCCCCTGCTGTGTGTGTGGCAATCCCTCCTACCTCCTCCAACCTCCTCCTCCTCCACCTGTCCCTGGGCTCCAACACCGCCAGTTGCCGTCCAGAAGTGCTGTACGCACAGTCAACAGTCGCTCCTCTGTTATTGGGGTTCAGTAACGTCAGCTGTTCCCCTGCTGTGTGTGTGGCAATCCCTCCTACCTCCTCCAACCTCCTCCTCCTCCACCTGTCCCTGGGCTCCAACACCGCCAGTTGCCGTCCAGAAGTGCTGTACGCACAGTCAACAGTCCCTCCTCTGTTATTGGGGTTCAGTAACGTCAGCTGTTCCCCTGCTGTGTGTGTGGCAATCCCTCCTACCTCCTCCAACCTCCTCCTCCTCCACCTGTCCCTGGGCTCCAACACCGCCAGTTGCCGTCCAGAAGTGCTGTACGCACAGTCAACAGTCCCTCCTCTGTTATTGGGGTTCAGTAACGTCAGCTGTTCCCCTGCTGTGTGTGTGGCAATCCCTCCTACCTCCTCCAACCTCCTCCTACCTCCTCCTCCTCCACCTGTCCCTGGGCTCCAACACCGCCAGTTGCCGTCCAGAAGTGCTGTACGCACAGTCAACAGTCCCTCCTCTGTTATTGGGGTTCAGTAACGTCAGCTGTTCCCCTGCTGTGTGTGTGGCAATCCCTCCTACCTCCTCCAACCTCCTCCTCCTCCACCTGTCCCTGGGCTCCAACACCGCCAGTTGCCGTCCAGAAGTGCTGTACGCACAGTCAACAGTCCCTCCTCTGTTATTGGGGTTCAGTAACGTCAGCTGTTCCCCTGCTGTGTGTGTGGCAATCCCTCCTACCTCCTCCTACCTCCTCCTCCTCCACCTGTCCCTGGGCTCCAACACCGCCAGTTGCCGTCCAGAAGTGCTGTACGCACAGTCAACAGTCCCTCCTCTGTTATTGGGGTTCAGTAACGTCAGCTGTTCCCCTGCTGTGTGTGTGGCAATCCCTCCTACCTCCTCCAACCTCCTCCAACCTCCTCCTCCTCCACCTGTCCCTGGGCTCCAACACCGCTAGTTGCCGTCCAGAAGTGCTGTACGCACAGAGCCAAACACCTCGCCAATGTGTTAGTGGGGTTCAGCACCGCCAGCTGTTCCCCTGCTGTGTATACGGCAACGTGTACTGCGACCGCCACGCAGACACAACAAGTTAAATGTAAGGGAACCTGACCCCCCCCCCCCCAGGCGTTTGTTACTGAAGGAGCCACCTTGTGCAGCAGTAATAATGCAAAGGGAAAAAGTGCCTCTTTTCGTGATGCTCCTTGCACATGCTGAACCTAACACTTATGAAATGTGTCCCCACACAGCGTTAAACCGTCCGGTAGGTGGAACTTTCCTTTGTCGTGTGACGCAGCACAGCCATCATTTTTACCCCCTTGGCGCCGTGCGCCCCCTCCTCAGCGTTGTTTGAATCTGTCCCGGAGCCTGCGCTGTTAGGTTAGCCCTTGGCCATGCACACATGTTGCGCTGCCCGTCTTCTGACCTCATTTGGTGTCAGGCTGGCTGCGCCTGTGCGGGTGCGCTGGCCGAGATCCCGCCTCGCAGTGTCGTCTAATGTAATCCCACCGCGGGCCTGTGATCCGTGCCCGTGCGCAGTGCATATCCTCTCCTCTCACTCCCCTCCCTACGGCTTCTTCAGACTGTGCGATGTCAGCTGGTCCCTAATAGCATGCCACGGCCGTGACACCGCACAGTCTGAAAAAGCCGTAGGGAGGGGAGTGAGAGGAGAGGATATGCACTGCGCACGGGCACGGATCACAGGCCCGCGGTGGGATTACATTAGACGACACTGCGAGGCGGGATCTCGGCCAGCGCACCCGCACAGGCGCAGCCAGCCTGACACCAAATGAGGTCAGAAGACGGGCAGCGCAACATGTGTGCATGGCCAAGGGCTAACCTAACAGCGCAGGCTCCGGGACAGATTCAAACAACGCTGAGGAGGGGGCGCACGGCGCCAAGGGGGTAAAAATGATGGCTGTGCTGCGTCACACGACAAAGGAAAGTTCCACCTACCGGACGGTTTAACGCTGTGAGGAGACACATTTCATAAATGTTTGGTTCCGCATGTACAAGGACCATAATTAAAAGAGCTAAGTTTACCTTTTCCAGCATTAGTGCTGTACACAATGGCTCTTTCAGCTACAAACGCCTGGGGGGGGGGGGGTTAAAGGTTTCCTTTCAACTTGCTCGAGTGCAGGCTTCGGCCTACACTCCGCTCCCCCTGCTCCTCCTGCTGACCCTGGGCTCTAACACCGCCAGTTTTTGCCCAGATGTGCTAGCTGCACAGAGAAAAACACCAGCCAATGTGTCAGTGGGGTTCAGCACCGCCAGCTGTTCCCCTGCTGTGTAGCCGGCAACGTGTCCTGCGACCGCCACGCAGACACAAGAACTGAAATTGAAGGGAACCTGTCCCCCCTCCCCCAGGTGTTTCTATGTTTTACAGCTACCTTGAACAGCAGTAATGCTGCATGTGTTCAAGGTGGCTCAGAAACTTATTCTCCTTGCCCATGTTGAAGTGAACACGTCTAAAATGTGTCCTCTGTGACCATTAAAACGTCCCTCAGGTGTGATTTGACTTTGTATTGACACACGCAACAAGCTCCTTGGTAACGCTGCCCGTCTTCTGGCATCATTGTTTGGCTGGCTGCGCCTCTGCGGCCGCCCTGACCCACACAACGCCCCTCGGTGTCTTATTTATTGGGACTGCGAGGGTGTGATTGATGGGCAGGATCAGTGCATCAGTTCGCCTGTCCCTCCTCTCCTTCCGCCTTCTTCGGACTGTGCGGCTTCATGGCCGTGGCATGCGATAAGGGATCAGATGACGCCGCACAGTCTGAAGCGGGTGTAAGGACCCGAGTGTGAGAGGCGAACATATGTGCTGCGCCAGGCCCTGAATCCCAGCCCCGCAGTGTTTTAACAATGTTAAGACACTGCGGGGCTGGGATTCATGGTCATCGCGAACCGCACCGGCCGACATTACATGATGCCAGAAGATGGGCAGCGCTAACGGCGCTAGGCCAGGGGATAACACGACAGCGCAGACTCCTGTACAGCAAATAACAACGCTCGGGAGGCTGCACCCAGCACCAAGGTGGGATTCTTGACACCTGTGCTGCGTCTCATTACAAAGGGAACTCTCGCCTCCATTACACAGTTTGACTGTATAAAGGGCTAAATGTTATACGTGTTCCATTCAGCGTGTGCAAGGAGAAAAATTACAAGAGCAACCTTTGACTTGCGCAGCACTGCTGCTGCATAAGCTGTGGCTCTTCTACTTTGCAACCCCTGAGGGGGGGTTAAAGGTGACTTTTGAAATCGGTTCAATTAGGCTTCGGCCTACACTCTGCTCCACCTGCAGAGCCCGGGCTCCAACAACGCTAGTTGCTGTCCGGAAGTGCTGGCTGCACAGAGCCAAACACCTCGCCAATGTGTCAGTGGGGTCCAGCACCGCCAGCTGTTCCCCTGCTGTGTAGCCGGCAACGTGTCCTGCAAAAGCCACGCAGACACAACACACCCAAAGCTGCCGCCTGTGCAGGCTTCGGCCTACACTCCCCTCCCCCTGCTCCTCCTCCTCCTGCTCCTCCTCCTGCTGTCCCTGGGCTCTAACACACCGCCAGTTTTTGCCCAGATGTGCTAGCTGCACAGAGAAAAACACCAGCCAATGTGTCAGTGGGGTCCAGCACCGCCAGCTGTTCCCCTGCTGTGCAGCCGGCAACGTGTCCTGCAAAAGCCACGCAGACACAAGAACTGAAATTGAAGGGAACCTGTCCCCCCTCCCCCAGGCGTTTTTACGTTATCCAGCCACCTTGTACAGCGGTAATGCTGCATGTGTGCAAGGTGGCTCAGAAACGTATTCTCCTCGCACATGTGGAACTGAAAACACGTCTGCAATGTGTCCTCTGTGTGACCATTTAACCGTCCCGGTGGTGTGACTTTCCTTTGTAATGACACGCTGCAACCCCCTTGGTAGCGCTGCCCGTCTTCTGGCATCATTGTTTGGCTGCCTGCGCCTCTGCGGCCGCCCTGACCCACACAACGCCCCTCGGTGTCTTATTTATTGGGACTGCGAGGGTGTGATTGATGGGCAGGATCAGTGCATCAGTTCGCCTGTCCCTCCTCTCCTTCCGCCTTCTTCGGACTGTGCGGCTTCATGGCCGTGGCATGCGATAAGGGATCAGATGACGCCGCACAGTCTGAAGCGGGTGTAAGGACCCGAGTGTGAGAGGCGAACATATGTGCTGCGCCAGGCCCTGAATCCCAGCCCCGCAGTGTTTTAACAATGTTAAGACACTGCGGGGCTGGGATTCATGGTCATCGCGAACCGCACCGGCCGACATTACATGATGCCAGAAGATGGGCAGCGCTAACGGCGCTAGGCCAGGGGATAACACGACAGCGCAGACTCCTGTACAGCAAATAACAACGCTCGGGAGGCTGCACCCAGCACCAAGGTGGGATTCTTGACACCTGTGCTGCGTCTCATTACAAAGGGAACTCTCGCCTCCATTACACAGTTTGACTGTATAAATGGCTAAATGTTATACGTGTTCCATTCAGCGTGTGCAAGGAGAAAAATTACAAGAGCAACCTTTGACTTGCGCAGCACTGCTGCTGCATAAGCTGTGGCTCTTCTACTTTGTAACCCCTGAGGGGGGGTTAAAGGTGACTTTTGAAATCGGTTCAATTAGGCTTCGGCCTACACTCTGCTCCACCTGCAGAGCCCGGGCTCCAACAACGCTAGTTGCTGTCCGGAAGTGCTGGCTGCACAGAGCCAAACACCTCGCCAATGTGTCAGTGGGGTCCAGCACCGCCAGCTGTTCCCCTGCTGTGTAGCCGGCAACGTGTCCTGCAAAAGCCACGCAGACACAACACACCCAAAGCTGCCGCCTGTGCAGGCTTCGGCCTACACTCCCCTCCCCCTGCTCCTCCTCCTCCTGCTCCTCCTCCTGCTGTCCCTGGGCTCTAACACACCGCCAGTTTTTGCCCAGATGTGCTAGCTGCACAGAGAAAAACACCAGCCAATGTGTCAGTGGGGTCCAGCACCGCCAGCTGTTCCCCTGCTGTGCAGCCGGCAACGTGTCCTGCAAAAGCCACGCAGACACAAGAACTGAAATTGAAGGGAACCTGTCCCCCCTCCCCCAGGCGTTTTTACGTTATCCAGCCACCTTGTACAGCGGTAATGCTGCATGTGTGCAAGGTGGCTCAGAAACGTATTCTCCTCGCACATGTGGAACTGAAAACACGTCTGCAATGTGTCCTCTGTGTGACCATTTAACCGTCCCGGTGGTGTGACTTTCCTTTGTAATGACACGCTGCAACCCCCTTGGTAGCGCTGCCCGTCTTCTGGCATCATTGTTTGGCTGCCTGCGCCTCTGCGGCCGCCCTGACCCACACAACGCCCCTCGGTGTCTTATTTATTGGGACTGCGAGGGTGTGATTGATGGGCAGGATCAGTGCATCAGTTCGCCTGTCCCTCCTCTCCTTCCGCCTTCTTCGGACTGTGCGGCTTCATGGCCGTGGCATGCGATAAGGGATCAGATGACGCCGCACAGTCTGAAGCGGGTGTAAGGACCCGAGTGTGAGAGGCGAACATATGTGCTGCGCCAGGCCCTGAATCCCAGCCCCGCAGTGTTTTAACAATGTTAAGACACTGCGGGGCTGGGATTCATGGTCATCGCGAACCGCACCGGCCGACATTACATGATGCCAGAAGATGGGCAGCGCTAACGGCGCTAGGCCAGGGGATAACACGACAGCGCAGACTCCTGTACAGCAAATAACAACGCTCGGGAGGCTGCACCCAGCACCAAGGTGGGATTCTTGACACCTGTGCTGCGTCTCATTACAAAGGGAACTCTCGCCTCCATTACACAGTTTGACTGTATAAAGGGCTAAATGTTATACGTGTTCCATTCAGCGTGTGCAAGGAGAAAAATTACAAGAGCAACCTTTGACTTGCGCAGCACTGCTGCTGCATAAGCTGTGGCTCTTCTACTTTGTAACCCCTGAGGGGGGGTTAAAGGTGACTTTTGAAATCGGTTCAATTAGGCTTCGGCCTACACTCTGCTCCACCTGCAGAGCCCGGGCTCCAACAACGCTAGTTGCTGTCCGGAAGTGCTGGCTGCACAGAGCCAAACACCTCGCCAATGTGTCAGTGGGGTCCAGCACCGCCAGCTGTTCCCCTGCTGTGTAGCCGGCAACGTGTCCTGCAAAAGCCACGCAGACACAACACACCCAAAGCTGCCGCCTGTGCAGGCTTCGGCCTACACTCCCCTCCCCCTGCTCCTCCTCCTCCTGCTCCTCCTCCTGCTGTCCCTGGGCTCTAACACACCGCCAGTTTTTGCCCAGATGTGCTAGCTGCACAGAGAAAAACACCAGCCAATGTGTCAGTGGGGTCCAGCACCGCCAGCTGTTCCCCTGCTGTGCAGCCGGCAACGTGTCCTGCAAAAGCCACGCAGACACAAGAACTGAAATTGAAGGGAACCTGTCCCCCCTCCCCCAGGCGTTTTTACGTTATCCAGCCACCTTGTACAGCGGTAATGCTGCATGTGTGCAAGGTGGCTCAGAAACGTATTCTCCTCGCACATGTGGAACTGAAAACACGTCTGCAATGTGTCCTCTGTGTGACCATTTAACCGTCCCGGTGGTGTGACTTTCCTTTGTAATGACACGCTGCAACCCCCTTGGTAGCGCTGCCCGTCTTCTGGCATCATTGTTTGGCTGCCTGCGCCTCTGCGGCCGCCCTGACCCACACAACGCCCCTCGGTGTCTTATTTATTGGGACTGCGAGGGTGTGATTGATGGGCAGGATCAGTGCATCAGTTCGCCTGTCCCTCCTCTCCTTCCGCCTTCTTCGGACTGTGCGGCTTCATGGCCGTGGCATGCGATAAGGGATCAGCTGACGCCACATAGTCTGAAGCAGGTGTAAGAACCCAAGCGAGAGGCGAACATATGTACTGCGCCAGGCCATGAATCCCAGCCCCGCAGTGTTTAAACTATGTCAATACACTGCGGGGCTGTGATTCATGGGCATCGCGAACCGCACCGGCCAACATTAAATGAGGTCAGAAGATGGGCAGCGCTAACAGCGCTAGGCCAGGGGATAACACGACAGCGCAGACTCCTGTACAGCAAATAACAACGCTCAGGAGGCTGCACCCAGCACCAAGGTGGGATTCTTGACATCTGTGCTGCGTCTCATTACAAAGGGAACTCGCGCCTCCAACACAGTTTGACTGTATAAAGGGCTAAATGTTATACGTGTTTCATTCAGCGTGTGCAAGGAGCGAAATTAAAAGAGCAACCTTTGACTTGTGCAGCACTACTGCTGCATAAGCTGTGGCTCTTCTACTTTCTAACCCCTGAGGGGGGGTTAAAGGTTACCTTTGAAATTGGTTCAAGTAGGCTTCGGCCTACACTCTGCTCCCCCTGCAGAGCCCGGGCTACAACACCGCTCGTTGCTGTCCGGAAGTGCTGGCTGCACAGAGCCAAACACCTCGCCAATGTGTCAGTGGGGTCCAGCACCGCCAGCTGTTCCCCTGCTGTGCAGCCGGCAACGTGTCCTGCAAAAGCCACGCAGACACTTGCTCTTGTACCTTCTGCTCCACATCCTGGTTCCAGTACCGTCAGCTGGTTCCGGGCAGAGCCTTTGGCTTAGGTGCCTCCCTCTGGGTATCCGAGTTCCACCAACGTCAGGTGGTCCTTGGTAGTGCTTTCAGGCACGGGTACCTCCTGCTTAGTAACCGGGTTCCAGTAACGTCAGCTGGTCCTCGGTAGTTCCATTGGCTCTTGGACCTTCGGCTACCCATCCGGGTTCCAGCACCGTCAGCTGGTTCTCGGCAGTGTCTTTTGCTCTTGTACCTTCTGCTCCCCATCCTGGTTCCAGTACCGTCAGCTGGTTCCGGGCAGAGCCTTTGGCTTAGGTGCCTCCCTCTGGGTATCCGAGTTCCACCAACGTCAGGTGGTCCTTGGTAGTGCTTTCAGGCACGGGTACCTCCTGCTTAGTAACCGGGTTCCAGTAACGTCAGCTGGTCCTCGGTAGTTCCATTGGCTCTTGGACCTTCGGGTAGCCATCCGAGTTCCAGTTCCATCAGCTGGTTCTCGGCATTTTCTCAGCCTTCTTGTACCTTCTGCTACATTTCCAAGTTCAAGAGACTAAACACGATGACCCGGAAGAACACCCCTAAGATGACGACGACACCAGAGACGACAACCACCGTGATGACGACGACCCTGGAGACGATGACCCTGAAGACCACCCCGATGACGACGACCCCGGAGACCACCCCGATGACGACGACCCCGGAGACGACGACCCTGGAGACGACGACGACCTGGAAGACCGAGAAGCAGAAGAACAAGAGGCTGCAGAACAAAGAGCAGAAGGACATTAAGCATAACACAAAATATCAGAGCAAAAAAATATTATGTAAATTATAAGCAGAAGAAGACTAAGCAGTGTATGGGGGTGAGTCCGTTCCTCCTCGTGGTGCCCCTGGATAAAGCCTGATGCTGCAGGCCAAACTGAACGCGGACAAATGTAACTGGTTTGTGACAGGCAGAACGGAAGGTGTAATCTTCAAACTTTTATAGATAACAACTACGGGAATGCCTGTCACAAATAAGAATATGATGAAGAAGTTGAATATGATGAAGATAATAGTAAAATAAAAAGAATATGAACAATGTAACCCAAAAAATAATAGGTAGAAGATGAAGAAGAAGATGAATAAGGTGAAGAAGTTGATGTCAAAGAAGCTGATGATGAGGATAATTAAGAAGAAAGCGTGGGAGAAGTAAAAAAGAAGGTGAAGGGCGTGGAAGTAGTGAAACATCAATATCTGACATAAAAAAAAAAAAAAATAACATAGTCAAATTCTTTCTAACGCCGAACTTCATAAAAAAAAATTAAAAATCCTGCTATTCTATTACATTGGGCTAAACCTCTGTCCCTTTAATATCTCCGCCACGTCCCCCAATACATCCTACATTATTCTTAGTTGTTTTCCTTCATGTAGAATGAACCTACAAGTTTATAAAGGGTTTATTTTAATTCCGATATTTTCGTCCCATTGACTTGCATTGGGATCGGGTATCGGTATCGGATTGGATCCGATATTTTGACGGTATCGGCCGATACTTTCCGATACCGATACTTTCCGATATCGGAAAGTATCGCTCAACACTACGTCACTTCCCTTTCAGGTTGAAGTGGATGCTTCTGAGATCGGTGCTGGGGCTGTTTTGTCACAGAGAGGCTCTGGTTGCTCTGTGATGAGACCATGTGCCTTTTTCTCTAGGAAGTTTTCGCCTGCTGAGCGGAACTATGATGTTGGTAATCGGGAGTTGTTGGCCATGAAGTGGGCATTTGAGGAGTGGCGTCATTGGCTCGAGGGTGCTAAGCATCGTGTGGTGGTCTTGACTGATCACAAAAATCTGATGTATCTCGAGTCTGCTAAGCGCCTGAATCCTAGACAGGCTCGTTGGTCATTGTTTTTCTCTCGTTTTGACTTTGTGGTCTCGTACCTGCCTGGTTCGAAGAATTTTAAGGCTGATGCTCTTTCTAGGAGCTTTGTGCCTGACTCTCCTGGAGTCTCGGAGCCAGCTGGTATTCTTAAAGAGGGAGTAATCGTGTCGACCATATCTCCTGATTTGCGACGTGTGTTGCAGAGATTTCAGGCTGGTAGACCTGACTCTTGTCCACCCGACAGACTGTTTGTTCCTGATAAATGGACCAGCAGAGTCATTTCCGAGGTTCATTCCTCGGTGTTGGCAGGGCATCCGGGAATTTTTGGTACCCGAGATTTGGTGGCTAGGTCCTTTTGGTGGCCTTCCTTGTCACGGGATGTGCGGTCATTTGTGCAGTCCTGTGGGACTTGTGCTCGGGCTAAGCCTTGTTGTTCTCGTGCTAGCGGGTTGCTTTTGCCCTTGCCCGTCCCGAAGAGGCCTTGGACACACATTTCCATGGATTTCATTTCTGATCTGCCGGTGTCTCAAGGAATGTCTGTCATCTGGGTGGTGTGTGATCGTTTTTCCAAGATGGTCCATTTGGTACCCTTGCCGAAATTGCCTTCCTCTTCCGATCTGGTTCCATTGTTTTTTCAGAATGTGGTTCGTTTACACGGCATTCCGGAGAATATCGTGTCCGACAGAGGATCCCAGTTTGTGTCCAGATTCTGGCGATCTTTTTGTGCTAAAATGGGCATTGATTTGTCGTTTTCATCTGCCTTTCATCCTCAGTCTAATGGTCAAACGGAGCGAACTAATCAGACACTGGAGGCTTATTTGAGATGTTTTGTTTCTGCGGACCAGGATGATTGGGTGACCTTCTTGCCATTGGCTGAGTTTGCCCTTAATAATCGGGCTAGTTCCGCTACTTTAGTTTTGCCATTCTTCTGCAACTCTGGTTTTCATCCTCGTTTCTCCTCGGGTCATGTTGAGTCTTCTGACTGCCCTGGGGTGGATTCCGTGGTGGATAGGTTGCAGCGGATTTGGAATCATGTGGTGGACAACTTGAAGTTGTCACAGGAGAAGGCTCAGCGTTTTGCCAACCGCCGCCGCGGTGTGGGTCCCCGACTTCGTGTTGGGGAATTGGTTTGGTTGTCTTCTCGGTATGTCCCTCTGAAGGTCTCCTCTCCTAAGTTTAAGCCTCGCTTTATTGGTCCTTATAAAATTTTGGAAGTTCTTAACCCGGTTTCTTTTCGTTTGGATCTTCCTGTGTCGTTTGCCATTCACAACGTGTTCCATAGGTCTTTGTTGTGGCGGTACGTTGTGCCTGTGGTTCCTGCTGTTGAGCCTCCTGCTCCGGTGTTGGTTGAGGGCGAGTTGGAGTACGTGGTGGAAAAGATCTTGGATTCTCGTCTCTCTAGACGGAGGCTTCAGTATTTGGTCAAATGGAAGGGCTATGGTCAGGAGGATAATTCCTGGGTGGTCGCCTCGGATGTTCATGCGGCCGATTTGGTTCGTGCCTTCCACGCTGCTCATCCTGATCGCCCTGGTGGTCTTGGTGAGGGTTCGGTGACCCCTCCTTAAAGGGGGGGTACTGTTGTGAACTATACTTTTTGGCTCCCTCTTGTGGTCTCTTGTGGTTTGGCACTTGGATTGTCTTTTCCCAGGTTGGTACTTACCTGCTTCGTTAGGCCTGGGGTGTTGCTATTTAAACTTCCTGGATTCTCAGTCCAGTGCCTGGCATCGTTGTAATCAGTTCATTTCTGTTTGCTCCTGTCTTCAGGTCCTGGTTCTTTGCAAGATAAGCTAAGTCCTGCTTTCTTACTTTTGTTTATTTGCATTGTTCTTATTTTTGTTTAGCTTGTACAAAATGTGATTCCTGATTTCGCTGGAAGCTCTAGGGGGCTGATATTCTCCCCCCTCACCGTTAGTCGGTTTGGGGGTTCTTGGATATTCAGCGTGGATATTTTGCAGGGTTTTTTGCTGACCATATAAGTCATCTTACTATCTTCTGCTATTTAGTCAGTGGGCCTCTCTTTGCTAAAATCTAGTTCATTCTTACGTTTGTCTTTTCTTCTTGCCTCACCGTTATTATTTGTTCGGGGCTTGTATTTCTTTAGGGTCTTTTCTCTGGAGGCAAGAGAGGTCTTATTTTCCCTGATAGGGTTAGTTAGTTCTCCGGCTGGCGCGAGACGTCTAGGATCAACGTAGGCACGTTCCCCGGCTACTGTTAGTGTTTGTGCTAGGATCAGCTATATGGTCAGCCTAGTTACCACTTCCCTATGAGCTGGTATTTATGTTTGCAGACTTTGCTTTAATCTCTGAGATCCCTTGCCATTGGGATCATAACAGTAATGCCAGCTGTTCCCCTGCTGTGTAGCCGGCAACGTTTCCTGCAAAAGCCACGCAGACACAAAGCTGCCGCCAGTGCAGGTTTCCGCCTACACTCTGCTCCCTCTGCTCCTCCTGCTGACCCTGGGCTCTAACACTGCCAGTTGCTGCCCGGAAGTGCTAGCTGCACAGAGAAAAACACCCACCAATGTGTCAGTGGGGTTCAGCAACGCCAGCTGTTCCCCTGCTGTGTAGCCGGCATCGTGTCCTGCAAAAGCCACGCAGACACTTGCTCTTGTACCTTCTGCTCCCCATCCTGGTTCCAGTACCGTCAGCTGGTTCCGGGCAGAGCCTTTGGCTTAGGTGCCTCCCTCTGGGTATCCGAGTTCCACCAACGTCAGGTGGTCCTTGGTAGTGCTTTCAGGCACGGGTACCTCCTGCTTAGTAACCGGGTTCCAGTAACGTCAGCTGGTCCTCGGTAGTTCCATTGGCTCTTGGACCTTCGGGTAGCCATCCGAGTTCCACTTTCATCAGCTGTTTCTCGGCATTTTCTCAGCCTTCTTGTACCTTCTGCTACATTTCCAAGTTCAAGACCCTAAAGACGATGACCCGGAAGACCACCCCTAAGATGACGACGACACCAGAGACGACAACCACTGAGATGAAGACGACCCTCGAGACGACGACGACATGGGAGACCGAGAAGCAGAAGAACAAGAGGCTGCAGAACAAAGAGCAGAAGAACATTAAGCATAACACTAAATATCAGAGCAAAAGATATTATCTAAATTATAAGCAGAAGAAGACTAAGCAGTGTATGGGGGTGAGTCCGTTCCTCCTCGTGGTGCCCCTGGATAAAGCCTGATGCTGCAAGCCAAACTTAACGCGGACAAATGTAACTCTTTTGTGACAGGCAGAACGGAAGGTGTAATCTTCAAACTTTTATAGATAACAACTACGGGAATGCCTGTCACAAATAAGAATATGATGAAGAACTTGAATATGAAGAAGAATAAGAGTTAAATAAAAAGAATACGAACAATGTAACAAAAAAAAATAATAGGTAGAAGATGAAGAAGAAGATGAATAAGGTGAAGAAGAACTTGATGTCAAAGATGCTGATGATGATGAAGAAGAAAGTGTGGGAGAAGTAAAAAAGAGGGTGAAGGGCGTGGAAGTAGTGAAACATCAATATCTGACAAAATAAAAAAAATCTTAACATAGTCAATATCTTTGTAACTCCGAACGTCTTAAAAAAAATGTAAAATTCCTGCTATTCTATTTGATTGGGCTGAACCTCTATGCCTTTAATGTCTCCGCCACCTCCCCCCAATACATCCTACATTATTCATAGTTGTTTTCCTTCATGTAGAATGAATCTACAAGGAAAGAAAGGGTTTATTTTAATTCCGATATTTTCGTCCCATTGACTTGCATTGGTATCGGGTATCGATATCGGCGAGATCCGATATTTTGCCGGTATCGGCCGATCCAATCCAATACCGATACTTTCCGATATCGGAAGGTATTGCTCAACACTAGAAATGAGCATTAAACAATAACTTTAAAAAAAATCCTTCCATCCTTAAAAACGGAGAGGATTTTTTAAAAAAAGGAAATTGCAAAGTTGATTGTTTCTACAAGCACTTTGCAATTGTAACCAATTCGGATGCTCAAAATACTCTTTTAATTCGCACATGTAGTTATTCTCTTTAAATATGTACAAACTGAACTATTCTGATAAGGTTCTAACAAGAGCGCGTGTCGTGTACACATTGCTACACAGATAAATACCGGTACGTCATATCCACATCAAAAGTCCTTTACGTCCCAATGATAAAGAATTTCTTTTTATCCATGTTTCATCTAAAAAGTCACCATTCGGTCCTCGATTCCAATATGATTCCAATCTGAACATACTGTTACTATAATTCGTCACTGCAATGATACTTACTTCTTCCTTGAGCATTTTAATCCAATCAAACAAATAAATTCCTTTAGAAACTGAGAAGAGGAGGCGACCTGCACTCATCAGTACCGATAGAGTTAGATGAAATATGTCTATTTGCTTGCAGATGGAATCAATTATTGCCAGCCATTGTCTTGTTTCTTTAGTGCTTTTAGACAGAATTTTGTGCTTGTTGCTGCAAATCTTTTATGAGCTGCAACTCGGCCGGGCTCTGACAGCTGGTATATTTCTGAAGAATTCAATTTGTTTTGATGCTTTTAGTGGAAGTGCAATCAAACACAATGGAGCTCTGTGTACAGCAAGTAAGGGAGGGAGCAGAAAAATTCTTGGGGGCGAAAAAACATAAAGCGGAAAAGTCCTAATTTATCATCAAAAGGGATTGTCTCCATTGTCACCATCAATTCCTATCGTACGGCTAGTTATACAACCTGGAAATATTTATAGTGACTGAGCAAATGTTGATATTGCCTAAAGTTCTACACTTCATTGCTTCTAGAAAGCAATGGGAACGACTTCTCTTAACATGGGCAATCAGAAAAGAAGTGGAAATTACCCCTAAAAGTGATGTCTCCCGGATTTTACTTTGGATTCCATAATGTTTTTCGATGAAGGATCAATTATATCTTTATTATTTTATTTTACAACCATACAATTTTGTTATACTTGTTTTCTTTATTTGTTTTATTATTTTATTTTATTTTTTTTCATTTTTAAAAAATGTATAGGAGGCGCGAGCTGTTTTCCTATATTTATTGGTCATATGTTTCTGTTGTTGGAAGACTTCTTTAATTCGACTGATTTAGTTTATGGCCTTAACCATAACCTAGTAAACAGAGGTTAGCAGATTGAACTAATCATGTTATAATATTAGAGATGAGCAAATTTCTTTGAAGTGAATTGATTCTCCTGAACCTGAATTTTTGGGAATTCATGTTGTGTAATTTATACAAAATGGTGTCTAGCCAGGCACAGTTTGGTTGAAATGTAGAGGGCTAGGCAATGGGTTTAAAAACTAAAAAAATTAGTACACATCTCAGCAAATCTATGTCATCTCACAGCGCCCCTGTTGAAAAAGCATCTGGCAAAACGGCGTAGCCCCAGGGTGGTGACACGTTACTATCCATCTCACAAACTCTTTGGCACTTTGTAAGTATACCTACTAGTGATGAGTAGTGTTGAGCATTCCGATGCTGCAAGTATCGGGTATCGGCCGATACTTGCTGTATCGGAATTTCCGATACCGAGATCCGATATTTTTGTAATATCGGATATCGGTATCGAAACAACATTAATGTAAAAAGGTGTAAAAGAAAGAATTAAAATAAAAAAAATCGCTATACTCACCTGTCCGACGCAGCCGGGACCTCGGCGATTGTAAGCGGCAGCGTTGTTTCTTTAAAATTCGCGCTTTTACTTGCTTACGTGAATTCCCGGCTTCTGATTGGTCAGGGCGGCCATGTTGCCGGGACTCGGACCAATCACAGCAAGCCGTGACGAAATTACGTCACGGCTTGCTGTGATTGGTCCGCGTCCCGGCAACATGGCCGCCATTAACCAATCACAAGCCGTGACGTCACGGGAGGCTGGACACGCGCTTATTTTGAAAAGCGCGCGTGTCCAGCCTCCCGTGACGTCACGGCTTGTGATTGGTCACGGCGCCATATTGCCGGGATGCGGACCAATCACAGCAAGCCGTGACGAAATTACGTCACGGCTTGCTGTGATTGGTCCGCGTCCCAGGAACATGGCCGCCATTAACCAATCACAAGCCGTGACGTCACGGGAGGCTGGACACGCGCTTATTTTGAAAAGCGCGCGTGTCCAGCCTCCCGTGACGTCACGGCTTGTGATTGGTCACGGCGCCATATTGCCGGGACGCGGACCAATCACAGCAAGCCGTGACGTAATTTCGTCACGGCTTGCTGTGATTGGTCCGAGTCCCGGCAACATGGCCGCCCTGACCAATCAGAAGCCGGGAATTCACGTAAGCAAGTAAAAGCGCGAATTTTAAAGAAACAACGCTGCCGCTTACAATCGCCGAGGTCCCGGCTGCGTCGGACAGGTGAGTATAGCGATATTTTTTATTTTAATTCTTTATTTTACACATTTATATGGTTCCCAGGGCCTGAAGGAGAGTTTCCTCTCCTTCAGACCCTGGGAACCATCAGGAATACCGTCCGATACCTGAGTCCCATTGACTTGTATTGGTATCGGGTATCGGTATCGGATTGGATCCGATATTTTGCCGGTATCGGCCGATACTTTCCGATACCGATACTTTCAAGTATCGGACGGTATCGCTCAACACTAGTGATGAGCGAGTATATTCATTGCTCGAGTTTTCCTGAACATGCTCGGGTGTCCTCCAAGTACTTTGGTGTGCTTGGAGATTTAGTTTCTGTCGACGGAGCTGCATGATTTGCTGGACAGCATGAATATATGTGAGGAATGCCTGTTTGTTGGGGAATCCCCACATGAATTCAAGCTGTCCAGCAGCCACAAATCATGCAGCTCCGTCGACAGAAACTAAATCTCCGAGCATGCCCAAGTACTTGGAGGACACCCAAGCATGTTCGGGAAAACCCGATCAACGAGCATTGTTATGATCCCAATGGCAAAGGATCTCAGAGATTATAGCAAAGTCTGCAAACATAAATACCAGCTCATAGGGACGTGGTAACTAGGCTGACCATATACCTGATCCTAGCAAAAACACTAACAGTAGCCGGGGAACGTGCCTACGTTGATCCTAGACGTCTCGCGCCAGCCGGAGAACTAACTAACCCTATAAGGGAAAATAAGACCTCTCTTGCCTCCAGAGAAAAGACCCCAAAGTAATACAAGCCCCCAACAAATAATAACGGTGAGGTAAGAAGAAAAGACAAACGTAAGAATGAACTAGATATTAGCAAAGAGAGGCCCACTGACTAATAGCAGAATATAGTAAGATGACTTATATGGTCAGCAAAAACCCTGCAAAATATCCACGCTGAATATCCAAGAACCGCCAAACCGACTAACGGTGTGGGGGGAGAATATCAGCCCCCTAGAGCTTCCAGCGATATCAGGAATCACATTTTGTACAAGCTGGACAAAAATATAAACAATGCAAATGATCAAAAATAAGAAAGCAGGACTTAGCTTATCTTGCAAAGAACCAGGACCTGAAGACAGGAGCAAACAGAAATGAACTGATTACAACGATGCCAGGCACTGGACTGAGAATCCAGGAAGTTTAAATAGCAACACCCCAGGCCTAACAAAGCAGGTGAGTACCAACCTGGTAAAAGACAATCCAAGTGCCAAATCACTAGTGACCACAAGAGGGAGCCAATAAGTATAGTTCACAACAGAGCATACTCGCTCATCACTAATACCTACTTATTTAAGGGAAACCTTCTTTCTCCTCTGCACCTTATAGACACCTCCTTTGCTTCAGCAACACAATGACCATGTCCAAAACTTTATAATACAAGCACATGCACCTTCCAATTGAAAGCTGTTGACTTATTGGTGTGTGAATCCTGAAGTGGGAAGTTCAAGGCTTAGAGTTTTTTTGGGTTACTTTGCAATATATACTTGTTTTCTTGTGATGTGACCCTAAATAGGATATCCCGATACTCTTTACACCATCAATAGTAATGTGTCACTTTGTTGTTCTTTCTGCTTGGATTTTTAGCATTATCTTTTAGAAACATGAATTAAAATTTAATTATTTTAAAGAATTTTTTTTTCACAATGGATCCTCTTTTCCCCAAACAATCTATTTAGGGTTGTGTTGTTATCACATGGTTATTTAGAGGAATTCTTACTTCAAAAATAAGTTATTTTGGACTGTGTTTAAAAAATTATTTTCATGCACTATTTCTGTTTATTTATTTACTGCAGGGTATTTGCTCATTAAGTTTTTATCCTGGGTTTTGTAAGTGCAATTGAATTCAATTCCAATTTCACAAAAATCTGCATTCTAGAAAATGCATATTTTTTGCAATTCTCTTCACTCTAATTTAGCAAAATCACAAACATATGTGGCTGCCAACTTGTTGAACAGTGTAGGGCCAGCCAAAAATATAAAAAAATCTATGCTCACCTCACTGCTCATCTCTTCGGCCACCCCTGCTTCTCCCTGTCCACTGTGCAGGTCTCCACACTTCCATTATACTAGGCCAGGACTTCTCAGGAATACAGATTTTTCAAACATTCAAGTAGCATTAAAGAGAACTTGTCAGATAAACTGATAAAACTATTAACTTGCAGATAAAGGGTTATGTGAGGTTGGAGAGGATAATGCTTCGCCTCTCTGAAAACCTCTGTTATTTTAATACATGAAAAATGTACTGTTTTTATGTGTTATCATTTTTGAGGCTGCAGTTACTGCTATTCAGGCATGTTAGGGTTAACTGTAGGGTCGGCCCATGGTTTGGGAGGAGTATTATGGACCTGGGGACTGGATGCCTTTCTTGAAAAGTATAATGTTACAGGGTATATACACGAGATTCCTTGATAGGGTGACGATCCAGGGAACTAGTCTGATTGCGGAGTCGGGAAGGAATTTTTTTCCCCAATGTGGAGCTTACTCTTTGCCACATGTTTTTTTTTGCCTTTCTCTGGATCAACATGTTAGGGCATGTTAGGTTAGGCTATGGGTTGAACTAGATGGACTTAAAGTCTTCCTTCAACCTTAATAACTATGTTACTATGTTACAAAGGTAGTTTGAGTTTTGTGTAGGCAGTAAGTAGGGAAAGAGAGAAAAAGGAATAAGTGGAGACATCCTCAGAAAAGAGTGCTCATGACTGGGTGTGTGTGTGTGTGGGCAAAGAGAATAAGAAGCGAGAGGATCCCATTGGCATCAGTGGCATCCGTTATCTGTAAGCAGGCAACTCGGGGGAAAGTGTTATGATCCTTAGTGGTTGAGGATCACGAATTACTCCAGCTAAGTAACAAACATAGGACAAGCTCTAGGGAGGTGGCAAACTGGACTAACCGCAAATCTGAACCTATCCAAACACACTAGAAGTAGCCGGTGAACGTACCTAAAAAATCCTAGACGTATCGAGCCAGCCTGAGGAACTAACTACCCCTAGAGAGAAAGAAAGACCTCTCTTGCCTCCAGAGAAATAATCCCCAAAGATATAGAAGCCCCCAACAAATAATAACGGTGAGGTAAGAGGAAGGCACATACACAGGGGTGAAAACAGATTCAGCAAATGAGGCCCACTAATACTAGATAGCAGAAAATAGTAAGGGGTCTGTGCGGTCAGTAAAAAACCCTAACAAAATATCCACACTGAGATTTCAAGAACCCCCGCACCAACTAACGGTGTGGAGGGGAGAAACTCAGTCCCCTAGAGCAACCAGCAAGCGAGGAGATCACATCTTAGCAAGCTGGATAAGAAACATGATGAATGCTGATAATCAAAAAATGAACGGACAAAAACTTA
Source organism: Ranitomeya variabilis (assembly GCF_051348905.1). Lineage (NCBI taxonomy): Eukaryota > Metazoa > Chordata > Amphibia > Anura > Dendrobatidae > Ranitomeya > Ranitomeya variabilis. The sequence continues at coordinate 553,849,563 of NC_135237.1, forward strand.
GCTTGTCTTGGAGAGGCTGGGAGCAAGGTAATCACAAGGAATCTGAAGAGCACTGAATACATTGATAGCAGGCAAGGAACTGAGTAACCAGGTGAGTTAAATAGGAAACGAACCAAGGATAACGAACCAGCTGATGCAGCCAACCTGCAGAAGACAACAATACACAGTACCGCTTGTGACCACTAGAGGCAGCCTAAAAATAGAGTTCACAACAGGAAAACCTACAGTCAGGAATTTTACAGGAGTCCAAAAAGACTATAGGGGACAGAATAGTGTCAGCCAGGCCTCGGAAGCTGCAGTGCATCAGTAATACAGAGAAGGTTGTCAGTGCCAGGGCATTATCACAACCACGGCTCTCAGTCCTATGATTGGTGACTGAAGCCGAACTTGCATGACTGAAATCTAGCGGCTCCCGGGAGAAATAAAATATATTTTTTCCCCGGGTGCTGCACTTTCAATACTGAGGCCGGGCACCTTCATAACCTGCAGAATAACCCTATCTCTGAAGGTTAATAGCATTATCGAGCTTGAAAAGTTCCCTTTAAATTCCACTCACATAAATTTGCCCAACTCTGAATATAATACATTAAAAAGTTATCCTATTCCAAACTAATTATTATCACCTATCCATAGAAGCGTACTGAAACCCCACTGATTCCAAGAACAGCATACTAAAGTGAGTACCTTGTAGGATTGAGACTATGGCTGCACATACAATATACACCACTCTATTCATTGTCGGCTGGATTGCCGGAGATAGCCAAGTACTGCAGAAAGTCCTATGGAGAAAGAATGGAGGTGACATGCACAGCCATTGCTCCATCCCAACGAGGCACATCGTAGTCCTGTGCTTAGAATCATGGGCGGTAGGTGATAACTTGACAATTTTTTAATTTATATTCATGACAACAAAAATAAATCTGTAAATTCACTCTTTCATTCCCATCGCGCAGTTAATTATAAACTTTATCCTGAAACTGCTTCTTTTCTTTTCCTTGAAGCTCGGCAGTAATGACACCCATAACATAACCCTAGACCCTAAAACTGTCTCGCCTTTCCGTCATTACGCAATCCATGAAACTATTCATGTTTTTAAAAAGACTGATATTAAGGGGGAATAAAAAGGTTCATTATGTCTTCGCCGCATAGATTAAAAGACTGCAACCTGGGACGGGGGAAGCGTAGATTAAGTTTGACATTTGAATAAAATTGCGCAATAAAAACAATTAGGACATTAATGTAAAATGATCTCACGTTTCTTTTTTTATTATCATTGACCTTTTAGAGCCCAGTGAATTTCTTTTACTTTATCAGTTTGCAAAGTATCCTTGAGGGCCCATCTGGGAAAAGAACAATTTAGGAAATGGAAAATGCATTCATTTGCTTTGCTTCGGCAGCGCTGTGGATCTACAACATTACCTCTGAGATATAGTTCTGTGCTTCCGTACCCTCATCATAGCATCTTATAAAGCTGCGAGTCCTAGACAGGTGCCTCTCAAGACGGATCTGAGGAGTCATCGTACAAGATGCAAGTGAATTCCTGTCATATCTAAGATCTCCGGCAATAACAAGTGGAGAATTCTCAATGTCAACTTTTTTCTATCCTTCATGTGAATCTCAACACCTATTGAAATCCTTCCTCACTAGCAATAGACTATCTGTCATGCAGGACAATGATGTTGTTTACTGACCATGGCCCTGTATCTAAATATCCACGCCAAGGTAGAGTGTTGTGTTGACCCCAATGACATGTGCCAGTCTTAGATATGTTCCTCTACTGTCAAACTCTTCTAAACAATTTTTAAATATTTTTTTTCTATATTTAATTTTAATTTATATGTGTTTCTTTCATCATCCACTGCCCTTCTTCTCACCTTAAAATGGTAGAAAAAGTAAAATGCAATATATTTCCCATCAAAATTCCTCACTAGTTTCCTCCATCATTATCAAATCCACATTATGCACAAGGCACAAATGCATTTCATCCCTTTAGAGGAAGTAATAAACGAAATTTTACGCACCTGTGCCTGTTCTGTGTTTTGCTTCCATTACCCTGGCCAAATAGACTTTCTTGTTTTCCACATAGGTCTTTGTAAGTAACCCAGTGTTCTCCCATGTGTTGTATTTCCTAGGCCTAAGACTCACACTGGGGTCTCTTGTTATAAAGACTTTCTAGTAGCTACTTTAGTTGTCTGTTCATAGTTCCTGCTCACGGTCTTCAGGACGCCTCCTGGCTATCTGTGGTTTTCCATCCATGGGTTACTTGTCTGCGTCTTTCAGTATCTCATCTACCTGTCAGTGGTCTCCAAGGCTTCACCTGTTTCTCTGCAACTTCCAGTAACTGTGCTGAGTGTCAATGGACTCCAGGACTTCACCTGTTTGTCTGTGGTTTCCAGTAACCCTGCTACATGTTTGCTTCCAAGATGTCTCCTTTCCACTTGCGGCTTCCAGGACCTTATTAAGACTTTTAATTTCCAGTAACTCGGCTACATGTCTGTTGTCTACCAAAAGTCTCCAGATTGTCTGTGGCTTCCAGTAACTTGTTTCTCTCGTGAAACACCCACTTGGCCAGTGAGCCCATCCTTACCTTGAGCTTGGAGGATCCGCCTCACCTAGTGAGCCTGATATATGCAATATAGTATTTTTACACTAATACCTAAAGCCAGAAGTATCAGAGGCATGTCAAAGCATAGATATAATTATTTTCTAAAATTGTGATGGATAATACACTTAAATACAAAAAGGATATGCCCAATAACAGGGGGCTGCTGCAGCAAATGGTGAACGGTGCCACCACATAAACCAGACCAAAATTAATATATACATGAAATTCAAATTTATTAGATTCAGTTAATTTTCCCCAAAAATGAATTAATTTGCTGGGACCCACAAACACTACAAAATCTCTAATTATGTTGAAAAGTTGTGTTTAACACTCTGATGTTTCCTAGGTCTGTATCCGACTCCATTGCAAACACAGCTGTAATAATGTCAAAGTGATTCCCTCATATATAGCTATGGGTAAATGGATAAGTCACACACTATATACAGTATAATGTTTATTCACTGTTTTATCCCTTTCTTTCCTTCTTTAAATCTATGACATCCTGTCACTATCCAGATTCTCCGCAAAATATCTGCTGCATTCCCTGCCTCTGCTTTTATACAGGCTATAATAGTCCCTTCTGTTACTGGTCTATCTCAAGTAATGTAATAGCTGCTAGGCATCATGCGGAAGACCACATGGCTGTCTCTTAGGTCATATGAGCCTTTTTTTAGCTAATGCAATGTTCTTCTTTGTGTAAGCTGGAGTAGGGCAGCATGTAGGCTCAGTGTTTAGCACTGCAGCCTTGCAGCGCTGGTGTCCTGGGTTCAAATCCCACCAAGGACAACATCAGCAAAGAGTTTGTTTGTTCTCTCTGTGTTTGCGTGGGTTTCCTCCGGGGTCTCCAGTTTCCTCCCACATTTCAAAAGACATACTGATAGGGAATTTAGATTGTGAGCCCCATCGGGGACAGCAATGTTAATGTCTGTAAAGCGCTGTGGAATATGTTAGCGCTATATAAAAATACAGATTATTATTATATGCTGTATATTTAAAAATCTAACAGGCATTGGGTTGCCCTTGTTAAAGGGGTTTTCAGGTCGGTGAAAATTCCTTTTACCTTGCAGCAGTTTGTTGTAAGAAAACAGACTATTCTCTACTCATCCTCCTCGTGTCCAGTTCTGAGTCTCAACCACTGCTCCTCATGTCTGTTATTGTCTGCAGCGCTGATGTCACTTTAGCAGAGCTGCAGACAATAACTGAGCTCAGTGGCACGCTGATGTCACCTTAGTGAAGCTGCAGAAAATAACTGAGCTCAGTGGCTCTGCCCAAGTAGATGACACAAGCTGCACAGTGTTGACTAGTTCACTGATTGGCTACAACACTGTTGACAGGAAACAGCAGCGGAGCACCGGAGAGTGCCGGAACCTGGTAGGGTGGGTAAAGTGAAGGATTTAAAAAAAAAAAAAAAACTGCAACCAGGTGACATAGGTTCTCCAAAAAAAAGTTTGAGTATTTAATTGTTTCATAGCTACTTTATATGTACTGTATATACTTGAGTATAAGCCAAGATTTTCAGCCCATTTTTTTTGGCTGAAAGTGCCCCTCTCGGCTTATACTTGATTCATTGTCCCAGGGAGTCAGCGGGTGAGCTGCAGCTGTCACATACTCACCTGCTCCTGGCGACGTCCCTGCATCTCTGATGGTTTCTGAGTGCCTGCAGCTCTTCCTGTGTTCAGCGGTCACTTGGTACCGCTCATTAAAGTAATGAATATGGATGCAACTCCACTCCCATAGGGGTGGAGCACATATTCATTACTTTAATGAGCGGTACCAGTGACCGCTGAACACCAGAACAAGCTGCCGGCGTCGAGACCATCTGTCAGTGAGAAGCAGGGACAGCATCGGGAGCAGGTGAGTATAACAGGGAGGGTGAGCGTTGCGTGATATTCACCTGTCCCCATTCCACCACAGGGCACCGCTCTGTTTCTGCGTCCTCTGGCTGTGACGTTCAGGTCAGAGGGTGCAATGACGTGTTAAGTGCGCGCCCTCTGCCTGAACAGTCACTGCAGAGAGACAGAAGATGGAGCTGCACCCGGCGGTGGAACGGGGACAGGTGAATATCGCATGTGCCGGGGGCCTGAGCGATGAGAGGTGAGTATGCCATTTTTTTTTAATTGTAGCAACAGCATATGGGGTATAGTACTCTATGGAGCATTTTATGGGGCCATAATCAACCTTTATGCAGCACTGTATGGGGCAAATGTTTCTATGGAGCATCTTATGGAACCATTATTAACCTTTATGCAGCATTTTATGGAGCATCTTATGGGGCTATAGCTAACCTTTGTGCAGCATTATATGGGGCATATTTTAATATGGAGCATCTTATGGGGCCCATCTTGAACTTTATGGAGCGTTATATGGGGCGTATTTTGTATGGAACATCTTATGGGGCCCATCATGAACTATATGTAGCATTATATGGGGCATATTTTGTATGGAGCATCTTATGGGGCCCCTGATTCAATATGGATATTCAAAAACATTTAACCTACTGATGTCTCAATTAATTTTACTTTTATTAGGATCTATTTTTATTTTTGACATTTACCAGTAGCTGCTGCATTTCCCACCCTAGGCTTATACTCGAGTCATTAAGTTTTCATAGTTTTTGTGGAAAAATTAGGGGGGTCGGCTTATACTCGGGTCGGCTTATACTGAGTATATACGGTATCTTGAAAGGACGATAGTAGTGAACCTTTGATTTCCAACTGATAAGCAAATCTGCACCAGCACATTGCCTGCTTCTCTTCCATAATAATGCATTCTTAGACCTATGTGTTATTTAAAACCAGAGAGACAACTATATTTGGAGAAGAGATGATGGGCATTTTTGTTGTCACTCAACTTCCAGGATAAAAAACACACCCACAAAAAACATGTTTAGGAATACTAGGAGAAAACCTCTACCCACAGTTTTAATGATGCAGCAGTGTATAGAAGAACGCTCCATGCTAGACCTGGCACTCCTCAGACCGCTGTCTGTTAATATGATCAGCCATCAGAAATGCGGATGACGGTGGAGAAGGAAGATCAATTTGCAACCTTGGTATGTTAGATTGTTCAAGCTTACATACCAGGTAATTGTTAAAATAAATCAGTAGAAAGAAGCCTGTGAGCAAGGCCAGGAAGGATGCAGAAATTCTTCTTCACTGATAATTAGCATGAACTCACAAGAGTAATATGTTCCTTTCCGGAGGCTGCTGTGTACTCAAGAAATAAAAATAATCCGAACAAGTAATTGGTTTTAAAAATAATGGTGACACTTTAAGCAGGAAGCCCCTATAATCCATACAATGTGGATATTAATTGGTGAACTGCAGGGCGGCTAACATGATTTATATTCCGGAGGATTAGACTTTCTATGATATTGCTTCTTATACAAAGTGTCACCTTCATTACTGCTCTATAATTTATTGTATGCGGACTTATATTTAGTATCAATGGCTGTAATGGACAGAGACAGGAATAAGAAAAGACCCAAGTTAATAAAAAGTATCAACATCAATGTCTGATTCATGATCATCACAGTCTTCTTCAGCAAGTTTAATTCCATCATTTGATCAATATCTCCATTATCATATTCATTGTGAACACCTCCACCCCTATCGTGATCATCATCATAATTCTTATCCTTCATCTTATCAAAATTGCCAATATTTTATTTATTATTTCTCCTTTAGGAGATAATGGTCCCTGTTACATTGCTCCCATTAGCTTGGCAAAAGACTGATACTGATGGTGAAGATGATGTAAATAAGACTAATGATGATGATATCATGGTGATGATTGTGTTGGTGGAAGTGACGATTGTGGTGAAGAAAAGCATGATGAGTCTGTGATACTGAAGGTATAATACAATTTGCGCCCATCTAACTTTTCAAATTTCTTCATTAATCATCATGATTGAGGCCTTCAACATGAATATCATTACTGTTATTCTTACCTTTATTGCCATCATCACCAACAGCATGCTCACCTTCAATATGGTCGTCACCATCATTACCTTCATCATCACCATAATTATGCCATTTGTGTTTACCTTAAACATAATCATCATCTCATTTAAGCATCACTGCCATTAGTACTATCATGCCTACCGTCAACATGATTAGCATCACCTCCAATATCACCACCATATTTATCATCAGAAAGATTTTATTGACTAGTATTATGTTAATTTCCATCTTCATTACCTTCAACCTGATCATCATCATCACCATCTTCTTCCTCACCATTATTATCACTATCATACTTGCCTTCAACATGATCATCTTCACCATTATCTTTAAGAACACAAACACCATCATCACCATTATGCTTACCTTCAATATGATCATCACCACCATTACGTTCATAATCACCACATCTAACACCTTCATGCTTACTTCAAATATCATCATCTTCTTTATCTTCATCCTCACCATCATTAGCACTATCATGCTTACTTTCAACATGATCAGCATCGCCTCCATCATCACTACCATAGTTATCAGCATAATTTTCATAAGTATTCTTATCTTAATTGCCATCTTGATTATCTTCAACTTTATTATCACCATCTTCATCCTCACCCTTAACGTCACCATCATGTTTACATTCTACATGATCAACATTATGTAGCATAGCGCCTACTACTTGTCTTAGGGAACACTCGCTTGGCAGCAGAATCAAAGCACTCGGGCACGGTTTTCTATCAAAAACAGTCTTTTCGGTTTATTTCACATAATGTAAACCACATCCACAGGAACCTGGTAACAGTTTGAACACAGTCTGCATATATTCATCTTTACCACAGTTCGTCTCTTACCCCGGTCAGCATTATACACGGTTTTCAGACCGTTACCCGTTGGCAACCTTTACGGGTTCCTGGACACCCATTGGCCTCCGAGGTGCCCATACACAATGTCTCCCACTCTGACCCCGGTCAGTGTCACACGGTTCCTTCCCGTTACCTGTTGGTGCCGCACAGGTTTCCCAGATCCCTCTTCTCCACAGAGGTATCCATCAGACGTTTCTCACTCACACTGACTTCAGGTCAGTCCTAGGTCCTCAACACAGACCTCCCAGGTCTACGGTCTCCAGGTGCTTCCAGGATGACTCCACTCGCCGGAGCCTCCAACACCAACCGTCCGTGCTATGTCCAGCACGCAGGCTCTCCAGCCTGGAATGGTCACTGTGTGCTTCCAGGACGTCTGTCCCCACCTGGGACCGTCCAGCACACAGGCCACTTTGCAGTGTCCTGCCAGGGCGCACGGAAGTGTGTCCACCCTGATGGACACTTACATTCCACCATGTGCTCCACACACCTCCTTTACATAGGTGTAACCACACCCAGGTACCTGTCACATGGCTAGTCAGGTGTGCATGACATCACCACAGGTCCTTGCACACCATATATACAGTTAGGTCCATATATATTTGGACAGACAACATTTTTCTAATTTTGGTTATAGACATTACCACAATGAATTTTAAACAAAACAATTCAGATGCAGTTGAAGTTCAGACTTTCAGCTTTCATTTGAAGGTATCCACATTAAAATTGGATGAAGGGTGTAGGAGTTTCAGCTCCTTAACATTTGCCACCCTGTTTTTAAAGGGACCAAAAATAATTGGACAGATTCAATAATTGTAAATAAAATGTTCATTTTTAGTACTTGGTTGAAAACCCTTTGTTGGCAATGACTGCCTGAAGTCTTGAACATCACCAGACGCTGTGTTTCCTCCTTTTTGATGCTCTGACAGGCCTTCACTGCGGTGGTTTTCAGTTGCTGTTTCTTTGTGGGCTTTTCTGTCTGAAGTTTAGTCTTTAACAAGTGAAATGCATGCTCAATTGGGTTGAGATCAGGTGACTGACTTGGCCATTGAAGAATATTCCACTTCTTTGCTTTAATAAACTCCTGGGTTGCTTTGGCTTTATGTTTTGGGTCATTGTCCATCTGTAGTATGAAACGACGACCAATCAGTTTGGCTGCATTTGGCTGGATCTGAGCACACAGTATGGCTCTGAATACCTCAGAATTCATTCGGCTGCTTCTGTCCTGTGTCACATCATCAATAAACACTAGTGACCCAGTGCCACTGGCAGCCATGCATGCCCAAGCTATCACACTGCCTCCCCCGTGTTTTATAGATGATGTGGTATGCTTTGGATCATGAGCTGTACCACGCCTTCGCCATACTTTTCTCTTTCCATCATTCTGGTAGAGGTTGATCTTGGTTTCATCTGTCCACAGAATGTTCTTCCAGAACTGTGCTGGCATTTTTAGATGTTTTTTTAGCAAAGTCCAGTCTAGCCTTTTTATTCTTGATGCTTATGAGTGGCTTGCACCGTGCAGTGAACCCTCTGTATTTACTTTCATGCAGTCTTCTCTTTATGGTAGATTTGGATATTGATACTCCGACCTCCTGGAGAGTGTTGGTCACTTGGTTGGCTGTTGTGAAGGGGTTTCTCTTCACCATGGAGATTATTCTGCCATCATCCACCACTGTTGTCTTCCGTGGGCACCCAGGTCTTTTTGCATTGATGAGTTCACCAGTGCTTTATTTCTTTCACAGGATGTACCAAACTGTAGATTTTGCCACTCCTAATATTGCAGCAATTTCTCGGATGGGTTTTTTCTGTTTTCGCAGCTTAAGGATGGCTTGTTTCACCTGCATGGAGAGCTCCTTTGACCGCATGTTTACTTCACAGCGAAACCTTCAAATGCAAGCACCACACCTCAAATCAACTCCAGGCCTTTTATCTGCTTAATTGAGAACAACATAACAAAGGGATTGCCCACACCTGTCCATGAAATAGCCTTGGAGTCAATTGTCCAATTACTTTTGGTCCCTTTAAAAACAGGGTGTCACATGTTAAGGAGCTGAAACCCCTAAACCCTTCATCCAATTTTAATGTGGATACCCTCAAATGAAAGCTGAAAGTCTGAACTTCAACTGCATCTGAATTGTTTGGTTTAAAATTCATTGTGGTAATGTCTATAACCAAAATTAGAAAAATGTTGTCTCTGTCCAAATATATATGGACCTAACTGTATGCCTCAATGCATATCTCAAGGAGCACACACAGCGCCCCCTAGCTGCCACAGGGGTCGCTATACCACATATCCCCCCTCTGTTCAAACCCCTAGGGTTGAACACTTATCACGCACCATCTTCATCATCACACCTTTGTCAGGTCTTTTCCCCGCCCCCAGCAGTCAACATGTAAACCCTGAGCTTTAGCCGACAAGTCACAACATTTTTGTAACAAGGTCTCCCACCAATGTCATGTCCCTAAGTTGGGATCGTCCACCTTCTTCCCCTCTCATGCCCAACCCAGGACCGTCAACCACAAGGGCACTCTCCGCACCAACCCATATACCCAACAATTCATTTGCCCCGGACAACAGTCCGACTGCATCACCCTTTTGGGACGCTCCGCCCCCTTTTGGGAAACCACCATTTGGCAGAACTCCACCCTTTTTTTTGGAAACCACCATTTGGCAGAACTCCACCCTTTTTTTGGAAACCACCATTTGGTGGAACTCCACCCCCCTTTTTGGACTCCGCCCCTTTTAGGGACACCAGCTCCTTCCCTGGGGTACACCCAACAGTACCAGTTCACACAGTACAGAGAAAAAAAAACATGTCTCTTTGGGTCGCACTGGCCCTTTAAGAGTCTGCACAGAGAGAAAAAAAAATGTTTTTTTTTTTGTTGTTTTTTCAACATTTCACCAGCTCCTGCTGGCAATCACAAGCCGCTGCTGAACCTCTTGCTGCAAGTGCAGCCGCACTCCACAATGCTCTGGACGGCTCCACTGCAGGCTTCGTGGACCCGCCGATCCACAGCAAGACGCTTGTCACCTTCGTAACCCCGCCGAGTTACAGCAAGACGCTTGTCCCCTTCATGGACTCGCCGATCCACAACAAGACACTGGTCACCTTCATAACCCCGCCGAGTTACAGCATTACAGCACACATTTTGCTCACTGATCCCGATCAGTATCACACGGTTGTCAGACCGTTTGACTCCTCTGGCTTAGCCAGCACCGCCCATGTGCTTCTTAGGGAACCGTTTGCCCGCTTCGAGCACCAATTGTAGCATAGCGCCTACTACGTGTCTTGGGGAACACTCGCTTGGCAGCAGAATCAAAGCACTCGGGCACGGTTTTCTATCAAAAACAGTCTTTTCGGTTTATTTCACATAATGTAAACCACATCCACAGGAACCTGGTAACAGTTTGAACACAGTCTGCATATATTCATCTTTACCACAGTTCGTCTCTTACCCCGGTCAGCATTATACACGGTTTTCAGACCGTTACCCGTTGGCAACCTTTACGGGTTCCTGGACACCCCTTGGCCTCCGAGGTGCCCATACACAATGTCTCCCACTCTGACCCCGGTCAGTGTCACACGGTTCCTTCCCGTTACCTGTTGGTGCCGCACAGGTTTCCCAGATCCCTCTTCTCCACAGAGGTATCCATCAGACGTTTCTCACTCACACTGACTTCAGGTCAGTCCTAGGTCCTCAACACAGACCTCCCAAGTCTACGGTCTCCAGGTGCTTCCAGGATGACTCCACTCGCCGGAGCCTCCAACACCAACCATCCGTGCTATGTCCAGCACGCATGCTCTCCAGCCTGGAATGGTCACTGTGTGCTTCCAGGACGTCTGTCCCCACCTGGGACCGTCCAGCACACAGGCCACTTTGCAGTGTCCTGCCAGGACACACGGAAGTGTGTCCACCCTGATGGACACTTACCCACTAACACTCTCATTCCACCATGTGCTCCACACACCTCCTTTACATAGGTGTAACCACACCCAGGTACCTGTCACATGGCTAGTCAGGTGAGCGTGACATCACCACAGGTCCTTGCACACCATATGTATGCCTCAATGCATATCTCAAGGAGCACACACAGCGCCCCCTAGCTGCCACAGGAGTCGCTATACCACAATTATTGTTCCTTTCTTTTTCATCATCACTACAATACTTCAACAGCATCAACAGCATGATTATCATGACTATTATTCTTAGCTTCATCATCTTCAGTGCACTCACCATAATCATCATGCTTTTTTCAACACAATCCAAATTACCATCATCAACACCAGAAGTCATCACCGTGACATGGTCATCATTAGTCTTATTTACATCATCACAAATATCTTGTTCATCATCAGCACGATTATCATGACCATTCCTATATTCATCATTTACTCTTCTGCTATCATCATAATCATAATGCTTTCCTTCAACACAATCCTCATTTCCACCACCACCACCATCAACATCATGACATGATCAACTTTATTCTTTTGTTCATCATCTTCTCGTCCACTATCACATTCATCAAAACCATGCTCGTCATCAGCATAATAATCATGACTATTTCTATCTTCAACATCTTCACCATCACATTCATCATAAATAATCATGATACTTTCCTGCAACAAGATCTTCATTATCACCACCATTAGCACTATTATCCTTATCTTCAACATGATGAACATCACCTCCACCACTACCACCATACTTATCATCAGCAGGATTTTCATAACCGAACATATCTTAATTGCCATCTTGATTTTCTTCAACTTGATCATCACCACTATCTTCATCCTCACCATTATTGTAACCATCATGCCTTACCTTCAATATGATTATCACTATCATTACTTTCATCATCATCACCAGCCGGCCGCGACCAATCAGGGACGGGCACAGTCCAGCCGCGAAATGGCCACTCCCTACTCCCCTGCAGTCAGTGCCCCCTCCATACTCCCCCCAGTCAGCGCCCGCCGCCCACATAGCGTTTTAGCAGTCTGTTAAACCGACTGCATTACACCACGGCATAATGCGGTGTGACGCAGTCTGTTAGTGCTGCTATTAACACTGTGTGACGAACTTTTTACTATTGATGCTGCCTATGCAGCATCAATAGTAAAAAGATATAATGTTAAAAATAATAAAAAAAATAAAAAATGGTGCTATTCTCACCTTACACCATCCACCGATGCACACGAGCGGCGAGGCTGCCACCACCTTCCTTTCCTAGTGATGCATTGCGAAATTGCCCAGATGACTTAGCAGTCTTGCGAGACCGCTAAGTCATCTGGGTAATTTCGCAATGCATCACTGGGAATGGAAGCTGGCGGCAGCCTCGCACGCATCGGGACAACTTCGGTGGACGCCGGAGGGTGAGTATATAACTATTTTTTACTTTAATTCTTTTTTAACAGAGATATGGTGCCCACACTGCTGTATACTACGTGGCTGTGCCATATACTACATAGCTCTGCTATATACTACGTGACTGTCTGTGTTATATAGTACGTGGGCTGTGTTATATACTATGTGGCTATGCTATATACTACGTGGCTGTGCTATATACTATGTGGCTGTGCTATATACTACAGGCTGTGCTATATACTACGTGGCTGCTATATACTATGTGACTGTGCTATATACACTACGTGGCTGTGCTATATACCACATACTACGTGGCTGTGCTATATACTACGTGGCTGTGTTATATACTACATGGCTGTACTATATCCTGCACCCCAAACCCCCGACATCCTGCAACCAATCAGCAACAGACACAGTCCAGCCATGAATTGATGAAGGATTTAAACCATGCTTCGCTGATTGGTCACACCCAGCCGGCCGCGACCAATCAGCGATATTGGCACAGGATTTAAACACCACTTCAGTGATTGGTCGCTCATGGCTGGCCGCGACCAATCAGCGATATTGGCGGGGTATTTAAACATTGCTTCGGTCATTGGTCGTGCCCGGCCGGCCGAGACCAATAAGCGATATTGGCGCGGGATTTAAACACCGCTTCAGTGATTGGTAGCTCACGGCCGACCGTGACCAATCAGTGATATTGGCATGGTATTTAAACACCGCTTCGGTCATTGGTTGTACCTGGCCAGCCGCGACCAATCAGCTACAGGCGCAGTCCGGTGCCAGATTTGCAATCTCAATTTACAGACACTGTGTTTCAGGGTACTGCCCCTCATCAGTGCAAAGTGGAGATCTGGTTTGGCTGTGTGTGAGGCGTCCAACCGATATTCAAGATGAATCGTTTCTCCTTGCGGAGATTGATATGCTAAGCATGCCGAGATGAGGAGACTTAAAGCCGCAATGCTCCTCTTGGAAATATGCCAATTATGCAAATTGTCTCTTCAGAGAGGAAGAGAGCTAGAACTCTAGTGCCACCTATTGGAAGGTAGTAATCCTACAAGCCAATGTCGACCCTTTAACGAGCCTTGTCACATGACTTAATACAATAGCCAAAACAGAATCACAATTTCCAGACACTGTTTCGGGGTACTGCCCCTCATCAGTGCAAAGTGCAATCCGGCATCAACAACCATAGACGTCTCAAGGAGACTTCTGGTTGTTATGCCCAGGTGCCGATGACCCCGATCACATGACGTGGGTCACCGGTGCGTGCATTTCTGGCCCGATGGCCAGAAGCGCTTGTTAAATGCCTCTGTCAGAGTTTGACAGCGGCATTTAACTATTTAATAGCTGCGGTTTGATCGCAATTCCACCCGCGCTTATTGCGGGCACATGTCAGCTGTTCAAAACAGCTGACATATCCTGGCTTTGACGTGGGCTCACCGCCGGAGCCCACTTCAAAGCGGAGGTCCTGCCCTCAGATGTACTATTCCATCTGAGGGCAAAAAGGGGTTAAATTTGACATGAATTCACTATACTCTGGTCAAACTGCCCCATCTCTCATTAAATAAAAAGTGGTGCAAAATGACTTTCAAAACAGCCACTGTACCTACTAGTCAAGCGGGCTTTATTGCAGTGTGGATTAGTCACTGTTTCCTTGCTGTTAGCCCAAGCACATAGCTTAGAATATATTTTTCTTCACTGTATAAAGCTGTATCGGGATAAGATGCCATCGTAGCATTTCTAAGACCATAGATTTATACAGGATCTTTCTTTTTCAGACAAATCAATATTATTTTTTCATGCCACCATTTTAAAAAGTAACTAAACTTTATTTTAATTTAATTATCGTAATCATCAGTCTATGCTAAGTTATGAACCTATGAAACATATTCCATTACCTTATATTGCTTTTTTGCCCCTTAAACACTGTTTCAGCTGCCTTGTTCACTGCATGTTCAGCCGATATCTGTGTACTCCTGTGTGAGTTCTCTTTTCGTCTCCTCTGTGCTCAGAAAGGGAGAGAGTTTGTAAATGCTGTATGAGTATAGGGAAGAGGAGCAGAGAAGCTCAGACAGAAAATAATTATTTGCTACACCTGCAGTTCAAACCATCTGCTACAAGTGCAGAAACTGGGCAGATGAAACTGCATTTTTAGCAAAGAGTAAAAATTCATAACTTTGCAAAGACTGATCAATAATTATTATATGATCAATATTTGTAAATAAAAAGTTTAGTTAGACTTTAAAGAGGTTGTCCACTATTAGGACAACCCCTTCTCACTCTTAATGTTTACCTCCATTAAAATAAAAACACCTATACTAACTCAGGGATGTGATTGCACCGCCTGCACTGCAACGTCAACATCTTCTAGACCACAGATGACCGGCAGCGTGTAGGCGCTAAGATGGAGAATGACACCAATACCTGTCAAAGTGGGCAAAAAGTCATTATAACAATGCTTTAAAAAGAAACAAGTGCCCATATTTTTTTTGTAATCAATTAACAAAATTCATAATGAATTAACAAGAAATCAAAGGGCTCATTCAGATGTCTGATTTTTGTGTACGAGCGCTACCTTTTATTTTCATGGATAGCTTTCATACCTGTGATAATCTATGGGGCTATTCACATGTCCGTGATTTTTCACGGACTTCTTGGTCTGCGGAAAATCATGGAGGCGTGTATGATTTTAATACTAGGGTTGGATTAAAATTTGCAATGCAAGTAGATGGATCAATGAAAAAAATTGGCCTGCCCTCAGATGATGTCTGAGTGTGGTCCAAATTTCGCGGAATGGAGATAGTGGAGATTTTTTTTTTTCATTTCTCCATGTACGAGAAAAACGGATGACATTTGTACCACGCTCTGGTAAAACTCTGATCAGAATAATCAGTCCAATTTTCTCATACACAAGAAATTTCGGACAACTAAATGAGCCCTAAATTAGAACAGTATTTAGTGGCCGCTTTTTATCTTCAAAACTGCCTAAAACTATCAGATTTTCTTGGTAGACTTACACAAAGTCATTGTATAAATAACCAACTATGGTCATCAGGTGATAATGATCATTATTTTCTTACGTAGGTTGAAGCAGTCATTAACTGAAGCAGAAACAGCTGTGTTGGAGACAGAACACAACGGAGCCAATGTACCACCAACTAAGAACATTACTTCACCTTAGGTCCAAAGTCCAGTCCTGTTTCATATATACATATAATTGTTGGTACATGGATGGTAATTTCCATTTGGCTGCTGTTACTTGGCTGAACTTGAAGAGTAAAGATCATGATTCCACAGAATTCTCCAGAAATGGCTTTCAGATACATAAGCGATGAGCTGTTTGCCGTGTAAACAAGAAGTTCTGAATAAGTCTAGGTGACATGCCATCTCTTTGGGAAAAAAATAATTGATTTCCTTTGGAAGAAAGTTCACGAGCTGTTTATTCTCTTTCATCTTCTTTTAGTATATTAATAACCTTGCAATTAGCACATATGAAAGAGCAGGAATGGCACGATTGACTGATCACGCAGAGTAAGTCGTTAATTGATATTTTCCAACCATCTCAGTAAATTGGGATTTTAGCTTTATATCACAGCTATCATAAAAGTCAAACACTTTAAAGCTGTTAAAATCCTGGCATTGATGCATACAGTGAAGCATGGGGCTGTAAATCCTATCCACCAGTGTAAATGAATTAATCTATGGTAGTGCATGATTGTAACGCTTCCTCTATGTGGCGTCATTAGTCATGCCACCATTGAGTTGGTGAATGTTCATAGGATATCAGGTCGTGTTAAATTTGATCAAAGAATTTCTCCATCTAAATCTTCTTTTTTTTAAGTCTAATTAGTAACACCAGCTAAGATGGGAAGTGACACGTCCATAGGTACCAAGCTGTTGTTATCTCATTTAGCCTAATTGGTATGTGAAAATTAACTGCCTTGCTTCCTCAAATAAATCAAATATGGTTTATCACCATTTTCTGTATACAGCTCCAAAGCAAAACTATATGCAAGAGAATTTTGCAGCTGCAGTTCTGTGGACCACAAGAAAACTTTATGTATTGACTAAGCCTGTTGTCATGTGTTCCTCTTTGTTTCTTACTAACCTCCTACTATGGATCCTTTGTAGTCAGAACAGTTAAGTATTATTTCCAAGCACCAGGATTTTTAATGCATAACGAGTAGTGATGAGGGAGTATACTCGTTGCTCGGGTTTTCCCGAGCACGCTCGGGTGCTCTATTTGTAACTGCTCTGAGATTTAGTTTTTGTTGACACAGCTGCATGACTTATGGCTGCTAGACAGGCTGAGTACGTGTGGGGGTTGCCTGGTTTCTAGGGAATCCCCACATGTAATCAAGCTGTCTAGTAGCCGTAAAATTATGAAGCTGCAGCACGGAAAACTAAATCTCCGAGCAGTCACAAATACTCGGAGACCACCCGAGCATGCTCGGGAGAACCCGAACAATGACTAAACTCACTCATCACTAATAAAGAGCCTTCAGAATTACATTTTCTGAAGGAAATCTCATCTTACTTGCTCATTCATGTCAGTGTGAGAGAGAGCAGAGGATACAAACTAGACCATTAATAGAAGAGGTATGATGAGAACAGCTTCAGAGGAAATGAACACTGTGCTCTGAACTTGCAGCTGCACCAGCAGAAGTCTCAGAAAAAGCAGGTTTTTAAAAAACATAGAAATTAACCAGTTGTTAGGGGTCGAGTTCCCACCTCTGCACAAGGGGAATCTTGGGCCATCTCCGCTGCGGTCTCCCATTCTTCTTCTGCCGCAGTGGAGCCTGCTCAGCGGAGACATCGGTCCCAGCATCTTGCTCAGTCTCACTCTGTGCAAAGGGTTACTGCTGCTTTTCCAGTGTCTGCCATTGAAGCCAGTGTTGGGCAGCGGCGAGCAGATGCTTTTGGGACTAAGTCCTGCTTTTCCTCTTCTGAGCATGCCCAGGACAAGATCTCCCATTGGAGATCGAGGGTCACATGCTCAGATACTGCAGCAGGTCCCATTGGTCCTCCAGGAAGTTCCTGAAGGTGCTCAACTTCTGTGGCAGCCTCCCATTGGTCCTTTTGGGAAGGACCTGTACATGCTGCAGCTATAAAAGGTTCGCATGACCACACGGCCATGCGCTAGTGTACATTTGTATACGTGCGTGTGTTGATGAGTGCAAGTCGTTCTTGAATTTCCCATCCCTATTGTATAACTGTTCGCATATGGTGTATGGCTGCTATCTAGCACCTGCCTGAACTGTCAGCACTATTACACACAACAGTGTCTACTGCTGTGACCACCAGTATGGCGCCACGCACCATTAGAGCTCTTTCTTAGCCCAAGCCTGGGTGGTTGGTGGCGTCCGCCAGTACAGCACAGCTCGCACTCTTGTGCTCAAAATATTATTGCAATTAATCTCTTACACCCAGTAGCAGTGTCGAGCGCAAGTAGTCTAGACGGACTCAAATCCCGAGTCTTGGGACTGAGTTAGATGACTCCTTGCTTGCGCTCTTTGTGTGGTACCGCGGCCCTGTGACTTAACAGAGTTCGTTTCCACCGCCATATAGCACTACCATTTGCTAGCAGCAGGTTCTCTCCTGCACGGTGGACCCCGGACTGCGAGCGCACCTGATAACATCTCACTATTTACTCGGTGTGTTCAGCCAGTCCTAAGAGAACACTAGCGCCAGGGTCTGTCTAGTAAATGGCGGGCGATCAGCGTCTACAGCGGTACATCCAGCAGCTGGAGGGTAGGTTGGCGGCTCTAGAGCGTACAATCCCAGCTGTGGATGTCACTGCATTCGCTGTTCAGGCTGCAAGTGTAGCTGCAGCCAGTCAGTCCGCTGCCACCCCTGCTCCGACTATTTACCGTCTCCTGCTTCCAGACAAGTTTGCTGGTGGTGACAGTAAGCTATGTCGGGGATTCATGAGTCAGTGCTCCATACATCTTGAGCTCCTGGCTGCACGTTTTCCTATGGAATGGGCGAAAGTGGGATTTATTTTATCTCTTTTGTCGGGCAGGGCAATGGAGTGGGCAACGCCACTTTGGAAGCGTGATGATCGTGTGGTGCAGAGTGCTCCTCTCTTCCTGGATGCTCTGAGGCAGGTCTTTTTGGGACCCCATGTCACCCATGATACCGCGCTCCTATTGTTGGCAGTAACTCAGGGTTTGTCCATGGTCAGCCAGTTTGCCGTCCAATTCCGGACTCTAGCCTCTGAGCTAGAATGGCCTGATAAATTTCTTATTCCGGTGTTCTGGAGAGGACTGGCAGACTATCTGAAGGACACCTTGGCCACCAGTGAGATTTCCGCCACACTGGAGGAGCTCATTTCTTTATCTACCCGCATCGACCTCCGTTTTAACGAGCGGAGGTTAGAGCGGACCCAGTGTAGGCAGAGGTTTCAGCTGGCTCCCACCTTCGCCAGACCCCTAAAATCTCCTGTTCTAGCGTCTGACTCCCATGAGGCCATGGAAGTTTCTCGAGCGGAACCTAAGTCTCAGACCACTCGAGTACCCATTTGGTTTGTAGAAATTGCCAACATGGACATTATGCCAATAAATGTCCACGGCGGTCGGGTAAATGATCACATCTAGTAACCATTGGAGAGGGTTCACTGGACACAGCGGCATTTTCCTCCAAGCTGTCCTTCAAAGGGACAATCATGTTAGGCTCATCCTCTCTGACTGTCGAGCTTTGTGTAGATTTTGGGGCAGAGGGAAATTTCATGTCCTCTGCTTTTGCTCTGTGCCATGCAATACCTCTAGTGATGCTCGCCAAACCGGTAACTGTTAAAGTAGTAAAAGGGTCGACACTCCCTTTACAGCTCACACACCAGACTGTCCCTTTCACGTTGTCCATGTCCCCTTCCAACCAGGAGATTATTTCCCTTCTTGTCCTTCCCGAGGGAATGGATGAGATTCTGCTGGGAATACCCTGGCTCCATTTCCACTCCCCACATATTGAGTGGACCTCTGGGAGGATGTTGGGTTGGAGTGAGTCTTGTAAGGGCAGATGTGTGAGAGAGTGCGTACAGGTTTCCACTACCGAGATACCCGCAAATCTTTCATCCCTACCCAAGTGCTATTGGTGCTATGCAGACGTCTTCTCCAGAAAGGCTGCAGAGACCCTTCTGCCTCATCGTCCCTATGACTGTCCTATTGATCTCATGCCTGGAGCTGAACCTCCTCGGGGACGGGTCTATCCCCTCTCTCTCCCTGAGGCGGAGGCTATGTCTCAATACATCCAGGAGAATTTGGCAAGAGGGTTCATTAGGAAGTCAGTGTCACCTGCAGGGGCGGGGTTCTTCTTCAAGCAGAAGAAGAATGGGGAATTACGTCCATGGATCGATTACAGGGGTCTTAACGCCATCACCATTAAAAATAAGTACCTGTTGCCCCTGATTTCTGAGCTCTTTGACAGGCTAAGGGGAGCAAGGGAATTCACCAAATTACATCTGCGGGGTGCTTATAACCTGATTCGCATCCGTGACGGGGACGAATGGAAGACGGCATTTAATACCAGGGATGGGCACTATGAGTATCTGGTGATGCCCTTCGGCTCTGTAATGCCCCAGCCATTTTCCAAGACTTTGTCAACTATATCTTCCAGGATATGCTCTCCACCTCGGTCGTAGTCTATCTGGATGATATTCTCATCTTCTCTCCAGATATTGACTCCCGCTGGAGAGATGTTGGCAGAGTCTTCGACCTCTTACGGGCTAATTCCCTCCATGCAAAGTTGGAGAAGTGTGTGTTTGAGCAGGAGTCTTTACCTTTCCTGGGCTATATCATCTCTGCCCAGGGATTGGCTATGGATCCTGCCAAACTACAGGCTGTGATGGACTGGCAAGAACCCCATTCTCTTAAAGCGGTGCAGTGCTTTATAGGATTCATTAATTACTATCGCCAGTTCATTCCCCACTTCTCAACTTTGGTAGCTCCCTTGGTAGCCCTCACCAAGAAGGGAGCAAATCCCAAATTGTGGTCTGAGGAAGTCTCCAAGGCCTTCACTTCTATTAAATCACATTTTGCTAGCACTCCCATCCTACATCGTCCCGATGTTGATAAGCCATTCATAATGGAGGTGGATGCCTCATCTGTTGGTGCTGGAGCAGTCCTCTTCCAAAAGGATGCTCAAGGTCAGAAGCATCCTTGCTTCTTCTTCTCCAAGACCTTCACACCAGCGGAGAGGAATTATTCCATTGGGGATAGGGAGTTGCTAGCAATGAAGTTGGCCTTCTCGGAGTGGAGACATCTTTTGGAGGGAGCTCACTTTCCCTTCCAAGTCTTCACGGACCACAAAAATTTGGTTTATTTACGTACAGCTCAGCGGCTGAATTCTCGTCAGGCCAGATGGTCCTTGTTCTTCTCCCGGTTCCACTTCACTCTCCATTATCTCGCTGGAAAGAAGAACATTCATGCTGACGCCCTCTCTCATTCTGTTGTGTCATCTGAGGAGGAGGAAGGGGAGCCTTGGCTTATTGTCCCTTCTGAGAGCCTGAGAACCGTAGCTCCGGTTTTGCTAGAGTCTGTGCCTCCAGGCAAGACTTTTGTACCCATTAATTTGTGACCGGAGGTTCTCTCTTGGGCTCATTCGTCCAGAGTGGGTGGATACTTTGGGGCAAAGAGGACATCTGAGCTGCTGGCGAAAACGTACTGGTGGCCACATATGGCCTGTGACGTCGGAGACTATATTCGGGCTTGTGTCTCCTGCACCAAAAATAAGTCTCCTCGACAACGGTCAGCTGGGTTATTATATCCCCTGCCGGTGGCAGACAGGCCCTGGGAGATGGTCGGGATGGACCTTGTGGTGGGTTTGCCCAAGTCTCGTGGCTGTACCATCATTTGGGTTATCACCGATCATTTTCTAAAATGGTGCACTTGGTGCCGCTTCCACGGCTACCTTCTGCATGGGCCTTGGCAGCATTGTTTATTAAACACATCTTCTGCCTACACAGTATGCCAGACAAAATTGTCAGTGACCGGGGTCCCCAGTTTGCATCTCGGTTCTGTAGAGAGCTTTGTTATCTTCTCAACATTGAGTTAAATCATGCTTCTGCATATCATCCTCAGACAAATGGGTTGGTAGAGAGGGCCAACCAGACCTTGGTCACATATCTGCGACATTTTGTCTCAGCCAGGCAGGATGACTGGGCATCTTTGCTATCATGGGCAGAGTTTGCGCTGAACAATGCTTTAGCCGACTCCACTGGACAGACTCCATTCCTCCTTAACTATGGTCAGCATCCGCGGGTACCTGTGCCCATGCCCATGTCTTCCGCCGACTCCAGGGTGGCAGACTGGGCTGTGGAGGCACGGGACATTTGGGACCGCACTCAGGATGCCATTCGGGCCTCTAAGGAGAGAATGAGGACGTCCGCCGATGCACATCGGCGGCCCGCTCCGACCTTTGCTCCTGGCGATTTAGAGTGGCTCTCCGCCCATAACATCAGGCTGCAAGTTGAGTCCACTAAGTTTGCACCTCACTACGTTGGTCCTTTTAAGGTCCTCAAACAGGTTAACCCTGTGGTCTACCATTTAGCCCCTCCGCCACGCCTGGGTATCACCGCCACTTTTCATGTGTCCCTCTTGAAGCCTGTATATGTGTCCCTTTTTTCCGAGTCTTCTGCCGGGACATCGGGTTCGTCTGCGGACAATTACGAGGTGAATGCTATTTTTGGGTGCTAGGTGATACGTGGCAAAAAATTTTATTTGGTGAACTGGAAGGGTTGTTGTCCTGAGGACAGGTCCTGGGAGCCTGCTGAGCACATTCAGGCTCCGCAGCTCATTGCTGCCTTCAAGCGTAGTGAGGTCCCAAGAGGGGGGCCATAGGAGGGGGGGTAATGTTAGGGGTCGAGTTCCCACCTCTGCACACTGGGAATCTTGGACCATCTCCACTGCGGTCTCCCATTCTTCTGCTGCAGTGGAGCCTGCTCAGCGGAGACGTCAGTTCCGGAGTCTTGCTTAGTCTCACTCTGTGCAAAGGGTTACTGCTGCTTTTCCAGCTTCTGCCATTGAAGCCAGTGTTGGGCAGTGGTGAGCAGACACTTTTGGGACTAAGTCCTGCTTTTCCTCTTCTGAGCATGCCCAGGACAAGATCTCCCATTGGAGATCGAGGGTCACATGCTCAGATACTGCAGCAGGTCCCATTGGTCCTCCAGGAAGGTCCTGAAAGTGCTCAACTTCTGTGGCAGCCTCCGATTGGTCCTTTTGGGAAGGACCTGTACATGCTGCAGCTATAAAAGGTTCGCATGACCGCACGGCCGTGCCCTAGTGTACATTTGTATACGTGTGTGTGTTGATGAGTGAAAGTCGTTCTTGAATATCCCATCCCTATTGTATGACTGTTCGTGTATGGTGTATGGCTGCTATCTAGCGCCCGCCTGAACTGTCAGCACTATTACACACAACAGCGTCTACTGCTGTGACCACCAGTACGGCGCCAGGTGCCATTAGAGTGCTTTCTAAGCCCAAGCCTGTGTGGTTGGTGGCGTCCGCCAGTACGGCACAGCTCGCACTCTTGTGCTCAAAATATTATTGCAGTTAATCTCTGCCCAAGAGCCATTGACTGAAAGTGAGGCTAATGCTGAGCTCATCTAACTTTAAGGAGGGCAAGCCTCAGATCTGATGGTGTCCTGTCCAGTACCTTGTATTGATGTTTTCTTTTCTCTCCGCTGGCCAATATATTTTACATTATTCAGTTCCCAAGAATGCGAAAAGGCACCGACAGTACAGATGTTTTCTCAAACAGTAAGTTTGGTTTGGAAACCAAGTATGAGACAAGGGATAAAAGCTTTTGTTGACTACTCAACTGTTAGGAGGAGCAATTGATGTTCTCTGTGTGACCACAAGCTTATACTCTCCTTAGACCCACCGTCCCATATGATACAGTGTTTTGGCTGTAGTCATGTAAGGGTGGGACAGAGTTTTAGTCATGGCTGAGGACTTCTGCTCCATCACACCCTGGCCTCCCTTCACATAAACATAGTGTCCATTAGTAAGTGTACCTATGTCTTCAGGTCCAACTCGTCTGCAGGTGACTCTCTCCAGATGATTTCACACAAACTGAGGCACAGTCCATTGCAACTTTTAAATGAACGACTTTACTAGTTTCTTTACACAGCACATCCTTGTACTCCACAGCTTTTATCACAGATCGCACAATACACTTATCTTCATCTTTCCCTGCGCTTCTCTCATGGCTACACAGCACATAACAGGGTCGAACCATCTCAGGCGGTCTCTCAGCGTCCTCCCTGTTGGCCTCTGCCACGGTTAGACACTCCTCTGTCTGTTTCACCCCAGACGTAAGATTATCTGTACCTGAAGTAAGGTGCCACATAGCGAGTGACCTGCCCTTCTGTACTACCATAACTTTTCCTGTGGTACTTCTTTTGGCCTTCAGAACATTATGGGGACTTACTTCCTTTAATGGTAACCCATCATCCTGTCTGCTTACACTCATTGCGGTTGAGGACTCCCTCAGCCCCCTCATACCGGATCTGAGAGCATCAGCCCATGCGACATGTTGCCACATCATGGAGTCTCCTACGTCCCTATACTCTCCTGGCCTTTCCTTCAGCTTCTGCACCACATTGCTGTATCCCACTGTAACTATATCTTGTTGTTGTCCTGGCTTGTGGCTACAGATGGCTGGGCTTCTGTCTTAAAACGTTACGGGGCTAACTACCCTGACAGGGCGCTCCCGCCCAACTGATTCAAATTCCCGATGTTTCCCAGGTTAACAGCCATTAGCTCCTCTCACTTAAGTATTTACAAGCTGAGTATCACTCCACCCTTATCTAGTCGGACAACTAGGGTACTACACTCTCCCTAATAAATATTAGAAACAATACAATATTTAAAAGCATAAATAAACATTAAGTATACATAATATATTTCATGGCTTTAGTCAACCCCCTTGAAGTCACGTGAATCTTTGGAATAGACACCAACTTTACAGAAGTAGTGGTGACATGGCAAGTGGGCTAATACTGCGTAATCATGATATTTACTAAAAAATTAGATCTGCACAGAAATTTTTTTTATAGTGATCTAATGCTGCTAATTCAGAAATTGTGAAGCAATTGTAGGTCCTGGGGGCAATAGTTACGCAGTCTGAAAGCATGGGTATCATTTGCCTGATCTAACTTCAGCAAGGTGCATGGGCAGATTTGGAGCATCACTTGCCGTTAGATGTTACTCCGCCGGCATCGCCAGTGCCATTTTGTTGAAGCAACTTTTTTTTGAAGACCACAATATTAAATGAGCTGGTCCAGTATGTAAAATAGGAGACAGGTCACTGAAGGTTGAAGAACCACAAGAAGGATTTCTTCAACCTAGGTAACATTCTAATCAGTGTAACAGCGTCAACCTGACAATGCCTGTAGTTTACTTAGCAATATCGTGATCACAGGTTCGCTTAAAAGAGTTAGTGGGGTTATGACAATTGCGCCAATAATTCTTAATCATGCTATGTTCTAAGAATCTTATATTCGTTTTTGAATAAGTGAAATATTGGATGCCATGTATTTTGCACATCAATAGAGATGATGTGTCTGTAATGATTTAGTGACCTACCATGTATTTCCATATTCTATAATTACAGAGAATGTTTTCTGAAACTAATGTCTATAATGATAAAGTAGGAAAGGTTAAGAAAGAGTCAACAAAAAGGCCTCAGGGCTGAAAAAGATTATGGAGGCCTGGCTGGGTGACACAA
The DNA here is from genome assembly GCF_051348905.1 of Ranitomeya variabilis. NCBI lineage: Eukaryota > Metazoa > Chordata > Amphibia > Anura > Dendrobatidae > Ranitomeya > Ranitomeya variabilis. The sequence continues at coordinate 553,875,083 of NC_135237.1, forward strand.
TGAGGCGACTGAATTTCCTCTGTGCTTTTGTCTTATGAGATGCATTTAAATTCCAGCACATTTCATCATGTTTGGCAGCTCAGTCCTGACATTATCTAATGAATTTGCAACCCTTTCAATGAAAACATGTCCTCTGTGTTAAACTGCCCACATCACAGCCTTAGAGCTTGACCTTTCTCTCATTCTTCTTTTCTTTCATTTGCTGTGTGATGAGATCGTTAGAGAAGAAGACCACAGGAGACATCGATAAATTTGCATCGCATGTATATTTTATAGGGATGTCTGATATGTAAATTCCCTCAGGGTCACACCATAAAGAAAGTGGAACTGAGACATTCGTGATGTACAGTCTACTTTCTGTAAGCACTTTGAATCCCAAATTTATAGGGGTGTATATGTAGTATAGAGGTATTACTTTGTTACAGATTTTATAAGGCTATAAATGTAGCCCC